>NC_136926.1:18447495-19096649 GCF_949752795.1 Hyperoodon ampullatus
TCTGTGCTGCATGGCCAAAAAAAAATTTTTTAATGAAGTTCTCATACATACTGTAAGATGGATAAATTTTTGACACATTGCTAAATGAAATACGTGAGACACAAAAGGCCATATATTGTATGATTCTTTTTTTTTTTTTTTTTTTTTGTGGTATGCGGGCCTCTCACTGTTGTGGCCTCTCCTGTTGCGGAGCACAGGCTCCGGACGCGCAGGCTCAGCGGCCATGGCTCAGGGGCCTAGCTGCTCCGCGGCATGTGGGATTTTCCCGGACCGGGGCACGAACCCGCGTCCCCTGCATCGGCAGGCGGACTCTCAACCACTGCGCCACCAGGGAAGCCCGTATGATTCTATTTATATGAAGTATCCAGAATAGGCAAATCCATAGACAGAAAGTAGATTTGTGTTTGCTAGGGACTGGGGGGAGAAGGAAAAGAGGAGCAACTGCTAATGGGTGTGGAGTTTCTTTGTGAGGTGACAAAAATGTTCTGGAATTGTGGTGATGATTGCACAACTTTGTGAATATACTAAAACTCACTGAACTGTATGCTTTAAACAGGTAAATTTTATGGTTTTCAAATGATAATAAAGATGTTATTAAAACAACAACAAAGGGAAGAAAAATTAAGCACAGCATAAGAATGCTAAATATAAGAAGAGGGGGGAAATGTCTATAAAATGAAACAGAGGCTTCTAGATACATGGCCAAGAAAATGTCCTGCTAAAAAGCAGGAGGCAGCTTGAGGTGGTAAAAAATGTAGTAGCTTCAGCTGGCATTTTCAGCAGATTTAATCTTAGCTTTCCTAATTGCTTGATTTTCCTGAACCTTATTTTCTCATCTGTGAACATGAGGATAATGATATCTACTTCCCAGGGTTGGTATGAGGGTGGCCTTCACACACAGTAGGATTGCAACTCATGTCAGCCACAATCATGTATATCTGTGTGCTTCTGTTTGCTGTCTCAGTTCATCTCGAGAAAAAGAATAAGTCAGCAGTGACCAGACTGAATAGGCAAAGGTTATAAGAAAAAGAACATCAGAGGAGACTGCTGCCTACAGAGAGGGAGAGAAAACTAGGAAATGAATAAATAAGAAGGAGAAGGTGATGGATAAGCAAATGTGCAAGTGGGTCATTTGAGATGGCAGGATAAATGTAGAGTAGCTAAGGCATTTAGGTACCACCTAAACTTGGGAGTTGGCTTAAAAAGGACTAAAGTCGGGCTTCCCTGGTGGCGCAGTGGTTGAGAGTCCGCCTGCTGATGCAGGGGACACGGGTTCGTGCCCCAGTCTGGGAAGATCCCACATGCCGCGGAGCGGCTAGGCCCGTGAGCCATGGCCGCTGAGCCTGTGCGTCTGGAGCCTGTGATCCGCAATGGGAGAGGCCACATCAGTGAGAGGCCTGTGTACCGCAAAAAAAAAAAAAAAAAAAGGACTAAGGTCCATGAAAGTCTTGCAGCTCTTTGGTAATAGTAGCAAATCCTAACACAGTACTTATTCTGTGGCCAGTATTGTTCTAAGCGTTTTATACATTTTTAATCATTTACTCCCTACAATAACCTACAAGATAGATCCTGCTATTGTTCCTGTTCTCAAGTTGAGGAAACAAGGCACAGAGGAGATAAATAACTTACCCAAAGTCACAAAGCCAGAAAGTCAGCTATAGTACCTGGTTCTTCTATATTCCACATTTTCTCTATTGTACCTTCAAAATGTTTGCTCTATGAAGTGTGATAAAACCAAAATGTCATAGCAACTTGGGTTAGTAATAGCTTGAAATGATCTTTTAAGAGCCACGCGATTATTATTGTAACTGAGCTTTCAAATGTGCTATGAAAATGAAGTTGAAAAGATGTAAAACACACACTAGCCTGGGGAGTGAGCCTTGTCAGGGAATTAGAACTTGGGGCTCTCATATGGGGGCAGCGAGCCTGGCATCCCTCCCACCGAGCTTTTTGGGGAAATAGTGAACGGGTCCCCTTCTCAGGGAGAAATATGGCCAAACACCTCACACTCAATCTTCTAAAAAGTGAATTGAGAGGTGTTGGGACCGAAATCAGCAGATGTAAGGTCTAGACAATGTTCTCAATAAACAGTTTTATCACAATTTGAGCAAGTGTTTTCCCATAAATTAGAGACCACAGGGTTATATTTTTTCCTTTCTGCAAGGGGGCAAATTTCCCCAGTCAAGAGGCATGTGGTGCTCATTTTCAGAGCCATAAATGCGTTCTACGTGCATTGGGGGAAAACAGTGCCTATGCTTGTAGAAGTTAATGACTGCCAATCTGCTGTTTCTTCATTTTCTTCTTCATCAGTAAATATTCATTGAGTGTCCACAGAACAAAAACAGGAAGATCTGTGACAAATCCCCCTACTTTATATGGTACATCTGCCATCAAAAGACACAGCGCCAATTCTGATGTGTCTACTGGAGACAAAAAGAGATTTCAGAAGGAATCTCAAACACAAGAGGGTGGCAGAAAATCCTCATCAGGTTAGGTTGTGTGTCTGCTACAGAACGACACTATTAAACAAAAGCAACAAATCTTCAGCTTTGAAAAAGGAGTCACACTCTACAGCTGAGAGCAGGAGGGACAGATCATTGCAGGGGGACTGAAGGAATTGACCCCTGCCATATCCATCATTTCCCATCACATCGAAGACCTGTCCCGACCCTTTTCTCTTTTCTGAAAGGTCTAAAAAGTTCTCCTGAGGAGGCAAAGCACGTAAAAGCTGCTCCTAACAATTTTCCTTCCAGGGTGGTCTGCCTTCTTCCCAAGAAGCTCTCGGCTCTGAGGAGGGCCCAGACTTTGTGTCTGAATGTTTGGCCAGGCATCTGGGGACTTCAGAGACCCCCACCCTGTGTGGCATGAGCTCTCTCAAGAGAGATGACCCAGGCTGGATCTCAGAACTTCTACCTCCTGTGGAAACCATTCCTCCAAAGGCCTTCTGAAGTCAATTGAGCTCAAGAAGGAATTATTTGCCATCTTGGATTGTTAAAATATGAAAGGTGGGACAACCGAAAGCTCTAAAAATCAACAGGAGACGTACTCCTGCAAACTTTCTAAAATGGATTTCCTACTTCAGACGCTGACGGACGGTTTAGTAACAGGATAATAACGAAGAAACACTAAAGTGTATGATACGGGAAGCATTATTTTAGAGTAGATTAGAAAAATTAACAAAAAAGAGTCCCTTTCAACCAGGAAAATTTATCCATGGCATAATGCCATGCCCAAAAGCAGCATTTAAATGATACTTAAGTGAGCAGTCTGTCAAATTATGTCCAGTATTATAATATTCATTAATTTTGAAAGAAAAACTTCTACTGGTACCCACATTCAAAAACAACAACAAAACGAACAAACAAAAAACCAACCCTCTGACATAAACAGAGACAGTCCCAATCCAATGATTATTTTTGGTTTAACAACCCAAGACTACAACTATAAGGCTAGGTGAAACAAAGGGATAAAAATAGTGTGACTTCCTGGAAATCCCACGATGCAATTTCACTTTGAACTTGCAAGCAAATATCCAGGCATGATCTGCATGCAACTGGGTGGCGTTTTGTTCTAGAACGATGGGCCCCAATTAAAAATAATGAGGCTTGTCTCCAGCCGCCAGACCCAATTAGAGATAATAAGGAGTGATAGTTCCTGAAATAGATTCATTTTTCTCTGATAGACGAATTGGGACAGGGGTCTTGGTTGGGGTCATTGGGATAGGCCTGGCAACAAAACATGGGTCACTCAGGCTTAAGAAGCCCTTACGAATCCAGTTATTAAATAAGGAAGTAGGAATAACACCACAAATCGTTCATTCATCAGCCACTTACACCCCACTACATTCAGATCTACATTGTTAGCCAAACAGGGTGACTACTGATATTAAAAACTTTAAAATAATGACCGTAACATTTAAATGATTGTTTAAAAAAAATACTGGAACAGAAGTGTGGCTGACTTCACGTATGTGTGTATGTTTATGCATGCGTGTATATGTGCACACACATTTGCACTTCTTATTTGGAATAACTGTAGACTTGTAGTAAAGCTGCAGAGACAGTACAGGGAGTTCTTATATAACCTTCGCCTAGTCTCCCTTAGTGTAAACATCTTATATAACCTGGCACGTTTATCACAACTAAGGAATGAAATTACCATTTCTGTCAACTACACTTATTAGTCTGGAACTGGGAGAAGAGAGACCAAGATGGTGTGATGGGATTGAAGTAGGTGGACAGGGATGCAGCAGGAAGTAATGCAGAAACATACAAACTGCTGGGGCCCTAGGCAACCGGGACAATAATGGGACCACTCACCAGGTGAAAGAGATCACCTGCACAGGTACAGACAGGCAAGCAGGTTGTGCCCAAGGTATCTGATTACCCTCTTCTGGCAAAGGTTGCTGCAAGCTGACAGGACCTCAGTGCAGAAATGTTTTCTAGACAGAGTGTTTACCCTGTAGTGAAAAATAGTCATCAAGGATGCAAATGTCTTGTGTAAGCCTTAAAGAAGAGAGAACTAAGGCACTCTCAGGATGGTGCATTTGGAAAGATTCAGTGTGAATCCATCGTCTTCACCCCTGGTTCCCTGAGCAAGATTTTAAACTCTAACAAAATGACAACGTTAACACCTATATAAGAGACATATTGAAAAGGTGTTGTGTTTTGCAAAATATCTTAATCATAAAGAGGAAAAAAAAGTTTTAAAAATAAGTTTGGCAGATGGGATTTTTCCAAAGATGGTCACAAGAGTATCTGCCATTCCACCTGCTTTTCTAGATCTTTCCATTCCTCCATCAAAAGGTAGAGTTTAATTCCTCCCTTGAATCTAGGTGGGCTTGTGACTCACTTGTAACCAACAGAATGTGGCAGAAAGGACACTGTGTGGCTTCAAAGACACAACCGCCATCAGAGCAGCCTGGCTGCCCTGAGGCTGCCATGTTGTGTGGAAGCCCAGCTATGTGGAGAGGCCACCTGCAGCCCTTCTGGTTGGCAGCTCTCGTCCTCCAGGCTCCCCAGCCAGGTGCCAGACGTGAGAGTGAGCAAGCTTTCAGATAGCTTGAGCCCAGCTATCAAATCACTCCCATCCCAGCCTTCCAGTCTTCCCAGATGAGGACCCAGATATCAAGGAGCAAAGACAAGCCCATCCCACTGTTCCCTACTGGAATTCATCACCCACAGAATTAGTGAGCATAATAAAAGCATGGTTGTTTATGCCACAAAATTTGGGGTGGATTTTTATTCCCCAGTAGTAACCAAAACAATGAGGCATATACTCTCTTGACTGACCTCCATGGACCAAAGCCCAAGACTAGCCATTGCTTTCCATCCCCTGTTGACACCTAGATGACACCCAGGCCCGCTGAACTCTCAAAAGCAGAAGACCTTCTAGAACCTTGTTACATAAGGTCCAGGAACTAGCAGCCTCAGCACCATCTGGGAGGGCTTAGAACTGTACCATCTCAGGCCCCATCCCAGACTTACTGAATTAGAATCTGCCTTTTGATAAGATTCCCCGGTTAAAATAAAATACTCAGGATTCTGTTTGAGTATTTCAGAATGCATGGCAGACACTGTGCACCAAAGACCAATCAGAGCTCCTTCCTCCCTTGCCTCCTATCTGACAGGATGGAAATGTAAAATGCTGGGTTTTCCAGGCTCCCTTGCAGCTAGGGGAGGCAACACGGCCCATATTTAGCCAAAGAGCTACAAGTGGGAGTACCTGGGAGAGGCTTTCAGGAAATCTTTTAAAGAAGGAAGATTCAATTTATGTATAGGTCTTTCAACGCATCACGAAACATTTTTAAAACATATCTGGTTCTCTGCTTTTAATTGCTGTACCGTATTCCAGGTATAGATCCACCTTGTTCAACCCATCCATTTCCCTAATGATAGATAGTTAGGTCATTTCCAGCTCACCACTCCCTCAAACACCAGCGTGATGAACATCTCAGATGTGTTCTCTTTTGAACATACACTCAAGTCCTCTCAGGAGTGTATGCCCAGGAGTGAGACTACTGGGTCATAAGGCACATAAGAACATAATTGCATTGCATTCTGCAAAACCCTTTTCTAGAATGATCATAGAAGTCAGTTTGTCCTTCCTTCAATAGTGCATTACGGCCCCTGGTTCTCTGTATCATTGCCTTTCCTTGGCACTTCCAGGCTTTACAATCTTTGCCAGTCTCATGGGTATAAAGTGGTATTCCATTGCAGTTTACTTTGTATTACTGATTATTTGTGAAGTTAGAGAGAATGATTAACCACAAATGTTTATCAGCTAGTCAGTTTCACCTTTATTAGCCAGTCAGAGAAACTTTTCTCACATGCCTGAGTGCATTTCTGGGTCTCTATTCTTCTTCACTGTTCATGTGTGCTTTCATTATGCCCTAAGAGTGTGGATTAATAATTGATTGGAATTTTATCAAATGGTTTAATTAAGGAGAACTGACATATTTACAATGCTAAATTATCACCTCCAAATCATTAGGGAAATGCCAATCAAAATACAATGAGATATCACTTCACACCCATTAGGATGGTTACAATTTTTTTAAAAAACACAAAATAACAAGTGTTGGTGAAGATGTGGAGAAACTGGAACCCTTGTGCACTGCTGGTAGGACTGTAAAATGGTACAACTGCTATGGCAAAGAGTATGGAAGTTCCACAAAATATTAAAAATAGAATTACCCTACAATCCAGCAGTTCCAATTCCAGGTATATATCCCAAAGAATTCAAAGCAGGGACTCAAACAGATATTTGCATACCCATGATCCTAGCAGCATTTTTCAAAACAGCCAAAAGGTGGAAGCTATCTAAATGTTTATTGATGAATGACTGGATAAACAAAAATGTGGTGTGTCTACACACATACACACACACACAGAAGATGATTACTCAGCCTTAAAAAGGAAGAAAATGCTGACACATGCTGCAACATGGCTAAAACTGAAAGACATTACACTAACTGAAATAAGCCAGATTCAAAAGCACAAATGAGGTATAGAGTAGTCAGATTCATAGAGAGAGAGAGAGAGTAGAATGCTTGTTGCCAGAGACTGGAGGCAGTTAGTGTCTGATGGGTACAGAGTTTCAGTGGGGGATGAAAAAAATTCTGGAGATGAATGGTGGTGATAGTTATACAACAATGTGAATGTACTTAATGCTACAGAACTGTACACTTAAAAATGGTTAAGATGGTAAATTTTATTTATTTTATTTATTTTATTTATTTTACCACCATAAATAAATTATCTCATGCATGAAAAACTGTCTCTCTCCATTTATTCTCATCTTGTTTCTGGATCTTTCAAAGTTTTAGAACTATTCTCCATTAAAGTGTTTTGCAACAGTGAACTATCAGATAGAGAAATTAGGAAAATGATCCCATTTACAATAGCATCAAAAATAATAAAATGCTTTGGAATAAATGTAACCAAGTAGGTGAAAGATCTGTACAATGAAAACTACAACACATTGAAATAAATTACACACACAAATAAATGGAAAGATATTTCATGTTCATGGATTGGAAGAATTAATATTGTTAAAATATCTGTACTACTCAAAGCAAACTACAGATGCAATGCAAAATTCCTATCAAAATTCCAGCGCTTTTTTTTTTTTTTTTTACAGAGGAAAAAAAAAATCCTGAAATTTGTACAGAACCACAAAAGACCCTCACAGCCAAAATAATATTGAGAAAGACAAGGAAAGTTGGAGGCATCATGCTCCCTGATTTCAAACTATATTACAAAGTCATAGTGGTCAAAATGTGTGGTGTCGGCATTAAAACAGACCCATAGATCAATGGAACAAATAGAGAGCCCACAAATAAACCCATACATATATGGTAAATTAATTTATAACAAAGGCACCAGGAATATACAGTGAGAAAATGACAATTTCTTCAATAAATGGTGTTGGGAAAACTGGACAGCCATGTGCAAAAGAATGAAAGTAGACTCCTATCTTACACCATACCAAAAAAAAAAAAAAATCAACTCAGTATGGATTAACTTAAACATAAGACCTAAAACTGTAAAACTCCTCAAAGAAAACATAGGGGATAAACTCCTTGACACTGGCCTTGGCAATGATGTTTTAGATTTGATACCAAAAGCAAAGCAACAAAAGCAAAAATAAATAAGTGGGAGTAAAACAAACTAAAAAGCTTCTGCATAGCAAAGAAACCTAGCAAGAAAATGAAAAGGCAACTTACAGAATGGGAGAAAATATTTGCAAACCTCCTATCTGATAAGGGTTTAATATCCAAAATATACAAAGAACTCATACAACTCATAGCAAAAAACAAACAAAAAAAAACAATTAAAAAGTGGGCAAAAGACCTGAACAGACATTTTTCCAAGGAAGACATACAGATGGCCAACAGGTACATGAAAAGATGCTCAACATCATTAATCATCAGGGAAATGCAAATCAAAACCACGATGAGGTATCATCTCACACTTGTTAGAATAGCTCTCATCAAAAAGACAAAAGATAACAAATGCTAGCAAGAATGTGTGGAAAAGGGAACCCTTGTGCACTGTTTGTGGGAATGTAAACTGATACAGCCACTAGGGAAAACAGTATGGAGATTCCTCAAGAAATTAAAAATAGAACTGTATGACCCAGCAATCACACTTCTGGTTATATATCTGAAGGAAACGAATCACTCTCTTGTTGAGATATCTGCACCCCCTTGTTTATTGAAGCATTATTCACAATAGCCAAGGTATGGAAACAACCCAAATGTCTGTCGACAGATGAATGGATAAACTCAGTGTGGTATATATACACAATGGAATATTATTCAGCCTCAGAAGGAAATCCTGCCATTTTTGACATCATGGATAAAGCTAGAGGACATTATGTGAAGTATACCAGACAGAGAAAGACAAATACTGCATAGTATCACTTACATGTGAAATCTTAAAAAAAAAATAAAAAGACAAACTGAAAGAAACAGTGAAAAGTGGTTGCCAGGGGTTGGGGACTGGGGTTAATAGGGCGAGGTTGGTAAAGGGTACACATTTTCAGCTACAAAATGAATGGTCTGAAGATCTAATGAAAAACATGGTGACTATAGTTGATAACATTGTCTTATATAATTAAAATTTGCTGAAAGTAGATCTTAAATGTTTTCACATACAAAAAAGGTAAGTATGTGAGGTGATTTATTAACTTGATGGGGGGAATCCTTTCACAACATCTATGTTTATCAAATCATCACATTGTACACTTTATATCTTACAATTGTCAATTATACTTCAAAAAAGCTAAAAAAAGTTTTGGATTCATCTCATTCTTTTTAGTGGCATATAACATGTGTTTATTGATTGATTGATTGAGGTAAGAACATTTAACATGAGTTTTACTCTCTTAAATTTTTAACTGTGTAACACAGTGTTGTTAAGTGTATTTTACTGGCATAGTGTTCTACAGACTCCTTACGCCATCCTACACCTTTCCAGGCCCCTCTCTCACAAGGAGCCCAATTCTTTCTTGTTATTTTCCAGACCAGAGGAAATCAGGTGGATAAACAAGGTATTGGTGATTTAACAACTGAATTTTAAAACACCAACAAGGAATGAGATAAGAGCATAAAAGAATGGCTTCACACCACCCTGGACAACTGGAAGGCAGATTTTTTGGAAAGAAAAACAGGCAACTAACTGGACTGGACTGCTCTTGTACCCAGGATCTTGCCAAGTGTCAGATCCTAGGGAGCTATCCTTTCACCAGAAGACCCTGTCTGAAGGTCTTGGAAAAAAGAAGGAGGAAGTCTGCGTTTCCCCATTCTGAGACCTAAAGGTGTGTTTGAATAGTAACAGCTAGTTTTTATTTGTCTAAGAGAGGAGAGTAGACATACAGTAGATAATCCAGGAATGCTTTCTATGTGCTTACAGGATGTAATCAGCAACATCCAACTACATGCACATTCCTTCTACCCTCTGCCCTTAGGACCAACAGACCTTGGCTTCCATCTGCTTGTCTGCTCCTTCGACCCAGCTGGGTGGGAAATATACCAAGATGGCCAGAATTGGGAGGGACTGCTAACAAGGATGGTTTTCAGCTGATGGGGGGCTCGGTCCTAATTTAAGAGAGGCAATGAGGAGCTCTTAGACCATGATGTGTCCTATGATCATTGACAGGTGGGTAAGCTCAACTCAAGTTATTTTGCTTTCTGTCCCCCTTAGTTTTCTCCTGACTAGGACAGTTGGGAGCAGGTAATGAGGGGCAGCTTGGTTCACAGTTATCAGCGTGGCTAATGGTGAGTCTGCTCTATCGTTCACCATCAACATCGTACACAAGGAGAGCCTGTAAAGGACTTAAAAGTTACACACACCAAACCGATGAAAATCAATACAGTGAATAAGCTCAATATCTACAACAGTGCCGTCAACAGAACTTCCTGTAACGATGGTGATGACCTGGATCTGCACTGTCCAATATGGTAGCCATCAAGCACTTGAGATGTGGCTAATGAACAAGCAACAAATTTAAATTTTAATTCATTTTTAATAGCCCCATGTGGCTATTGACTACTATATGAGACAGTGAAGGTTTTGTTTTTTTAATCTGTTCCTTTCCTCCCCAGTCTTACAATAGTCCAATGGTTCTCAGCCAGGGGCAACTTTGCCCCTGAAACCCAGGAGTCATTTATCATTGGAGATATTTTTGGTTTCATCGTGGGGGGTGGGGTGTCACTGGCATCCAGTGGGTAGATACCAGGGGTGCTGCTAAACATCCTACAAAGCACAGGACAGCTCCACACCCCCAAACGGAGAATCAACAAGCCCAAATGTTAACACCAAGGCTGAGAATCCTTCTCTGGCCTTGTTTATGGTAAGCAAAGCTTTTCATAATTTGTACAACTGTTATATTCATTTTCTTGATTTTTCAAAAAATGTATTAAATTATGGTAAAACATAAAATTTGTGGAGTAAAACACATAAAATGGCAACTACCATTCTACTTTCTGTCTCTGTGAATTTGACTGTTTCTAGGCACCTCATATAAGTGGAAAGATGCACTGCTTGTCTTTCTGTGATGGTTTATTTCACTTAGTATAATGTCTTCAAGTTGCATCCATGTTGTAGCATGTGTCAGAATTTCCTTCCTTTTTAAGGCTGAATACTATTAAGTTCTGTTTATCCATTCATCCACTGGTGGACACGTGGGTTGCTTCCACCTCTTGACTCTTTTCCATAACGCTGTGAACATGGATGTGTCATTTACTTGATTTAAAATAAACTGGGAATGATTTTAAACTTACAGAAAAGTTGCAGAGATTATACAGAGAGCTCTCCTCTGCTCTTCACATAGTTTCCTCCATTACTATTTCATATCACCATGGTACCCTGTCACAACTAAGAAACCCAAGGTGGGACATTTCTATTAACTGCACTCCAGACTTAATTCAGATTTTACCCGTTTTTTTCCACTAATGCCCTCTTCTTCTTCCAGGATCCAACCCAGGACACCACACTGCCTTTAGTCGTCATCCCTACCCAGTCCCCTCTGGGCTGGAACAGTTTCTTGTTCTTTGTTTTTCATGAGCATGACAGTTTTAAAGGGCACGGGTGAGGTATTTGGTAGAATGTGCCTCAGTTTGGGTTTGTCTGTTCTTCTCATCAGTAGAGCAAAGTTAGAGATTTAGAAAGAATACCACAGAGGTGAAGTGCATCTCATCGCATCCTATCCCATCCCATCAGGGACTCATGGGATCCACATGTCATCACTGCTATTAACCTGCATCACCTGGTTAAGGTTGTATGGGCCAGGCTGCCCCCCTGTAACGTGACTATTTTTCCCTCTCTATACACTGTTATTCGGAGGTGAGTCGTTCAGACCAGCCCAGTGCGGAAGGGGCAGGAAAGGGGAGAGAATTAACATCTGCCTCCTAGAGGACAGAGTATGTAAATACATTATTTGGGATCTTCCGTTAAGAATAGTTCTCATTTCTCCCCCATTTTTTTTCAATCATTTATGTCGGTACATACTCATGGATATTTATTTTACACTTTAGGTTATACTCCAATTTTTTTGTTTGTTTTGGCCATCCCTTGCTTTTCTAAACAGTATATCAACAACTATGTATCTTTTTTTTTTTTTTTGCAGTACGCAGGCCTCTCGCTGTTGTGGCCTCTCCCATTGCGGAGCACAGGCTCCGGACGCGCAGGCTCAGAGGCCATGGCTCACGGGCCCAGCCGCTCCACGGCATGTGGGATCTTCCGGGACCGGGGCACGAACCCGCGTCCCCTGCATCGGCAGGCGGACTCTCAACCACTGCGCCACCAGGGAAGCCCAACAACTATGTATCTTACACTTGATACTTTAACATGTTTCAAACCTGATAGGCTTTTTCCAAGGAATGAGTCTTGCCCAATGTTACTAATTATCATTGATATTTATGACAATAAAGGCCACATTGATCATTCTGAGCAAGGTCCTATCCACCCCAGCGCCTGAGAAACAGAGCCGAACTAAGAGCCAGTTGCCAAGCTGACTCTAGAATAATCCTGAGAAGCTTACAAGCGTCCCCTCAAGATGGGGCTGCCAAACCCTTCTGGGAGGGTAATTAATTGGTCCAAGAGAGGACATGGTCATTATCACTCAGCTGGCCCATCTCTGTCACAAATCCCTGGGTTCAGGAAAAGCAATAAAACCCGTGTGGGGTGCACATGCCTCAAAGCAAGATAGTTCCTGGAGTCAGACATACAGTGTTGACTCGAACTTTTGTTTTGAGCTATGTAACAAAACGGTGTTTGGAAACAATACTTAGGATAAACAGTTCATTTGGATAGAAGGTTTTGCTTTGTTTTTGAGAAACAAATCCTAAACAGCCAAGAGAATTGCCTTAAACTCTTTTAGGCTTTCAGGCTTTTGGGTTTTCTTCTGAGACAACTTATTCTCCCTATTGGAAAGTTATTTCTCACCTTTACATCTGAAATCAAACCAGAGATTTGGAAGGAGAACTTATGTGTTTGTATATAGACATTGCCTATGAATCTTAATTACCACTGAAATGGTTATGCTCTGATTTTAAAATGTTGTGAACAGTTATTTTAAGAATACAAATAGTTTAAAAAGAAAACAGGCTTACTTACCTAGTTCAGAGTCCCAAGAACACACTGGCTGCTCACTTACTGTAACGTGGTCTGGATTCAAGACTGTGTGTTCGAGGGTGCCGTTTTCACTCTCAACATTAAGTATGTCAAGGGGTTTTCAGTCTGTGGCTCTGCACACGGACAGTTTCAAAATCAGGGGCATTGTATCAATCTTTAGGAGTCCTTTTCATTTCTGGCGCAGATTAATTTCTGAAGCAGAGAACCCTCCCTCGCCCCCAGTCCATGCAGCACAGGATGACTTTCTTCCCAACAATTAGTGAATAGCAGGTATTGGTTTTGATAACCAGTTCTCTGGGCTGGGCACATCTTCCAAATTCCCACTGCATGTCCCACTCTGAAGTTGCTCTTTACAGGAATTCTAGTGGAATTTACAAGAGTTAAAGCTAAGCACACTGAGAGGATGCTTCTGCATAGGCACTTGGTAGGTTTCAGAGCACACAGAAGGCACTGCAGAATATGGCACAGGCTAGGTGATGAAACGCAGGCATCCTTAGGGACTGAGCGTCTCAAACAAGTCAGGCGCTAGGACCTCCACCGCATTTCTCCAGGCTGAAGTTGTGGAGGTCTTTTTGTCCGTTACACCCATGCATGTAATCAGCAATTGTTCCTATTGTAAATCCCAGATTCACCATCTGTATGTTCCAAAGGGCTGGGTGATTGTTAATATCCTGTCCCTATGGGATTAATCTGAAATTTCACACTAAATGATTTTTAAGTATAATTTGTTACAATGATACAACATTACCATTTCTAAAACAAACAGCCAGGATTGTTACCTTGCAATAAAAAGCAAAAAGTTTGTGTGCTACTGTTTTACATTCACTTCTCTTTAGACACAAATAGAGGTATGAAAAAAACAACAACAACCCAGCCCAGAGCCTTGGGAAGGGGTTTTAAGTAAGGGAACACACTGCTTTTTTATTCCTGGTGAACAGGATCTGAACGTGCAGTAGTGATAAAAGTAAGAGAGCTCTCTGAGCAGTCTTTAAAAACCACTCAGGGTTGTCTGGTGTTTGCAGAAAAAAGAAACTTAGAGTAAAAAATCCAAGTTTGGATTCTCTATTGAGCAAAGAACTGTTAAAAGCTTTTTGTAGACAAATGAGGAGCCTCCAAAATCAGTCTGTGATATTAAAAAGAGCTGGCTTGAAGTGTGCAGAGAATATTTTTCACGTCTTGGTTTGTTACACAAAAGGTGTTACTCCAATCAAAAGTTTTAACGCTACGAATTTCAATATATTGTCCAAAAGAGCATATTATTTGGAATAGTCTAACCACAGCCAGGATACCAAATATTGAGACATTTTTGCATACTTTACTAAGAATGAAGCCTTTCCACTAGATTGAAACACATACAGCAATTTTATTTTCCTGAACTTTTTAGGGTGGGTTCAAATTTTCCCTTTTATGGATAGTTGAGATGTTGGTACCAGTTCAACAGTTACAAAGTTCGCTCAACTTCACTTTTATTATAATCTGCCCCATACACTAAATGTATGACACCTATGGGACCTGTGTGGTGACCAGCAATTCCCTGGGATGTAGCTACATCCTTCTCAGTGGGATGTGTCTTGTCCCAAGCCATGCATCATTTAAAAAGATGCCTAAAAGGGCCTGCCCATTAGAAACCACTCAGTACAGAAGTGTAGGAGGGTGGGGTCCCGCTACCACTTCTTCCCCATCCCCTGACACGGTCAGGTAGAATAGCTAAGGTGAGCCAAATCAGAGTTATTTCCTCCTGTCTCATACGGGTGCAATTGCACCCCCCCACACACACCACTGTAAGGACCAAGAAAGATGTACAAAGCACTTAGCACATCATCCAGCAGAATAAGTTTTCCAAAAAGGATACCTTGTTTTTTTTATTAGCTACTGACAATCCTTCTGAGGTTCTGACAGCATCACGGGCACAAAAACCATTTTACTTTTGTCTTCATTATTATAAGAAAACAAAGATCCAAGAAAAACATGGTCAGAGACCAATGGCAAAGACCTTGGCCTTGGGGTTGGGCGATAAGGAGTGGTGGAGCCTGGGGCAAACTGGAAAGCACGTGACCCTCCCTCTAATGGGGGTGGGGTGGGAGGTGGGGGGTTGGGCAGCGGCATTCAGTCCGAGCTGTCCAAGCCGAGGGCTCCCTCCTGGGATTGTGGGCCTAGCACGGCCAACTTTTCAGATTTTTCAAGAAAAGCTGGAAATCACAGCTTGAAGGATTTTAAAATGCTGGCTTCTAATTCAAGTTTTTAAAAAGAAAGCCCATGAGCCAAACAATGCCTGTCTGTGGCTGTGTGTGGCCTGCAGACCCCTGGTTAAGGATGCCTGCTAGAAACCAATAGAAAAAGACATACAAAGAAAACAGAATATAGAACAGAGTGATTGTCACAGTTCTGTCTAATAGTGTAGACTCAGATTAGATGTGGAATGGTACATTTATTGCACCCATAATATAGATCTAGAGGCTGCAGCAATATACCCTGTACAATGAGAATATACATATACACACATGACAAAGTATGCAAAGTGGCCAGATTAAATCAATTATAGAATTCAGGGGCAAGAGCTTTCCCCACATGGTGATTGCTGAGTGGGATTTCCTGGTGGATAAATGAAAGAAAGGGCTTAGACTGGGTAAAAGTATGGACTGGGGCAGAAGATAATGATCTTGGATATTTTTTTGTACCTAAAACAGCATTATCTTGAGGGAGCCTAAACTAATCTCTCCCTGGATGCCAGACAAAGGCTGTCCAACCTTTCAGATCACGAGCGAACTGTAGTAAATCCAGACTATTGATTTAAAAGGTTGAGAGAGCTTCCCAGAGGAACTCAGTTGATTCCTTATTTGCTCCAGCACAATCTAGCTACAGAACAATTAAGAACCTTTAGGAATACAAACTCACCTGGAAACACAGCCCGTCATTGGTTGAGCAGCTCCTATACATCAGGTGCTATTTCCAAGCCTCACATAGCCCTGACAGATGGGTGTTGTTTTTTCGAAACAGGGAAACAAAATTACGGGAATAACTCACCCCAGAACTACTCAAAAGGGAGGGGCAGCACTGAGACTTGAACCCTGGTTGGCCTCACAGCTGAGCCATTACAAAGTCCCCCTCCTAGGGTGCTGTCATCACATTTAGAGTCTGCAGGGAATGGGTGATTCTAAATATCCTAATTCATACGGAATTGCTATGTTAAGATGTCTGTGATTATTTACTTTCCAAAAATAAAATATGCTTAAGGTCAAAATTATGCCAAACAATTAAATATGTCTTTTTTTATTCAAAAAGTATCTCAGTTTTTCAGGGCCGGATAAATGAGCATTACATCAAGAAGCATTATAATAATGTAGATAGCCATACCAGCCAAGAGATAACCCAGCTTTTTAAAATATTTTTATTCTAGGAGCCTGTTTTAGTCTCTAAAGTCTTTGTGTTTTTAAACTAAAGCCAAATAGAAAGACAACTGGCCAATAGTTTCAATGTGGTCACTGCCAAGATACATACATTGAAATTGATACCGGATTTTAAGTTTTTTTTCAAAGCATTTATTTTATTTTTTTACTCTGAATTATCACGATTAGCTGTAATTAAATTTGTTAAAACAACAGAAACTTGCTTGTCCATGTTCAACAGAAAAATTGCTACTTGTGTACATGGACTTGGCACTGACATTCTAGGATGAGGTGTAGAACTCCATGGGTCGGCACTGGGTGAGCCTCAGAGCTCTAATCCGACTTGTCTCTGGTTTGTGAACCCCCCTTCACTTTTTCTGAACCTGTGCATCAGCAGCTGGGTCAAGGGCACTTTCTACCATCAGAGAAGACAGGCCAGCCTGGGACTGCTCTTAGTGTTAGCAAGTTTTTCCTTATCCCGGTTAAAATAAGCCCTGGAACCTACAACCCAGGGTTCTCAATTTGGCTTTGGGGAAGTCACAGACAAAAAAAAGCCTCTGGGTTTTATTCTTTCAACACTCAAATTCTCAAAAGAAAAAAATTAATAAAAGGAATGCCCAGACATTGCCAAAACAACAACTAAATTAAGTTATTATAAAGGGGAGGAGAAAGCTCCAACAACCTGCTTGGAGCACATTCCAGGGTCCCACTCAATAAAAGGCTGAATTTATTAGCTACCGACCACCTTTCTGAGGAGTAGGACAGGGCAGTGATTGAACTGGTGGAAGCAACAGGGTACCATCAAGATATAAAAACCTTAGAGTACTCCCTTCCTGGAAACCTCCAAGGGTTTGGCATCCTTTTATTAAATAAGACGTATGCCAACAATTATAAGTGGCATTATCCTCTACAAGCGCACTCCCAGAGAACCATAATACACATATCAGTCATGCTAACAAGAGCAAAAGAGATCAACGGCCAGCGTACTTTCAAGATCTCCCACAGAAAAAACCCATTCCGTCCTCCCATCTGCAGAAGCTGTGTTTAGATGTCAAACAGGGGCTTCACAGAGCCGTGGAACCGACATCTTAGGAAATCAGAATCAGAAGTTACTTTTAGAGGCGGCATCAACCTTGGGGAGTGAATACTGGGTAAGCTTTCTGTTGAGAACTTTCTTATGAGAAAATGCCACCTGACTAGATTTTGCAATTGACAAGGCAAGAAAAAAAAATTTTTTTAAGCCTGTAAGTCTCCTGCGTGCCAGACACAGTCCAGGGTACTGTGGCCTAGACGGGTTGTTCTAGTATAATCATTCGTGAAAAAGCACCTTGACATTTCTGCTTCAAAGATATGCCCTGTGGTTCACTACACCAGCCAGTGAATCAGGGTGGGAGAAAGAGAAGTGATTTATTGTTACAAATCATATATTCCTGACCATGCGCCCTTTGCCCCCTCACTACCGGAAAATTAAAACAATAAGCAAAGCAAAAGTCAAGAAGTTAGGAAAAGGAAGAAATAGTCATAGCCTGTAATAATATCAAGCTGCTTTCTGGTCAAACAAAGCCTGCTTTAAACTTGCTAAGTGAGTGAGTAGTTTTTAATTCTTCAATAGCAGCACTGTTCCTCCACACTGCCTATGAGGAACTGGTCTTCCCAGTTATGACTGAGTTGGTTTTAAGCTCATCAACAACATCTCAAACAAACATTTCTTACATAGCCTTGGGCACCCTAGCTCAGAACAGACCAGGCAAATAATCTACTGCTTAACTCCCAAAACTTCAGAAGTACCAGCCCAAGTTGGAACATTCTCTGCTACATCAAACCAGAGCGTAAGCAGAAAAGCCATATACCTATTGTTTTTGCTCTCTTCTGTCTTTCCTTTATAACCAGAGGACTGATGAACTGTTGAGGCTTTCGGAAATCTTGCTAGCAGGGAAGCAGATCCATCTGCAAAATCAGAATCGAACTGTGGCTCTCCGTAGCCAGAAGCAAATGATAAGGTGCTATATAGCCATGGAAACAGGTGAATTTCATATTCTTTCATTTAAAAAAGAAAATGGCCATCTTTATGTAATTCAGTAAGATCACCTGGTACAGGTGCCCATGTTTATTCAATCAGAGAATCACCCGAGACTTGTTACAAAACAAGAATTCCCCAGCTCTTCCCTTTTATGGTTCTAATTTCACCCCAGGTGACTCTTATAATTCAGCAGGCTTGAGAAATACCATACATTTATAAAAGGGAAAATACATTAACCTAACAAAAGAAGGATTTCTGCTAAGTTACCTGGGTTTTCTGAATAACTCTAACAGGAGGCGTTTGAGTGGCAATATTGTCACCAACCAACCCTGAAGCAAAGAACTCAAAAGCTCAACTCTTTAGGGAAATGATACAGTTGCTAACCAAAAATCCCTGCAGAGAGGCCAAGTTCCTAAGGAAAAAAGGGGGGTTTTGAGGACTGCCCAGGACAAACTGAACCTCTATTTTTTAAAAATGTTTTATTTTAGTGGAAGGTCTTTGCTCTTTTTTCTCCATAATGCATGAGTCTACAGAACTCAGATTGTCTGCCTTTTATTTTAAAAGCTTTACTGACTCCACCAGGTTTCAGAAGGGAGACTTTCTTTCCAAACCACTCTAAAGATATAAAATTATACCTGGATGAAAAGGACTTACTTCAAAAGGAGGTTGTCACGTCAACCCCCCACCCCTCCCACACTATTTACTGACAATTCCATTAAGGATGAACAGAAATAAACCCAAATGCTTTGCATGCTTACAACTTAACCTTTGAATTAATTGGAGGTCATTCGGGGACATTCAAAGCAATGTAAACTACATTGCTACATTAGTAACGTAGTAAACTACATTGCTACAATGTAAACTAGAACCGGTCAAAATACACATTTTCAATATATGCAGGTCGCAGAGAGATGAAAACTGAGACGTTTCATGACCATGACCTTAACTAACATCTGTAAATTACATTTCCCCCCTAGAGAATGCAAGCTGATCTATTTACTTCTGGCGGAGAAGAAAGGAACAAGGGCGCCCAGGTGCTACAAGAAAACCATTCGGGACAAGGAGCAGCGCCAAGGTCACAGCCCACCAGAATGAAAAATGAAATCCAGGTACTGTACACCCAGCCTAGGCAGTCCCGGCTCCTTCTTGAAAGTAAACAGTGGGTCGGAAAGGCTTCCTAACCACAGGCGCGGAGACGCGGTTCCCCTGCCCGCTACGGGATAAATAAACAACGTGAGGACAGCCTGGAGAAACCCAAGAAGCACTGGACGCCCGGCCTGACTCGGCCAGAGGCGCAGATTTGAGTCGAATATCCACATGCAGGGGCAGAGGCTGTGGAGTCGCCGTGGCCTAGTTCGAATCCCCACTCTGCCCGTGCGCCCTTGTCCACTCATTACCGCCCAGAGCTTCAGTTTCCCTCTGTGCCAAAAGGGGACCATCCTCTCCCCTAAGGGGATGGTGTGAAGGATAAACGAGGCGGCAGAAATAAGCAAATAAAGGATGACTGTGACTATTATTGCTGTTATTATAATTTCAAACTATTCCAATAGAGGCTCAAGAGGGAGGGAGTCGAAAATGCAAGCTTTCTCGGGGGATCAAACTAACTCAAGCCCCACTTCTAAGGCGTCTGGGGAGACCTTTGTCCGCGCTCGACCCCGCCGCCGCCCGCGGTCCGCGCCACCTTTCCCGCGGCGGGCGCGGGGCGGGGCAGCCGGCGGCGCGGGCCGGGCGGCGGGGAAGGCGGGAGCGCGGGCGCACCGGCGGGCCGCGGCTCCCAACGGCTCGGCTGCGCTCCGCTGGCCGCCCGGGACCCCGAGCATCGCAGCCTCCACCACAGCCGCTGGCCCAGCCACGCTCGCTCTGGGCCGACTCACTCTCCACGCGGGACAGGGGGGCGCGGCGCGCAGACCCGAAACGCCCCGCGCCCGGCCCGGCCCGCACCACCACCAACCCCCAACGGTCCCCGCAGGTGGAGGCACCCGGCACGAGCGCTCCCGGCCCCGAGAGCTCCCTCCGGCCACGCGCCGCGCCCATCCGCGCGGGCGCAACTTTCTTAAAGAGACAGGTGGCCCGAATCAGCGTCTACCTGGAGCCCCGACTCGGCCTCCTGGCCCATCCCCCCTTTGGGGAAGAGAGGGGGCTGCAACAGATCTCCACACCACCCACCTCCTTTTCCCCTGGGCAGTGACGGATTGCAAATTTTAATGCACCCAGCATCCTTTTGCAACTTAATTCTTTTGGCCTAAATCACCCTCCCACTGCTCCTCAACGCATGCTCGCAGGCGTGCAGCCGGGGCCACTGCTGGCAAAGTTTGAAGAGGGGTGTCCCTACTCCTGCGCCACACCCCACCCAGAGCCACGGGGCGTGCAAGGCTCGCTGCTGCTGGGAAACGCCCGTTGCAATCCCCTTGACCCTGCCCTGTAACTGACCCTTGGGGAAAAGCCCCCCGCACAGCTACTGCGCATGCTCTGAGCTGGACAGCTCCAGAGAGGGAAATTTAAAAACGGTTCGAGCTGCGACGGCGGCCAAATTGCAGAACGCGAGGGGCGAGCGCGAGGGAGCCCCCCTCAGAAACCCCATCCCGCCCCAGGAGCGCCTGCGGCGGCGGCCCAGCGAGGATCGGCTCCAGGTACCGCCTTGCAGGGTCGGCTTTGCTCCCTCCTCCCGGGCAGTGCCCTGCATTGCGTTTCCTGAGGGGAGACCCGGGGCAGGGGCCGCGGGGGACTGCCTCTCTTTACTCCCCTTTTCTCCTTTCCACGGGTCCTTGATGACTTTGGGGGCGGATCTGAGAGTCTAGTGGGTTTCTGTGTTCGTTTCAGCCTCAGAGTTTGAGAAACTTAGGGAAGATTTCTTTTAAAGGTTAAGTTTGTGTGCAGCGGGGGGTGAGGAGGTGGAGTGGGGAGTTGGATTGGGTTTCCAGCAAGGGCATGTGGCATTTTTGAAGGCATTTCCAGGGCGGGAGCCCTGCGGAGATTATTCCCTTTGCAAGTGGGAATTTGGCTCCCCCAGAGAAACATACATGACACATCAAACTGTCCTTTTTTGTTTATTTTTTCCAAAGTGGTCAAGCCGAGCTGTGGTTGAAAATACTAGGCTTGGAAGGGAATCAGGTTTTTCTGATTCCTATTTTGCAAGTCCACATTATCCAAGACTTGACATTTGGATTCTAGAGCCTTCCTCTGCCCTTCCCCCGTTAATTTGAAAGAACCTGGAATTTCATTCCGTTCTCTTCATTTGCTTCTAAAACCCTGTAGAATTGCCCTGGGAAAGTGACCTGTGACACCCAGGAATCCTCTAGTACTTTTTTTTCGTTTATCTTTATTGGAATACAATTGCTTTACAATTTTTTTTTTTAAAGAGTTCTGTTAGTTGTTTGAGCTCCATCCTTCTGAATTGTGGGAAACCTATGAGTTTTCTGCCCTGTCCACATCGTTGCTGATGGGAGCTTTGTTTTCTGCTTGTCTTTTCCCCAAGGAGATGATAGAAAGTGACATCTCATCCATGATGTCAGGAATTATTCGAAACTCAGGGCAAAATCACCACCCCTCTCCACAGGAATACAGGTGAGGGCTTCAACAATAACAAATGATATCTTTTTGAATTGTTTAAAGTGTTTATGTGCTGGTTATGGTTTCTGAAATTGACCAAGAACTATGGTTACATTAAATTCTGTGATTTTGCAGGAGAGCTAGAAGATTTTGGTTTCGAAGGTGGTCTCTCTGAGGGTGTGTGACTTGTGGCGTGGGGCAATGGGACCACTGAAAACCTGCAGTTTTTTGTCCCCGCCTGGGTGAGAGACTGGGCAACTGGGTAGATGTTGAGGACAATAGCAGTTATTGCTTCTCCTCCAGTGGTCTTAACAGGGCTCCAGGAAATGCCCCCCAAGCAAGGAGAAAGGGCTTGTCCAAGGTCACCAGCAAAGGGAGGGAGGAGGAGAAAAAGGAAGTATCCCAGCCTCTCTCCCTTGAGCCACTGAAGGGCTGCCCCGGTTCCCAGTGCCCCACCCACAAGGCAAGTACCGTGTCCATGGGTAGAGGGGGCACAGCCCAGATTGTGGAGTGGGGACAGGACAGGGGCTGGCCTGGGAAGAGCAGGCTGTCACGTCAGATCAGCCCTGTTTACTCAGGGGCTGTCTGACCTCCCGGGGCCACAGCAACTCACCAGCGGTGCCTTTAGGGAAGACCGAAGCCCCCAATTAGAGGGCGGCTGTTTCCAGAGGGCTGTGAGCCTGAAGCCTGCCTTCTGAGTCCCGAATGAGGCCACACATTCAAACAAATATTTGCTGAGAGACTGCTGTGGGCGGGGCTGGGACCCCAGATGTGGGCCAGGCACACAGCAGTGTGTGGGCACCTACTGTATGCCCAGCTTGGGAGGCTGCTCAGATGAGCCCCCATTGTACAGGTGAGGAAACTGAGGCTCAGAAAAGTGAAATGGTTTTCCCAAGATCGCACAACCAAAGACCTATGGGCTTCCTTTCTGCGCTGAAAGGGTTTAAATTATGGCAAGTGGGCTGGGGACAGCCTAAGGGTTAGGAGCTTGGCTCTGGAGTCAGTTAGAATCCCAGCTTCTCTGGTTGTGTGGACCTCTGAGCCTCAGTTTCCTCATCCATGAAATGGGGACAGAAATAGTACCCACTGCATAGAGTTGTTAGAAAGATTAAATAACAATTTTAACTCTATCACTTGCCAACTATATGATCTTGGAAAAATCCTGGAGGTCCAGCTGTTCTTTTCCACATGGATTCAGGGCTGTTTTCTTATGTTAAACAGCATAAACAGAAGGCACAATAACAAAATAACAACAACAATAATAATAGCTGGTGGTTTCTTAACCCTTTAGTACCTGCCTGCCCTGTGCCACAACCACCCTATGAGAGTAGCACTCTTGTGCCCATTTGGCAGATGAGGCAACCAAGGCTCAGCCAGATTAAGTGATCTTACAAGATTATGCAGGTAGTTATGGGGACAGTGGGGACTCGAACCCTAGGCTGTCCCACCCAGAGGGTACCATGGCCACCACCCCCATGCCCCACTGGTGAAGAGCGCATGGGGTTGGAACAGAGCAAGTTTCTCCACCACCTCACAGCCGTGTGACCCTGGATAAGTCACTGCCCCTCTCTGTGCCTCAGTTTCTTCATCTGGGAAATGGAGCAATGAAAGAGCCCAATTTGTGGGTCATTGGGAGGATCCTGTGCTTCCATCTAGAAATGGTGTTCAGCCAGGCCTGGGGTAGAGTGCTTTCTCATGGAGGGGAGATTTTATGATTATACAGAGACTCCCCCACCCCTTCCAACCACTCCCATTTTTCTCCCTGAATAATGGACCAGGAGAAGTTTATGGGCTTCTCATTCCCCCTCCCACATCTCCAGAGAATGACTCTGAGGACCACTCAGGCTGCTAGTGCAGCCTGGTTCCAGCCCCCTTGCAGCCCTCCATGCAGCTGCTTGCCCCTCCATCCCCAGGGGCTGAGTTTGGCCGTTAAGTCTCAATGGCTGTGTGCAGGGAGGGTGGGGGGCGTAGCAGCTGGAGGCAGCTGCCCTGTCCCCAGGGAGCTGTCGAGAGTCAGTGGCCCGGCCTAGACAGCAAATGGGCAGCAGCATCCCCGCTGCCTGGGGCTGAGGATCTCCTGAGCAATGGCTAACAACAGCTCGTGCTCAGCGTGGGTTAGCTGCTTTCCCCTTGGCTCAAAACTAGGAGGGAATCCACTCTTAGGGGTACTAGGAAATAATGAGAGTTATTAAGCACTTACTGTGTGCTAACTCCTTATTTTAGAGGTCAGATCTAACAACCTCCTTTTACAGATTGGAAAACGGATGCCCAGAGCTGCAAAAGGAGGCAGGCTGCTAGCTCCTTAGAACTTCAGCTTCTCCCAGGGCCATGCTGCTCAGTGGTTATCATTACAGAGCCTTGTGCTGGGTGTTTATTCCCCAGACCCTCAGTCCCTCCTCTAATAAAGGAGGTGACTTTGGGCAAAACCCTTTCCCTCTCTGGGCAGTGGTTTTCTCATCAGTGAACCACAGTGCCAGGGACACAGTAGATAACTTTATAAATATGCATCGGATGGAGAGATGGAGGGATAAATATCACATGAGAAATAGCACATCCACGGAAACTCAGGGAAGTTTCACTCTCAAGTGATGACAAAGTCCTGTCCTGTGGACCAGGGCAGGCGGACACCACCTGCCTTTCCTCTTAAGCCTCCCACTGCACTGAGTGTGGGGGATGGTTTACCCCCATTCCAGAGTGGCTCCACCCATCGGTTGTAATCTCCTTGGGTGAGGGGCTCCATATGGCAGGGGCAGTGACCATCTGAGCATCTTTACAACCCTGCACCCTTCAGGGTGTTCAGGGTGGCCAGAATAGCTCCTTCGCCTACCCTCGGACAAGGAAAGAGAGGTAGCCTTCGTGGGGTGCAGTCCTCCTTTGGGGTCTTGTGTTTCCACCCCTAGAAACATGCACACAGCATGCCCACGCACACCAAGTCCTGAGCCAAGTTCTAAAAAGGGAAGAGTCTCTTTTCCAAATTCCTAATCAAATCATTTCACATTACGCTCATTCTTGGCCCAGTTGGGAATTTCTAAGCTTGCTAAAATGGCATTCGATTTTCTTCTTCCTGTAAACGGTTAGGAAAGATATTACAAATGATATGTTCACTAAATAAACAGCTCCATGGAATGTTTAATCCCTTTTGTGTAAAGGTTGGATCGTAAACAAGAACAGTTGGTAACAATGTAACAATTTCTTACTAACCATATCTCCAGAAGGCAGGTAAAACCTCCTGGTTATAATCATAGCAGATGTGCCTCTCTGTACTGCAGGGATGCTGATCTGACACCCCACTCCCGCAGAGTCAATATTTTCTTGGCAAACCCCTCCTAGTAGCCATGAAAGGCCAGAGGAGAAAAGAAAGAAATGTGGTTTGAGTACCTGCCTGGTGACCTTTCTTACAGGTTATCTGATCTTATCCTCACAATTTCCCTCTGTGGTGGGAATTCTTATTCCATTTTACAGATGGGAAAACTGAGGCACAGAGATGTGAAGTGACTTGCCCAAGGTCACACAGCTACAAAGGGGTTGAGATAGGACTCGAACCCCAAACAGATGTTCCTTCTACTGCACAATTGCTGTCTCAATTCTGAGAACTCCCAAGATAGGAAATGAAGGGTTAAATGTGGGCTCTGCATTGAGAAGTCAGGAGTAGACAAGAGAGTTAAAATTAATGAGTGATCTCAGGAATCTATGCCATGGGTAGATACTAATAGCACTAGTCATTCCTGGGGATGGAAACACTGGGAGATGTTGGACAGGTCTGGGAGGGCTTCCTGGGGGAGGTGGTGTCTAAGCTGGGTGGGAAATGGATAGAGATTGGGGAACACAAGTTGTGTTGGAGCTGAACTGGGCTGGCCTGTGGGGGAATCCCTCTTCCCTTTCCTACTCCAGCATGTATGGAATAAATGCTCACAGGGTGCCTGGCCCTTTGGTGGGTACTGAACAAAATAGAGAGCCTCTCCATCCTTGCCCTCCTAGAGTGGAAAGACTGGAAACATGTATAAATGAATATACCTCATGGCAAAATGCTAAATGTTCTGCAGACACAACACAGGAAAGACCACCAGGGGTGGGGGTGATCAAGGAGGACCTCTCAGAGGAGGGAAATTTTAGGCTGTGGCCAGAAACATGAGAAATAGCCAGCTGTGAATGAGTGCATGGAACAGCATTCCCGGCAGAGGGAACAGCATGTGCAAAGAGAACATAGAATGTTTGGGGAACTGAAAGATGGACAGGTTTGCTAGAGCAAAGGGGAGAAGGAAGGAAATGGCCAAGGACCAGATCATGGCAAGGAGCTCGACTCTTACTACCCCGATGGATTTTAAGGACAGTGACAAGTTCTGATGTCCCTTTTGAAAGGTTGCTCTGAATTCTGGGTATGAAATCCATCCATTCCACAAACACTTGCCTAGCACTCGAGCCACATACTGTACCACGCCCTGCAGTGATTTACCTACCCTGAACCAGGAAGCAGTCCAGGCCCTTTTATCACCTCTGTTCTACATGTGAGAAAACTGAGGTTCAAAGGCATTGAGTCACTTGCACAAGGACCCCCATTAGGAATGGAGACAGGACTGGAATCCAGGTCCCCCTGGGCTCACCCCATCCAGTGCCCTACTCTCCTGGCTCATCTTCCATCCTTCCATGGGATTAATTAACACGGCTGATCAATTAAGGATATTGTTAATTAATGTTATCAGCTTGGTCCCCTGGCCAGTGCAGAATGGCAGCCATGGACTCCAGCTGTATCTCACTTTGCCCAGGGCTACCACAAAGTCCCCTGACCAGTGGCCCCATCACCATGGAGGCACCTTGCAGCCTGATCCTTCTACAAATAACGTGATAATGGTTTGCTCTTCCTGCTTACATCTTGATTTATTTCAGCCGTACTGGCAGAACATCGAATGAAGAGGCTCCAGGGTGGGTGGTTTAAATCCCAGCTCCTTTGCTGACATGCTGTGTGGCTGAGGGGTATCCCTTCCTCTTTCTGGGCCTCAGCCATCCCATCTATGGAATGGGCATGATAAATAGCCATCCCACAGGCCGTCAGGAGACGAGGGATATGCAGACCTAAGAGGGCTGGCAGGAAGGTGGGCATGCCATGGGGCAGACTTCCCCTTCTTTGAATCCCTAGGTCAATTAGAAAGTTCTCTCCTTGGACAGAGGGAACTTTGCCTGCCTGCCAGAACAGGGCCTGGCAGGTAGGAGTTCAGGAAAAATTTGTGGAATGAAGCTGGTGCTTCCTGAGTGTCAGGTACTCTGCACTTTGACCTCCCCATGGAGCCCACTTTACGCTGAATCCATACTCTTTGGAGGATGTTGACACTAATCTGAACCACTAGCACGCAATACACATTGATGGGCTGGGCGCCCTACCTGAACTATCTCATTCAGTCCTTACAGCCCCCAATGAAATGTGTACAGGCGTTAGCACTCCCATTTTACAGATGAGCAAACTGAGGCTCAGAGAGGCAGATGACTGCTGACAAATCTCACAACTACTAAGTGACTGAGTGGGATTCAAAGCCAGGCCTGGTGGACCCCAGAGCCTACACTCGTAACAAACTACACTGAAATGCTGCAAAAAGAGAAACACGGGAGCCAGGGCCCAGGCTTTCTAGCTGAGATGGGCTCAGAATGTAGCATTACGGAGGGCGGGCCTGGGCCTTCTGATAAGCCCAGAACCTTCAGAGCAAAACTCATTACAGGAAACACAGGTAAAGTGATAAGCATGGAGGAAGCACTTGAGGAATGGCAGCCCCATTATTGCACTGACAAGAAAGGGTTATTACTCTGATGTCGATTTTCCCAGGGTACCACCTGGCTCCTAACCAGGGTCTGCCACCTCTCAGACACTCCATGCTGCAACCCCCTCAGAAAGGGACTGTACCCTTCAGCATCTCACTTCCCGGCAGAAGTGGGCTGCCCACCTCTACCCCAGGTGGGTAGAGTCCTCCACCCCAGGTGGCCCTGCAGGTGGTGTGTCCCAGTGGCCGCCCCATGGAGATGGAAGGGACTCAACCCCCTTGTGTCCCAGATGGGGAAACTGAGGCCTGGGGAGGGTCAGCCTGGAGGTGCTGAGGCCAGTACCTGGGGCCACTGCCAAGAGGCTGCTGAGGCGAGTTCACCTGGCTTGGCCTCACCTTTCCTATCTGCGAAAGGGGATGATGATGCCCTCTAGGGGTAGGGGTGTGTGTGTGTGTGTGTGTGTGCGCGCGTGTGTGCGCGCGCATTTTAATAAGGAGAAGATGTAGGGGGGTGTGTGTGTGTGTGCGCGCGTGCGCACGCATTTTAATAAGGAGAAGATGGATGTGGCCGAGCTTTGAAAAGTGCTTCCTGTGTGGGTGGGGAGCTGCGAGTGAACCCTTTTATTCAGAAGGGGACTCTGGAGCGCTACCTAGGTCTTTTTCTTTTCTTTTTGCCCCCAAAGCTTTCTATTCACTAATGAGGATCCCCTGCTGGTGACAAATCCTCCACTTGGTTTGAGAAGGATGCATTGCCAGGGGTCCCCTTTGGAACCCTTGAGGTAATAGTTTAACCTGCTTTTTCAGGTTAAACTGAAATCAGATGCTTCATCTGATATAATGCTTAAATGAACTCTTAATGTATTCTCAACAGCCCCCTTAGGGTAGGTGCTATTATTATTATTATTCCCATTCTATATGCAGGGAAACTGAGGCCCAGGGCAGGTGATGGTCCTACAGCCAGGAAGAGGTCGGGCCCGGGCCTGCCTGTCTTGGGCTTCACACCTGCTCCTAACCTTGGGGTGCTACTCTGCCTCCCTAGAGACCTAGGACCAGTGGGACCCTGAGGGAACTTCCACTCTGCCAGTAATGCTTTATAGATGGGGAAACTGAGGCCTGGAGAGGGAAAGGGGCTTGCCCAAGATGTTAGAACTTTGGAAATGCAACCAGGGATTTACCTGCAGACTGCTCCCCTGAGTTACAGGGTCTTTGTATCAAAAGGAACCTTGGAGGTTGCTTAAGGCTCATCGTTCATCCAACAGGGGCCTGACAGGTCATCCCTTGGCTCCTACTTGCATGCTCCCAGGATGGAGAGCTCACTACTTCATGAGTTGCCTTATATGCAGCTCCAGTTTTTACAGAGCCCTTCCCCACAACTTCCTCACTGGTGGGAGGGTGGGGTGGAGGACTCTTTTACACCCACATCTAATAAAACTCAAACTTCCATGAAATCAGCTCCTTAAATGTCCAAATCCAAATCAAATGTCCAGTTGTCTTAAGGCAAGGTAGAAATACCACAGACTGTTCCATCAAGATTGAAGAATGTTCCAGAAGGCTGCCACCTAGTAGGATGCTTTGCGATGATGGGAATGTTACACATTTGCACGGTCCACTATGGAAGCTATTGGCCACGTATGGGCACCAGGCACTCAAAATGTGACTGCGTGACGAAGAAACTGAATCTATCATTTTATTTAATTTTAGTGAGTTTACATTTAAATAGCCACCTATGGCTTCCTATCAGGCAGCACAGTGCCTGGATTTTCTAGAACTCACAGAGTACATTTCTTCAACTGTTTCTTGTAGGGCAGGGAGAGAGGACGGTGGGGCTGTAATCAACCTAGGCTCTGGCTGGGGGACCCTAGACAGGCCTGTTTCTCCTGGGCCGCAGTGTCCCTACCTGGCAAATGGGAAGGTAGTAATGGTAACATACCTCCCTGATCAGGCTCTCGTGAGGATGACGCGAGATCAGTTGTGTAACCCACTTCCATTAGGGACAAGGTGCACCCCAGGGGCTCACTCACCCCAACCTGTGTCCACAGGCTGTAATAAGATTCAGTTTTATTTAACTATAAAATTAAATAAAATTACACTGAACCTTTCACCCCTGCCTGGGCCCCAGGGCAGTGGGGGTGGGGCATCTAGACAGCTGGATCTGTTTGCTCACTTGTCCAATCTGAGTAATTATTAAGCACCCACTGTATGCCCGGCCCTGTGATGGGCTCTTGGTGTATGGCTCCTGCCAGGGTACAAGGATCCTGCTTTAGCATCAGCACCCAGCAGCGAACTTGGCCTCTGTCCCAGCCTCCTGGGGCCCCCCAAGGTGCTGAGGAGTATCCCTTGCCAGACCTGGGGCCCCCCAAGATCTGGGAATGCAGCCCCTGTCCTCCCTGGGGACATCAGCCAGGTTCAGAAGGTGGAGGCTTGTGGCCCACTAAGGGGCTCCCTGGAGCTCAGAGAAATGGGGGCTCAAGTGGGGGGATGATGACAGGTCCAGAGAAGGAGAAGGGAAGGCATCCTTTGTGAAAGAAGAGAAGATACGCAGGCGCAATGGAGGGTGCTGGAGGAGGTGGGAACATTTGGTACCCTGGGGCCCAGGGCCCGTCACACACTACACCCGTGTCAGAGCACGGGGTCACCTGAGCTGGCAGAAGGGTGTGGCGGGGGGCATGGCTCCCCAGCACTGGGCGTGTGGGAATTACCTGGGCGTGGGAGCATGGGTTAACTGCTTTCATCCCCTGAAAGCCTGGCTCAGTGTCTTTAAATAGTGCTGGCACTGGGGACACAGGAATGATGGGTGAATGAGTGTGTGGGACGGAGACAGGTCTGCGAGAGATCTGGGGGCCCTGGATGCCGCATCAGAGAGAGATGGGACAGGAGAAGAGGATGGACATTTCCTAAGAGCCTCTTGTGAGCGCTTTGCCTCTGTCATTGTTATCCCACTCTGCAGGGGAGGAAACCGAGGCTCAGGAAGGTTTGGAAGCACATCTGATGTCACCAGGCAGGACAAGTGGGGCCAGGACTTCATCACAGGGCATCACTGACACAGTGACAGAGAGAGAGAGAGACAGAGAGACATACACAGAGACAAACACAGAGATACTAGCAAGGAAAGAGTGGGAGAGAGTCAGAACGGAGGGACGGGGGTGAGATAGGAGTGGGGGGCGCGGTGGGGAGAGCGGAGGGAGCAGATGGAAGGAGCTGTGTCTCTGAAGTTTCATAGTTTCGTTCTCCTTGTAGCTTCCTCTGGAGGTGACCCTGGGTGGGGAGGCATCAGCGACATGGTGACCTGGGGCTGTCTCTCCTCCTCACCCAGAGATGCAGAAAATGAGTAGGACAGGGCTTGGGAGATCCCAGGGCGATGGGGCTGGGTTTGCCTCTTCCTTTGCATTGCAAATATCCCATCATTTTCCAGCAGATGAGAAACCCACTCAGGGGACTGACACAGGGTGTCTCTGTCTCTGCCTCTCTCTCTCTCTCACACACACTCTCACACTCACACACACACACACACACACACACACACACACTCACTCCAGGGAATAATCCCAAACCCTCACAGATGACAGGATGGTTCACAAGCCACTTCGCCTCCACACCAGCAAGCCAGTCCCAGGCAGGGTATAAGATATTACAGCTCCTATTATCATTTGTGCCCATTTTATAGGTGGGAAAACTGAGGCTAGGGATTAAGTGCCTTTCCAAGGGCTATGGCTCAGAAGCCATGGTGGCTCCTGAACCAAGAAGTCTTTCTCTTGTCACAACTGCCAAGGATCCCATGGTTTATGCCACTTAAAATGAAGTGCTAGGAGAGAGCAGGAATGGGGCACATGGGGACACCTTGAATGAGGGAATTCTAGGCATTGGTAAGGGAGAGGTTTGGGGGACCTTTACATGCCACTGTGGAGAGGGGGCTGTTTGCCTCTTTGCAGGGGCAGAGGAGGGTGGGAGAGAAGGAGACAGATGGTCAAGGCCCTGGGGCCAGCAGTGGGGATGGGACACTCCCATTTAGGCCCTAGAGCATCACCACCTGGTTCCTGTGACACACAGTGAAGAAGTGCCTGGATGCCATTTGAGCCTAGGGGGCAGCAGGACATAAGCCAGGCTTCGGGGCCCACAGACTCCATCACAGAGCTCCCGGGCATCCACAGCCATCTCAGGAGACCAGCAGGGCCAGCTGGACCATGTGTCAGGCACATGGAAGCAGGCATTCTGGCCTGAACTGGAGGGGGGACCAGACCACCCTGGGATGCCTGAGGCAGCAGGGGAACAGGACCTGGCTGCCCACCCCCAGAATGAGCAGCAAACCCCCAAGAAGGGAGAACGGGGGCCAGGCCTGTGCCAAAAGTTGAACACACACTGGCTCATCTGATCCCTGCAACAACCCAGGGAGATGTGGTCTGTTCCTCTCCCATTTTCCAGATGAGAAAATGGAGGCTCAGGGACCGGAAGTAACTTGTTTGAGGTCTCACAGACGGGGGGTCTTAAGGACTTGAACCCAGATCCATCCAACCAAAGCCTGAGCTGTGCCGAAGCCCCTGCCACACCCCCTCAGGGCTGCCCTCCCCCCAGAGCTTAGGGAGGCACTAAAACACAGCTTCCCAGGCCCCACAGCCCCAGGGTGGGATTCCAGGGTCTGGGATGGACCTTAGAGTCTGCATTTGAACCAGCCCCTGGGTGATGGTCATTCACACAGCCCCCAGCTGAGAGCCCAGGACTCAGGGTGGGGCATCTGCCCGAGAGGATATCAGGTTCTCTGCCTGTGGTGCTGCAGGTACAGCCCAAGATGGTAGCAGATAGACCCGAATTCGAGTCCTGGTCACAATTTTGCTTCCACCAGTCTGGCCTCAGTTTCCCCATCTGTAAAGTGGGGCTGTCTGGTCCCTGTCCCTGTCCTGAGGCTGTCTCAAGAACTCAAGGGGGCAGAGGACAGCTAAAAGTGCTGGATGTGACAGTCACTGTCAAGCAGTTCTCTGGGTTGGTGGCCTGGGGTCAGCCTGTTTCAACTGGCCAAGAAGGCATTTAAGTAGTGTCACTGTGTCCTGGGCTACAGGGTGATGGGGGGCTCAGGGCCAGCCCTCAGCGAGCCAAGGGGCAGGATGTGGGCAGAGGGATGGCAAGGCAGGACTCACTGGCCCAGGGAGCAGTCAGGATGCAGAGGGGGTCCCTGAGCTTGGGGTCTGGGTGGCGAAGACTTCCCGGAGGAGAAGGTACTCCTGGGCTGGGAGGGGCCACATGGGGAGCCAGGAGCCCCTGCCCTGGTCCTTTCCTGGAGTATGACATTGGAAGCAAACTGCCTCCTTTCTCTCGGCCTCAGGTTCCCCATGGGTAAAATGAGGGGTGGGGTCGGGTGATGTCTGAGGAGACTGGCATTAAGAGGCCAGAAGACAGAGTTTGAAGGGAGCCTCCAGGGATGGGCACAGTTTGGGTGGGGGAGGAAGAGCCAAAAGGGCTTTCCTAGCATGGAGGTGGGGCCATGGGGTGCTGGGGCTGCTGCTATGAGGGAGGGGAGGCCCAACAGGGCTTACAAACAGCAGGAAAAAAAGAAAAGAACGATCAGAAGAGCACCATTAACTCAGCCCCTACCACATGTGCAGCTGTGTGCTAAGCAGTTACATTATGTGATTCTCACTCTGGGGGAAATAAGCTCAGAGCATTTGCGAGCTTGGGGCCTCAGTTTCTCCATCTGTAAAATGGGCACGTCATGCAGCCCAGCATCTGGTATACAAGAAGTGCTCAGTAAATGGAAGCCGCTAGTGGTAGCTGCAGCAGGGGCAGGTCTGTGTGACCCCAGAGCCCAAAGCTCTGATGTATTTCCAGTCCCCTGAGGACTTGGCTAATATTATCATTAACATTAATATTGATATTAATGATGGCAAAGTCAGACATGGTTCCAAGTCTTTTCATGCAACAATATGTTTAATCCTCAGCATACCCTATGTGATAGGAAATATTATTTTAGCCCCACTTTACAGATCAAAAACTGAGGCTCTGTGGTCATCCATTTACAATGCTTGGTGTCAGTTTATTTATCTCTTGTAAAAATAAAATACAGTGCGTGTGTGTGAAAAGAAAAAGTGATATGACAGAAAAAAAAAAGGATATAAGGTCGTTCTAAGGTTACCCAATTAACACTGTCTCTCAGTCTTTGTATTAATAGTCCACCTATTTCCTTGTGCATTAAACTTATAGTTATTTATAAATTCTTAATAATTGTTTTTGTGTAGTTCACAGCTTTCATGATCATTAGTTATTGTGGCATATTACTTTTGTAGTAATAAATATACATTATTTAAAAAAAAAAAACTGAGGCTCAGAGAGGTTAAGTCAGTGGCCCAAGGGCACAGAGGTAAGTGAAGATCAGGATTAGAACCTAGAGTCCAAGCTCTTAACCAACACATAATCTAACAGATTCACCCTGCCACCAGATATCCTGCTCTGTGGTGATGCCCAGGAACCTGGTGTGTTTACAAGTCCCCCACCATTCAGGGGGCTCTCATGGGCCCCCCTCTTGAGAAACCTGCCACCAGGGCCTCATTTCCACTCCTCCCTGAGGCCCCAGCGCCAGGTAGAGCAGCAAGGGCACTGGGGAGCCACAGCAGGTTACTGAGCAGGAGTGGAGCTCATACCGCCAGATGCTGGGAGGTCGGCTGGCCGTGGGGTGAGGAGGGGCCTGGGTGGGGGCTGGCCAGGCTCCCCCGACAGCGACAGCGGGCGGCACATCAAGCCCTGCCCCTCAGCCTCACCCCATGGTCTCCACGGGCCTGATGGGACAGATGGCATCGCCCAGGCCTGGCCTGTGGCTGTCACTTGTCCAGATGAGTTATGAGTGGGTCAAATGGGCGGCAGCCGGGGGGGCTGTAAAAACAATTGCAGGGAGACCCCAGTACAATGGGAGCCACGTGCCATGGGGGCAACAGTCGTTTGTCACACAATGGGCCGCCAGGGGACAGCAGCCGGGCCAACTGCTGCTACGGACACGGACCAGCCGAGTTTTCAAATCGTTTCCAGGCCCTGTTTTCCTACGAGGCAGCCAATCACCGGGGCAGCCGAGTGGTCACCTGATGCCAGCTTGGTGGGCTGAGGGCCCAGGCCCGGCTACAACCGAGCAGCGGGTGCCATGGCAACGCTAATTGTGGCCCTAAAACACAAGGAAAGAGAGAGCAGGAGAGATGGGAAGGAGGGGGGAAGAGAGACAGAGTGAGGGAAGGAGAGAGAACACAGGCTTGAGGCGGCCACGCAGATGGCAGGAGGGGGCGGAGGCTGATGCCCCAGCTGGGTCCACGGTCACGTGCATGAGAAAACCACAGGCTGCATCTCTCTCTCTCTCTCTCTCTGAGGCCCCAGGACACCTAGTTTTGAGACCTGGAGTTTAGAATTTGGATGATGGGCCTCTGGGCAACAGACCAGAAGGCGCCTGGCCTGCGGGGCCGCAGGTGTGCTGGGTGTGGTGTGGGCTCCTGGCCGGTTTGCAGCCACATTATAACACGGGCAGGATGCTGCTGTGAGGCCCAGGGCCCCGGAGCTGTGGGGCGAGCATGACTTCAAGGGCAACAGGGAGCCATGGTTACCCCAAATTGGGGTACCTGCCTGCTGTCCTCGATGGGCAGACTTTTTCTTTCCATAGAAAGCTATGCTTTTGCTTGTGAATCAGTTGAGGGTTGGTGGGTATGGGTCCTAACTGGAACCTCCAGGGGCTGCCTGGGGTCACGGTGAAGAGTTCAGGCTGGGCTCCCAGCCCCACCCCTTCCTGTTCCGTGTGGCCTTGGGCAAGTGGCTCAGTGCCCTGAGCCTCAGTTTCCCCATCTGTGAAGTGAGAATAATAATAACACCTGCCTCATCAGGTGACTGGGGTGTTCCGTGGGTTAATACCCTTGACGGACTTGATTCGGTACCTGGCACATAGTAAGTGCTCAACAGACATTAGTGTTTATTACTTGGGGGTAGGGACTAAGTAAGACGTGTTAAGTGAATAAAGGGAGGGAAGATCTGAGGGTGTGCGATCTGGCTGCCAAAGGGGGATCTCTGGGAGTGGGAAGATTGGAGGATTAGGGTGGCTTGGGGGAGGTGAGGCTAAAGGGGGTGATTCCAGAGGTAGGCGAGCCCCCCAAGAGCTGGCCTGAGCTCCCCGCCCCTGCCCGAGCTCCTGCCCCTCCCCGCAGGCTCCTGGCCGCCACCAGCGATGATGACCTTCCCGGGGACCTGCAATCACTGTCGTGGCTCACGGCCGTGGACGTGCCGAGGCTGCAGCAGGTGACGAGTGGCCATGTGGACCTGGGTGGCCCCAGTGCGCCACACGCGCACCCAGGTAGGCGCGTGGGCGAGGTGGGGTGGCGGGGGAGGGGCGATGCCCAGCACTGCCATCCACCACTGTGTGGCCTTGGCCAGGTCACCCTCTCTCTCTCTGGGCCTCTGTTTCTGCCTCTGTAAAATGGGACTAACTCTACCTTCCCAAGGGGTATGTGGTTTGTTCATATGCTCATCACTGTGTGCCAGGCTCTGTGTGAGCTAAGTTTTCAGCAACAAATAAAGACAGACCTTCCCTTACCCCTGTACATCTTGAACACCTAGAGCAGTCAGCAAATGACGGTCTCCGGAACCAAATGCAGCCTGTGGCCTGTGGCCTTTGTGTTAAGAAAGCTTTTACGTTTTTCAAGGGTTATTAAAAAACAAAGAAGACAGATCACATGGCTGGCAAAACCTAAAATATTTGCTGTCTGACCCTTTACAAAAGTTTATTTCATTTACCTCTAAAAAGTAAAGAAGTACTTTGAGGGGGAGGAGAGATAAATTAGGAGTTTGGGATTAACATATACACACTATCATTGATATATATAAAATAAACAACAAGGACCTACTGTATAACACAGGGAACTATACTCAATATTTTGTATAACCTATAAGGGAAAAGAATACGTAAAAGGACATATATATATGAATCGCTTTGCTGTACACCTGAAACTAACACAACATTGTAAATTAACTACACTGCAATTTTTTTTTTTTTTTTTTTGGTTGCACTGGGTCTTAGTGGTGGCAGGCGGGCTCCTTAGTTGTGGCCCGTGAGCTCTTAGTTGCGGCCCGTGAGCTCTTAGTTGCGGCATGCATGTGGGATCTAGTTCCCTGACCAGGGATCAAACATGGGCCCCCTGCATCGGGAGCACAGAGTCTTATCCACTGTGCCACCAGGGAAGTCCCTACGCTGCAATTTTAAAAAATGATTAATAAAAAAAATTTTTTTTAAGTACTTTGACTTCTTTGAAGAAAGTGCTGAGCTCAGGACCTGGCACACAGTAGGTGCTCAGTAAATAGCAGCTAGTTGCAGTCAAAGCAAGTGGATTAAATGTTTAGAGACACAGAAAGTGTCAAAGAAAAACAGTCAACAAAAACAATCACCGCAGTGCATGCACTAGGCAGCCTTCCTTCCCCAAGACGGAGGAGTAACTGTACACGAACACTGGGTTTGCTTCTGTCCTCTTATGAGTGGTTCTCAAGTTCCTGTATTTTATAAAGCTGTATTCTTAAAATAAAATACAGATGCTACCAGCAGGAATACATTGTTCTCACAGACTTCTGTATTTCTGTGCTAAAATTAATGGAATCAGATTTTTAGATAAGTGTAATTTTCTCTCCAGCAGACCAAGTTGTTAAATCTGAATTGAATGCCTGTCAGTGATCAAAAGAAACTCAAAAAATGGACCAGAGAGAGGCTTTTGGTATTTAAAAATAAATATGCCGTGGTAATTTTAAGCCAGAAAATAAAAATCACCACAGTACATTAAAAGTACCCGTAGTTGAAAAAGTAATGCCTAGGAGTCAGTCTTTCTTTCTTTCTTCCTTTCTTCCTTCCTTCCTTCCTTTCTCTGTGCTGCGCGTGGCATGTGGGAATCTTAGTTCCCCGACCAGGGATTGAACCCACTCCCCCTGCAGTGGAGGCACAGTCCTAACCGCTGGACTGCCAGGGAAGTCCCCAGGAGTATCTTTCATTGGACAAATTGTTCTTGGCCAAGTAGCAGGGGTCAGCAAACTTTCTGTAAAGGGCCAGTAAATATTTTAGACCCTGTAACCCAGATGGTCTCTGTTGAAACTTTCCAACTTTGTCACTGATGTGCAAAACCAGCCATACACAATATGTAAGTGAATGGGTATAGTGTGCCAATAAAACTTTATTTAAAAAAACATGCTGGGGCTTCCCTGGTGGCGCAGTGGTTGAGAGTCCGCCTGCTGATGCAGGGGACACGGGTTCGTGCCCTGGTCTGGGAAGATCCCACATGCCGCGGAGCGGCTGGGCCCGTGAGCCATGGCCGCTGAGCCTGCGCGTCTGGAGTCTGTGCTCCGCAGCGGGAGAGGCCACGACAGTGAGAGGCCCGCGTACCACCAAAAAAAAAAAAAACATGCTGTGGGGCTTTCCTGGTGGCACAGTGGTTAAGAAGCCGCCTGCCAATGCAAGGGACACTGGTTTGAGCCCTGGTCCAGGAAGATCCCACATGCCGCGGAGCAACTAAGCCCATGCACCACAACTACTGAGCCTGCATGCCACAATACTGAAGTCCATGTGCATAGAGCCCATGCTCCGCAACAAGAGAAGCCACCACAATGAGAAGCCCGTGCACTACAACGAAGAGTAGGCCCCGCTCGCCACAGCTAGAGAAAGCCCATGCGCAGCAACGAAGACCCAACACAGCCAGAAATAAATAAATTAATTTTAAAAAAATGCTGTGGGCCAATTTGGCCTAGTGGCCAATAGTTTGTCAATCCCTGATCTAGAACCCCAAGGGGACAGCCGTGTGACCTTGGGCGGGTGCCTTTCCCTCTGAACCTCCTTCCTCATCTGCAGTGAAAAGATAATAAAACTGCCCTCATGGGGTGTTGTGAGGACTCGATGCAGAAAGTACCTTGCACACAGTAGGTACTCCATAGATGTAAACTGTGAAATAAGAAAGCCCCTTCCATCACTGCACACCTCCTGCGTGCCTGTCACTATGCCAGGTGTTTGGAGCACTGAGTCACATAAAATAAGGTCCTGGCTTTTTTTTTGGAAAGAAGGACAAGGCAGACAGACCAAAACACAAAGGATGAGCCCAGGTGGCAGCCAGAACTCAGAGGAGAGCTGAAGGCCCCAAGGCAGGATCATCTTGTACATCAGCTTTGCTTGATTGGAGGTGGCTACCTAAAATCAGGCTGGTGCAGTGAGACTCTGTGATAGATGCAGTGTCTGTCACAGGCTCAGCACAGAAGGGGGTACATCTGCTATCCCTGAGCTAATGCTTGGCAGAAGAGCAGATAGGGGCCTGCAGCTGGTAGGAGCCCACTCTCCACCACTATACTCAGAGAAGTAATTTGTCAAGTACCTACTATATGCCAGGCCCCAAGGGTGGGGGATGGCTCCATTCTCTGGAGGTGCCCAGGGACTGGGCTGTCCCTGCCCGCAGCCACCATTCCCCCAGCCTGGGCATCTCTGTGCTTCCTTTATCCAGGTGCCTTGGCCAGGGCAGCTGACCTGCACTTGGGAGCCGCCCCAGGTCCCCTGCTCCATGGCCCAGCTGGCATGGCCCCCCAAGGCATGCTGGGTCTGGGTCACCTGACCAACCATGGAGCCAGCGTAAGTGCCACCACAGGGGTCAGGGAGGGAGGGGGGTGTCCGACAGGGCTGGAGTCCCTCTTGACCCTCTGTCTCCTTCTCTCCCGGCCCCAGCAAATGAACCAGTTCCCTGTGGGGGGCCAGCCTGCATCCAGCCTGCAGGACCCGCCACAGCTGTACTCTCCCTCCTCCCAACCACAGTTCCCGCTACCCCCGGGCGTCCAGCAGGTACCGGGGGCTTGGAGGGGCCCTAGACTCAGAGGCAGACACTCCTGACTTGGACTGCCGAGGGACTGTTCTGAGCCTCAGTTTACCTACCTGGAACATGGGAATAACATTCTTCACCATGTCATGGGGTTGTTCATTTGGCTCCCCCGAAAACCCTGCAGTGGACGGAGACAAGACGGTCTGCTGGGGTTGTAAACCCTGCATCTGGCTCTCTGAGATGGGGTGGAGTGGGGTGGGGTCATCGGAGTGACTGATGCTCTCTCTCACCATCTCTCTCTCTGCCACTCTTCCCCGTCCCCACCCGTGGGAAGTGCGCTCCTGTGGGCCTGTATGGTTCCCCGTTTGGGGCACGGCCTCCCTACCCCCAGCCCCGCATGGCTGTGCATTCATCTCAGGAACTGCACCCCAAACACTACCCCAAGCCCATCTATTCATACAGGTGAGATCCAGGGGGGCTGGGACTGTGGGGACCTCAGGGAGGAGAGGGGTGAGGGCTGCCTTGAGGGCACCTCAGACAGCTGGGTGTGGTGGCCCAGGCTTCCAAGGGGGAGGTTTTGGGGAGTGGGGAACCCCCAGGTGGGACCCATTCTTAGGAAGGACTGTCATGTGGTCAGTCAACCCCCAGGGTTGAGAACCCACCCCAGACACAGAGCCCAGCACGCCACTCTGTCACTCACAAGCTGTGTGGTCTTGGGGAAGTGGCTTGGCCTCTCTGAGCTTCAGTTCCCTCTGATGTAAAAAGTCATCAAATAATAGTATTATGCACCTCACAAGATTTTGGGGCGGGGGGGTAAGCAGCCTAGTGAAAGTCTAAAGGCCCATTAGTTATGGGAAACGGATAGAAAGGAGGAAAAGACAAGGTTTCTCAAATTGGTACCAATGGCTGAGCTCAGGGTCAAGGTCAGGGGGTGGGAAAGACATAGGGCCAGGAAAAGGTATCAAGAGCTAACACTATGTGTAGGGGCTGGTACCAGTAGGGTTAAGCAGGGCCAGCTTCCTGGCAGAGGAGGCTTGGGCTGTCAGCCTGAGATGACTTCATGCCTGGCCTGCCCCACATTTTGCCTCCAGCTGTCTGATCGCCATGGCCCTGAAGAACAGCAAGACAGGCAGCCTGCCCGTGAGCGAGATCTACAGCTTTATGAAGGAGCACTTCCCCTACTTCAAGGTGAGGGGCCCAGCCAGGGTAGGGATGTTGGAGTAGCTCTGGCCTCTCCCTGGCACTGCCAGAACCCAGGATTGGCCCCGGGCCAAACGGGACCACCCTTTTAGTCCCCTAGTTATGTCCATAGACACCTGCAATGTGCACTCACACAGACATGGGCCAAGAAATCCTGAAAGAGAAGGGGGCATTTGAGCTGGGCTCTGACGGATGAAGAGGAGTTCACCAGGCCTCCCAGGGGGCAAAGGGTAGAGGGCCAACCTAGTTATTCAGCACAGACTCAGTAAAACATAATGATGCTAAACACAGACTTGGTGAGAACCTTTGCCTCTCTGAGCCTCAGTTTCACCCTTCATGCCTCAGTTTCCCCCTCTGTAAGATGGGGAGAATGATACCCAGCTGGCAAGGTTAGTAAGGATCTGCATGTAAAGGCACTGGCAGCTCCTGGCACCTGGTTGACCATTAGTAAGAGAGAGACAGAGAGGGAATAAAATGAATAGGGTATGAGGTGCATTGCAATATCTGGTTACCTAACAATAAAGTATGAGCATTTATAAAAATGATTGGCATTTAATGCACTCAACCAGTTATCCACATATTAGCATCATCTTGCTTGCTTCCTGAGTGGGAAAGAAAGAGCGGGAGATCTGGCAGCCCTGGGCCTTGTCCTCATGTCTTAACCACTGCCCAGAGCTAAAGTGCAGCTGACCCATGTACAATCAGGGCATGGACCCTCCCATTTGCCAATATGCCCCCCTTCTCTCTCTTGTCTTCCCAACTCGAGGTTGAGCATTGGACACTGACATCGTCCCCCTGCCCCTCTAGCCCTGAGTCTGAGATCCCTAAGGAGAGAGAGGGTTCAGAGGGGCGTCCCTGCAGGGGTCTCCCACGGGCCCACTTCTCCCCACAGACAGCTCCCGACGGCTGGAAGAACTCAGTGCGACACAACCTGTCCCTGAACAAGTGCTTTGAGAAGGTGGAGAATAAGATGAGCGGCTCCTCCTCGCGGAAGGGCTGCCTGTGGGCCCTGAACCTGGCCCGCATCGACAAGATGGAGGAGGAGATGCACAAGTGGAAGAGGAAGGACCTGGCCGCCATCCACCGGAGCATGGCCAACCCCGGTGAGGCCCGGATGCTCCGCCACACACACACACACACACACACACACACACACACACACACACACACACACACACACACACACACACACACACACACACACACACACACACACACACACACACACACACACACACACACACACACACACACACACACACACACACACACGCCCGGCGTCCTGCCCATCCCACAATGAGCCCAGGCACCACGGCGGGGACATGGGCGCCTGGTGACTGTCCCCCCTCCCTCCCCCTGAATACACCTCTCCTCTCCATCCCTACATGGTGGCTGGTCCATTGAAGAGTCTGGTCAGAAACGTGAAAAGCTGTAGTATCTCGCTAACAACCCCAGTTTCTCCCACAGACATGTCGAACGAAACAACCATGGGAAAGCATGGCTTCCTTACCTTTCTTACCACATCAGTACAGATTCCCAAAGTAATAAAACAATAACACCCAGTGTGGGCTAGGATGTGGAGAAATCAGCATCATCATGTACAATTGGTGGGAACATAAGCTGTGAAACTTTTCCAGGGCAAAGTAATGTAGCGAAAGCTTGCAAACTTGGTCCTCCAATTTGGTCCACTTATTCTACTCTGGCAGTTTATACTGAAGAAATCAAAGATTTGATCAAAAGCTTTATGAACAAAGTTATCCATCATGAAGTGATTTCTGATAGTAAAAAACTGAAAGCAATCTAGACATCCTGCAATAGGGGCTTATTTAAATAGATATAATGTTATACCGTGCAAGTATTAGAGATAAAAATATTTTGGGAATATAAAGAAATGCTCCCAATACAATAAGTGAAAAGAGGCAGCTTATGAATCAATATACACAGCATGGTCACATTCTAAAATGAGTATATATCCACACCCACTTGTGTATATATATGTGTGTGTGTGTGTGTATACATATATACATATATATACATATACACTCACACATATGTATATATCTATAGACATACATGTATACACACACACACACACATACACAAGGACAGGAAGAAATATACCAAAATCTTTACTGTGAATGGAGAGACCACTGGTAATTTTTATATTCTTCACGTTTCTCTATTTTCCAAATCTTCTACCCTGTTTGTGAATTACTTTTAGATTAGAAAAAAAATATTGTACCCACTTTTTTTTTTTTTACTTAAGAGATGGAAGCTGGGGACATACAAGTGACATATGAATGAAAAGAGTGGCATGGGAGGCTAATGCCACCCAGCCTTAGGAATATTTGGCCTGGCCCTGTGAATATCATCGTGTTTGAGGTTTGAATATCAAGGGGGATGGGAGTCTAGCTCAGAGATGAACAATTCAGTAAGATGGGGAGAAAGACCGTAGCAGGATCCAGTAGGCCCTCAGCTGAGAGCTCCGGGGTCTGGTTCGAGATCCAGGGCCCGTCCTGACACAATATCTGGTGTGAGAGCTAGGGCAGGCCATTTCACCTTCTAAATTCAAAGTGTCCTCGTTTCTAAAATGGGTGCAACCCAAATAGATCCTGGGACCCTAGTGATCCAGTCTCAAAACTGTGTTGTAGTCAGTGAGATACAAGCCAACAACCAAAAATAATTCGAGTAATTTGCGTCTTGTTCTATCCAAGAGCATTAAGGAGGATCCAAGCTTCAATCCACAGCAACGCTTCATGTCTCTTTAGCAGCAGGGAGTGGCTAGGACCCCCTGTATGTTAATCAATTTTGTCCCAATCTCGTGGGATTTGTAATCTCTGCCTTACCTCCCTCTCGTAGGGCTGTGATGAGGTTTAAGTGAAGTCCTAGAGTTATAGGATTGTCCTATTGCTCCTGCCATGGGAGGAGCCAATGTTATTTGAGACTCCTCTCATTCCTCAAAGTCCCTATGTAATCTGTGATTTCATTCCACTTCCACAACCCTGTGCACAGTGTGTGACGCCATCTCATAGATGAAGAGACTGAGAGTCAGAGAGTCCAAGAGGCTTGCTAAAATCACTGGGATTTGAATCCAGGCCTGGGCTGGGGCCCAGAAACTGTAGGGTGGCTTCTGATGAGTGACCTCTCCCACTTGCCTGCAGAGGAGCTGGACAAGCTGATCTCGGACAGGCCAGAAAGCTGCCGACGCCCTGGCAAGCCAGGGGAGCCTGAGGCCCCTGTGCTGACCCATGCCACCACGGTGGCCATGGCCCACAGCTGCCTGGCCGTCTCCCAGCTCCCACCCCAGCCACTGATGACCCTGTCCCTGCAGTCGGTTCCCCTGCACCACCAGGCCCAGCCCCAGGCACATCTCACCCCAGACTCTCCTGCCCCAGCCCAGACCCCACCCCTGCATGCCCTGCCGGACCTGAGCCCCAGCCCCCTCCCCCAGCCCACCGTGGGAAGGGCACCTGTGGACTTCGTCAACATCAGCACTGACATGAACACCGAGGTGGACGCCCTGGACCCCAGCATCATGGACTTCGCTCTGCAGGGTGAGGCTGGAGGAAGGGGATGAGGGGAAGGGAGCGGGGAGGGACAGGCTGGGGGAGGAGCAGCCCGAAAGGTCAGGGAGGCCAAGGGAAAGGAGGGCAGTCTGCATTTACCCCACAGCGCGTCCCTTCAGAAAACACTTCCCAACCACCTAATCCCAGCAAATGACAGCAAGCATTTAGTTAGCGCTTGCGGTATACCAGGCCTTGTGCCAAGCACTTCAGAGACATCATCCTGCAACAGTCCTGGGAGGCCACTGCCATTTCATATTCCCATTCTGCCGATGAGGAAACTGAGGCCAAGAGAAGTGAAGTCATTGGCCTGAGGTCGCCCGGCTAGTAAGTGGCAGAGCTGGGATTTCAACCCGGGCCTCTCTGACCCTCAACTTTTAACCAGTAACTGCTTCAACCTGCATGTGCCAACCTCGTGCCAGGTCACACTCTGACCCACATGGTCATCCTCAATACACGGGGAACGAATGAATGAATGAATGAATGAGCAAGGGGAGTTCAGGCTTCAGTGAAGGCTCATAAGTCTTCCATTCGCTAACAGTGGTGTGCCTACTGTGTGCCAGCCAACAGCCGAGAAATCCCCTGCCCTCAAGGAGTTGCGTGTCTAGTGAGGGAAATGGACAAGGTATCAGGTTCGTTAGTTAGCAGGTTAGTTATAGCTGTGAAATGGGTATGTTTGAACTGCCTTGCTCCTCCGCCTGGATTATCGTGCAGTTAAAACGTGCTGGGAGAATCATGGTTTTGTCCCCTGGCTTGACCATGATGGTACCACTTAACAAAGGCCGAGTGTTTCCCACTCATTGCCTAGTTTCAGCCTCTCAATCCTAGGCGGTGGGTTCTCTGATCATCTCATTCTCTCCCGAGGAGCCCAAGGCTCCGAGATGGTAGTGACGTTCCCAGTGGAGAGGGAAGGGCCGGGAACGCTGGCTCCTCCATGCTGTCCTGCGACGCGTGACTTTAAACACCACACGTGGTCTCTGCCTCAGCCCCAAGATGGCCTTCGAACTCGGGTCCATTTGACATGAACGCTCTTGTCTTTGAAAGGGAACCTCTGGGAGGAGATCAAGGATGAGGGCTTCAGCCTGGACACACTGGGCGCCTTCGGAGACTCCCCACTGGGCTGTGAGCTGGGGGCCTCGGGCCTGACCCCCGTCTCCGGCGGCAGTGACCAGTCCTTCCCAGACCTGCAGGTGACCGGTCTCTACAGCACCTACTCGACCCCGGACAGTGCGGCCACGCCAGCCGTCACCTCCTCCTCTCAGTACCTGGGAGCCCCGGGGAACAAGCCTATAGCCCTGCTTTGAGCCCACGGCCTCGCCTGCCCCAGAACCTGGCCCAGGAAGGATGCTCACCGAGCCGGATGTTCCTGCAAGAAAGGCCCCTCACCCTCCCACAGGCCTCTGGACGGTCGCTGGGGCTGCTGGCCGACAGGGCAGTAGTTGCTCTCCTCCCTGACCTCCACGGGAAGTTTCTGGGGCCTCCCCAAGTCAGGAGGACAGAGGAGAGCGGACAAGCATCCCCACCTCCCCCACTCGATGCTCCTCCGAGGCTTGAGACGCGAGGCCTAGCCGAGCTGAGAACAAGGTCTCTCTAGACCGCTTCCCCAGTCTGGCTCCCAAACAACCTGCAGCCCACTTGGGGACACATTGGTGTGCCATGGAGACACCCCAGGGGGAAGGCCTTTAATTTATTATTCTCCTAGGATGAAACACCTGCCTTAGTCTCCGGCGGACAGGCCCTGAGGCTGGGAGCGGGGCTGGCAGACCGTACAACTTCCCTTGGACCGGAGCAACTTGAACTCTGAACCAGGCACCTGCCCCGCTGGCCTCCGGGCCCCCTTCTCCCTTAGTCCGTTAGGGTTTCACAGAGCGAATCCCTGGGTCACGCCGGGCACTGTGACCCTACGTACATTTATTTATATTTATTGGAGCACGTCCACGCCACTTCTTCAAATTCAGCCCGTGGCCCCTGGAACAAGACTCTATGGTCCCTCCCCGCAGCCCAGCAGCGATCCTAACTCCTAAATTACCCACGCACCACGTCTCCAACTGGCTTAAGCTCTTTGCAGCCTTGGGCTGCTTTTTAGAACAAGCAAGCACTTTTGATACTGTGAAACATCCTATTCTTTAAAATTAGAGACCAGGTATTTTTCTAACTGTTCAGTCATGATTCAAATCTCTTGCCATGTGTACCTAAAAAGAGAGACACCCTAGTTTTGAGCGCTGGGGGCTTCAAGTCAGGATGGGAATGGGAGGAATGGCAGGGGGCATTTTGTACTGGAATTGAAGACACTCCTGATGGAAAGAAAGTAAACTGTGAACCAGGTAAAACTTGACCCACGTAGCGAGTGGGGCTGTCGAAGCCGCAATGCAGAGTATTTATGGGCACTTTTTGGCCTGTCTCACTGCCCCGTGACCTTTTTTATGTTTTTTTCCCCCCTCTTGTTGCCAGCTACTGACTTTCCAAGTGGCAGGTTCTGCAGACAGTCGGGTTAGAGGGGACCCAGGTGAGTGGGCTGGGACAAGAGGTAACCAGGGATTGGCCTATGACAGCAGCTTATACCACTGTCCTCTTTTGACCAACTGGATGTTGGGTTCCTACATCTGGGAGTTCCTGAACCCTAGAGCCAGAATTTTCTGATTAATCCACAGCCACCTGGGAGGCTTGGTGTTCAGACCTGTCTCAAAGGACCATCTCTAACTTCTTCCTAATTCTGGAACTTTCCACCAAGCATCACCATCGTTACACACAGCTCAGTGCTGCCCGTCTGACTGGCCCTGCTCAGCTGCTTTGTGTGACGTGACCCGCCCCCCGCCGATAATGTCTGAGTCATTAAGGAGACGCGTGTTCGGGTGATGCCAGGACTGTGTACCATAGTGGTGGAGAACCGTCTTCTGTCAATAAAGGCTGAACGCAGCTCTGTGGCTTGGGTGGGTGGGTGGGGTTGACGGGGGAGGGAGGGGTAAAGGACAACAGCGCCCCTCGCCCCTCACAGCGGAGACACCCCCCTTACAGATGGGAAAACCGAGACCCAGAGAGGGAACACTGAACCCAGGTCTTCTGATGCCAGGTTCCCATTGTGCCAGACACTGGGAGGACTTTGTTGTTATCAGTAAAATTAGCCTGGCCGCCGGTCACCATCCCATGGTGCCAGGCTCTGGATGGGCGGGCATTCGCTCAGGCAGTGACGTGAACCCCGCTTACTATTCAGAAGGAGAGGCTCAGAGAGGTTGGGTAGGACTCGGGGTCCAGTGAAGAGGCAGGACTGAGTCTGTGTGTGCCAGGTCCAGAGCCCGAGCTCAGCAGCACTCCCCAGAGCTGGCTCTTGGTGCCCGCCTGGGGTCAGAGAAGGCAGCAAGGTGGGAGGAGGGGGCACCCTTTTCAGCACCAGGCCCGGCGCCAGTCACTGCTGTAAATTAGCTCACTCCATCCTCGCTACAACCCTAAGAGGCGTGTCTTACTAGTTATTACACCCATTTTGCAGATGGAGAAACTGAGGCTCAGAGGACTAACGGAGGTGACTTGCCACCCAAGGTAACAGCAAAAGGGCATATTAATTAGGAGTTGGTTGAACTCTTAAGCCCACCCAGGAAGGGGCTTGCAGCCTCACTGGGGAGACCAGATTCACACACATGCAATGATTAGCAAGTAGGGAAGGCAGGGGATGATGGGGCTGTGGGTGGTATCGGGAAGTGCTGAATGGGGCCCCACCTCAGTGGAGAATAGGCAGGCCGCAGGGAGGGGGTGCCTGCAGCAGCCCTGGGCTGCCTTTCTCTCCCCAGCACCCCTCTTCCTCAGCTTGGCTCCAGGGTGGCCCTGTGACTCAGACCTGACCAATAAGAGCATCACAACCCCCGGGCATCTCCGGTGACTGACTGGGGGGTAAGTGACTCAGGCCATATTGGTCACAGCCAATAAGCATCACCTGGGGGCTTTGTAGAAGCTCTGAGACACAGGGGTGCCCTCCTCCTGGGGTGCTAAGCTGGAAGGATGGAGCCTGAGTGGCTGGATCACCATGTGGCGAGGGCTGGGGAGCCCTTTCTTGAGTCACATCCATTCCTTACCACAGGCAAGTGGGGCCAGGTATGTACAGAGTCAGGGCAAAAATGCCAAGGCCAACAGGGTCACGGGCTCTGGGCAAGAGCCCCCGTCACAGCCAGAACCCCACCTGTGCAGGGACCACGCTGACGCCAAAAGAAAGCATAGAAGAGAGACGGAGGAATGAGGCTTAGCTGAGGGTTTCTCTGCAGTTGGCCAACGAATGGGAGAAACATACTCATTGCCACCCTTTGAGGGCCTGCCGTGTGCATCGTGGAGTTAAACGCTCCGGCAGCATCTCCCTGAAACAGCACAACCAGACACCCAGCCAGTGGGATGGTCCCATTTACCAGATGAGAAAACTGAGTCTCAGATCATGATCATGCAGCTTTTCTTCCCCCTCCACGAGAAATCACCCACAGTCTAATGACAAAAAGACAAATAACACTGGCTTACGAGCAGAGGGGGCTTACTCCATGCTACAACGTGCACTACGACACAGTGTACCTTATTTTTCCCTCCTACTTCCCATGGTGTAAAGCTGTCATCCCCCGTGGTGGGCAGAATAATGGCCCCCAAAGGCAGCCACATCCTAATCCCCCGCACCTGTGACTTTATGCTACAGGGCAAGGGGAATTAAGGTAGCAGATGGAATTAATGTTGCTCATCAGCTACTCTTAAACTGGGAGAGCATCCTGGATGATCCAGGTGGGCCCAATGTAATCACAGGCTCAAAGTAGAAGAGGGAAGTCAATGTCAAGCTCTGAAGATGGAAAGAGGCCTCTAGAAGCTTCAAAAGGCAAGAAAACAGATTCTCCCTTAGAGCTTCTAGAAGGACTGCAGCCTTGCCAGCACCCTGATTTTAGCCCAGCGAGACCTATTTCGGACTCTGCCCTCCAGAACTGTAAGAGAATAAATCTGTGTTGTTTTTAAACCACTGAGTTTCTGCTAATTGTTACAGCAGCCGTAGAAAACAAACACACCCCCATTTTACAGAAGAGGAAACGGAGGCTCAGAGAGGCCGAGGAGCTTACCTGTGATTAGCAAGGGGTAGAGATGGGATTCCGATGACACTCTGCTTCCCCACAGTCAATCGTCAGTCTCAGAGGGCTCAGTGGACTCTGTCTACTTGCTGGTTTAAAAAGGAGCCAGGGCTTCCCTGGTGGCGCAGTGGTTGGGAGTCCACCTGCCGATGCGGGGGATGCAGGTTCGTGCCCCGGTCTGGGGGGATCCCACATGCCGCGGAGCAGCTGGGCCCGCGAACCATGGCCGCTGGGCCTGCGCGTCCGGAGCCTGTGCTCCGCAACGGGAGAGACCACAACAGTGAGAGGCCCGCGTACCGCAAAAAAAAAAAAAAAAAAAAAAAAAAAAAAGAGCCAAAACTCTGAGGTTACGCTGCTGGGATTTAACCCTGGGTCTGCAGATCTCCTGGCCCCTTCCACGGTACCATACTGCCTGGTGTAGTGTTTGCTCCTGGAGGGCAGCTGGTGGAGGTTAGGGGAAGGATAAAAGGTCAGAAGTAGGAGGTGAGGTGGTGCCTCTGGAGGATGCTGGTTGTACCGATGCCGTTCTTCTGGGTACAGATGCTGAACCTTCCATCTCCAGAGTCACAGTCCCAAGTCCAGGGGTAGCAGGACAAAGACTAAATAGGCAGCTGAAACATGGGAAACTTCACTGGCGGAAGGAAGGGAGGCCGGGCAGCCAGGGGAGGAGCAGCTGCGTGGGCAGCGGAAGCGGAAGGCAGAGGAATTGGGAATTTAAAGGCTCGCTGGTGGGGTCTGTACATCCCGCCCAAGATGTTTGAGGGATGCAAGGAAAAAGGTTCAATGTCTTCTGAGTTAAAATGACTTCTAGGCTCCACCCAATAGGATGGCTACCATAAAAAAACAACAAACAGAAAACAACATGTGTTAATGAGGACGTGAACACATCAGAAGCCTCGTGCAGTGATGGTGGGAATGTAAAATGGTGTAGCCCCAAGGAAAACAGTGACTGTTCCTCAAACCTTTAAATACAGATTTGCCATATGACCCAGCAATTCCCCTCTGGGAATATACCCAAAAGAAAAGAAGTGAAAGTAGAGACTCGAACAGATATTTGCCATCCATGTTCATAGCAGCACTATTCACAGCAGCCCAAGTGTCCATCGATGGATGATGGATAAACAAAATGTGATCTATATATACGATGGAATTATTATTCAACCTCAAAAAGGAAGGAAATTCTGACACCTGCTACAGCATAAATGAACCTTGAGTACATTATACTAAATGAAATAAACCGGTCACAAAAAGACAAATACTGTATGATTCTACTTATATGAGGTACCTAGCTAAGTTCAGAGAGGCAGAAAGTAGGCAGAATTGTAGCATCCACCTCAAAAGCTCATGGGATTGCACGGGAACAGGACAGGTCACTGTAGGTAGCGAGTGGCCGTCACCCTGAGCATTCAGTTTAGACCCGGGCTGCCCACCCAGGCCTCTGTCCACACTCAGTGGTCTGATCCTTTCTCCCTTCCCTGGAGGCGCCTGTGCTAAGCCTCTCGAGGGAAGAAAGTCGACCCCAGCAGGGAAAGGCTGTTCAGCCGCCGGCAGACAGCAGCTTGTGTCCATGTTTGAAATTGAGCTGCAAGGATGAAGTGGTCCCCCGCTCCCCCGGTGGCCTTCGGGAGGGGAAGTCAAATCAGAGCTTTGTCCTCCTGAGATGGGGGGCTTGCACAAGATCTCAGTGGTTGTTGGAAGTTGGACAGCGATTCCCCAGTGAGGTGGCCTGCTTTCTCTGGTCCAAATAAGCCAAGGCCAAAGTGCTTCCTTCAAAAAATTATTCATTCCACACATTTCCTGGCAGGTTCCTCCGCCCACTGTTCCTGGGTAGCAGCTAGTCATCGACTTATCATCCCTCCCAAACCAGGAGGGCCTCCCCCTGACAGAAAGCATTCAGTTCCCAAAGCAGCATGGACTCTTCCCTGCCCCCTCCAGTCTCAGGATGCGACAACGGCTAATTTATCTTTCTCCCACCCCTCACTGCACCCACGCCACCTTCATCGGCCAGAGCTGCCATTGGCCGATGGCCTCAGACATCCTCCAGCATCCCAGCTTGTAGGGGCTTCCCCGGGCAACGTCGCTGGCCTCCAAGTTGGACAGGTGTAATGTTTGGTGTCCTCAAACTGCCCATCACAGCAGTGGAGGGTGGCCAACTGCCTCCCATCACTGGCACCCAGGGACAGATGGACGGGGCCAGAAGGATCGCAGGTCCTGACGCTGCACGGCCTTCAGAGCTGGGTACTGGCAGATGCAGTGCGAAGCCCTCCCTGAGTGAATCAGTGTGGTCCTCGTGGTCCAGTCCTCGGGAACCAACAGCTCTGTCCGTCAGGGCCAGATCCCACCAACGGACATTGAGGCAAGAGGCGAAAGAGTGCAGGTGACCCGAAGGGGCCTCCAAGGCAGCTGACGGCTAGCACAGCGGTGACACCTGTGAGCGAGCTGGGCTGCGAGTCTGGAGAAGGCTTTCCTTCTCTTCTTTGTCCTCCCAACCTGGGCTGGAGGATGCCTGCCTCTTCATGCACCCTCCAGGACATGGGAGGGCTCGTCCTCTCCTCCTCGGAGGGAGGGAAGGGGCCGGCAGAGGGCTGTGAATCACTTAAAAGAAGTCTCCCAATGCCCTTGAACCTACGGCTATGCAATTCTCTGCTAATGAGAGAACTAAGCCTGGTAATGGGACGTTGCTAGTGATTCGCTACTAGGGGCCACATGGGGAACAAAATACCATTTTACACTCTTCATAAAAAACCATTCATACCCTTTCCTGGTGACTCAACAGGACCCGAATAAGCATCATTACAAAAATAGGTTTTCTCTTGTCTTGTCTCTATTTTTCTTTCTTTGTTATGCTGCTATGAGGTGCTTACATCATAAGCTGGTCTCAGAGTAAAGATAATAAGATTCCATGCTCTGATATAAAATGAGCCTAAAAAGAACACCTGGATCCCACAAAGCAGGCACCCGGAAAGTGGCGCAAACTGGGGAGTGTGGGTTCAATTCAATTCAGTGACGCAGCAAAATGTCTTAAGAGACAAAAAACAGACTTCCCAACAATGGAGAGGAGGTGATTTCTGGTTGGAAGGGGCCACTTCTGAGCCTTTTATTGAAACAGGAGTGACTTGGGGGTGAGCAGCCTTGCAGCAATTTAAAAAAGCAAACTCCCAAGGTGCAGGCGAGGGCCTGCAGTCAGAGATCAGTGTGGTTTCTCTTGCCCGTGGACCTGCAAGTGACTGGGAGGACCGGGTCAGGTGGAGGCCGCGCTGTCCATGGTGGACAGGAGGTGAATGATCTGGGACCGCTCGGCCGGGCTGATGTGCTGGCATATGTACACCAGGGAGTCCACGGCCACCTCGGGGTTTTCTTGAACCAGGCTGCATGGGAGGCGAAAGAAGGGCGAGGTCATTCCTGCCCCCTGAGTTCAATGGGCCCTACGGCAGCCCCAGATCCCTGTGCAGGGCCCCTTCCCATTCCTGGGTGGGGGCAGCCAACCACCCAGAGCTCCCGACACTCTTCCTGCTGTGGTCACTGTCAGGGTGACGGTCCTTTGGGGCAGGAGGGAAGCAGAACAACCTCAAGGAACAACAGTGGAATCTCCTGGTGAGAAGCTGTGTGACCCAAGACACAACACTGCCCCTGAACCTCAGCTTCATTCCCCCAAATGGGGTCCCCTGTGCTCTGCCACCTACTCCATGGGGATGCAGGGAGCCAACCCTCCAGAAAGGCTGATACAGAGTGCGGGCCAGCAGCCTGAGGCCTAGGAGCTTGGAATGTGGGTTCTCTAACCAAACACGCTCTGGCTGTGACCTTGGACCAGGCACCCTGTATATTCCAACAAGGACCATGAATTGAAATCACTGCACAACCTCCTGATAGCATCCCTAGGACTCTGTGCTGGGAGATCTGGCTTGGGGGAGTGGCGGCCTCTTTGCCGGGGGGCTGGGCCGTGGACCCCGACACCGAGGCTGAGACCGGGGACTGTGAGATGAGGTGGATTCGAGTGGCCACTCTGAGGGCAGGCGGCTGCACACGAGTCCTGGCTTTTGTGCTCACTGACAAGTCCAAGAGGTGGGTGGGCAGGCGGGGCGGCCACTCACCCTCGGATGGTCTTGAGGACAGAGTCTCGCTTCAAGTACTCTATGTTCTCGCGGATGGTGGAGCGCAGCCCCTCCCCCGCCTGCCAATGCTGCTCCAGCCACTGCACCGCCGTCTGGTTGTTGTCCCATAGGTAGGCCTGGGGAGGGGACAGAGGCTGCGTCAGGGAGGGACACCCTGCTGGGTGGGGCCCCCCCTCGGGCCCCCCTTGGCCCCCAGCTGCCAGCCCACCTATCTCTGCCCCAGGCCCACCTTGACGGCCCCCTCCATCTCCATGAACCAGCGGCGCAGCATGGACTGGACGTGCACGTGGCTTAGCTCACTGCAGGCCTGCAGGACCTCCTGCTTGACCTGGTCCTCCAGCAGCAGGCGACGCAGGCGCCAGTACAGGAAGGTGCGGGCGGTCTTCCAATCCAGGATGTCCTGCGGACAAGCCCCAGGCCTGAGCCCCCAGAAACGGTGGGGCGGGGGACTCGGGAGGCTGCTGCGGCCCGGCCCTGTGCTGGGGAAGGCTCTGGGACCATTCCCATTTTACAGGCCAGGAAACTGAGGCTTGGGGAGGCGGCAGAGGCAGGACACTGCCAGGTCTCTAGGCTGCATCTCCTGGGGAACAAACCTGGCGCCCACGTCCACCTCCAGACACAGAACACGGGCTCACCAGAGGTACGGAGGGCTTAGGCGAGGTAGGAAGGAGCACGGGACGCAGGGGGAGCAGGACTGGGGATGTCCTCGTGGGGACAGGGCAATAGGGCGGGGTTGTGATGGTCAGTGGTGGGTGAATGCAGGGTGGGAACAATGGTTCCCGAACCTGGACCAGCAGTTCTAAACACACACAGAGGTTAGACTGGTGGTTCCCAAACTTGGCTACCTATTGGAATCTCTTGGGGATCTGAAAAAAAAAAATACTGATGCCTGGCTTCTCCCCACTCCCACCAACCATATTCTGATTTAATTGGTCTGGAGAGCCACCTAGGCACTAGGATGTTTTTGTTTTAAAGCTCCCCAGGTCATCCCAAAGCCCTGAGCCCAAATATCCTCTGTGTGTTGGAAACCAGGTGACCTTAGGATGGGCCATTCACGCCGACCCTAGAACCGCAGGCTCTTACACAGATGGCACCCTTCTCCAACATCCTGCTGGGCTTGTCGTGGAGGTCGGCGAACTGCACCGCCACCTGGTGGTAGATGGGCAGCAGCAGGTCCTCCCGGGCCTTCAGCTGGCCCTCCAGCTCCTTGCGGTGCTTGTCGGAGAGCTCAGACCTTCCTGCAGGCGAGGGCAAGAACCAGGGCGTGCAAGACAGGCCTCAGCTTTAACTCTGATAATGCCCAGAAGTCAAGTCGCTTGTGCAGTCTCAAAAATGCACCCAGGGTTGCAAGACAGCATTCAACACGCAACTTCAAATTTATCCCCTTCTATCAGGCCCACTGTGCTTACCGGACCCTATCAGTTACCATTTTTAATATATATGGTAAAATCTAATAAGGGAATATTATAAACAAGTCTATGCCAATTCGATAATTTAGATGAAACAGACAAATTCCTTGAAATATACAAACTATGAAAGCTCACCTAAGAGGAAACAGATTAAACTGAACATTCCTATATATAATAAAGAAGTTGAATTTGTAGTTAGAAACCTGCTATCAAAGATTTAAAGACATAGTGCCAATTAAAACTCAGAAAATAGGAGGAAACACTTCTCAACTCGCCCTGTGATATCAGCATTACCCTGATACCAAATCAAAGAAATTATACACCCGTCATCACCATCATCATAAATCCTGTGAATTTATGATGACACAGATCAGTTATAAAGACACTGACACCTAACATGGACTTTTAAAGAGAATTACACCTAAAGTTACAAGTGAAACAAAGCTGTCACTCAAACAAAAATATGTCTGATGGAAAAATTCTATAGGGTAATTTTGCTACCAAAATTCTAATGTTTCTTATTGGCTCGAAATACTTCAATTATTATATCTTGTGTGTGCCGAGAAATACATTCACTAAGGCATAGTGTGTATTTTTTAATGTTAAAGGAGTTGATACACTGTATGTGAACATTTAAAATATCTCATAATTTTTGTTGCTGTGTTTTGGTATGTCTTCACTATTTTTAACATACCAGAAACCTCCAGCAATGAGTGGGCTGAGCCCCTCTTGACCTCTGAGAAGTGATTCATTTCAGACCCACTCACCTAGCTGTTCCACAAGCTTCTTGTAAACTGGGTCGATTCTTCTCATGGTCTTTACCAGATCTTTCTTCCGGTACTTAATCTCCACTGTTCCCTCTGGCTCCAGAACACTCGCTCTGAAAAAAACAGCAGCAGGGGGGGTGGTGTATGAGGTGTCCCCCAGCAAGCGACAGCCAGAGGACACGGCAGGGGGGTGGCAAGACAGCCAGGAAATCTGGTGTCAGTCCTCTGCTCTTTCATTGACTCACTGTGTGACCTCGGGCAAGTCACTTCCCCTCTCTGGTCATCTGCTTCTACATCCATAGAATGAAGAACTAAACCAGCTTTTAAAATAAAGTGTTCTGGGACTTCCCTGGTGGTCCAGCAGTTCACACTCCGTGCTTCAGGGAGCGGGTTTGATTCCTGGTCGGGGAACTAAGATCTCACATGCCTCATGGTGAGGCCAAAAAGTAAAAAATGGACTATTCTGAACTCTGGAAGGCCCTTTCAGCTCCAAGAGTGTATGACTTTCTCCAGAACAACATAAGCCTCGAGCTCTTCAGCCACAGTCCTTTCTGGCCTTCCTAATCTCTGCTCTCCTAGGGCCAGGGTACTGTTTCTGATCTCCTTAAAGCACACAAAGGCACACTGAGGGATCCAAGGTATGAGTGACCCTCTCATTCCCAACTCTCTCACTCACCCCTCAGTCTCCCCCTGCCCCCTTTTCTTTCTTTCTTTTTTTTTTTTGTGGTACACAGGCCTCTCACTGTTGTGGCCTCTCCCGTTGCGGAGCACAGGCTCCGGACGCGCAGGCTCAGCGGCCATGGCTCACGGGCCCAGCCGCTCCACGGCATGTGGGATCTTCCCGGACCGGGGCACGAACCCGTGTCCCCTGCATCGGCAGGTGGACACTCAACCACTGTGTCACCAGGGAAGCCCATCCCCCTGCCCCCCTTTTCTTTTGATAGCTTGGAAACCCTGAGCAATACTATATGTAGCTCTGAGCTTCCTGGTGGCCAGAGTGAAAAGTTAATGATGACCCCATTCAAGGCTGTTCTCGTCCTGGGTCTTCCTGGAGGGTGATCTCAGCAGCCTTCCATGAAGGTCTAGGGCCACTGAAGGCAGGGCAGGTTTGGCTCATTTGCACCATGTCACAATGCCTAACCCACCACCGGAGACACAGGAGGTACCCAATAAATATTCATTGGATTAAGGAATGAATAAGGGAATAGACACAGGAAGAAGGTACCTATCTATATTTTGGGCAGAGCTACTCTTGAAGCCTTTAGAGTCTACACAGCATTTGGCATAGTCTTCATTTTGAAGGCACTCAAACACTGAGTTGCAAGTATCATTGTCATTATCCTTTCTGTAAGAGTTCCTGGGATGAATTCCTGATTTAAAAAAAAAAAAAAGTGCCAAGAAGGTTTCTCTCCCCTGAAGAACTGGTATCCTCTCATGCCAGTATTCATTCAGTCATTTGGCCAGTATTTCCCAAGCACCCACTAGGAGTCAGGCACTGTACTGGGCCCTGGGTTATAAAACTGAAAAAAACCCAGTCTCTACAGGAGAGCTTTGGGAGAGACTCAGAGTCTAGTAAGAACTAGATGACTGGTCATTTTTCCCTTTTCATCCTGGCTGCCAGGAAGCTCAGAGGCTTTGGGTCTTTCTGAATTTGATTGCAAACTTCCTTGGGAAGCAGGTGAGTATAAGTGATGAAAGAAGAGACAACAATTCCTCCACCACTTCTGGGCTCCAGCCACTAATTCTACTGAGACAATCCAGTCGCACACTGGATGCTAGTTTCAGGTTGGTAAAACTGGAGGCTCCCTGTCCCTTCAGAAACTCAGAACACCCCTGCGATCCTCAAGCCAGTGGCTCAAAGGTGATGGGGCCTAAGGACTGGGAGTGAGAACAAGAAAAGGCTAAGGTGGGTTGGGGGTGGCGCATCCACCTGCTCTCTTTGTCCGCGTATACTTCTATGCACAGTGGGTTGATGGAGGTGTCCATGACCGCCCAGGAGCCTCCCCGGAGCTCCGCGCAGGGTGGGATGTAGATCAGGATAGGTTGTTTGTACTTCCGGAGGCCATCCACGATGTAGGCTCCAAACTTCAGCACCTGGTCGTACATGTCTGAAAAGCAAGGCAGCCACCCGGTGAGGTGACTGCAGGCCCCAGTCTTCACTGTCCTGGGGGTTCTGGGAGAGTGTGGTCAGCTGGGAGGCTGTACAGTGCTACGCAAAGACTCTCACTGGGCCGAGAGGCAGGAACCGGCCCAGGCACAGATTGCTCCTTAAGTGCCCACGGGACCTTGGACAGGTCCCCCTCCCTTCCTGGGCCTCAGTGTCCGCACCTGGAAAAGGAGGCACAGAACGATTTCTAAGATTCCTTCCAGCTCTGACTCCGAGATGCACCTGGCCTGTCCCACTATTCCCAGAACAGAACCCTCCCCCACAATAACACAGGCCCTTCCCTCCTGTCCACAGGCAGATGGTCCTTATTTTCTACCAAGAGGCATCCATCCAGTACCAGGCACCCTACATGGTAACAACAGCACCATAACAAAATCCACCATAATCACACTGAGAGTAAACACCACGTGCCAGTGATGGGCTCAGCGAGTCCTCACCTTGGCCCTTGAGTTGGTCCTATTCTTACTCCCCTCATAGAGGAGGGAAACTGCGGCTCGGAGCAGTCACCCACCCAGCAAGGATTCAGACCAGGTCTGCCGGCCCCCGTCCGGCTCTTTCCTCAACATCCCACTGATAGACACTGTATCTTGAAATGTGCTTGGTGGCTTAAAAAGCACTTGTGTGACTGTCAGGTCACTGATGCTCACAGCAGTCCCCTGAGGAGGGCAGGCGCCTTCTCCCCATCTTACCAAGTGGGGAGGTGACAGCCCAGGTTACTGGGCAGCTTCCCGGGGCCGCCCCTGCCTCCCCTGCCACTCCTGGTGTGACCGTGACCTCTAGCAAGTCACACCAGGCACCCTCAGTTCCTCAACTGTAAAACGGGCGGCGTTACCTGAATGGCTCAGGGTTGGGGGAGCTGAGCTAAAGTGATGATGGGACCCCGAGGGGGCTGTCCCGAGGCTTCAGGGCACCCACAAGGAAGGCCACTTTACCTTTCATGCCACCAGAGAACCCCCTCCAGTTGGCAAAGATCATGAGGGGCAACTTCTCCCGGTTGAAATCCTGGATGGCCTGGGCTGTCTTGTAGGCCGAGTCTGGGAACCACACCTGGCCTGCCTGCTGGATTATCTGGAACACAGAGTGGCCTGGGTCCGATTCCTCTGTCCCGGAACACGGGACGGCCGCCCACACTTCACCCCGGAGGACAGGCAGTCTGATCCGAGTTGACACCAAGACGGGAGCCAGGGCTCATGGGGAAGGCCCACAGCTCGTCCGTAACCCTCAGACCCTCACGCTGCAGCCCAGGGAGGTTCCTGTTGCCCACTGACAGGCGCCAAGCTAGTAGAGGCCACTGAGTGGGGTCCGAGGATCTGCCCTCTGACTTCTGAACTCCTCCCAGTATGCGGTGTGGCCCACCCTAGAAATAGCAACAGCGATGGGGGCTGGAGGTGGGAGGGATTCCTAGGGACCTGTCATCCTCTGAGGAAGACAGTGCAGAGCACGATGCATCCCACAGAGAGTGCTGCGGCCCCCCCAGGGCCAGGGACTCCCCTGAGTCTCTGAGCTGGAAAGACAGACGTGTGACCACCTAGGACCCACTCTTGTCAGCTGAGCCAGCCAGAACAGCAGCCCCAGCAAAACTACCATGTCACCTCACACCTGTCAGAATGGCTATCATCAAAAAGCCTACAATAACAAATGTTGGTGAGGATGTGGACGAAAGGGAACCCTCGTACAATGCTGGTGGGAATGTTAATTGGTGCAGCTACTCTGGAAAACAGTAAGGAGGTTTCTCAAAAAGCTGAAAATAGAACTACCATACCATCTGGCACTTCTACTCCTGGGTATATATCCAAAGAAAACAAAAACACTAATTTGAAAAGATACACGCACCCCAATGTTCATAGCAGCACTATTTACAATAGCCAAGACATGGAAGGAACCCAAGTGCCCATCAACAGATGAATGGATAAAGAAGATGTGGTATATATATACAATGGAATACTATTCAACCATTAAAAAGAATGAAATTCTGCCATTTGCAGCAATGTGGATGGACCTAGAGAATATTATACTTAGTGAAATAAGTCAGAGAGAGAAAGACAAACACAGGATGATATCACTTATATGTAAAATCTAAAAAATAATACAGATGAACATATATGCAAAACAGAAACGGGCCCACAGATAGAGAACAAACTAGTGGTTACTGAAGGTGAAAGGGAAGGCGGGAGGGGCATATTAGGGGTATGGGATTAAGAGATACAAACTGCAATGTATAAAATAGATAAGCAACAAGGATCTATTGTATAGCACAGGGAACTATAGCCATTATCTTGTAATAACTTTTAATGGAGCATAATCTGTAAAAATGCTGAATCACTGTGCTGTACACCTGAAATGAATATGATAATGTAAGTAAACTACACTTCAATTAAAAAACAAAACAAAACAACACGAAAATAGCAGCCCCAACTCCCTGGCCCCTAACCTTGGCCTCGGAATCCAGGTTGGCAGGGTCTGCGGGCACAGCCAACTCCACTGTCCGTGTCTCTGCAGCGATCACTCCGACGGGGATCCCCCCCAGCCTGCAAGGTGGAGCACAAGGGAACTGGGGCGCTGGGCAGCATCCCAGGCAGATTTGGGGACCAGTGAGTCCAGCCAGCCCGAGCTGATACTCTACACGTGATATTCTATGGGCATATGGGCTGGGTCCTGGGTGGCCGGGATGAGGGCATACAGAAGACAGTGCTGTTTTCAGTCTGGCAGGTTATTCTACCGGAAGGCAAAGCAGCAGCCCCAAAGCAGTGAAAAGCCTCACAAACTAACTAGCAGGCTGGCAAGGCAAGGTCCTTTGGGTGCCCTTGTTGGGGCAACAGCAGCCATGTTTGTGGGGAGGGCCAGGCCAGTGCAGGGACGGGAGCAGCACTGTCCACTAGAACTTTCCATGATGATGGCCACGTTCTCTATCTGCCTGACCAGTGTGGCAGCCATGAGCTGCACGTGACCACTGCATTTGGAATGCGGCAGGGACAGCGGAGGAACTGAATATGTGTCATGCTCTTTCACTGTAACTCATCTGAATTTGAACTGTCACGTGTGGCCAGCAGCTACCACGGTGGACAGCGTGGGTCCAGACACCACGTCATATCTGGAAAAGGGCTGAGGGATGCTGAGCCTGAAGGAGCTTCAGTCATGGGGAGTCCGTGGCATCGGTATCTATCACCGCTTACCACTGGCTGCCCCCAGCCACATGCAGCACTTAATTACTCTCATCTACACTCCGAACACTTGTATGAGGCAGGTTTGGGGACAGCAGTCTTCAAATAAAGAGCTTCCTTATGGAGGGAGGAGTAGATTTCATCTCATGTTTTAAAAACATACTAAAAAAAAATAAAACACTTACGGAGAAGCAGCTAAGTTCCTATACTAGGCTTAGTATTTTCACAGTTATTGCAGGGAGGTAAATAATAACAACAATAATGACAGTGATGGTAGCTGCTACCACCTGTGGAGTGGTTATGATTTTTTAAAAGCTTTTAATTTATTTATTATTTATTTTTTAATTTTTTGGCCGCGTTGTGTGGCATGCGGGATCTTAGTTCCCTGACCAGGGGGAGCAAACCTGCGCCCCCTGCAGTGGAAGCGTGGAGTCTTAACCACTCGATCGCCAGGGAACTCCTTGTTTATATTTTAAGTGCCTAACATATATCATCTCTTCTAATCATCGCAACAATCCTTCGGGGTGGGGGAGGTGTCGAATTATTACCCCCATTTTACAGATGAGGATGTAAAGGCCCAGAGAGGGTGAATGACAGAGCTCAGGTCCAACTCCAGAACCTGGACTTGAAGCAACTACATCGTGTCAGGAATCTGAGTGGTAAATTATGAGGATGCTGCTTTGGGCTCCATATAAAGAGGAACTTTGGGGCAGCTGGAGTGATCCAAAAAAGATAAGGGCTACACCACTGAGGAATGAGAGGCTCAGCTTTCAAAGCATTCAAGCATTTAAGCCTTCTGCCAGCTATGGTCTACGACAGGGTTTCCTGCCTGTGGCCCTCCTGAAATGGGGATTCACAGTTCTGACTGTCTGTGCAGTTTCCGGGGGGAGTACCACCTTCTGATTCCCAAAGGGGTCCATGGCCCCCCTGGCTAGGGAGCCCTGCCCCAGGGGCAGACACGAGGGGCAAGGGTGCTGGCCCCCAGCAAGAGGTTGGCTGAGATGCCTTCTAAAGCCACAGACAAATCCAGACTTTATGAAGAAGTTCATCATCCAGAAAACCATCCCCCCCGCCCCCCACTGGTTTTTCTTTCAGAAAATCCTGGGGCCAGGAAGTAAGTGTCCCTTGGGGCCACCTAGGAGGAAAGAATCCCTGGCTTTGTACCTGGGAGTCCCAATACCTGGGGAGGCCAGGTGTGTGCTGCCCGCCCCATCCTCAGGGTTACCTTGCTCGTCCCGTCACCACGGTCTGGGCCCAGGGCACCATGATTTCCTTGAAACTGCCCTGGTCGAAGAATCCACTCTGCCAGGATCCCTTCAGGGCTGTGGGCAGAAGCGCAGAAGCCCGGGCCAGGGGCTGGGTTGATAAGGGCCCCCAGCGTCCGCCTGGAGGGGCAGACTTCTTCTCCCGGCTCTCTAAGGACAGCCTGACCTTGACAGCCCAAACACCTTTTTTCCTGGAAAACTACACAGATACCGACCCTTCCCCCGCCCCCCAACACACCCAGCCAGGGCTGCAAAAAATACAGCAAGTCAGGAATTCCGTCCATATAGAACATCCAACTATACACATCAACTCCTGTCAAGGCCAAACACAAGGAGACCCTAATCACAGTCTCTGCCTTTTCTTCCCAAGAGGCAAAGAGAGCTGATGGATGCCTTCGGAAGGTAGGATTTCAAGAAGGGACCACCTGCCCCCCAAAACTCATCCCTGATATGGTGGCTGCAGCTTCAAAATCATTTAACTGGGAAGAAAGTGTTCAATTTTAGAGAGAGAGAGAGACAGAGAGAGAGACAGAGAGAGAATGAATATGATGATGTCAATTGCAGCCTGGAGAGGACGTGGTGCCAGGAATCCACACCACGGTGTAAATGACTGCAGTTTGGACACGCGGTGCCGGGTAGCATGAGAGATCTCAAGTTGCAGGAGTGGGAGGCTGGGCTTCTGGGAACAAAGCAGCCCAACCTCAGTGTCTGCCTGGGGCCTGGCCCGACTAGCTGGAGAAAACTGTCAGTAATATATCAGGCAGTTTTTAAAAATCAAGACAAAGCCAGTGCTCGCAGGCGAGAAAGCCCAAGAGAAATGGCAGAGGGAGAAGCAGGGCACGGGGCTTCTTTTGCTGGCAGGGCCTGGCACGCTCCTGGCAGCACGCCCCCTGCCCCACACAGCTGGATGGGGAGGCCAAGTTCTAAAGGGGACAGCGTGTGAAATTCTAGACTCGGGATTGTGGTAACGGGGGCGGCTCAGCTTTCCTGTTCTGGTTGCTCCGAATGTAATCAAATACTTCCAGGAGGCCTATGTGTCCCTTTCAGAGAAAGAGAGAGAGAGAGAGAGAGAGAAAGCGAGAGAGAAAGAATTGTGTGTGTGAAAGCATGTGGGTGCACACGGGTGTGTTTGAACATGTGTGTGCACATCTATCCACGTGAATCTGCAAACGTGGGCACAGAAGAGGCTAAGTTGCTCGTCCTGAGTAAACTCATGGAGAATTACCTTATTAGGTTTAGCCAAATAGAAAAAGAAAGAAAGAGAGAGGGAGAGAGAGAAGCATTCTTCTCTTTGAAACCCTGATGTCACAGCACCAGAGGTTCCACCTATGTAACCGCATTTGGGGAACTTTGGGGAGGGAGGCCATGACCTCTGCTACCCTGCACCCCCATCCATCAGCTCCAGAAACCGGAGGCTCTTTCCACCCCTTCTTGGTCAATAGCTCAGGAAAAGCTTAGAGAAAAATCTCCATTCCTCCACCCCCTTGGCATTCGATCTCAGGTGTATCCCTCTGGGATATCTGACCAAGTAACAGTGCTTCTACCGACACGTTCCTTTATCCCAGGCTCAGAAAAGAAACCCCAAGACCCAGGTCTCAGGCAAAGCCCTTTAGAACTTACTTGGGTGAGGCCTTCCTGCAAGCAACCACCGGGGGTCATAGGGTGAGCGAGATGGTTGGAATTCAATCTCTCTGTCGATGGGGTCGGTGGGTGTGATGATTGGGACTGGGCTGCGATTATCCTAGAAAAGAAAGCCAGGTCTCCAACTTAGTCCTCTGTGCTTGTCAATAACATCTGCAGTCTGCTCTATGCCCTCCTCTCTTCCTCTGGGGGTGATGCCTGGTTACAAGACAGAAGCCCAACCCCAAATAGCTCATCATCACATTTATGAGTAGCATTTGGTGAGGGGCCTAGTAAACGCCGGGCTCTACACATCATGTCACTTAACCATCATGATAACACCCTGGGGTGGGTGCTATTGTTATTCCCATTTCACAGATGAGGAAACCGAGGCTCAAAAAGATTAAGAGATGGTCTTGAGGTCTCATGACTACGGAGGAGGAAGCCAAGAATCAAATCGAGCCTGACTGCAAAGCTTGAGGATTCTCTGTTGTCCAATGTTACCTCTTTTGATGAGAGGAAACGCCACCTTTTTTTTGTTGCTGTTAGAGAACAGCCTTTTATTCTGTTTGTTCAGGCACCAACCGTCGACTATTCCCTTAGAGAATTTACAATGACACGGAAATAGTACAGAGGTGATTTTTTTGGTAAATTAAGTATAAACTGTTTCCCTGGGTATAAAGAGGATATTTAGCAATTAACTTTCTGAGTTGCGGGATTAACAAACAAAGATTTAAAAATAAATATTAAAGTTGCTGATGTTTGACATTAAAATTCAAAGCACCTTGTGTGTAAAATTCTAGCTGTATTATCTCAGGGTAATTCGTTTGCTAGTAATTGTCATACAGGATGGCATGTGCATTTTAGAGGCTTGTTTCCACTCACTTACTGGCCGTATTACCTTGGACAAGGTACTGCATTTCTTTAAATCTCAATTTCCTTATCTGTAAAGTGGTAATAATAATAGCAGCTCTCCCATAGGGCTGTTGTGAGGATTTAACAACATTATGAAGATAAAGGGCTTCACATAATGACTTTAGTAAGTGCTCAGTAAATATTAGTGATGACTCTTAAATCTTGGTCTTGGTGTAGGAGTTGTAAGAACTCTATTTTGTTTTTAAATTCATTAAATACATCATTCCACATTTAACACATGTCCATCCACATTGAAATTGCCACCTCTTTCTAAAGGATTGACAGAGAGCATCCTTACAATGGCATTAAAAAAAAAGCAAAGAACAGCAAGTACAGGGCTTGGTATCAGAGAGGGAAGGAGGGAGGAATAAAGAAAAATGAAACCCAGCCACATCTTCAGTGCTCCCTGCTCCCCACACCACCTGGCAAATGAACTTGACAACAGAGTCTTCCAGGCTCTTAGGTGCAGGGGGGGATACTGTACCTTTGGCATATAGGACAGCCACTCCAGGATGGTACAAACACCCTCGAAGTCATCCGGCACGGTGACATGGGAGACACCATTGTAATGCATGATCTGCACGCCGCCCAGCTGGTTGTTGGATGTGTAAACCTCTCTGCCCAGGACCTGCTTTGACATGGCAGGGTTAGCAAGGTTCTGCCTGGCCCGGGGCCCTTCCACCTGTTCGGAAGTCATCTCCCTCAGTGGCCCTCAACCCTGGCTGCATGTTAGAATCATCTGGGAGCTTCCAAAAGTCCTGATGCCCCGGCTGTACCCAGACCGATTACATCAGAATCTTTGGTATTTTCTTTTTTAACTTCCAGAAAATTCCAATATGTAGCACAATTTGAGAACCAGTGAGCCAGCTGATTACTCTAGTCAACTCCAAAGCAAAACCCTACCTAACATTTCTGATGCAGCAGGTCTGCAGTGTGGCCTGAGAATTTGCATTTTTAGGTGATCCCAGGTGATGCTGCCGGTTCAGGGGCCAGACTTTGAGACCCTCAGTGGGATTTTAGCAGATATTATGTTATGGAGGCTTTACAGCAATGTGGAAAGCATTTTAATACAGTGAAAACAGTTGAATGAAACTGCACTCACTAGGAGTCTAACCATGTTAAGATATAAGACGAGAGGAAAATACACCAAAATTATAGAAGGAGCAAAATTACTTTTTGGGGGGCTCTTTTTCCAATTTTCTGCAATGTGTAATGCCATTTTAATAATTTTTAACATTTCAAAAATATTTAAAAATTTAAATTACAGTAATACAGAGTTAGTTCCACCAGAAGAGCCTAATATATATACATATTTTTTGGGGCTCATAAGAGGCCCATATAACTGCAAAATGGAAAGACAGCTCTTACATCAGTAGGCATGAAACTGGTTTCATGTTGAGAAAAATCCCCCATCGGGGACACTGGGAAAGTTAAAATGACCCCTCCCCCACCCCGCCCCTACATGTCCACTCCCCAGTGGCCCCTTCAAGGTCACCTTGTTGAGAGCCATTGCCCCTGTCAGGATGATGTGGGAATTCTCCACCTGGATCACTCGCTGGCCCAGCCTCACCAGGTAGGCCCCGATCCCAAGGGCTCGGCAGGTCACCTGTGGAGACAGGATCCCTCCTGCATTCCCCAGGGCCACGTGCCCCACCTCCCACAGTGGGGACAGCCCAGGGACCCGCTGGGCACCAATGGAAGCTAAGCTTGGCCACTGGCAACCTGATTAGAGGCCAAACAGCGTGACACAAGCCTTCCTTCAGGGTGCCTGACCTCGGCCTCCTAACCAGAAAGAATGGGGTTAGCAAAGAAGAGTGTTGTAAAGACAGCAGAAGTGGAATGTTCTGGTTCTTGCTTCAAGAGACATGTCTGTGGCTCTTCTGAGCTTGGTCACTCCTGAGACATTGCAGCTGTTCACACAACCAAAGGAGGCCTAGGAGGGCATGAGAAACTGGAAAAATCCGAGCGAGGTCTGTACCGAGTTAACAGTATTGTGTCAACGTCAATGTTCCAGTTTTGATCACGTCCGATGGTTATACTGTCATGGGGGAAGCTGGGTGATGGGTATATAGGACCTGCCTATGCTATCTCGTATCTGGTGTGTCCTAAACTATTTCAAAATAAAAAGACATGCAGGCAGATCTCGTTTTACTGCACTTCACGGATATTGCTTTTCTTTTTTTTATAACAAACTTAAGGTTTCTGGCAACCCTGCGTGTCAGATGACGGTTAGCATTTTCTAGCAATAAAGGATTTTTAAATTAAGGTGTGTACATTTTAAAAAAACATTAATGCTATTGCACACTTAACAGACTACAGTATAGTGTAAACATAACTTTTACATGGACTGAGAAACCAAAAAATCCATGTGACGTTTATTGCTATATCCACTTTATTACAACATTTGCTTTACAGTAGAGGTCTGGAACCAAACCTGCAACATCTCTGAGGTGTGCCTGTCTGTATATATATAAATAAAAGATACATATATGTTTATATATTTTTGGAATATATAAAAATATACATATCTTTTTATATCCTTCAAAATAAAAATATTTTGGAATATGTAAATATATGCATAAATCTTTTTATTTTGAAATATATATGAAACGTATTTAAATGACATCTAGAAAACAAGCCTAAGGAAGACACTCATGGCCAACATCTTCCACCTTGGAAACTGACGATACAACACTGAAGGTAAAAATCATATCTTGAGTGACAGTTTACCATTGAAAAGTACTATTACTACGACTCTACCAGAAACAGAAAATATTTTTGAAAAGGCCAAACTGGGGAGCGGGAAGAGAGTCATTTAGTACCAGTTAAAATCAGACAAAAGTTCTTCTAAATACTCAGTACCTTTTAAATAAGAGGTGATTGGCCCCTGATTCAAACCAAACAACTCTAACAAGATTTTTTTGTGTGTGTGTGGTACGCGGGCCTCTCACTGTTGTGGCCTCTCTCGTTGCGGAGAACAGGCTCCGGACGCGCAGGCTCAGTGGCCATGGTTCACGGGCCCAGCCGCTCCACGGCATGTGGGATATTCCCAGACTGGGGCACGAACCCGTGTCCCCTGCATCGGCAGGCAGACTCTCAACCACTGCGCCACCAGGGAAGCCCTAACAAGATATTTTTGAGATAACTATTCAAACTGAACCCAAACTGTGTTCTGATGATATTAAAGAATTGCCATTGATACTGTTGGGTGTAACAGTACTGTGGTTATGTTTTTAAAAAATGAGGGGGGAGCATTAATCTAGTAAAGATCCACATTGGGGTACTTACAGATGGAAAGATATAAGTGGAGTTTGCTTTAAAATATTCCAGAACAGGGGGGCAGAGGGACTGGGGACGTAGGAATGGTTACACGTTGATAACTGTTGGAGCTGGTGGTGAGTACATAGGGCTCATTAGCAATTCTCTTTGCCTTCTTGACTATTTTAAAGTTTCTATAATAAAAAGTTGAGACGGAAAAGAAAATAGGAGGGGACTCACCAAGCTGATGGTGACAATCTCATCATAATCCAGGGAGGTCTCCCCAGCAATCATGCCTGAGCCCCTCAGATTCTCTACGCCCAGGCCATCCTCTTTCCCAATGATATCCGTGATGACATACCTTCAAGAACCAAATGCAAGTTAAACACTGAGCTCTAGCCCAGAAAAATCCAAGGCTGATGCGTTTCCCAAGGACCCGAGGAAGGAAGGCTAAGCAAGGTGAGGGATTGGAAAGTGATAAAGCAGCCAGAGGTGAGATGAAGGCAGGGGTCTAGGCCCCTGATGACTGGCCCTAAAGTTTCTAGAAGGGCACGTACAGCATTGATAATCATCACCCCTCCAACCAAAGATAAAGTTTGCCTATTCAGAGGCTGTCCTAACGAAATGTCATCCCACCCTGCATTCCTCCAGAAGCAATCTAGAATAGCCTTTGGTCTACAGAGACATGGGGGTGTACAAGGAGAAGCCACTTGGTTCATAATCAGTCAATCAAGATTCCACGGCCATATAAGTACACTGTACAGCCTAACCCATTAGGGACCCACAAGGCATTTCAGTGCATTAAATGTTCTGAGAAGGCCTGCAATAAAGATGCTTGTTGGATCTCATTTAACCCAGTGTTTCCCAAACTTACTTGACTATGGAAAATTTTCACTTCCTCCCATCCTCCCAAATCACCAACTAACATTCCAGGGAACTCAGCCTGGGAAATTCTGATTTAAATCAGAATCTGATTTTAAAAACCCACAACCTTCCCTGGAAAAGACAGCCGGTATTGCCCTTGACGTTCTCACGGAGCAGGCCCCCCCTGCATCTTCCCAGCTCACCAAATCACCGCTGGGTCAGTTTGGCTAATTTGGTCACAAATTGTGAACCTGTAGCTCTGGGGACACTGTGGGAATCCAACCTAATTCTCCTTGCACGATGCGTTATTTTTGTGAAGGGCGTGCCTCATTTTGGGATGACAAGGATGGGCTCACCCTAAAGGATGCCCCAGGTGTCGGAGCTATCAGTGCCCCCAGTGGAGCTCGGGGGTCCCACTGTACAAACACTACCACCTGCTTGACATACTGTCACAAGCCCAGAAGCGAAAGAGGGAGATTCCCCTGGGAGTAGCTGAAATTAACCACAGGCAAAATGAAGGAGCTGCCTGGTAAGTTATTTACCTGGATTCTCCTTCTTCCTCGATGTGTTTACAATGGACGGAGTTCAGGGAGCTGATTGTGGTGTAGTCTTGGGGAGTCAGGTACAGGTATTTAATTCCCTTAAAAATATATACTTCAGTAAGGCTATGAGTCCAGCTTCCTGCACTCAACAGCCACTGTTTTGTTTTGTTTTAATGTCAACACGGTGTTGGGTGGGGGGGGGGCGGGGTGTTAATAACACCATGTTAATAACAGTCACCTGTCTGATGTTAATACCATGTTAATAACAGCAAGAAACTGAAGGTCTGCTCTGTGCTTTCCACTGGTCCTTACAACACAACCTCACTTTCTTCCTGGGCTCTCTGATTTAATGTTTTTTAATCATCTTTTCATTCTCTTTCCCCTACAGAGCTTTTTTTTCTTAATGCCGACACCGGCCCCAATAAAATTTTATTGTAGATATATTGTTTATGTAATGTGTGTATGTATGTATACATATATATGTGTGTGTATGCTTTTTACATGAAAAGAATAATTTTTGCCCCCTTGGCGGGGGCAATACCACCCCCTCTTGAGAACTCATGCTCCGGTTGCAAAGAATGACTCTGTCCCCTGCATTTTCACATCACAAGATGTATGCTTTTCTCTATTCATTCTGCTTTTTATGGTAGCTGGTGTCTCTAGGTCCCCTGGATGATTTTTAAGAACTTCCTGAGGCCAGGGATTATGTTATCATTCACAGTTGCATCCTCGGTGTGCACTGCGTTCCAAGAGATGCTCAGTATGTATTAACTCTGTGTTTACATAAAAAATAACTTTTTTTCATTATTGTCCCCTTAAGGATCCCATTTAGACCTTTTTTCCTAATCGTCACCCCCTCCCATGAAATTTTAATGCCTGTTTATGTACTTTATGGATATCCATGCTGTCTACACAAAGAGCAAAAAGATTTTTTCCGCCCCCTTGGAGGTGCTGTCACCCCCACAGAAAATACAACATGAGCTTAGTGCAGTCACACTGCCACCCCAGCTTTATGACGTACCTTGTGGGGGTCTTCCCGGTCCACCCAAGCCACCTGGAACATGTGTTTGATCTCCTCCGCAAGGCCGATACGGGCCCCACTGTTGGCAGCAAGGTAGATTTTGGGGATGCCCTCTGCCCGGGCCATCTCGGATGCCCGCAGGTACAGAAGGTCTTCTCCAAGGCCAAAGGATCCTATCCGGAAGGTGATGTCATTGCTGATGAGGATAACGTCGCGCCCTTCTGGGTACTCGAGGGTCTTAAACCTCATTTTGAAGGCCACCATGCCCACCTGGCGAGGACACGAATGCATGAGAAAACAGGCTTGTTTCTTCAGGAGGAATTTATTTATTTATTTTTGGCCACACTGCACAGCATGCAGGACCTAAGTACCCCGACCAGGGATTGAACCCATGCCCCCTGCAGTGGCAGTACAGGGTCTTAACCACTGGACCGCCAGGAAAGTCCCCCAGGAGGAAATTTTTTTAAACGGTGATTCCGGCCAGGGGCTGGGCTCTGTGAGTTTTTTTTTTTTTTTAATTTTTTTTTTTTTTTTTTTTTTTGCGGTACACGGGCCTCTCACTGTCGTGGCCTCTCCCATTGTGGAGCACAGGCTCCGGATGCGCAGGCTCAGCGGCCACGGCTCACGGGCACAGCCGCTCCGTGGCATGTGGGATCTTCCTGGACCGGGGCACGAACCCGTGTCCCCTGCATCGGCAGGCGGACTCCCAACCACTGCGCCACCAGGGAAGCCCTTTTTTTAAATTTTATTGAAGTATAGTTGATTTACAATGTTGTGTTCATTTCTTCTGTACAGCAAAGCGACTCAGTTCTTTACCTCATTTCCTCCAGGAAGTCGGTTCATCTCCACCAGCTGGCCCTGCGGGTCCAGCACTAGTTCGGTGTATGTCAGGATGTCTTTGGGGTACTTGTCCGGGGAACCCCACATTTTAAAAAGAGCCTACAGAGAGGACAGGAAAGAGAAAAACCTGAAGTCATCAGTAAGGAAGTACATTTTCTACTGCTTTCTCTCTTTTTCAATCATGAACTATTTAAAGCATGCATGCAGAAAAATAAATACCCAAGCACCTATCTCATGGCTCTGTCAAATCATAATTTTTCCATAGTAGCTTAAGATTTTTTTAGAGAAATAAGAAAAATGCAGTTGAAGTCCCTGGTGTACCCCTCCCCATCCCATTCCCAACCCTCCTCCCGCCTGCTCCCCTCAGGTAACTATTATCCTGAATTACTGTCCATCAGTCCTCTGTATGCTTTTACATTTTTATTTCATCATATGTGCAGACATTTAAAACACAGCATTGGGCTTCCCTGGTGGCGCAGTGGTTGGGAATCCGCTTGCCAATGCAGGGGACACAGGTTCAAGCCCTGGTCCGGGAAGATCCCACATGCCACGGAGCAACTAAGCCTGTGCATCATAACTACTCAGGGTGTGCTCTAGAGCCCACGAGCCACAACTACTGAGCCCGCGTGCCACAACTACTGAAGCCCGTGTGCCTACAGCCCATGCTCCGCAACAAGAGGAGCCACCGCAAGAAGACTGCGCACCACAACGAAGAGTAGCCCCTGCTTGCCACAACTAGAGAAAGCCCGCATGCAGCAACAAAGACCTGATGCAGCCAGAAATAAATTTTTAAAAAACCCCTTCTAGTCTTAGTTTATTAAAAGCTTTTATTATAAATAGATACTATCTTTTCAAATACATTTTTTGCACCTATTGAGAAATTTAAGTTCTTTCTTAATCTATTAACATGGTAAACTATAGACTTCCTAATACCATACAAGCTGTCACAAGATAAATACTACTTAGTCTAAATTTTAAAAAAAAATCATTACTGGTTTTCATTTGCTAATATTTTAATTATGATTCGTGTCTGTGTTCATAAATGAGATACTAAATTTCCTTTCTCCTAATGTTCTTACCTTGGATTAATAATAAAGTAATAATAACCTGATAAAATGAGTTAAGAAGCATTCCCTTTGTTTTTTCTATTCTCTAAACAGTTTGTACACAAAGGGAATTATCTGTCCCTTGAAGGTTTGACAACAATTGTTGTAAAACTGTCTAGGACCAATTTTAGTAGATGGGTGTTTCTGACCTACGAATTCAATTTCATTAATGCTTTTTTTCAAATGTATTTATTTATGGCTGCTTTGGGTCTTCGTTGCGCGTGGCCTTTCTCTAGTTGTGAGTGGGGGCTACTCTTTGTTGCTGTGCACGGGCTTCTCATTGCTGTGGCTTCTCTCGTTGCGGAGGACAGGCGCTAGGCACGCGGGCTTCAGTAGTTGTGGCTTGAGGGCTCTAGAGCGCAGGCTCAGTAGTTGTGGCGTACGGGCTTAGTTGCTCCGCAGCATGTGCGATCTTCCTGGACCAGGACTCGAACCCGTGTCCCCTGCATTGGCAGGCGGATTCTTAACCACTGTGCCAGCAGGGAAGTCCCTGTCTGGGCCCAATTTTAGTGGATGGATGTTTTTGAACTATTAATTCAATTTCAATGTATAAACTATTTACATTTTCTACTTCTTCTTGAGTCAGTTTTGATAAGATATATTTTTCTCAGAAATTTTCATCTGTTTTCAAATTTATGGGTTGTCCACCTTACTCTGTCTCTTTATCTAAAAGAAAGTGGATGGATTTATTCCTGACTTGTCTGTTTCTTATTCTTACGGCCTGTGACTTCTGAGGCAAAAGGATACAGACAATGACATTCTCAATTATAAGAGTTTCCATTTATTAAGCATCTACTGAATACTTTATATATACTTCTTACCACAATCTGGGGAAGTAGGTAATATTATTAGCCTCATTTTACAGAGGAGGAAAGTGAGGCCCAGAGAGGTGAAGGAACTTGCCCAGGGACACACAGGAAGCAAAGGACAAATTTGGAACTCAGGCCCAGGCCTTACTGACCCTAAACGGCAGCTTTTCCTACTATCCTGCATCTCCTATGCCTAAAGTACACTGATGCTTTCCTGCGGACAGTAGAAGTCCACGACCTCAGTTTCATGAACGTCATTCACAAGGCAATGGAGAAGATGTACACAGGCACCCCATATCACCAGTGCCAGTGTGCTCAGTCTCCTTGAAAGGCCCTTCTATGTAAGAAAAATAAAGGCATAGAAAGCATACTTGAAGGAAATACACTAAAATGTTACTGCAGTCCTCAATGGTAGACAAGTGATTACCTAGGAGTGAAATTTTATTTGCTTATTCCTATTTTTCTGTATCCAGTGTATATTTAATAATCATAAAAACATAAAACATTATTTTTTTAAGTAGACCAAAAAGTCCTCAAAGGCAGTGACCCCATCCTCTTCCTCATGGTCTATCTACCTTTAGAATGGTTCCTGGCATGTAGCCAGCACTTAATATAAGCATTAAAAAGACCAGAAGGGGGCTTCCCTGGTGGCACAGTGGCTAAGAGTCCGCCTGCCGATGCAGGGGACACGGGTTTGTGCCCCGGTCCGGGAAGATCCCACATGCCGCGGAGCGGCTGGGCCCGTGAGCCATGGCCACTGAGCCTGTGCATCCGGAGCCTGTGCTCCGCAACGGGAGAGGCCACAACAGTGAGAGGCCCGCGTACTGCAAAAAAAAAAAAAAAAAAAAAGACCAGAAGGAAGTGGTGAGCAATGTGTCTCTAGTATGTGGGACAAGGAGTCACTTTTTCCTTCTTTTCACTCTCCTTTACCTTCCAAAGTTTCTATATTATATTCTTTTTTATCACTGGGATGAAATTAGGTTTGTTTTAGAAAAATATACTATGACGTCATTCTCAATATTAGTTTCTTTTCCTTCATGAATACTGTGTTCTTTAGAGTGGGGTCTTCAGAAGAGCAACTAAGGGGAATTCCCTGGCGGTCCAGCGGTTGAGACTTGGTGCTTTCACTGCCGTGGGCCCAGGTTCAACCCCTGGTCAGGGAACTAAGATCCTCCAAGCCGCATGGTGTGGCCAAAAAAAAAAAAAAAAAAGAGTAACTAAGGATGGGGGGTGTGGATGCCAGTGGAGTCTCTAAGGGGACCCTGGGCAGTGCTGAGTCTCAGCCTCAGGACTTGCCTGCCTGAACATTTCTGGGAAGTCATACACATAGGTGGTACCCAGGGACTGGGCCTGGAATCGCTTAGCCTGGAGCAGATCCTTGGTGACGTAGGGAGTATTGATCAGCATCCCGTGCTGGGGCCCTTGTTTGTCGCCGAAGGAGTGAAACATGATCTGGACCAGAAAGAAAGAAAAACAGAGGGTGAGGAGGGCAAGTCTCAGAGAACCACACTCCTGCCCAATTTATTTCTTCCCAGTCCTCAGTGAAAATGCAATGAGGGAATACTACTCAGCCAGAACAAAGGATGAAACAATGCCATTTGCAGCAACATGGATGGACCTAGAGATTATCATGCTAAGCAAAGAAAGTCAGAAACAGAAAGGCGAATACCATATGATATTACTTATATGTGGAATCTAACATATGACACAAAGGAACTTTTATGAAACAGAAACAGACCCACAGACATAGAGAATAGACTGGTGGTTGTGAAGGGGGAGGGTGTGTGGGAGAGGGACGGACTGGGAGTTTGGGGTTAGTAGGTGCAAGCTATTATATATAGAATGGATAAACAACAAGGTCCTAGTGTACAGCACAGGGAACTATATTCAGTATTCTGTGATAAACCATAATGAAATAGAATATTAAAAAAATAATGTGTATATATATATGTATAACTGAATCACTCTGCTGTATAGCAGAAATTAACACAACATTGTAAATCAACTATATTTCAATAAAAAATTCAATGAGGGGAAGCATAGCATGTATCACATAACAAAGTGAGTGCCCGGGAAAGTAATCTCTTCTCTGCCACTGTGGGAAACAGATGTGGAGACACAGCTCCAAAACTGTAATTATCATACTACTAACACACACACACACACACACACACCAAACAAACCAGAGTGCATGTAAAAATTGGTGAAACCCAAATAAGGTCTGCATTTGAGTTAATAGACTTGCCAAGACAGGAAGTGGACCAGTGTCAACTTCCTGTTTGACAATGTCTCTGGTTAAAAAAGATGCTATCATTGGGGAAAGCTGGGTGAAGGGTACATGAGTATCCTCTGTCCTAAATTTTCTTCTCTGTGCTATTTTTGCAACTTTTTGAGAGTCTTTAAGTGTTTCAAAATAAAGTTATTATATATATACATGTAATCTACTACATGTATATATAGTAGTCAATAGGAAATTTGATTCATTTTACAAAAGTCTACTCCAAAACACGGTTGGGGAAAATACCATTTCCCTAACTGAACTAACTTGGGAACTGTATTATAATCAGCCGTAATACTCTACATCTTATCCCAAACCTGGTTCTAGACTGGATTAAACTTTGGATTCACTCTCCTTCCCAGAGGAATGAACAACTGGGATTCAGAAGCTAACACGTTTATCATAAAACTCAGAGGAGCAGCCCCAATCTGACACAGCAAAGCTTCCAAGTGCCGTTTTACTCTACATCTTGCTCTCCGGGCAGCCTGCCTCCACTTTGACTTGACTTCTGTCAGCCAGCCCGGCCTTACGTTTCCAGATCTGGGGTCGGTCACTTCTTTGTAGAGGCTGATGTCCAGATAGTAGCCTGACTCGTTGGTGATGAACAGGCGGATGGGAACGGCGCGGTCGGTAGTGGTCTGGCGGATGTTGATCTTGACCTCAGCCTGGAGCACGCGGAGTTTCCACAACCGGCCGCCGTAGCGCATCACCATGGACCGCACGGACTCCTCAATCTACCACAAACCACAGCGATTCAATTTCAGGACCCATTCCGCACACACTAGTAATAGTTCTAGCTCTGATTATAACAGGAAGATGAGATATACTGAATGCAAAAGGCACTGCATGTACATAGCAGAGCAATACATAGCATGTATCCATTAACTATAAGCTGATAATAATCAAAGGTATCATGCTAAGCATTTAAGCTCATTATCTCACTCCGTCTCCATAATTACTCAGAGAGGCTGGTATTTTTGTCCCCCACTGACAGATGTGGAAACTGAGGCTGGTAAGAGCTAGTGCCCCTATGTTACTCTGTCTTTCTCTCCATCATGCATCCCAAGCCTATGCATTTTCTCTTCAAGGAACTATGTGAACTGGTGGAGTTGGGGAATCAGCATGGGCCTCTGCACCCCACACATGCCAAGCTGATGGACTAGAACTTCTTTCATCCAGAATCACCACCACAAACTCTGCCTGCTCGTGAAGAACCAGCCAATGGAGAATGGCTGAGCCACAGACCTCAGGTTCTCACCCCCCTTCCCCCACCCACATGCAGCCCCCAACAGAGCCTGGAACTAGGGAGAGGACAAACTTTTGTTTTGCAAAGGACATTTTGGGCATCTGTGTCTTCTGAAACGTGAAGCGTGCCCACGGAGAGGGAACATCCTTAGGGACAGTCCTAAGGGTGGTGGCTGAGAAACGGCTCTAGAATTAATCGATGGAAGGTTTGTTCTCCACCTGCAGCAAGTGAGGCTCAGACATGCACATACGCTTCCTGGAGCTCAGGTCTCGAGCACCACGAGACGATACCCTGAAGCAGGAAGGTCCCAGTGAAGGTGAACCTAGAGCCTGGTGAGAGCCCCACCCCCAGAGGTGAGACCTTAGAGGGGTCCATGATGACGGTGGGCACGAAGTTGAGGAAGATGTGGTTGCAGTCGGTGCGCACGCTGGTGTTGTTGAACGCCACCTCCAGCTCGTCCATGGCCTCCAGAAGCAGCCGCTCACCTTCGTTCTTCAGGTACTCGAAGGAGGCTTCCTGTCAAAGGGGGAGAGGGGTAGCCGCTAGGCCAGGGGCACAGGGCCCAGAGAGTCAAAGGGAAAAGGAGAGCATCCCCCCCCTCCAAAAGGCGTGCCGGGTCAGACAGCAGAGCCCTGCCTCCAGAGGTAAAGGGATGTCCAAGGCTGTCTCGTGTATTCAGCGCCTCTTTTATTTTCTGTATTCTGAGGCTTTGACAGCTGGGCCTTGCTGACCCTGGAGGGACTGCCCCTCCCAGAGTTAGCCAATTCCTAGAGTTTGTAAACAACACACCCATGAGCATGCGTTTCAGGCAAACCAAACAATCCAGACCCCACACCCCAACTACCTCTTTGTCAGGCTCTCACCCTCCAGGCCACTATCCACTGGCCCTAATCACCCCAGAGCCAGGTATCAGACAACTAGAGACAGTCCCTATGCTCACAGCCTGCTGAAATTACTCAAGCCAGCCAGTCCCAAGCCTGTTCACCCTGCCTCACCCATTCCTTCCTGCAGAATCCACAATAAAGGCTCCTGTCCATGTATCCCCCTCCCTCTGCCTCCTGAGCAGCCCTGGTGCTTCCCCATGTGGCCCCCATGGCTCAGCATGCCCCCTCCTCTTGGAATCTGTGATATCAAATAAACCATCTTTTCGATCACAACTGTCTCCTGATCTGTTGGTCTTACCGTACCTGGATAATCATAAAAGCTATTAAAATATCTAGGTGACAGAGGCAGCAAAATACTGATTAGCTTAACATCCATCACTAGGGGATTTGTTAAAAAACATTACACACACAAGATATACATCCATGCAAGGGAACTGCATGAAGGAAATCATCTCCATTAACATGGAAAGAGGTCTACAGTAAAAAAAAAAAAAAAAAAAAAAAAAAAAAAACAGTCTTTAAATGATTTGTCCAGCCTGAGCTCCTATCTGTAACATGACACCTACAACCCAATCCCCATACATATATGGAATTAGGCCTAGAAAGGGTCACCAACAGGGCTGACCCCTAAGTGGCAGGATTCTGGTCCTTTTCCTTAATTTTTAAAAATATTTTCAGTATTTTTTGCAATCTTCACAATATAATCATGAATCACTTTTCTAAATGCAAGAAACAATGGGACATGATCACTCATGCAATGAGCAAGTATAAAAAAATCCCCTTAACAAATCAGGATATTTCTTTTCTATCCTCCCAATTCTCTCCTCATGCAGAGAGATCTCCGTGACAGAAGGAAGAATCCACATGCCGCCCCATGAAAACAGACCACTTCGTTTTCCACCTCCCACTCTGTCCCCAGACTGGAGTGTCAGTCACAAGGGCAGGGCTGTGTGTGCCCTGTGCACCCTGAGATCCCCAGAGTGCAGCCCAGGGCCTGACCCAGAGCAGGAACACAATGAAGGCAAGGCCAGCACGTGAGTGACAAGTTCAGGGGGAGAAAGAAACACCCCGTGACATCCTACCTTGGTGATCAGGTCCGAATGCCTGATGATGACGCGGATGAAGAACCTGTGGTCCGTGACCTCTGTGCCCTCTTTCACTTTGGCAGCGCCCAGGTACAAATGCATCTTGTGGTTGGCGCAGGGCATGGCAGTTATGTCAAAGTTACGCAACCGGCTGAGCTCCAGCTGGAAGGCCAGGGCCGGCTCCAAGTGACGGTAAATGCGATCTTCTGCAAACTGTGGGCCGACCAGAGAGAAAACAGATGGACACACAGACACAGGTGGAGTTGGACACTGGGGCTGCGTGCCTGCTTGATCCACGCCCTGTCCTGCAGATCCCTGGTGTTTGCGGGTTTAGAACTCAGGAATGAAGCATTCATGATGTCCTCTAATTGGGAGCTCAAGAGATTTGGGATTTTGCGATGGTCCAGAGGAGAGCCACGAGCATGGAATCTTGTGCTGGCATAAGCCTCTTGGCCCCAGGGGAGCCTAGCTAGTCCCCGGCACCTGCTGGCACCACCAGGCTGTTCTCTATCTGCCACCACACAGAGTATTTCTCAAGAAGTCACTAAGCCTTAGTTTCCTTGTGGAAATTGGTCCCCAGAAGGAGGCGACTGACAGTGCTGGAGACTGAAGAGAAAATGAAGAAGCTAAAGAAAGGATGCGTCTTCACTAGGAAAGTAAGGCTTTGGATAAATTAAAATACTGTTTAGTGGAGACTGGATTTGTGCTAGGGACAAGCCCACCTGTTCTAGAATAAGGATGAGCAAACTTTTTCTTAAAAGGCCAGAGGACTGATGGAGTGTACGGTCGGTCACAACCACAGTCCACCTTCCGAATCCGCGGGTTCTGCATCCGCGGACACAACCAACTGCGGAGATTCCATCCATGGTTGGGTGAATCCACGAATGTGGAATCCGTGAACACGGAGGGCCAACTGTACTTGATTCAGCTGCTGGAGCGAGAAAGCCACAGGAGACAGTAAGTGATTAATGGGTGTGGCCTCTGTCCCAATCAAACTTTGGTTATAAAAACAGGGGGCTGGCCTGCAAGCCATAGTTTGCCAACCACTGTTCTGGAAGAACATAAGAAAAAGAGGTTGGCCAAATGTCCATTGACAGATGAATGGATAAAGAAGGTGTGGCACATATATACAATGGAATATTACTCAGCCATAAAAAGGAACGAAATTGAGTTATCTATAGTGAGGTGGATGGACCTAGAGTCTGTCATACAGAGTGAAGTAAGTCAGAAAGAGAAAAACAAATACCATATGCTAACGCATATATATGGAATCTAAAAAAAACAGTACCGATGAACATAGTGGCAGGGCAGGAATAAAGACACAGACGTAGAGAGTGGACTTGAGGACATGGGGAGGGGGAAGGGTAAGCTGTGACAAAGCGAGAGAGTGGCATGGACATATATATACTACCAAATGTAAAACAGATAGCTAGTGGAAAGCTGCTGCATAGCACAGGGAGATGAGCTTGGTGCTCTGTGACCACCTAGAGGGGTGGGATAGGGATGGTGGGAGGGAGACGCAAGAGGGAGGGGATGTGGGGATATATGTATACGTATGGCAAATATCCCAGGGAAGCGAGAACCAGTGCATTGCTCTTCACCATACCTCGTCTCTTGCTCTGAATGTGAAAAACTTGGGAAATTCTTTCTGCAAAAAGAAATCCATATGAAAGACAAATCAAGCAAGACTCATTTAAATATTTATAGACCTGTTTTGTCATTTTTAACCCTAACCCAGTCCACTTCTAGAATGAATCATTTGGAAAGCCATCTCTTCTCTAGGGACTGATTTTTTCCACCCCAATCTACAGAGTAAACATCAAATAAATGGCACCAAGTCTTGAAGAATGCAAAAAACTCAAGATGTGTTGAGAATCGGACTGACCTCTTGGGCAATCAGGAATGTAATTCTTCGGAGTCCATACTCCACAAGGATGTTTTTCTGCATTAAAAACCAAAAACACAGTGGGATCATATTTGGCCACAAAAAGGAATGATATATGTTACCACCCGGATCAACCTTGAAAGCATGCCGAGTGAAAGAGGCCAGTCCCCAGAGACCTCATAGTGTATGAAATTCCATTTATCCCGTTTATAGGAAATACCCAGAATAGGCCAATCCATAGAGACAGAAAGTAGATTAGTGGTTGCCTAGGGCAGGGGAAAGGGTTTTGGGTTGAGGGAAAATGGGGTGACTGCTAATGGGTATTTTGGTGGGAGTGGTGAAAATGTTCTAAAACATAATGATCATAATGATGGCTACACAACTCTATGAATACATAGTAGTCCCTCCTTCTCCATGAGCGATTCATTCCAAAATCCCCAGTGGATGCCTGGAACCACGGATAGGACCAAACCCTATACATACTATGTTTTTTCCTATATATACATACTTATGATAAAGTTTAATTTATAGATTAGGCACAGTAAGAGATTAACAATAATTATAACAAAATAGAACAATTATAGCCATATACTGTAATAAAAGTTATGTGAATGTGGGCTCTCAAGATATTTTCCTGTACAAATTTAATGCCTTTTCCGTCTTAACTAGGCACTGATCACTCACTGTGGCCGTAATGTTTGCAACTTAGGGTGTGACAGCAAAACTAGCATGCATTTCTTTTTTCCTCCTTCACAATTTCATGGATAGAAGACCCGGTTTTACCATAGATCTTAGCAACTCAGCATACATTTTTTTTTCCTTCCTTATTAAGTCAAGAATTTTCACCTTTTCACTTAAAGGAAGCACTTGACAGCTTCTCTTCGGCATGTCCGAGTTGCCAGCATCACTTGTGCTTTGGCGGCATAATTAAGTAAAATAAGGGTGACTTAACATGAGTACTGCAATACCATGACAGTTGATGGGATAACCGAGCTGACTACTAAGTGACTAACGGGCGGCTACGCTTGGACAGAGGGATGATTCACATCCGGGCAGGACGGAGCAGGATGGCACGAAGTTTCATCACACTACGCAGAACGGCACACAACTTAAAACTTACAAATTGCTTAAACTTAAAATTTTCTGGAATTTTCCATTTAATATTTTCAGACTGCGGTGGACTATGGGAAACTAAGACTGCAGAAAACAAAACTGCAGAAAAGGGGATTACTGTACTAATAAGCACTGAATTGTACACTTTAAATGGGGGAATGGTGTGCTAAGTGAATTATATTCAGTAAAGCTATTAATATATATATATATATATACATACATATTACATATATATATATATCTTAACATTTCATGAACTCTTTAATGAAATTGGTGGGATGGGGCACTGCTGTATTTAAAAAAAAAAAAAGACGACAAGCTGAATAAAAAAGCCTGACACAAAAAAGTACAAACCACATGCTTTAGTTTATACAAAACTCTAAACTAGACAAAACTAATCTCTACTATTAGAAGTCAGGATACTGGTTGGTTATCTCTGGCGGGGGAGACGTAGTGATGGGAAGAGGCTCAAGAAGAGGGCAGAACATTCATTTCTTGATCTGAATGTTGGTCACACTTGGGAATTCCCTGTGAAAATTCATCAGGCTGTACATTAATGATTTGTGCACTTCTGTGTATATTTGACTTCAGTCAAAAATTACCCAAGAAAAGTACTAAACTGTTTTTAGTTGCTCCCTAAACGAAATAAATACTATTATGTATAGTTCTCTGGGGAAAGGAAAAAAACCCAGAAGACCAGAAAATAAGGATATTTTAAAATTTCTCCATGTGATAAGGAAAATTACTAGGAGAAATGAATAGTCCTAGCCCATTTCAGAAAGAGGTAAGGAGACATAATCAAAAAAACACTTAACAGAATGCAGGTTGCAAAGAAAACAGGATAAATTGGAAAATGAAGAGGATTCTACTGGGAGCCTGATTACTGTTCTCAATTAAAGGTGTGCGTGAACGTACAGGTGTGTGTACGTGTCTGCGAATGTGTACGTATGTATCTGCTTAGTGCAAAAATTTTAAAATAATATAGAAATATGGAACATTAAAATGTCTCCCACTCTCCTGGTAGGTGTATATTCTGCTAACTTTCCTCTCTTTGGTATGCCGTGTATAAACACTTATTTGTACAGAGACACATACGTTTAATCTTTTCTAGTTCATGCATATCCTCCTGGGTCGAAATGTAGAGAACTGTCTCCTTCCCACACACAGCCACGTTGCCCCCCATAGCACGGCCATTCACAGGTGATTCTGACACCCCTCCACTGCCCCCTCGGGGGAAGAACCACCAAGTATCTTGAGCATCGTCTGATTTGGTTAGGGGGCAGGCAAACTGCCAACAGCTCAAACGCTGCCTTATCTAAGCCATGGGATGCCAAGCTCAAAGTCCAGTAAGGACATCAGCTATGTTAAGAAACAGGCTAGAGGGAAATATACCAGGATCCTCACAGTCACTGCCCTGGATGGCGGGGCAAGCTTTTCAGATCCGTCTGCCCCTTCAACATTTTCTACAATGCACATCATTACACTGTTGATTAATCAATCACATAAGGCTAAGTACATCACTAACAATAATACCCCTAAGCTTTCATGGCATCATCTGTGCATTATTCACCCAACACCTCCTGCCTAGGAAGCACCAGGCCAGGTCCTCTGAGGGACACCAAGTCAGAGGAGGTAAGAGGTGTCCCTCCCATCAGAATAACGTGGGGGATACAACACATATACAGATAAATACACTAAAAAGCAACAGCCAAAAATTTCCAAGTGGTCGAGACCAAGTCAGGAGGGTAAAGAACTAACAGCTATACAGTGTGCCTGGCAGATTTGATTAATTTATGAGCTTAAGTATCCCATGTTACAGATGGGAAAACTTAAGGATCAGAGAGATAAAGTAACCTGCTGGAGGTCACACAGCACCTGCCCCATAGTTCTACTACCTACACTTGCCAAGCTGCTCCACATCTGTTTGCAGCTGGGGTCATTAAGCATATGCAACAGCTGTCCCTACTGCTGGGTAAGAATCCATGCCGGCAATGGCCACCACATGTGTATAAAACCAACCCACAGTTATATGCATACATGGTTGTTTATGTAAGTGACTTGGGCACATGGACACCTCACCAAGACAGCCCCTCCTCCTTCTCCAGGGACCCAGAACCAGAGGCTGCCCAGCGTACCTTGGACTGAACAAACGTCCGGAAAATAGGCACCAGCTGCTCGTCCTCCAGGTAGTCTGCGTACTGGATGGCCACGTTCAGGATGTGGATCGGCTCTTCTCGGAGGCTCTGGGAGAGAAAACCAAGGGTAGCCAGTAGAAGGGCCCAGGGCCCCAGCGCGCCCCCTCCTCGGCTTGCTTCCTGCTCAGACACTCACCTTGCTGTCATCCTCGGAGTACAGGGAAGTACGGGCCTTGCTGAAGAGAGGGATGTCCTTGGGCACGTTGGCAAAGCAGGAAATGACCTCATCAAAGTTCCTGGGGGCACGGGGCAGAGAGGGAGGGCTGAGGGGCCGCTGCCCCACACGGTGATAGGTCAGGCCCAACCCTCACTCTTTCCCAACCACCACTCTGCAAGCACATCCAAATCTGTGCAGAATTCCTGTGGTTCCTGACTAGGTCCAAGGCACCATCGATGGGGTCTTTCCCGAAAGGGAAGAATGAACCTATGTGATTTGAGATGGTGAATAAAAGAAATGATTCCCAACACTTTGGGGGCATGGCTGGGGTCCCCCTTTTACTGGTTGGTAGACCCTTGCAACCTCATCTCACTCCTCTGAGTCAACTGAGGATAACAAAAGTAACCACTACACCTCCCAAGGCTGCTGTGAACATATAAGATAATCCAAGCATGATGCATAATATACAGGACCAAGATGAAAAAAGGGCAACGATGCTGACATTTTTGAGCATGTTATTTACATATTAACTATAGTTTAAAAACAATATTTTATATGTATTATTCATTTAATTTTCCTTGTGACCCTACGAAGTAAGTCCTTCTCTTATGCCCATTATACAGATGAGAAAACGAAGGTACAGAAAGAAATCATTTGTTCAGAGTCTTATAGTCAGGAAGCAGTGCACAGCCAGAATTCAAAAGCAGGAGGTGCTGACACAAAAGCCCACACTTTTGATGATATTATTATTCCGTTATTATTAACTCGCTGTGCCATGTGTCTGGGCCACCCCCACCTGTGTGTGCAATGAATGGGTGGGGGTCAGGGGAAGCTCACTCAACCCCTGTGCATGGGGTGTTCTGGGGAGACTGAGCCACACTGGGTACCTGGTGAAATCCTCGAATCTCTGGAAGGCAACCATGGCCCCCATCCGCTGGGACTTGGGGGAGAAGCCACTGTCCATGAAGAGCTCCGTGCTGTGCCTCAGCAGTTCGGGGTTGGTGATGCTGATGGGTACGGCCATCCTGCAGAGGGGTGGGAAGTAGGGGGTGAGGCAGCCACCCGTGGATCTAGCCCCAAGAGCTGTTCCTGCCCTGGAAGCTTCGGTGAGCCAGCGCCACATTAGAGGCTTCTGAAAGAGGGGGGCTTAGAATCGGGGTGGAAGGGATGGGATAGAGCGACAGGGGCTGGGGAGTCTCATCTGATTCCTCAGGACCTGGTGTAGAGCAAGAGCTCCACATGTGAATGAATAAATGAATGAACGGTACGTGCATGCACGCAAGTCCAATTCCAACATGGTCGCCTGATAAATCCACAGTAGTGAACTCAGCCACAGAGTAAGAATGCACTCAGCGCCAATTCCTCCGGGAGAGCCCCAGCCCCCGGCGGCCGGTGAAGGGCCAGCCTTGGTTCTGAAAGACATTCCAGGCCTCTGCTCCCCTAACCCCTCCCCTCCATCAAACCCGCCCTACAGACAGGGCCAGAAACCAAAACTGACCCCCAGGCCAGCAGCCCATTGGAGTTTAGGTGGCCACTGCCCCCAGGACTGGCTGCACACCCGGAGCAAATCCAAATGGGTCCCCCGGGTAGTTAGGATAGGGGCCTGGAATCAAGCAAAGGAGGGGTTGCTCATCAGATGGGGGCAGAAAAGAGTCAATAGAGCAGGCCTGAGTTACTCTCCTGAAAAAGGGACCTACTGGCAAGGCTGGCCCTTGGCTGGCGTCCAGGAACTTGGGGTTGCCCCCACTCCCTAAATGATGAGGGAGGCTCACTGTGCCCATGTTGCTTGTACGGTGTGGTTTATGCTGAGCTTTCCTTCTGGACTCTAGGATTTTGGTACATGCTCAGCAGAGGGTGCCCACGTGACCAGCTCCCTGTGAAAACCCTGGGCGCTGAGCCTGTAACCAGCTGCTGGACGACACTGCACACACACCATCACAACTCCCTGCTGGGAGAATGAAGCATGTCCTGGGTGATTCCACTGGGAGAGGACTCTTGGGACCTTGCGCTGGCTTCCTCTGAACTTGACGCCATGCCCCTTTTCCCTTTGCTAACTGGGCTTTGTGCCTTTCATTATAATAAATCACAGTCACAGGCATGAATATACTGAATCCTGGAAATTTTCCTAGTGAATTCTAGAAACCATGGGTGCTCTTGGGGACCCCCAATCCAGGTGGGGCAGGGCCTGTGTGTGCCTTCCTGTTGGATACCCCTGAAACCATCCGCCAGGTCCCCTGCTCCCAGACAGCTGAATGCAGGGGTAACACACTGGTGTGGCAGCATGGGCTGAATTCGGCCCACAGATGGACCCTGTGGCTCCAGACAGATGCCGGTGCGCACAGCATTTTTAATATATTCCTTATACACTGACTACCTGTTCACACTGAAAAGTTGAGGATTTGATTTTCTTTTTAAAGTCTAGCTTTCCTGCTTCTCTTGGAAAAAAACATGGAAAGGTTTGGCCTCACCAGCTACTTTTCTGGAACTAGGACAACAGCCCCTCGGGCATGGCTGTGTTCTTGAGTTCCCCGGCTCTGGCCATGCTCAGCGCCCCTTGGGCCTGGACCTAAGTCCTGCTGGCCTCTCGCCTGACCTCCCCTCTGGTCTCAAGACCCAATTCACAACGTGCCTGGCTCTACAGACACAGGTGTGGAGGGTCCAGCCAGGCCCTGCTGGGCGGTGAGACCTCACCCCTCATGACCTTCCCAGAGGCCTGCAAGAGCAGGGCTGTGGAGGCAGCTGAGGCCACAGGTCCCAAGTAAGCTCCTGGCCCTCCCAGCCTACAGCAATGGCAAGGGCCTGAAACAGTCAGGGAAGCCCTCTAGGGTCCTCAACATCTCCCTGGCTGATAACACCCTGTGTCTATACTGAGGGTCACAACCAATAACCTGGACACCCATGTAGGTTCTTCCAAGAAACAAGGCGTGAGTGACCCCCGGCCTTCAGAGGGCGGCCCCCCTTTCCTAACGGGCTTGAACTGCTGTGACAATGCAATCCAAAGGGAAAGAATTCCTCCTCAGGGGCGGACAAGTTCAAAAGTTCTTACACCACCCTTCCCACAGACCCCCAAAATGATTCCAGGCCCCCAAAGAGTCAGTCCCCTTTTCTCTCAATTGGGAAAATGTCACAATTCTTTTTTGGGGGTGGGGAATAAGTCTGAATGAAATAGAGTGTGGAAGCACTCAGCATAGAGCCCGACCCACGTCATGCCATCAGACGGTAATAATAGTATCAGTCATGAACTTCAAAGGGACCCTTAATATTCATCAATTTTCTGCATGCCAGGCACAGCCCTAAATGCTGTCTTTGCCTTATTTCATTTACTTTTCATCGTGGTCTTGGACAACTCTGTCCAATAGAACTTTCTGCAGTGACGGAATGTTCTAGAACCACAACGTCCAACATGGCAGCCACAAGCCACATGTGAGCTTGTGGCTAGTGCACACTTTAAATGCAGCTGGTATAACCGAGGAACTGAATTTTTAATTTAATTGTAATGCACTTTAATTTCGATATCCCACAGGTGGGCAGTGGCTACCGGAGATAAGCACTGGGCTATCTCCATCTTACAGATGAGGGAACAAAGATGGGGGGAGATGCCAGGGTGGGGAAGTGGTGCACCTGATGTCTTCCCAACAGTTCCCAGACATCCCTGCTGGGTCCCTCCAGAAACAGGGCTACAGTGGTCAGGGAGAAAAGAAGCACAAGCTGGCCCCCCAGGTGGGTACCACTCTGTACCGGTTTGGGTGGGAGGAGGGCAGCATGAACTGGAATTTCACCACGCAGGTGTCGTCCGGGAGCTGCCGGTGCTGCAGGCTGGTTAACTCATAGGCGATGTAGCCCCTCCGCACATAAACCTAACGAAACAGAAGCACAGCTGACAGAGTGCCCTCAACACCTGCGAAAACTCAGGCTGAAGGGTCCCAGAAACGATCTTGAAACATGATCCCTAAAGCGGTAGCTAACAGCAAATTTGCTCACTCTTCAGGATGCTACTTTCTCTGCAAAGGACCAGATAGTAAATATTTCAGGCTTTTGTGGAATATATCTTTATCACAACTACTCAATTCTGCTGTTGTAGGGACTTCCCTGGCAGTTAAGACTCCATGCTTCCACTACAGGGGGCATACATTCCTGCCACTGACAATATGTAAATGAGTGGGCGTGGCTGTGTTCCAATAAAACTTTATTTACAAAACCAGGCAGTGGGCCAGATGTGGCCCACGGACTATAGTTTGCTGACTCCTGCTCTAGAGTAACACTGTCCAACAGAAATACAACACAGGCCACGAAGGCAATTTTAAATCAATTTCAGATTTTCCAGTTGATACTTAAAAAAAGGCAAGAGGTTAAATATAATTTTAATAATACATTTCATGTCATCCCCAATACCTAAAACATTATCATTTCAACATGTAATCAATTTAAAAAAATTAAGATATTTTAAATTCTTTCTCCATACTGAGTCTTTGGAATCCAGTGTGTATCTTACACTTCAAGCACAGCTCGATCAGACTGGCCACACTGCAAGTGCTCAAAAGCCATGTGTGGCCAGTGGCTGACGTATTGGACCACACGGTTCTAGAGTCTAAGCATTGGGAATTTTTTTAATTGAATAGGGAAGCCAGGGACTGTGCAGCAAAAGTTAGCACAGCAGGCCTAATTGCTATCCTTTGAAAGGCCTGCTTGCAAGGCTGCCCTTTTGCTAGCAACTAAGAACTCAGATTTAGGGAGGATTCCCACCATTCCCAGATAAGAATGGTTGACGTTGCCTAAACTATGCAAACAGTATGATTTATGTTGAACATGTGTTTTCTTCCTGGGAGTTTAGAATTTTGGTATGTGTCAGGCAGAGAGTGCCTATGTGACCAGCCCCCAATAAAACTGTGGGTGCTAAGTCTCTAATGAGCTTCTGTGGTAGACAACTTTTACATGAGCTGCCATAATTTGTTTGTCAAGGAATTAAAAGTGCCTGGAGGACCACTGGAAGCTTGTGTGTGGTGTCCCCTGGCCTTCACCCCATGAGCACTTTCTCTCTGCTGACTGTGCTTTGTATCCTTTTGCTGTAATAAATCACAACTGTGAGCACATCTATATGCTGAGTCCTGGGAGTCTTCCTGGAGAATCAGTGACCCTGGGCATGGTCTGGGAGCACCAGACACATTTTAAGCGGGGAAAAAACTCTACGCAACTCAAGAGGCCAAGTGAAAACCTTATGTTTACAACGCTCATCTTGAGTCATGAAGAAAAGGTTGGATTCTATTCAATAAAACTGCCCAACAAAGTGATGGAACATGTAAAGAAAGCATCCTAGAAAAATCACTAACAGAAATAAATGGGATTCAGCACTTTATTAAGTGGGGAAGGTGGGCTGCTGCTTTCTATCTGACTTAGGACCCCCTAAATAGGACAGGTGTTTGGATGATGGGTGACAATGGTGATCAATACTCACATCTGATGCTTACTCATCCTGTGAGGTCAGCATCACTATCCCTATCTAAAGTGCAAGAATCTAAGAGTCCAGAGAAGGAAAGCAACTTGCCAGAGGTCACACAGCTTGGACCTTTGCATACGCTGCTGACTGGAATCTCTCTGCTTCTCCCTCCCACCAATTCCTACTTGCTCTTCAGACGCTTTCATGTCACTTTCTCATCAAAGCCTGAGTCGAACCCCCTGGTAAGGTTAAGTACTGCTGTGCAATTCTCATCACGGCCTGCATTTTCCCTTTGTGGCCCTATCACATGTATAATTAAAGAAATACTGAGTGTGTGTCTCTCCCCAGCCAGAGAAGCTCCACTAAGGCAGAGACTATGGTTATTCTCTAATGTATCCCCAGCAACTGGAATACAGTAGGTCTCAATAATTACTGGTGAAACTTGAAGACAGGGGGAAAACACTTGGTAGCTACTTAAGAGTTGTATTAGGTCTCACTGCTGCGAACAAAGAGTGGGGCCTGGAGGGGTTCTTGGAGTTGAAACCAGGGGAGGGGTAAAAATTGCAGGCCCAGAGACAGTGGCTGTAACATGCTTACAAGCCCAAAATGGTCTCCATGGAGACCCAGTCAACCTTCTGGCATCAGGATGGGTGACCCATGGGGTCTAAAAGATGGCAGAAGAGTGGGCACCACAGGGGACTGAGACTCCAAGTTCAGAAGGTAAAGAAATGAGGAGAGGGCTTCCCTGGTGGCGCAGTGGTTGAGAGTCCGCCTGCCGATGCAGGGGATACAGGTTTGTGCCCCGGTCCGGGAGGATCCCACATGCCACGGAGCGGCTGGGCCCGTGAGCCATGGCCGCTGAGCCTGCGTGTCCGGAGCCTGTGCTCCGCAACAGGAGAGGCCACAGCAGTGAGAGGCCCGCGTAACGCAAAAAAAAAAAAAAAAAAAAAAGAAATGAGGAGAAATCACCAGGGGAAGACAGTCAAGTTGAAAACACCCATCATCTCCTAACTCCTTGAAAGGATTCTGAAAAGCAGATGAAACGTCGTGATGCCCTGAAATTAACCAAACACCTCCCAGCCCCTGAATTCAGGAAGACCAGAGCGGGAGCAGACAACCTGGCTCTAATCCAGGTTTCACCACTGCTCATGTTCATCTCTGCCTGACACACAGGGAGGTCACCTTAAATTGTTACCTAGGCAACTTCCGGCTCTCATAGTTCCAAGTGGAAAACTCTTTCAAAGGTATCTAAGGCAAGTGAGTTGGAAAGTTTGGATGAAGTGCCTCAGACTTGGCCCTTGGGAGTTCATATTTAACTGTGCCTGGTCCGGAAGAGGCTGGAAGGGCACAAAAGATAGCAGGGCTTACCAGCAAGGACTCTGGACTAAGACAGACCTAATGTGAATCCTGGTTTTGCTACTTCCTAGCTGTGTGACCTTGAGCAAGTTGCTTCACCTCTCTGAGCCTCCGTTCTCTTCTCCGTGAGACAGGTGTAAGTAACAGGACCTACCTTGTACAGAGAATGATAAGATCACGTTTGCCAGGCACGTGGCCCAGGGTCAGGCATGTGGCAGGCGGGCAGTGGATGTTAGGACCGGCATGGTCAGTACTGGTGCTGTTATGGGGGCCTCTCTCCTACTTACCTCCAAGGATGCCATGCAGACGACTTTGTTAGTATGATAGAAGAAAGTGGGCAGGACGTCAAATATGGTCGTTTCTGAGAGTATTAATTTCTACAGGAAATGGAAGGGGGAAAAAGAAGAAAAAGGGAATGTTAACAAGTTCTAACCAGCAGTCAGATAAGCAGGAGGGATGGGGGCAGGGAAGGAGGCTGGTCGTGTTGTTATCACGAAACGTTGCCCATTTCCCAGGCCCATGAGATCTGAACATGGAGGCAGTTCTGGGGTGACTGTTCCCAGGGCTCCCAGCTCCAGATGTGGAGGGGGTGCCTGGAAGCCTGTGAATGAGGCAGATTTAGGGGGTGGGGGAGCCCTGGGAAGATGAAGCCATGACCCAACCATGTGAGTGCTCCCAGCTTCCAATAAGTTCCATCACACATGAATTTTTAACATCACACCTCCTGGGAGAGCCTTGCTGCCTGAGGCCCTGCCCATCCTGCAGGACTCAACCTCTCCCAGAGCCTCCCCTGGGCAGCCCTGGCCACACTGGACTAAACCACTGGAGTTGGCAACTGTGCCCTGCACCCGAGTGCCAACCCATCGAGGGAAGGGGGAGCCCGCTTCCCCACCCCCAGGCCCCACCTGGGCCACAGCATGTGCTCTCTGCCAAGTGGATGGATGGAGATGGCCTCACCTTGAGGTTTTCCGGGCAGAACTGGTGGCCATACAAGTCGACGGCAGACAGGAAAATGGACTCCACCTGGTTGTGCCTCAGCTCATAGGAGGGGAGGTGGGAGGCAATCAGGACCTGCAGGGGGAGGGGACAGAGGGGCTGGGGTGAGCCATCCTCATGGGGAGGAGCCAAGGGGCGGGTCCTGCAGCAGAGGGGACATGCACGGTGGGGGCCGCGCGTGGGGAGCGACGGCACCCTGTGACCTCATGCGCAGTGGGGACCACGGCTGGCGACCCTACCTGCCTGGCTCTGAGGGCCACCTTGCAGTGCTTGCTTTTGCTCAGCTGAGTGAGCTCGCTGAGGATGGAGGTCAGCTCATCTGACAGGGAAGGGTCTGGGCCACAGAGCTCATCCTTTGGGGGAGAGAAACAAAATCCAAATGGCTCTCTGTTCTACCAGAAGGAAACAGGCCAGCATTCACCCTTGGCCAGGGGGGTGGGGGGGTGGCTGCCCCCGCAAACCTGCACAGTAGGATACACATACCTTTAGCCACTCTCCACCAAGTACCCCCCTATTCATTCACTCTCCCATTCATCCACCCCAAAACATGCCCTAAATTCCTGGCATGAAGAAAAAGACAACAAAGTCTCTGCCTGCATTACTATTAATGGCCAGCACTTATCAGGTACTTACTATGGCCGGGCAAGCAGCTAGACCCTTTCCACTCATTTCCTCAAATGCCCCCAACCCACTGACAAGTTACTATATGATTCCTATTTTACAGATGAGGAAACTGAGGCTTGGAGAGGCAACGTGCCTTGCCCCAAGGCTACCAAGCATGTGTAAGACAGAGCCAGATTTGAACCCAGGGCTCTCCTGTCCCTATGGCCTCTCCCTCTTTCCTCTAAACATTGTTGCCTGACTTATGGAGCTCAGTTTCAGAGAAGAGCGATGAGGGGAAATAGAGGCAGGTATGAACAAAGAATCAGGGCCACATGGGAGGCTTTGGTGAGGGTGTGTAAGCTACCCTCCAGGAGCCCCGGTGTGAGGGGAGCATCTAGGGCCTGGAGAGGTCAAGGGAGGCTTCCTGCAAGAGAGAAGATCTAGAGGTGGAACCTGCAGAAGAGGGAGGGATGAGGGTTCCTATGTGCACCCCTCCTCTCTGCTTCTGAACAAGGGACCTTTCTGCTGGAGACCAGGGCCGCATGCGACTGGTCGTTGCAACTCCTCTTATGCCCTAAATGCAAGAAGGGCTTGGTAATGGCTCAGAGCTTATACTCCCTCAATACCCACAAAGACAGAACAATGAATGCTGGGAATCTGAATGCCTGGGCATCACACCCCCCCTTCCTTGCACCAGGCCGTTCTCCAAGTGGTCACCAGGTGGTGGGGCCAGGGGTCATTCTTTTCCGCATCTGCTTCTGCATTTTCCTAATTAGAATGAGACCACACTGTTTTTACAATCAGAAAAAAACTTCTTTTAACATGTTAATATTTCACACTTGTACATAAACACATAGCATGTCAGTGCTGAAGAAATCTCGTGGGAAATTATTGTAAACTTTCTCTCCCTCCCAAATTCTGATTTGCTTTATCAAGTGGCGGTGGCATTAGTCTCCATCATTCCACCAGCCTGTGGCTCCAAGGATAGCACAGGACGCAGGCGCTGTCCAACAACCAGGCTAGTGGTTTTCTAAGAGAGGAAAGACTCAGGAGTTCCCTGTGGCCTAGTGGTTAGGATTCCGGGCTTTCACTGCTGTGGCCTGGGTTCAATCCCTGGTTGGGAAAGATCTTGCAAGCCGTGTGGCATGGCCAAAGATAGGAATAAAATACAAAAAAGAGAGGAAAGACTCAAGACAAGTTTTGTATGAAAAATTTTTAAATCTGTCCACCACACTCTACACACAAAAGTCTAAAATACTCTCTTTCTTTCTTTTCTTTTTTTTTTTTTTGGCGGTACGTGGACTTCTCACTGCTGTGGCCTCTCCTGTTGCGGAGCACAGGCTCCGGACGCGCAGGCTCAGCGGCCATGGCTCACGGGCCCAGCCGCTCCGCGGCATGTGAGATCTTCCCAGACCGGGGCACGAACCCATGTCCCCTGCATCGGCAGGCGGACTCTCAACCACTGTGCCACCAGGGAAGCCCTCTCTCTCTTTCTTGTTAACTTTTGTGAAGTGGTCCCATGGCGTATATTTTAGCTCACAGCATCATGGTTTGTTTTCTTTGTTTTGTCACTAGCAAAGTCCTGTGACCACTGAATTGACGTTCAGAAATGAGGTTCCCTGTAAAGACTCAAAAAAACTTCATTTCCAAGTAATCACTCAATTAACAAGTCTTTGCTCAAAATCTCCAAAGCATCAAATACCATCAAATGCAAAGAACTCACCATTTTCTAGCAAATGGAAACAAGAGAGCCAGAAGAATAATGAATCTCACATATAACCCCCAAACCACACCTGCTACAACATTTTGAGCCTCCTTCACAAAGAAGCCCCTGGCAGTGCCCTAGTTCTCTGATCTGGGGGCCATTCCACCAGGCCGTTCTCTTCCCCAGGCCATCCTCTGATGAACATTATTTTTAAAAACTTCGTGCCCAAAAGAGAGTTATTATGTACACAAAGAGTAGCAAACAGCAGAACTACCCACAGACCCAAGCCCTGGCCTATGAACAAATGGTGAGTGGACTGTAATAAATTATATAAAGGCATCCTTTGTTTTACAGACACTCACACTTAAAAAGACTCCATCCAATGGAGGTACTTTGAGAAAAGGGTTATATTATTTTAGCAATGAAATTCCCCCCAAGACTAGATATGTCCTCAGTCTTAAGTTCCCAATCCTGGCTGCATATTGCAAGCACTTGGGGAGCCTTCCTCCCAAATTTAATTTTTTTAAAATTTTATTTATTTTTGGCTGCATTGGGTCTTCGTTGCTGTGCACGGGCTTTCTCTAGTTGCAGCGAGTGGGGGCTACTCTTCGTTGCAGTGCACGGGCTTCTCACTGCAGTGACTTCTCTTGTCGTGGAGCACAGGCTCTAGCCATGCGGGCTTCAGTAGTTGTGGCATGCGGGCTCAGTAGTTGTGGCTCGCGGGCTTCAGTAGTTGTGGCGCATGGGCTTAGTTGCTCCATGGCATGTGGGATCTTCCTGGACCAGGGAATGAACCCGTGTCCCCTGCACTGACAGGCAGATTCTTAATCCCTGCGCCACCAGGGAAGTCCCCCAAATTTAATTTTGAAGAACTTCAAAACTACAGGAGATCAGTACGTTGAAAATTATCCAGATTCAGCAGTTGCTAAACTTTCACACTTGCTTTTCTAGTAAGCATACGTGCATGCCTGTACACACAAACACAGTCTCTCACTCTTTTCTCTTTCTCTCTTTCAGCTGCAGACACCATGATCCTTCCCACTACTTCAGAATGTACCTCCTTGAGAAAAAAGATCTTTCCGCAGCTAACTGTAGAACTGTTAAAACACCCCAAAAATTGAACACTAAACCAATATTATTATCTAATATACAGTCCCCGTTTAAACTTCCCATTGGAGAAGCTTTCAGAAAGTACTAATGCCTGGGCCCCATCCACAGAAACCCTGAGTTAATGGACCAAGGGTGGGGCCTGGGCATCTGTATTTTTTAAAAGCTCCCCCATCCCCACCCCAGGTGGTTCTCAAGTACAGCCAGGATTAAGAGAATCTCATGCTGCACTAGGAGATTTTTAAATGATTCTTTACAAAAATATCAATATTTATGAATCCATCTTGTTAGGGTGTTAACTGCCCTATAAGCCCAGGCCCAAATCTGGCCCACTGCCCAGTTTTGTAAATAAAGTTTTATTGGCACAGAGCCACACTCATTCATTCACATATTGTCTGTGGCCACTTTCACGCTACAATGACAGGGCTGAGTAGTTTCAACATAGGCTGCATGGCCAAAGCCTGAAATATTTACTCTCTGGCCCCTTACAGAAAAAAATCTGCCGACCCCTTCCTGCTATAAGCCAAGCCCAAGTCTCTGCTACTATCTGCTGATCCTGCATTTTCTAAGTCACGTTAAGGAAAAAAATTTTTAGCTATAAAGGATTGTTAATTATTACCCGGTAGGAGGAGAAATAAGAACAAAGACATTCCACGCTTCACCAAGAAGGCAAAGTGAAAGCCGTACCAGAAGACTCGGAATCCAATACCCCTTGACTAATCATAGCTCATGACTCTGGAGCCACGCTGTGGGTTCAAATCCCAGCTCTGCACTTATAAGCTGGGTACCCTTGGGAAAGTGATTTCACCTCTCTGTGCTCTGTCAAAGGAGGATGAGAACGGTACCGACCTCCTAAGGCTGCTGGGGGAATTAAACAAGTTAGTATTTGTAAAGCATGTCAGGAGTGCCTGGCACACAGCAGGTGCTTTGTGGGTTAGTCATGATCTTCCCCAGGGGTCAACATATCCTACCTACTGCCTAGTTTTATAAGCAAAGTTTTATTGGGACACAGCCATGCCCATTTGCTTACACTGTGCCACAGCAGCATTGAGAGGTCAGGACAGAGACCATATCCTGGGCTAAATCTAATACATTTACTCTCTGGCCCTTTCCAGAAAAAGTCGGTGGAGCCCTGAGCTACCCCCACTCTGGGTAAAGGGCGACTTTTCTTGCTTACGATCAACATGATCACCAGCTGGTTCTTCTTGGCCACCTGCGCGTGGGAGAAGATGCAGTCCAACACCTGGGACATGTCTGGTTTCAGCTGCTCCCGGAGGTTTATCACACACTTGTCGTAGTGGGCTGCAGGGAGACAAAAGGCCACGTGGGGTAAGGCTCGGGGCCCCTCCTGCCCCCGTGGGCTTGTCACCAATGCTTGCGGTGGCGACTCTTGCCTTGTTGGAAATGGTGCTCAACCAGTAAATATCTTCGCAGGAGATCCAACACCACTGCCTTCATGTAGCCCCGGGTCCCACTGCGGTATCTGGGGAGGAAGGGAAGGCTGCCTTAGTGATCAACTCCACTTCCTGGGGTGCCGGAGTTATCCACAGCCAGGACTTTTATGATTTGAAAAAGGAGAAAACACTAATAAAGAAACTGGAGGCTGCTCCCTCTAATCTTTAGGCCTGGGAGGGATGTGTGAGTTAGTTCATTTGTGCTAAGAACTCCGCAGGCCAGAGAGACCAATGACTTGCCCAAGGTCACACATCCAATGAGAGGCCAAGCCTGAGCCTTTGGATGATGCCTGCCCGTCCCCATAGAGAAGGAAAAACACTTACAGAGTTGGGATGCTGAAAGGGGTCAGCCTTGCATGCATGGTTGAAAAGCAAAATTTTTCAATTAACCACTCAATGTATAAAGACAGATTGGAAAACAAAACAAAACTTGAAGGACATTTACCCAAAGATCCCTGTGTAAATTTCACTTCCCTTTTAAAACCAAATGGTAACCTGGATGTTCCTTAAACCATTTCCTCTTCTAAACTATTTCAGAACACAGGGAATTGAGTTTTTAAGAGAATGTGATGCTGAGTTTTAGGGAAGCTGAAAGCAGCTTCAGCCCAGCATCACCAAATGGCAACAAAAGAGAGTAAGAACCTAAAATACTCTTTTATTCAGATGTGATTTTAAAAACACACACGAACACAACATAAGACAGAGCTTTGAGATTTATATTTAACACACAAAAACCTGCTATGGAATTTGATTCCTTTATCATTTGTTCATTTCTCCTAGGCATTTCCATTGCTGAAGGATGGGTTAGTGTTAGCGGTCAAAGTGTTCCGGGGAAGGGATTCCCCTCCTAGCCCTCAGCTGTGACTCTCACTTTGTGAGGAATCCAAACTCAAATCTCCTTCCTCAGCTGCGATCCTATATTGTTATTATGAGTCCCCATGAGCCAGGGAGCGCCCTGAAAAGGACGGCATTTTCCTATAGTCCTATATCCTCTGCACCTCTGATAGCTTCTGGCACATGGCTAATATGTGCTGAATTAATTCGTTGAAGTCTGAGAACGTTTGGATTCTGTCCTTATAGGCAAAGCTTTCTTGCTGGGTAGAGTTTTCATGCAAAAGGGCAGTTCTTTTTATCACCAGAATAGTTCTCCCTGCTCAAGAACTACTTAAGATAAAATACAAATTCTTCGCCAACTCCTCCTTTGCAAGGATCCCCCAAAACCGCAAGGATAATCTGTATAATCCTTTACAGCCTATAAAGCCATCTCATCCCACTGTCTCATAATCAAAGCTACCACAAGGACTCACTATGTGTCAGCACTTTACAAAAATCAATCTGCTCATAGCTCAAAATGACTTATGGTGTGTGAAGTGTTTTTATCCCCATTTTACAGACTGGCAAACTGAGATTCACGGAGGTAAAGGGTGTTGCTTTGTTCTGCTGTTAGGAAGGGCTGTGCTGGGGCTGTAACTGGGGTATCGGACCCCAGGTACTGTCTCTCAGTTTGAGCCTGCCCTTAAGATAGCACCACCCTGGGGCAATACATGGATAACTGAGTGTGATAACCACACCCCAAGGAGGGCCCAGGACTCACTTCTGGACCAGCTGCACAATGCTCTGGGTGTTCATGAAGAAGACCTCCCGATCGGCCTTCCGCTGCAGGGTGGCCGCATGGCAGTCCAGGATGGTGGCTATCTGCATGGGAAAACAGGACAGGTCTGGCCACTCAAACCACACAATCTGGTTGCCACGCAGAAGTCACCAGAAGGACCCACCACAGGCTCCCATGGAGATCCCATTAAAAAATTTAGAATTCCAGCCCCAAAGCCCTCTGGCCACCCAGAAACAGCTCTGCACACCCCACTCAACATGTGGCTTGAGGACTCAAGAGCTCAGACTGACAACAATCACATAAAGACACGCACCACTGTATCATCCCTCTCCACAAATACAAATGCTCTGGGGAAAGAGGAGAAAGGAATTTCCAACCCCAGGGAGCATGAGGGTGTTGGGTATGGGGGTCCTATTTTTACAGTTAGAATTAATGCGATCGGCATATTGTTTGTGGCGACAAAAAACATGTAATGAAAAACCTGCATCAATAACAAATTCTTAGAAGGTTGCAACGTGTATTTTTCTCACCTGGGGTCCTTGAGAGCTTTGTTTTCATTATTTTTTAGCTGAGATAGAATTCATATACCATCATATTCCACCCCCCTTCTTTTAAAGTGTACAGTTAATTCAGTGCTTTGTAGTATATTCACAGAGTTGTGCAACCATCACCACTATCCAATTTCAGAGCGTTTTCTTCTCCCCCAAAAGAAATCCTATAACCATTAGCAGCTACTCGCCAACCCCCCTGCCCCCAGCCCCTGGCAACCACTAATCTACTTCCTCTTCATGGATTTGCCAGTTCTGGATGTTTCATATAAATGGAATCAGGCAACATGCGGTCTTTAATGATTAGCTTCTTTCACTGAGCATCATGCTTTCAAGGTTCATCCCTGGGGTAGCATGAATCAGTATTTCATTCCTTTTTATGGCCGAACGATTCTCCAACCTAGAGGTTGACCTCTGGGAATAAACTGACTTACACTGACCTCGGGCGCCCAAAATTGCTGACATGTGGGTGGGGTGATGGTGGAAGGCAGCCCTTATAACCAGGCAGAGGGCACGAAGGTAGAGGTGGCTCTTCCAAATGCAGATTTCCTTTAAAATGCCTGATAAAAGCACCCCCAAAAAAGAGCAAAATGAAGCCATTGTAGAATTATTAGAGATTTCTGATACTACCCGGGAATGGTTTCCATTCTTAAAAAATATTATATATACGTATAGCCCTAAGATCGTCACCTTACACAAAGCAGAGGCGGAGAATCAGTGCTACACGCTGGCAAGAAGAACTCACAATGTCCTCTACTGTGTCAGCCAGCGTATTTTTGGAAAACGCTCACTCTGTTTGCACCAACTGCTTACTCCTGTTCCGAAGCCGAGTTATACAGAGTGAGGCCTAATAACTGTTTATGTTCCTCTAAACAACTGTTGCTTTGGGGGAAATGCTGCGATTCTGCAGAGAAGGCGTGAAAGAAAACTCTCAGTCCCGAGCATCTCGGCTGTAAGTGGGTCTCGTGAAGCCCGATTTGATCAGAGACCGGACGTCCGCACTGATGGGGAGACAAGCTCCCAGCGGGGCTGGAGTGGGGGTGGGGGGCACCCACCTGCTGGCTGGGGAACTGGCACAGCACCGAGGTGATGTTGCTGGCGTACTGGGCCATCACCCTGCGGACAGCCTTCTCCACGGGGGCGGGGATGCGGCCCGACACGCTGGTCATGATCTCCTGCAGATCCAGCAGTGGCAGCGTTGGGTGCCGGAGGGTCATCAGGAGCTTCTGCACCCAGTCCTTCAGCTGCAGTGGGGAGCAAAGAGTAGGCCCAAGGCTGTGCTGGGGGCATGGGGACGGCCGCCCACCACGGGGCGGCTGACACACTCAGCCCATCCAGGCCCCGTGCACTTGAGTGGCCAAAGATCTAGACCCCGTGGCCTGTGGAACAGTCCAGAGTAGAATGGCCCCCTGACCACAGGGGGAATGAACACCCAGTTTCCCGACCCAGAAAGGCCCCACTCCCCTCTCCATGCATCCAAACAGCCAGGCTGGTGTGGGGATAGAACACCAGGCCCTGGGAAAAGCGAACATTTGTGGGACACTGGCTTTGTGCCAGACACTGTTCTAGGACCTGGATTTGCATGTTCTCATTTGATCCTCAGAGACAACCCTATGAAGTAGGAATAATCATTATTCGCATTTTCCAGCTGAGGAAACTGAAACACAGAGAGGTTAATTAAGTTACCCAAAGTCACCCAGCTAGTAGGAAGCAAAGCCAGGATGCAAACTCAGGCAGACTCCAGTTGAGGAAACTGAAACACAGAGAGGTTAATCAAGTTACCCAAAGTCACCCAGCTAGTAGGAAGCAAAGCCAGGATGCAAACTCAGGCAGACTCAGAGACGCTTAACAGCTGCATTGCACTGCTTCTGGCTCACCGGGAAGCAGAACTGCTGATGGTCTTTGAATGGGGAGGATAACGGCGCCAACCCCATAACATGGTTGTAAGGTTTAAAAATGAAACCATGCATACACAGGCAAGTGCAAAGACTTAAAAAAATGTTGTAATTCTAGCAATTAAGCAGCATAACCTAGGGGCTAAGTGCATGGACTCTGAAACTAGAGGGCCAGGGTTCAAGTCCCCTCTTTGCCTCTTCATGGGTGAAACCAGGCAAATTTTGTAGCCTCTCTGTGCCTCAGTTTCCTCACCTGTAAAATGGAAATAATAACAGTTCTTACCTCCTAGGTTGTTGGGATGGTGAAATGACTTAATAAGGTTCAAGTGCTTAGAGTAGTAGATGGCACATAGCACATACAGGACAAGGGCTGAGTTATTACTATGCCCACCATCACTGTGGTTGGCTTTTCTGGGATGGAATGGGATGTAGCACAATTTTATAGTTACTGACAGTTGAGTTTAGCAGCATGGGTCTTTCACGGAGGTCTGAAAATCTGAGGACTTGTTTCTCTACAGAAACAAGGGATGATGAACAGAGCTGTGTTTCTGGACAAAGCCCCTTCCTCGCTGTCTCTTTAAGAGGGTGACCCACATCGACTCCTTTCTTAACTTACTATGTGAACATTCTCAGCGTTGAGCTGAACCCAACCCCAAAAAGCAATGTCCCCTTTGCAACAGTTTATAATCAGAGAGAAACATACACTGATGTTTACAATGAAACTGAGGAATTTCCTGAGAATGGGTCCTTGATAGAAACAACAGAGGATGAATCATTTTCTCATTTCTTACCTCAATAAAGATCTCTGGGATCTCCTGGCTCTTCATACGGACCTATGCACGTGTGTGTGATACACACCTACCCTGCACACGTGACCCACCTTGATGCTAAAAATAGGCTCCGGCAGACAGTAGCCCTTCATGATGTTCCTCAGATTTTCCAGGACACTGTGAAAAACCTGGTGCAGTTTCTCTCCGAGGATGGGCAGCATTGGTTGGGAGGGAAGCTCTCCCGTGAACGGCTCAGCCTGATGAGACACCACAGGAGTCAGAGGTCAAGGCCACTGTGGCCTCTGAATGAGACATACAAGCCAAGGGCCGAGGCAGAGCTGCCAACACACAATACACATAATACACACAATACACATAATGTGGTTATCATGAAGCCTGCGGGGGAGGGGGGAACAGAAGAAAACATTGTATTGGAAAGTTAAAATTGCTACATTCACACCCCTGTGTGTGGTTTCCAAATCTTCCCCTTTACAAATGTCAGCGTCAATTATGTACCCCAAATAATTCTGGAGGGCGTTAGATGTGATAAAAAAAAAATGTTCACATGTTGAGATCTGGGGAAGTCATTCTGGCTTCTACATGAGTTAACTTGAATTTCATGCTAACTAGAGCAGCCAGTTTGTAGCCAATCAAACATACATTGTACATCTGCTTTAATTATTAAAGAAAAGGGCGCACGGACCAGAAGTAAAGAATGTCCATGTTAAAAATAAAGATGAAATGCCTCCCTTCCTCGGATGCCAATGCTGGTTCTCCTTTGATGATAAGATTCCCTAACCAGGTGCCAAGGCCATATGGACTCGTCGTGTACGTGCTGATCTGTTCTGTTTGTGTGTGTGTGTGTGTGTGTGTGTGTGTGTGTGTCTTGAAACCTTGAAGGAATGTATCCCTGACTTGTTTCATGTTCGTTGCTCTGACAAGACATAAAACTGTGCTGAAAAAAACGCTCCTTGGGATCAGTTCCTCAGAGTTATCTGAAAGGTTGTCTTTCGGGCTATGGTCCTGTTTGGTTCAAATAAAACTCTTTTCTATTCCTATTAAAGACTTTATTATTTTTGTCGACAGATGTTTTTGTTTTGCTTTGCTTTCTAACCAAGATCATCTTCCTGTTTTTTTCTATTTATTTCAGTCTCACTCGAACCCCAAAGATGAATGCCTAGCAGAGTGAAAATTTAGGAAACTCTCATGCAAGTGTCCGTGCTTTTTGTAAATCATAAACATTTAGCCTTAAAGGATCCCCAAATAAAAAGCTCCCCAAAGGGGCAACACTGACTTAATGTATCCATTCGTCTCTTAATTTATTCTACAAATACCCACTCAACACCAACTGTGTGAGGCACTGGGACCCAGGAGCTGGGGCATGCTATTCTGCTGGCCCAGAACCCTCAGCTTCCCGTCCCTCAACTCCACTCCCAACCCTGCAGGCTCCTCTCACCCTTGAAGATTAACCGGAGGGCTTCCTTTCTCCACAATCTGCTTCTCCACCTGGGCCCTCACAGCCAGCGGCCAAGGGCAGTCCCTCCGACTGCACTTACTGAGCTGAATTACAAAGGCTTATCTGCCCGTCTTTCTCAGGGCATCTGTGAGCCTCCTGACCTGTTGCTGGGAGCTGTCTCAAGAGCCTAGCCTAGGAAACGTTTGCTAAAAGGAATCACAAAGCAGGCACAGACCTTCCTGGTGATCTAACAAAGCTCAGTCTATTTCTAGCTTTGGGAACCCTCTAAAAAGAATAATGAAAAGAAGGAGAAGAAAACAAATGAAACTAACAGAATAGTCTGAAGAAAAGAGTCGATTTGATTTTTTTAGAAATGCTTTTCTAGGTTTTCTTTTATCCTGGGCATATACACTAATTATTGTAGAGAAAACAAAATTACATGCATAAATGGCGAGCCACCTCCCCGCAGACCTGGCTTACTCTAGGAGGGTAAGTCATGTCATGTCACGGAGACATGACGGCTCTATATAACGCACCAGGGGGATGATGTTTGCGTCAAAGTTCACAGGAAGAACCCTTCCCCTGTAAGCGTCTGGGAGAAAGTTCTTCCAGGCAGAGGGAGCTGGCCCCAGGGGGACGGTTCTGGAGCATTCGATTAAGGGAGGGGTAGTGGGAGAGGAGATGAAGCCAGGGAAGAAAGCAGGGCACAGCTCAAGGGGGGTCTTGGAGATCATCGGAAACACATGGCTTTTATTCTAAGTGGGATGGGAAGCTGCTGAGAAGGATGTGAGCACAGGCAGGCACACTCCTATGCCCGTTGTGCTGGCTGCTGTGAGCGGGTGGTGGCAGGAGAGCCGGGGCCACAAGCCAGTCTGGCTCACGGGGTAGCTGTGCCAGGTGCCACATACCGGGTGCACTTTAGAAGGGTCATCAAGCTCCAGCCTGGCCACCACACAGCCTGCTTCCAACACAGCCCCTGGGCGCTTGATATACTTCACCCGGCCACTTTCCTGCACATTCAGGGTCATGATCATCTTCATCACCTGTTTTGCAGAAAGAAGAAATTAGATGGAGCCCACTAGGGCTGGCCTGTGTCACCCCAAACTAGTAACTCTGGAGCAGGGACTGTGTCATTTACATTGAATGACTCCGTGGGCAGAGTTCAAGCAGAGGGTAGAGAGGGAACCAGCATTTTCACAATCTGTTGTGTACCAGGCACAGCACTGGGCATAAATTTTTTCCATCTGCAAAGCCAGCCAGGGAGGCAGGTGTTCATTGTGCCCATTTTACAGACATGGAAACTGATCTTTATTTCCAAAGGAAGGCCTCTCTCTTAGAAATACAGATGAATCATATGATGTAGGGTGACTGACACACACATTCCTAAAATGCGGTGCATTTTGTGACCAGCTCCAGTTCTTAAAGGCAGTAAGAAAACCCTCTGGGGAATGAAGAACATGACTGCAGTACAGTCATCAGCCCCTTGAACTGGTCTGAGAGTCTGGCCGTGTGGACGTGATGAGTTTTATCACGTGTGGGCTGCAGACCGACAGGACTGTCCCACCCTTTTGGTCAGAAGTTCACAGCTTGGGCACCCAAGTCAGCCAGGCCTGGGATGGAACCCTGCTCCCACCCATCACTCTGTGATCTCCACACATGCCTTCCCCTCTCTGAGCCTCAGTTTCCCCAACAGTAAAATGGGAGGAAATGACAGTCTTGCCTCACAGGGCGCTGATCAGGATGAAGCAGGATGGCACATAGTAGGTGGCCGACAAGCGTCAGCTACTACCGTTGCTATATTTTCATTACAAAAATCACTATTTTCCTGGGCAGCAGAGAATGGAGGCCGGGTTTGAATCCTGGCTTGGTGCAACCTTGAGTGAGTTCCTTAGCCTGCCTGGGCCCCGTGTCTTCATGTACAAAATGGGGTTCCCATTTGTGCCCGACTTATATGATTGCTGGGAAGATTAAAGAAGGTAATCAAAGACAGGTAAAATGCTTAGAATGGTGCTTGCCACGTGGGAAGTGCTTTGCTTCTGTGGGCTTACCACTTTTTAATTGTCCGCATCATGATCATTCATCGGTTCTTACTCACTCCTGGGGAGGTATACATTTTTGAGATTTTTTTTCCCTTTGGATATTGCAGGGAATTGGGGCTGAACCCCACACACATGGCTCTCTTAGGAATCTGCAGATGACAGCCCAGGTGAGAGGGGAGGTCTGCTGGCTTAGGTGAAGCAGCATTGGCACATGGCCCTGCCTGGGGGACGGGCTGTAAGGGAAACCTGGCTGCAGCCCTACCCACCTCCCAGGGGGCCTGCGGTCACCTCTATCTCTGCATAGCTGCCCCCAGCCTCGACGTGGCCCCCGTCCTCCACCATGTACTGTATCAGCTTCCCCGCCGAAGGGGCTCGCAGGACCGTGGGATCATTCTCCTTCTCAAACACACATGTCTTGTTGCCGATGGTGATTCGGTAACTGGAGAGAGAAGGAGTGGGGGGAGGTGGTGGGGAGACTGGGGAGGACCATCGACCCAGATGCCCGAGTCAGGGTTTTGGCAGCATCTTCCCTTCCTAAAGGCAGCCGGGAGCATCACCCTGTGTGTGGTTTGAGGGACTTACTCCATTTTTCCCAAATGGTAGCATTTGACAGTTACCGCAGAGACTTAGGGAGTGAGCTGGGAGGGACCCTTTACTGGCTGAAAACGAGTTCCTTTTCCTGACATAATTCCAACAGGCCCTGGCATAGAGAAAGCAATCAATCACTATTATTCAGTAAATACTGACCCACTGAAAGCCTTCACCTTAGAACTGGCAAGAGCATGCCCCATGGATGGAGCTTATAATCATCTTGAACATTCTTGACAGATAGAACATGGGTTAAAAAGAGGTTAAAAAAACACCAATCTGGGATGAATCTAGTCCACCTTCTTCCATTGAGGATTCGGAAGGGAATCTAGCTGGAGCTTTTTCAGGCACGGGGCCTCTGGAGCCCCACTCCTCCCCATCTTATTCTCTTGGTCAGGGGTGGGTCTTTGCTGCCTTTCCGTGGGGGTGGGCGGGTCTGTTTCACCGTGTGAGCTCAGGGTGGTCAGACACGCTGGACCAGGAGGACACGCGATGCCCTGTGTGCAAAGTGCTTCCGGATCATCCCGTCCTCCACCCATCCAGACACAGAGCAAGCTTTCCTGCCGCCATCTGCTTGTTCAATGTGTCTCTTCCCCGACAGACTCCATGAGTCATGACCACGGCTGTATCCTAACACCTAGTCCAGCAACTGGTGTAAGCAGATGCTCAATAAATAGCCCCTTCCCTAATCGGACGGTCTCATCTTCTCCAAGCCTTGATGTGATGGGTGTGGACACTGCAGCTCAGACCCGGAGCCTCTGGCACTCAGCACACACCTTGCAGGCCGTGGAGCTGGGAGTCACGTCCCATTCGGCTCTGAATCCTCCCAAGTCACTAGAAAAGGGCCTCCTGGGAGCCTCCCATAAATGCCTGCCAGCTGCATGGAATTCCAGCCAAGAGATTAACCTCTCCAGGAGCCCCAGAATGTTCCAGAGAAGGTGCCTTAGCTAAGACCCTCAGACCCGCAGGGGAGAGCTGGCTCTGTGTGCCCTCCACGACCACACACCTGTCGACCTCCTCCTTCAGGTACGTGGTGTAGCTGCTGCCACTGTAGGACAGCAGGAGCCCCCCGTCGTTCAGCCGGTGGGCGTCGATCTCGATGTGACAGCCGTTCATGATGAGGACGAACGTGGTTGGAGACTGCCGGGCCACCTGTGGGGACAGTTCAATGCCCCCACCTGAAATGAGGATGCCTGCTTGGTCCTGTGCCCCCAGAGAACCGCCTGGCCCCCCTGACCACATGCAAAGGCTAGTGTCCACGGCGGGAGTGCTGGGGTGGACACCTCACCTCTCGAGGCCCAGCCCTCACTCACCCCAAGGGAGCAGCGACAGGGAGGAGCCCGGGGTCAGCGAGCCACACCTGCCCTGTGGGTGGGCTAGTGGCTGACGGCTGCAGGTATAGTCCCAGGGCGGGCATCACTGTCCACTGTGTGCCCTTGAGGGCTGGGGGCTTTCTTCTGATCCTGTCTCCAAGCAGGGTTGCCCTGGGAGCCATGGAGATGGGGGTCTTGCTCTGGGTGAGGCAGACCTGGGGCCTCCATCAGTGACCTGGACATGGACTAGGGCTCTGCCCGCTAGACCTGGCCCTGCCCAGGGGCACACAGTGGATCTGGGACACTGGAAGGAGACATACACGGCCAGGCCCTGGCCTCGGCTCTGCATTTCAATCTGAAATACCAGCCCCACCTGGCCCTCAGTTCAAAGTATGTGCTCTCTCTCAGAAAACTAATACCCTAAAGAGCCCTCAACCTCTAAAATATATATATAGTGACAAAAGATGGCAAGAAATAGAGGAATATTTATTGCCACGTTATTTATGGTAACGGGAAAGCCTAGAATCAAACGAGCTCTCCAACAGTGGGTGTGCCATGGAATGTTCTAGACCTGCACTGTCAAATATGGTAGCCCCTAGCCAGACGTTCAAATGTAAGTTAATTAAAATTAAATGAAAGGTAAAATTCAGCTCCTCAGTTACACTCGCCACATTTCAAGTACTCCATAGCCCCAGGTGGCCCATACTGGACAGAGCAGATTTAGAACATTTCCATACCTGCGGAAAGTTCTATTGGACCGTGCTTGCAGACTCTAAACTGATGTTAAGGAAAACTTGCTAATAACAGGGGGAAACTATAGGCCATGATAATATCAAAGCAGTAAAAACATTTGCACTATGATCTTGACTTTATAAGATCAATGCATAAGGAAAAAAATAACTGAAAAGACGTCTGCTAAAACGTCTGAACCCGGGCCACAGCAGTGAAAGCGCAGAATCCTAACCACTAAACTACCAGGGAACTCCCCCATGGTGGACTGTTTTTCTGACGCTTCATGCTTGTTTGCTGTTTTGAAATTTTCTGCAACGAGCATGTGTCATATTTAAAATCAAGTTGAGGGGACCCAGGCCCCCAAAGGTAGCCAGGAAGCATCAGGGGCAAAAGGGAAGCGATTTTACACACGTTACGTGGATAACACACTCGTTTGGCTGAACGAAGCCTGAAAATCTCCAAAGTTGAAAGTTCAATGTATGCTCAGCAATGTTAAAAATCAAGTAAGAGAAAATAAAAATTCTGTTGCCTTTTCCATGGAATGTGAGGCTGGGAAGTGCTGGGGAGGCCCTGGCTTCCCAGGGACACATCACTCCAAAAGTCACCCCGACTTGGACCCGGGGGGCTCACCCTGTGCTCGCACATCTCAAATATTCTTTGATACTCTGCTGAATTGGCCTGGGACGGCTCAGGACGGGTAACTAGATACTTCCAACAGAGAAGAGCAACCCAGACAAGCTCCAGGGATGCCGGTGATAGACCCGGAAGCAGTCAGAAATCCACACATTGATTCTCGGTGCAGAGACGCGGACAAAGCCAGTCTCACAGCCCTGGGAAATGCACCCAGACGCTCTGTTCTTGAGCAACGGTCCGGCTCACACTTTGTAAGGGGTTGAATTATGTCCCCCCAAATTCAAGTCCTCCCTGGAACCTCAGCTTGTGACTTTAATGGAAATAGGGTCTTTGCAGATGTAGTTGGTTAAGGAGGGGTTGTGCCGGATTAGGCTGAACCCTAAATCCAGTCTGACTGGTGTTCTTGTAAGAGAAGAGACCCAGAGAGACAGGCACAGAAGGATGAGGATGTGAAGAGAGACAGACAGACAGACACAGACACACTCAGAGAAGGTGGCCGTACAAAGCCAGAGACTGGTAGAGACTGGAGTGACAACCTATAAGCTAAGGAACACCAAGGACTGCCCACAACTACCAGAAGCTAGGAATGCATGCTCCCTGGGAGCCTTCAAAGACACCATGGCCCAGCCAACACCTTGATTTTGGACTTCTGGCCTCCAGAACTGAGAGACTATAAGTTTCTGTTGTTTGAAGTGACACCAGCTTATGGGACTTCATTACGGCAGCCACAGGAAACCAATACACGCTCTAATGTGCCTTGTGTGCGTGGCTCAAGCCTACGGGTTCTGGAATCCAAGGACCTTAGATTTCAAGGTCACGGGACTGCACGGGGAGTCCTGGGACCAAGCATGAGAAAATCCACTGCAGGAATGGCCCACTGCAGAAATAAAACTCCCTAGAGCCAGCAGAGTGTGGGAGACATCTAACAGGGACCTTTACCTTGAGGATGTACTTAACGCCTCCGTAGATTAATTCTACATCCACAGTGTTCAGCAGAGAGTCTGCGGGGAGGACCTGGCCCCTGAGAGAGAAGACAGACCTGTGGTCAGTTTGGGAGTGACCAAGAACTCCGCAGCCATCCATCCCCTGGATATGAAAAACCACCCACTCTTTGCCTCGTCTAACTATCAACACACCCGATTGATAAAAGGCAAGGAATGGAGAGTCCCAAGGAGCCTGACGTCCCTTAGAACTTAAGGAAACTGCTCTTGCTACAGGAGGTGACATTTCAAAAAGGTTCCTCTAAGAAGCAATAACCATATCGCTTCTTCTTGAAAAAAATTCCTTACGTGGGAGTTCTGCCACCTGCTTATGAAAGAAACAAATGCACGGATTGTGATTCTGTTACCATTCAAAAGCCTATTATCCAAGCACTAAGAACTTTCGCCCTTCTAGTTCCCTTTCAGTAGTTTCCTTTGCCTACCACAGTGGTTTTCAATGTGGGGTTTGCCTCTACCCCGAGGACATCTGGCAATATCTAGAGACATACTTGATTGTCCTGACTTCCAGGGGGAGAGGGGAAGCTATGGATGGGACCAGGGAGGCTGCTAGCTTCCTACCCTGTCCCACAGGACAGCCCTCGCCACAAAAGATGACCCAGCCCGAAAGGTCAGTTGGTGCTGAGGTTGGGAAACCCTGGTCTATCCTGAGAGGGAGCTCCTGGCCACTTCCACAGGGTCCATTTCACTGGTCACCTGATTCAGGTGAGGGTCTGGGAAAGAACCATCTGTAGGGCTTCCCTGGTGGCGCAGTGGTTGAGAGTCCGCCTGCCTCTGCTGAATGGCCTGGGACGGCTCAGGACGGGTAACAGGGGGATGCAGGGAGACACGGGTTCGTGCCCCGGTCCGGGAAGATCCCACATGCCGTGGAGCGGCTGGGCCCGTGAGCCACGGCCGCGGAGCCTGCGCGTCCGGAGCCTGTGCTCCGCAACGGGAGAGGCCACAGCAGTGAGAGGCCCACGTACAGCAAAAAAAAAAAAAAAAAAAAAAAAAAAAAAAGAACCATCTGTAGAGGTGACCTATAACCCGCTTTGCTTCTCAAATCCACCTCCTCTTCTCTGAACTCCTGCGTGTTACGACGTACCTTGCACAGGTCAGCACGAATAAGCGCACTGCTGTCTATAGGATGATGGCTGCCTTGGCCTTGAGTATCCCTCCCCTCCCGCCCCCTACCCAGCCTCTTCTAGGGCAGCCCAGGTTTATCCAAGGAATTCTACAGAGGCAAACACGTAGGAGAGGTTCACTAATTGCTTGGTGATGGATTTACACCCAAATAAAGCACGTTTCTGCCTTTCTTGCCACCAACACATATCCCAAGAGGGGAAAGGAAGTACCCAGGGGCCCCACCTTTCCAGCGAGTGTAAGAAATCCGTCATGCAGGTCCTGAACATCGAGTCGGCCACGTTCAAGGCTCCGCACACCACCCCGAGCATGATATCCGGCTTCTCGGCCTGGGAGAGACTCTGCACGTCAGTTATCCACAGTGACCAAAGCCACGGGGAGCCAGGAGGGCTCCAGGACCCCCAGGGGAGACACGTGCAGCTCCCCACCTGCACTTTCTCGGCGATGAGATTATCCAACCAGCTGATGTCAATGTCGTTGTTCTGGAAGCTCTCGGTCTCCAGGAGGTTGGTGAGATATTCCACGGTGGTCCTGAAGTCACCCCGGATGGACAGTTCCTTCAAAGCCACCACCATGTTCCTTGAGGGGAAGGCACATGGATTGTTTTCCCAATTAACGTACGCGTCATCAGAGTTCTGGAGTGGTTTCCAGTGAGTCAGAACCACACAGAAGTTTAGGGAGGGCCCTGAATCAGACGGCTTGGGGCAATGTCAGCTCCAGCATTGACTGGTACAGCAAATCTTGGGCCAGTGACTTAACTGCCTGGGCCTCAGTTTCCTCATCTGGAAGATGGGGGAATAACCCTGTCTTCACACAGATGCTTGGGGATTAAAGTGAGACAGTCTGTATAAAGCACATGGTCACTGATCAATAAACCTTAACTGCTATGAAATGATTTATTACAGTGATTGTAATTGTTATTAACCACGCCAGTTGCTCCCTCTCTCACTGGACCTATCAAAATCCCCCAGGGTCCCAAGAACGAGCCACTCTTTACCTGTCTACACAGCTGTCCGGTGTGCCTGGGGTGCACGAGTAGGTGGCTAACACCGGTGCCCCCATCTGGGCATGGTGGTCACCAGCCCACACGTGCTTGGCTGTAACCACCTCCCGTTTCTCAGAAGGGCTGCCTCCCCCCAAACAGGGTGTCCAGTCCAAAGGGCAGAAACCTCCACTCTCCATGAAATCATAGGGAGAATGTTATGGGGAAAGGCAGCAAAGGAAGAGGAGGCATAAGAACCCTTCCTGGGAGAGGAGAGCTTTCACACCAGTTACGATGCTCCTGCGTGCTGCCAGCAGGTGTGACAAAGGGGCCACGAGACCCCAGCGGGAGGGTGAGAAAATGAAGACGCAGTGAGGTTAAATGAGGGTGTTGGGGCTTCCCTGGTGGCACAGTGGTTGAGAGTCTGCCTACCGATGCAGGGGATGCAGGTTCGTGCCCCGGTCTGGGAGGATCGCACATGCCGCGGAGCGGCTGGGCCCGTGAGCCACAACTACTGAGCCTGCGCGTCTGGAGCCTGTGCTCCACAACAAGAGAGGCCGCCATAGTGAGAGGCCCGTGCACCGCGGTGAAGAGTGGCCCCCACTTGCCACAACTAGAGAAAGCCCTCGCACAAAAAAGAAGACGCAACACAGCAAAAATAAACAAATTAATTAATAAACTCCTACCCCCAACATCTTTAAAAAAAAAATTAAACGCACTAAAAGAAAGAGAAAATTCTAGCATATAAAGTAAATAAATAAATAAATAAATAAATGAGGGTGTTAAATAGGCTACTGCAAGTTGGGTGTGGGCCCCGAACCTGCATCTACAGGCTGAGCCACTGGATTCAAAGGTGACCAACTTGTCCCGGTTGGCTCAGGACTTTCCCAGTTTTAGCACTGAGAAATCCCACATCCCGGGAAACACTCAGTCCTGGGAAAACAGGGACAGTTGATCCCCCTCTTGGACACTGACAGCAACAAGAGCTGGAATTTTTCCTTCCTATTCTGCTGAAGTGATTACTGGCCACTCACAGTGTGGGACAAGCCACAGGTCACTTCACTCAGAGACAGCTGGGCTGGCTGACCACCATCCCACCTTTTATTAATCCTTATTTGCTCCAAGTGTCTCAATTTTTCACTGATTAAGATGAATTATTCAAAGCTGGCCAAGAAACTCTCTCTCTCAAAAGCAGCAAACTCCATTTAATTCATGGCTAAGCGCCCCAGGCCAGACAGATTTAAATGCTTTTCAAATGAAATGTCTTTCACTCGAAAAGACACCTCCACAAGAATGTTTAATTTTATGAACCGAACTGGTGTTTACCTTTTTGTTCCCAGGTCAAGGCAGGAGAAACGTCAAGACGCAGGGGTTTTGATCGCTAATTTTTAGGGAAATGCAAATCAAAACTACAGTGAGGTACCACCTCACACGGGTCAGAATGGCCATCATTAAAAAGTCTACAAATAACAAATGCTAGAGAGGGTGTGGAGAAAAGGGAAACCCTCCTACACTGTTGGTGGGAATGTAAGTTGGTGCAGTCACTGTGGAAAACAGTATGGAGGTTTCTCAGAAAACTAAAAATAAAATTACCATATGATCTAGCAATCCCACTCCCGGGCATATATCCGGATAAAACTCTAATTTAAAAAGATACATGCACCACTATGTTCATAGCAGCACTATTCACAGTAGCCAAGACATGAAAGCAACCTAAATGTCCATTGACAGATGAATGGATAAAGAAGATGAGGTAAATATACACAATGGAACACTACTCAGCCATTAAAAAAGAACGAAACAATGCCATCTGCAGCAACATGCATGCAACTAGAGATTATCATACTAAGTGAAGTAAATCAGAAAAAGACAAATACCATATGGTATCAGTTATATGTGGAATCTAAAATATGACACAAATGAACCTATCTATGAAACAGAAACAGGATCACAGACGTAGAGAACAAACTGGTGGTCCCCAAGAAGGACGGGGCTGGGGAAGGGATGGAGTGGGAGGTTGGGATTAGCAGATGTAAGCTTTTAAATATAGAATGGATAAACACCAAGGTCCTAGTGTATAGCACAGAGAACTATATTCAATGTCCTATGATAAACCATAATGGAAAAGAATATTAAAAAAAAGAATGTATGTATAGGTATAACTGAATCACTTTGCTATACGGCAGTAATTAACACATTATAAATCAACTATACTTCAACAATAAAAAAAAAGATGTGGATGTTTTGGAACTTGTAAGCTTCTTTGTCAATGTAGGTTTCTCCAGGAACCACTTATGAGATTTAAATTTAAAAGAACCCCCAGCCCCATCCCAACCAGCACCACCTTTTTTAAAAAGGACATAGTACTCAGCACCTTTTAAACTTTTAGAATCACCTTGAACATTCTTTGGATCTCCTTCAAGATCGACCTGTAATAAGCTCAAGACCAATGACCTTGGTGAACTGATTTCATGTATGTCGTGGATCTCAAGTATGGGAAGAGGAGAGACTGGGTTCTTGGACTTCAGCATAGGGTATTTAAAATAGGGTCTGCTCCTCACCTCCTAAAGTGCTGCTGCATCTGAAGCAGCAGGCTAATTTTTAGTTTCTTAAAGGGAGGGAGGGAGGGAGGGAGGGAGGGAAGGAAGGGAGGGAGGGAGATACTGACGAAATGGCCTCTTCCCGGTTCTCTCCCCAGGAGAAGCAGTGCCCAAACTGGGAATCGGCAAATTCATGTAAGCCTCCAGCGGCAGCCACGCTGAAATAACCCCACACGTTCTTGCTGCTGCGGAAATTCAACTCCTGGACCGTTCCAGAGCTCGGCTTAAACCCCTGGAGCCCAGACAGAAAAAGCAAAATGGAAGAAATAGTTACTCCAGATATATTTTCATCAGAATTAAATCCTAGGAAAACCCAAGAGCCCCCCCCCATACTCAAGAGCTTAGCGTGATGAATAAAACACTGATACTTCTCACTAGGGGTGCAGGTGTTTCCAGGCGAGCACGTCAATGTGTGTCATTTTTACTTAAAAAAAAAAAAGTCAAAAAACCACCACCAAGTTGGGACTGGTGATCACTGATGGAGCTGAGTGAAGGTACATACTGATTTTAAATGTTTGCCATTGTTGATAATAAAAAGTGTAAATAGAAGAGGAGTTGGCGGGATTTCCCTGGTGGTTCAGTGGTTAAGACTCCATGCTTCCACTGCAGGGGCCACGGGTTCAATCCCTGGTCAGGGAGCTAAGATCCCACATGTTGTGCAGCACAGCCAAAAAGGAAAAAAAAAAAAAGAGGAGTCGGATTTCCAATTCCAGATTATGAAAATTTCAGCAGGTAAGGAAATCCAGTGTTAGCCCTTGCTGATGCTAACACACACATAATTCCCTTTGTGGGGATGACCCATCCCTTTCTGAGTATAACTGTGGTAAAGGGGGGGTGGGTTGGATCCTCTTGCTGGGATTAGAACTCTTGAAGCTTGTGATGGAGGCATTCGTTTTGGCAGACATGCCTGGAGGCAAGAGATGGAAAGTTCCAGGTGCCTGGGCTATGTCTACACGTGATCCTCCATCCTCCCAGGCACCTGTGAACAAGGCATCAACCCTCTGAAAATTTCCCATTTTGCTTGTCCACCATCAGAACTGACTGTTCGCCTGTAGCCAAAGATCCCAAACTAATACAGTCACCATAGTTTAAAATTCTTTCATTAAAAAGGTGGGGGTGGGGTGGGAGGACTTCCCTGGTGGCACAGTGGTTAAGAATCCACCTGCCAATGCAGGGGACACGGGTTCGAGCCCTGGTCCGGGAAGATCCCACATGCCGCAGAGCAACTAAGCCCGTGCGCCACAACTACTGAGCCTGCACTCTAGAGCCCACGTGCCACAACTACTGAAGCCCGCGAGCCTAGAGCCCGTGCTCTCCAACAAGAGAAGCCACCGCAATGAGAAGCCTGCGCACCGCAATGAAGAGTAGCCCCTGCTCTCCACAACTAGAGGAAGCCCAGGCACAGCAACGAAGATCCAGTGCAGCCAAAAATAAATAAATAAATTTATTTTTAAAAAAAAAAAAGGTGGGGGGTAAAGAAAAAACCCAAACCTCTCTTATCCCAAATTTCTTAAATGTAGTTATTAAACAACTAAATTGTGGTAGATTATGGAGATTATGTGACAATCAACTGTCAGTAAGCATGTAAACTTGATAGATGCCAGCTGGTTGGTATCTTAAGGCACAAGTAAGAACAAGTCACATAGGGACTCCTTAGAATGAACCAGATTGTATGTTGCAGCAAAAAGTTCATGGGGCCAGAAATCCAAGGACCTGTGCTCTAAACCTGGCTGTTTGTCCCAAAGATGGACGTGGTCTGTAAAGTCCACCAGTGGGGCTTGGCCATGGCCTCAGCAAGTCCTGGGTGTGAAGGTGGTCACCCCAACCTCTCGAGCTGTAATGTGGGGTCACAATGCCCAGCGGCAGGGCTGTCACGTAACTGACATATGAAGGCATCTGCCTGGTACCTGGACACATCACATGTGGATAAACCGTGGCATGTCCCTTCCCGCATCCCAGTGTCCTCGCCTGTAAACTGTGAACCTGGATGTCTCAACAGGCTAAGGTTCGGGGTCTGCCACACGCTGGGAGGTCAGAGTTGGTGGAAACTCAGGGCCCTCAGACTTGCCTCATCTGGGTTTTCGCTGGTGATTCTGGCCGCAATGACGTGGCCTCGGGCGATGGGAGGGTTGGAAGGGGTCTCAAAAGAAATGGGCGTCACCCCCCATGGGGACTCTCCATACAGAAGCCGGATATCCTTCAGCCGGTGCAGAGGCACACCCATGGCGATCTGAAATCAAGAAATCCATCCCCAAAGCGGGTCAGTCCCCAAACGTGGAGGCCAGTGCTAGAGGCGATGGAGGTGGGGGCGGTGAATGATTTCGGATATACTGAGCTCCTCCTGTGCCCACCAGACCGGGCGACACGGTGACAGGAGAGGCACGGAGAGAGAAAGACAGATGGCTTGACCCTGCCCCCAAGGAGTGAACTGTGTCGCTGGGAAAAGAAGCGACGGTCACAGAACAACATCACGAGCATCAAATAAAAGTTACAGATCCTTAGTGCTGTGGAAGGGGTGGGGGAATGGTGGTGTCCAGCTGCAGAGTCTAAGAACGTTTTGTGAAGGACACAGGGAAAGCTGGGCTGGAGGACCGAGTGAAAAACACACAGTGACGGACACCAGGTGAACCAAAAGAGCAAACTGAATCTGCTGAGTCTTTGGATGTGATGACCCACTAAAAGGGACCCAATGGTACCTGTGTAATATCCTGCCAAAGTGTTTATGTGACTTCCAGCAGGAAGAAATGACCAGGCAAATCCAAATGGAGGGACATTCTGCCTGAACACTTCACAAATGTCAACATCCAGGACAAAAAAGTAAGACTGGGGAACGGTTCCAGATTAAAGAGATTAGGAGACATGAAAATGGAAAGGGGTGTATGGGTCCTGGATTGGATCCTAGACTTGAAAAACAAAGGACAGCAACAAATTATTGGGACAACAGGGAAAACTTTCATGTGGACAGTAAGTAACATTAGATAGGTAAGTGGAGGGTGTCAAAGCTCTATTTCTGGAGTGGGGCGATCCTATCACAGTATTATTCCCAGGAGGTTCTTATCTGAAAGATTTAGAGGCAAAGTGGCATGAAGTTCAAGCCAAAACATCTCCCAAAAGGTTGAGCCAAGAAAAAAAGAAAATTATACAAAAACACAAATAGAGAGACAGGAAGCAAATGTGGTCAGATGCTAACAAGTGGTGGACCGAGGTGCAGGGTATGGGTGTTAATTGTATTATTTCTGCAACTTTTCTGAAATTTTTCAAACTGAAAAAAATAAACAAAATAAAAAACGGAATAAAAACTCTGGGAGGATTTTTAAGAAATTAAAAAATTAATTAATTAATTTTTAAAAAATTAATTAAAAATTAATTAAATCAAAGTAAAACTAATTAACTTAAATTTTCAATTAATTAAATTTAATCAAAATTTAAATTTTAAAAAATTTAAAAGAAATTTTCAAGAAAGAAAAAAGGGAGGAAGGAAGGAGATATTAATAACAAAATTAAAGAGTTTCTATTAATGCAAGAGTTCCTAACTCTGGGTGACATGTTCTTAGCAGGGGTGAGCCCAAGAGGGCAAACATTTGTTCTTGGGGGTGAAAATAATCTTACTCTTTCTATGTACAGGCAGACCTTGGAGATATTGGGGGTTCAATTCCGACCACCACAATAAAGTGAATATTGCAATAAAGCAAGTCACACAAATTTTTTGGATTCCCAGCACATATAAAAGTTCCATTTACACTACACTGTAGTCTATTAAGTGTGCAATAGCAGTATGTCTGAAAGAACAATGTACGTACCTTAAATAAAAAATACTTTATTGCTAAAAAATGCTAATCATCACCTGAGCCTTCAGAGAGTCTTAAACCTTTTTGCTAGTGGAGGGTTTGAAGTATTGCAAGAATTAGCAAAATGGGACACAGACACGAAACAAGCAAATGCTGTTGGAAAAATGGCACCATTATAACTTGCTCGACACAGGTTGCCACAAACCTTCAATTTGTAAAAAACAAAAAAACCAAACAAAAAATGCAATAAAGCAAAGTGCAATAAGACAAGGTATGCCTGTATAACGCACAGCTATATCTACAGTATCCAAACCGATATACAGTATATCTGTGATATTAACATTTCATAGGGGAGAAATTAGGGGCGGAAATGTCTAAAAGGGCTCCATCAGAAGGCTGTAATGAAAAAAAGGTCTATGAATGGGTACTGGGGAGGTCTACAAATGCCCCCAAATTGTATAAAATAGATTTTTCCAGGGTGAAGGTCCATGGCTTTTGACAGTTTCTCCAAGGGCAGACAAAGGTGATAAACCACTGCATGGCTCTCCGTGCTACCCACACATTAAAACAGTCACTCCCCAGGACACCAGCCAAGAGACGAGCAGGGAGGTCTAATCTGAGCAGGACAGGGGATTCCCCACTGTGGGCAGAAGAAGCCCCAGGGTTCGGAGCCCGTTTCCTTGCCTGTAGCTGGGCGGCCGGCAGGTTGACATCGGCGATCATTTCCGTGCAGGGATGTTCCACCTGCAGGCGGGGATTCAGCTCCAAGAAGTGGAAGCTGCCATCCTGGCTGTAGAGGTATTCAACGGTCCCCGCGCTCACGTAGCCCACGGTCTTGGCCAGGCGCACGGCACACTGCAGAGAGATGGAGGTGAGCGAGGGGCTTCCAGCAGTTTTCTCGGGGAAAACGTACTAGCTCCCTCACTAGAGGCAGGCTGAGGACCTGCTGTGTGTAAACTACCCTGGGACCTCTGAGATCGTACTCCAGTAACCCCGTGTGAGGCTGAAATCATCTCCACGATGGGCTCCCCACGCCACTTGGTCTCTTCTTGGACACCCACCCCACTTTGGCAACTTGGACCGTTGAGAGCTCTTGATGGTTCTGAGCTGAGATGCCTCCCCTCGAACTCCCCAGAGCCCACCTGCTCCATGATCTCGAACACGGCTGGCGTGGCAATGGTGGGCGGCGCCTCCTCTATGATCTTCTGATGCCTCCGCTGGATGGAACAGTCACGCCCAAACAGGGACACGGCATTCCCATACTGGTCAGCGAGGAGCTGGACCTCCAGGTGATGGGCGTGCTGGGCCAGCTTCATGAGAAAGACTGGGGAGCCGGGGATCTCGCTCTGCACCTGGGGGGACGGCAGTGTGGCTGGCTCTTCCCTGGGGAAGCAGGGCTGGAGCAGGAAGTTCTCCAAAGAGGGCGCGAAACGATGGCAGGGATGCCCGTGGTTTTGCCGATCTTTTAGTTTTACCTCCCTCAAAGACATTACATTCTCGTGGTTTTCAAGTCAAATATGATGAGAATACATAATGCAGAAACTGAAATTCCCCTGCAACAACATCTCCTAAGGATAATATGCTGTTAAGAGTTGGGTACAGGGCTTCCCTGGTGGCGCAGTGGTTGAGAGTCCGCCTGCCGATGCAGGGGACACGGGTTCGTGCCCCGGTCCGGGAGGATCCCACATGCCGCGGAGCGGCTGGGCCCGTGAGCCATGGCCGCTGAGCCTGCGTGTCCGGAGCCTGTGCTCCGCAACGGGAGAGGCCACAACGGTGAGAGGCCCGCGTACCACAAAAAAGAGACTAAGGACCATATGACCCAGCAATTCCATTCCTAGGTATAGACCCAAGAAAAATGAAACCATATGTTCATACAGAAACTTGTACATGAATTTAAAAAAAAAAAAAAAAAAAAAAGAGTTGGGTACAAATTGGTTTTCTTCTATGCGTACAGAGAAAATGTTTCTTGAAACAAAAATAGAACCAAAACACACTACTCTGTAGGCTTCTCTTCCTCCCACTTAATTCACTCTCTCAGCCAGCTCTCCTCGGTGGAACCTACAGACCGACTTACTCCATACCTTTAATGTCTGAAAGGCATTGTCTCATAGGCATGTTGTCCAGAGACCCTTAAAAATGAAGTAAAAATAAGTGTTCACATGGAATTATTTCTAAGACAAATTCTTTGTGAAAGCAAGTTGCAATAACACATGGGATGATCCCACCTATGTGAAAAATAATAAAAGAGAATTATATGAAGGTCTATGTAAAAGTCTATACTACAGTAAAAGTACTGGAAAGAAACCCAGTGGCTAACAGGGGTTACATCTGAGAAGGGGCGAGGGGTTGAGAGGTGATGTTGCGAAAGGGACCTTTCCTTTTTTATTCGTAACGTATTACTGAAATGCCTGAATGTTGACAATGAGAACATTTTCATACTGCACTCATGTAATTTAAAAAAACAAGCTTGGGGGAGGCTCTGCATGCAGTTGGGGAACCGGGGGTATATGGGAGCTCTGTCCTTTTCACTTCATTTTGCTGTGAATTAAAAACCACCCTAAAGAGTAAAGCCTGTTTTTTAAAAAAGAAAGAAAAAAGCTTTAAAATCTGTACAACCCCTAAATGCAAGGTAGGATCCAGGACTAGATCCTGAAACAGAAAGGGGATATTAGCGGGGAGAAGTGGGGTGATCCAAATCAAGTCTGGAGTTCACTTAATAGACATGGATTAACGAAATTAATCTCTTAGCTGTGACAATCATGGTACTGTTACAAAAGATGTTAACAATAGGGGAAAGGAGGTGAAGGGTAGATGGGGACTCTGTACTGCTGTTGCAACTTTCCGAAAATATAAATTCTTCCCCCCAAAATACTCCCAAACCAGTACACCCCAATAGGGACATGTGGTAGTGAAACCACTACTTTATATAATACTCACACATGGCCCACAGCTGTATAATCGGTAAACCTTTTGAGAACGCAATTTACTGGTATGTATTTGTCAGCGCATGTAAAGTACATGCTATTTAACTAAATCCTTCTTCTCCCAAGGTCTTTACCCAAGAAAATAATTCAGAAGAAGAAAAAAAAAGCTAAATATTATTTATAGTATTAAATACCATATTATACTATAGTGGCACTGTGCATAATAATGAAAATGGAAGCAAGCTTAACATTTCACAAAAAAGGAAAGGTTTGATAAATAAGACAATGGCCACATAGGGAATACTGTGCAATCATCAAAATAACTATAAGGACTGGACAGGGTAAAACTGTTTATGATCCACAATTTGAATTTTTTTTTTTTTTTTTTTTTTTTGCGGTACGCGGGCCTCTCACTATTGTGGCCTCTCCCGTTGCGGAGCACAGGCTCCGGACGCGCAGGCTCAACGGCCATGGCTCACGGGCCCAGCCGCTCCGCGGCATGTGGGATCTTCCCAGACCGGAGCACGAACCCGTGTCCCCTGCATCGGCAGGCGGACTCTCAACCACTGCGCCACCAGGGAAGCCCCACAATTTGAAATTTTTAAAACGTAGAACAAAATATTGTGTAGGCCAAATACAACTCTTTAAAATATACATGTGAATATTTTGTAATAACCTATAATAGGAAAGAATGTGAAAAAGAAGAGATATATATGTATAACTGAATCACTTCGCTGTACACCTGAAACATCGTAAATCACTATACTTCAATAAAAAAATAAAAAATTTAAAAATAAACTAAATTAAATATACATGTGAGCAAGGTCTACAAGAAAGCCTAGAAATATTAAAATAGTTGGGTTAAGAACAGGAAGATTACCGGTATGAATTTTTATAAACATTGCCAACAATGGGCATAACGGGTTTTTCTTTAATCTATAGTTAGGTGACCTTTAAAAAATTTTTTTAATTGAAGTATAGTTGATTTACTATATCATGTACATTTCAACACAGCAATTCAGTGTTTTTTGTTTTTTTTATTTTATTTTTGGCTGTGTTGGGTCTTCATTGCTGCGCACGGGCTTTCTCTAGCTGCGGTGAGCAGGGGCTACTCATTGTTGCGGTGCGCGGGAGTCTCATTGCGGTGGCCTCTCTTGTTGTGGAGCACGGGCTCTAGGCGCACGGGCTTCAGTAGTTGTGGCACACAGGCTTAGTTGCTCCGCGGCATGTGGGATCTTCCCAGACCAGGGCTTGAACCCGTGTCCCCTGCATTGGCAGGTGGATTATTAACCACTGTGCCACCAGAGAAGCCCAATTCAGTTTTATATATACATTTTTTTCTTTTTCAGATTCTTTTCCCTTATAGGTTATTACATAATATTAAGTATAGTTCCCATGCTATACAGTAGGCCCTTGTTGGTTATCTATTTTATATGTAGTAGTGTGTATATGTTATCCGCAGGCTCCTAATTTATCCCTTCCCCCACCCCCTGGGCATAATGTTTTAAAAGTGGAAAACCAGCTACAAATAAGTAAATATATGATTCGTTCAGACAATAAAAATCAATTGTCTAGAAATGTTAAAAATATTGAAACTGCTAAAATGTACAAACTATCCCATCTCTCGATAGACAAGTATGGACACAAACAGATATTCTCACAAACAGATACCTCTGAAATCCTTTAGAGACACACTGATTCATAGAATCAAACATCTTAAGGAAATAGTGTACAGATCAACAAAAACCTTGGACTTCTGCGAGTAAAAATGTATACATATGTTTTGCAACACAACACAGCAATACTGCAGCTCCCGCAAGTGTCCTCTTGATTGTGACACAATAATGTTAGTGGAAAGAATCTGGTGGCCACCAACTGAATAAACACAATTCCCAAAGACACATGGAAAAATATGCAGCGCGAACAGCTCACTTGTCTGAAAAGTATTGGGAAGTCCTCAGCAGTCTCCACCTTCCGGATGCCTTTCCCTCCACTGCCTTCAGAAGCTTTGATCATCAAGGGAAAACCAATTTTTTCTGCTGCCTGGGGGCAAAGGACAAACAGACCACTTTAGAGGTTTCCGCTGCTACCAGGATGATGAGAAGGTTCTGGCACCTGACCCCCCAGGAGCATTTACCTCCAAGCCCTCATCGACATCTTTCACGCAACCATCGTTGTAAATGTACTCTGGGACGCTGATCCTTTGCCCCTGCTGCAGACTATCTTCTGCCCACTCCACCGTCAGACCTGGAGGGTCACAAAGAAAACTGAATCTTCCCCAAAAGAGCACAGACACAACACAGAAACACAGGGCCTCTTCCCACCAAAGCCACTCTAGACCTGGCCTCTGGACCAGCAGAATTCAGACACAGCCCTTCAGCTTCCTGCAGTGGATTTTAATTTCCTTAAGGACTGACTCAACCCTGAATGGGACACCAAGCTTAAGAAAATTCAGACCGAGTCTACCAAGAACAGCCATATTAACCTGAATCCAAAAAAATCCCAACTCCAACTCTACCCTATGGAGTCATTCGTATGTGAATCATTACTTTCCAAAACCCTGTGAAGATTTAAAAAAAAAACAAAAACAGAAACAAACTTTTCATTCTAAATTTAAAATTCAATCTTTGGAGGAAAAAAATCAAACTGAATAAGAAACTCTTGAGATGTTTTTCCTGTTTATTTTTTTTAATTTATTCTAGAAATTCCACTTTTAGGAATTTATCCTAAGGAAGTGATTAAAATGGACATAGAGAGTTAGGTACAGGACTATCAAAGCTTTTAATATTTTCAAAATTAGAAAAAAATTCATCGGAAACAACCTAAATGTATAACTATAGAGGATTGTTAAGTCAATTACGGTATATCTGTATAATATAGTCCTATGCAGGCATTTTAAATGTTGTAAAGTGCATTTACTGACATAGAAAGGTTAGTGAGAAAAAACAAGTCACAAACTGTTAAATGTAAGAGCTCTGGTTTTTTAAAGGATGTGCCTAGAAAAAAGGCTGGAACAATATAACAAATGATCAAAACCGGGTCAGTCGATTATAAAGGATTTCTATTTCCTTTTCTGTACTTCTCCTAGTTTCTAAGTTGTCTACAATGAAACAGGACCATTTTCATGATCACTTAAAAATTTTTTAATGAAAGAATTAAAAAAGTATACTCCTGTCACCCCCTCTGCTCACATTAGCAAGATTGGGCCCAGGAGTTCCCCCGAAGTGAGGTTCAGGGTCCCTTACCACTTCCGCTCCAGGGCAGCGTTGGGATCTGCAGCGTCTGGGCCACGATGGTGGAGGCGATCTTGTCTCCCAGTGCCCACATGGCCTCGCTGGGAGGGCCTGAGGGATTGGGGCAAAGGGGAAGGCAGACTTAAGTCAGCCACAAGGCCCTGGAAGCCAGGTGCCAACCAGGTGCACAAAGAAACGTCCCCAAGTCCCAGCTTCCAAGGATTTAACATCAAGTCGGGGAAGAAAAAATCTATTAGTCTGCTACTTTACCAGTCAACTTTCAATACATTTGGATTGTAAACGTGATTTACAACCTAAGCTCTGTGGCCTATACAAAGTTCACTAGCAAAAAGCTAGACCAAGGGGGCAAGCCAGCACCTCAAAACACTAGACCACGCAAACTTTTTCTATAACGAGCCATAAGCAATACATAAATGAATGGGCAGGGCCGTGTTTCAATAAAACTTTATTTACAAAAGCAGGCAGTAGGCCAGATTTGGCCTGGGCTGTAGTTGGCTGGCTCTGGGGCTGGACCATCAATCTCCAGAATTAAACATGAGAGATAATGAGAGTCCCATGTGACAGCCAATCAGAGGTCATGGACAAAGAATACATCAGCGAGCACAGGCCACCAGGCATACCCTTAGGTGAGTATCAGGTATTGACTTAGCACCAAGCTGCTTTATATGCAAGTCTGGGTTGTGGGCCCAGAGATAAGGAGCAGCAATAGGGACTTATTGGGGATGGTAAATGATTCCCATCACACGTAACAGATAGTGTAACTGAGCAATGTTTACAAATTTCAAATCCAAATCCTGAAACAAACAGATGCCATTGACAGTAAGTATCATTTTACCTAATAAGTAGTAGAGATGAGAGGCTCTGGTCCCAGGGGGTGAGGGCATTCCAAAGGTCTGAGAACAGCCCAAGGAAAGGTGTGGCCTTATCAGAAAGGTTTCCAAACCCAGTTAGAAATCTGACCATGACTGGTATCTCAGTACCAACAGGAACACCAGCAGAGGGTTCTGCTTGCCCGGCATTATTCTGCTGTGGTAACCATGGTAATGGCTCCTATTTCCCTGGGCTGGCTGACCTATCCATGTGACCTCCCACCCCTGGATTCATTTGCTCCTGACCATGAAAGTGTGATGTGGGAATATCAAACTGGTCCCCTCCTTACAGGGCTGTATTAAAGAGAATCTGACCCACCGAGCAACTCATCAACACCCCAATTCCCACGCATCTGACGGAGGCGCACTCTACCTAAGAAAGCAATCCCGTGCTTGTGCAGGAGCTCCGGAAGTTTGGGGTTTTCAGAAGCATGGCCCCAGCCAGCCCACACCGCCTGCAAACACAAAGAGGCATGACAAAGGTCTTTCTTCAAGAACCCGCCTCCCATCACACCCCAGAAGCTCTTTGCTGGGTCACATCAGCCCTGGATTTCAGGGTCTCCTAGGACCCAGCTCCTCCATCCCTTCCAAACCGCGGAATCAGGTTGCTCCAGAGCTCAGGGCATCACCCCCGCCATGGGTAGACTGGGGTGTCCCGTCTGACTTACCTGCACGGGGATCCTCTTGGCAATGTCCACAATCAGCTCCACATTGGCATAATTGTTGTTGTTGGGCCCTCCTGGGACGGGGACGTACTGATCTGCCATCTTGATATACTCTGGGATTAAACAGGAGAGAAAAGAAAAGAAGGGCTGAGAGACTGAAGTCGAGGCCAGGATATCTGCAGGATGCAACCACGCCCCGCTACTGAAAGGATAACCATGAAGATTCGGGGGCAACAATGGACAAATGTATATGGTAGTTCAAAGAAAACTGAGTATGACTTTAATCATGTGAAAATATATATGTATCTGGGGACTTCCCTGGCGGTCCAGTGGTTAAGACTCTGTGCTTCCAATGCAGGGGGCGTGGGTTCGATCCCTGGTCAGGGAGCTAAGATCCCACATGCCTCATGGCCAAAAAAACCCAAAACATAAACAATAAAGACTTCAAAAAAAAAAAAAAAAAGAAAACACATGGGTGTCTGGAGGCCTGGAAGGCAACAAAAAAGAAGGAAACAAGCTATCAAGATAGTCGGATTAGAGGTGGGTTTTAAAAATTCTTTTTTTTTTTTTTTTTTTTAATTTTTGGCCTTGCCACGCGGCTTGCGGGATCTCAGTTCCCCGACCAGGGACTGAACCCAGGCCACGGCAGTGAAAGCCTGGAATTCTAACCACTAGGCCACGAGGGAACTCCCTAAAAATTCTTATTTAAGGTTTATCTTAATATTGTTTAGCCATTAAACAATACAATGTTTGTTTTTAATCATGGTAATAAAAAAAAACACATAACAAAATTTACCATCTTAATCACTTTTGAAGTGTACAGCTCAGTACTGTCAAGTATTCACATTGTTGTGAAACACATCTCCAGAATTTTTTCATCTCACGCATCTCAGACTCATCATACCCATAAAATGACAACTCCCCATCCCCCTCCCCGAAGCCCCTGGCAACCACCATTCTACTTTCTGTCTCTATGAATCTGACTACTCTTGGTGCCCCATATAAGTGGAATCATAGAGTATTTGACTGGCTTATTTCACTGAGCATAATGTCCTCAAGGTTCATCCCTGCTGTAACATGAGACAGGATTTCCTTCCTTTTCAAAGCTGAATACAATACAATGTTTTGATTTAAAAATATTCATGTTCTTTAAAACCAGAATCCCACTTCTAGAAATATGTTCTAAGAAAACACTCATCGACGAGGCCAAAGACTGATGTAAGAGGGTGTTCACGGGGCAGTGTTTTGAACTGTGAAAAGCTAGACTCAATCAAAAGTCAGGAGCTGGTACATCTGTACTATGAAATTCTTGAAGACCCTGAAAAGAAATGATGTTGAACTTTATGTGCACACTTGGAAAGAAACTAGAGAGCCATTCTTCCTTCCGGGCCCGCCGGCCTCTGATGTTTACCCAACACGTTGTGTTGGCGACTGGAGAGGTCCCAGAGATTATAAAGCGAGAAGTCAGACCATGACCCTCTCCTTGCTGAATTTTACTATCATGTTGGAGAAGATAAACAAGAGACAAACATGATAACTACAGGCTGTGAGCAGCACCGGGGCTCTCTGAGAGGGATGCCCAGGAAGACTATGAGACCCAAGTCGTGCGTGGAGGGGTGGAGACCTGCTATACAAAGAGCTTCGGGGAAGCACTGTCAGCAGAAGCTCCAGAACATTCCAAGCCTCTGCAACAGGAAAGAGCGAGGCCAAAACTGATGAGGCCGGTGTGACTGGGGCCCAGGGCTGGATGTCTAGAGGCGGGAGATGGGGGTCCAGGAGGCCAGCAGGGGCCATGTCATGTGAGGCCTTAATTGGCCTGAGTGAGGTTCTGGAATTTCAGCCTGAGCACGATGGGAGACCCAACAGCCTAAGGCTGTGGACTCAGCCCAGGGTTTCAATCCCGCCTGCATCACATACTGGTTGCATGACCCCGGGCAAGTGAGTTACACCCTCATGCCTCGATTATCTCATCTGTAAAATGGGGCTAACAAGGAAACCTGTCGTCACTGTAGTGAGCAGAAAGGAGGCCACGCCTGTGCAGAGCAGAGCCAAGGGCCTGAACTCTGGGGAGGCTCGGGGGGCTGAGGTAGCTGGTGCTGGACACAGGAGGGGGCTGATGGGACCTGAGCTGTGTTTTTAGAAGATCTGTTTGGCTGCTGTGTGCAGGGTCTGTAAAGGGATACAATTGTTCAGGGAAAAAAGCAAATTGTCCAATAGTTATTAACAGAATGATCAATGGTAATAGACATGGAGAGGTTAAGAAATAGAAAAATGAAGGAATGATTGAAAAACAGTACAAGTGCAAGAAGAAAACATATGGAGGAAGAAACACCAAATCTACTGTACCGTTTCTCAAAGGTGAGATTTCCACTTTGCACGTTAACCATTTGCATTTTTATAAGACATATGGGTCACTCTTGTTGTCAGCAGAAATTTTAATTAAATAAAGAAAGGGGAAATAAATACGAGCTCAGGAGAGGTACCCTGCGATGCTGTTTGGGGTCCAGGATGGACTTGGCCCAGGTGGGGTGAAGGAGGTGAGGGCAGGTAAGGATGCGGGGACGTGGCAGAGGGGAAGAAAGTCAGGGCCCAAGTATCAATACCTGCGTTGGCTTTGAGGTCCTCGGGGGTTACCAAGACTACAAACCGGATGGCCCGCTCATTTCGGAACATCTCATAGGCCCACCTGCGGATGGAGCGCATACATTTCACGGCGGCAATACCGTTGTTGGCAATGAGCACCTGGACAGGGGAAAACGAGGAGGGGCCAGAGCTGCACATCCACCTGTGCTGGAGGCTGAGTGCTACCCCAGGGCTCATCTCATCTCTGTGAGCCTCCCATGGCACCTCTTTGTAGTTCTACGGCACTCAGCCCAGCACAGAGCAGGTACATAAAGTCTGCTGGATGCATGAATGGATGATCCAATGGATGGATGGTTGAATGGATGATGGGAGGATAGATGATCAGATGGATGGATGGATGGATGGATGTGTGGATGGATGGATGGATGTGTGGATGGATGGTTGAATGGATGATGGGAGGATGGATGATCAGATGGATGGATGGATGGATGTGTGGATGGATGGATGGATGGGTGGATGGATGGTTGAATGGATGATGGGAGGATGGATGATCAGATGGATGGATGGATGGGTGGGTTAATGATTTTTGATTCCTCTGTTTGGCGCCATCATGTTCATGTAACATTTTTTGAGCACTTAGTATGTACCAAGCTACAGTAGAGTGTATTTTACCAGCACCATTTCATTTCAACCTCACAACAGCCCTTTGAAAGAGGCTGTATTTTTATCACTATTTGGGGTTAAAGACATTAAAACCCAGAGGAGTTAAGGCACTTGCCCAAGATCAAACAGCTAGTAAGTGGCAGAGCTGGCACTTGTGAGCCCTCCACAGTATGACCTATGCTCTGAACTGTCCCTGGTGGCTGCTTCTGTATCCAGAAGGTTAAAGGTCCCAGATTTGGGAAGGAAGAAAGGCAGTGAGGCTGGCTGTCCCCAGCAACAGAGGGGTCCTGGTTTCAGTTCTCACTGTGTTGTGAACTTGCTGTGTGGCCTTAGGCAGATCCCTTCCCACTCTGTGCTTCATCTTCATATGAGGAGCTCAGACTGGTAAACCTCCTGGTTTGGTCTCTATAAAACCAAGCTCTAGTTTTCTTGTTAAAAAAAAAAATTAGGTGTATAGGTTCAAAGCTCCAACTTCTGTACCAAGTCCATAATTTTAAGGTCCTTCCATCACTGACTAATCTTCGTGATGGCCCTGAAGGACAAGTTCCATTGGAGATTTGGGATGTGATCGCCTCTATTTTACAGAAGGGAATGTGAGCCCAGACATCACATCCTGCGAGTGGCCACCGTAGTTTCTGCGTTCCTTCTCCCCTTTCAAAAATGCCTCCCATGAGTGATGATAGAACGGCTGGGCTATGGCTTCCTCAACTTAATTATCAGAGCAAAGCTTCGGGGTGGGTGGGGCATGTGGGTGTGTGCATTTTCAGCCAGGGAGTCTGGTGGCAGCCGGATTGGGGAACCTATATGAGTCTCTGTGGCTTAATGCCATACTTAGGATGCTGGGGTGAGGGCATGGGCTCTGGTTTCAAATTCCAGCTCTGCCACTGATTAGCTGTGAGACCTGGGCAAACCACTTCCCCTGTCTGGGCCTCAGTTTCCTCATCTGTAAAATAATCCCCAATGACAATGCTGTGGGGATGGTTAAATGAGACACAACAATGTAAAGCAGTTAACAGGATGCCTGGCCCAGAGGAGACCCTCAATAAATGGTAGCTGCCGTCACTGTTGTTATCATTATTATTACCACCCTCAAATAAAATGGAAAAGAAAAAGGCCTTTCAGTCAAACTGACCTGGGTTCAAATCCTGACTTCAGCACTTACTACCTATGTGACTTTGGACAACCAATGTCAAATCCCTGAGCTCTAGCTTCTCCGTGAATATGACGGGAATGATCTAACAGCACGACGTCAGGGTCTTTACCGGCTGGAACAGGAAACAATGTGAAAAGCCTTCACAAACCGCCAATTTTAGCTGTTTCCTTCCGTCCCTGTCATTCTAGTATCTGGGTCTGCTCTCCTGTAAGGAGCTATACCCCTCGAGAGGGCAGAGCTGGGTCTTAGGCTCCCCTCCTAGAAACCCAGAAAGCAGCCCCCTGCACGAAGGGTCTTTGCCTCCCCACCCTTCTCAGAGGCCCCAGCCTCCTCCTCTGTGACATGGGGTCACGCACCTGTCACTTAGGCTGTCGTGAGGGTGAAAAGCTGATGAACCCCAGCGCCCAGCCCTTCGCAAGCACTCACAAAGGGGCAGGACTTTTCCTCTGCAGCCTGAGGCTGGCTGGCCCACCTCACCCCACACCGAGTGCCGGGACCCCACCTGTACCTTCTCGATGACCCGATCCCCGCCAAAGCGCACGACGAACTCGGCAGGGGAAGCCACAGTAAAGTCTCTGTGCAGGTCCAGCTTCTTCTGTTCTCGGCCTCTTCTCACCAGGTGGAGCCCGGACATGCTGGGCCTGCCAGGGAACAGGACAGACCCGTGAGCAAGCAGGTCTGGGACGCTGGGGAGGGGGTCGGGCACCCGGCAGCTATGAAATGCACATCCACAGAGAAGCCAAAGCCCATCAGACCCCTGCTGCTTTGCAGTCCCTCTCCGGGAAACTTGAAACACTTTACGAGGAGACTCGAGAGGTCAGATCACAAATGAAGTAGGAACGACCCTCTGACCTACCCCAAGCTGTACGATCAGATTTTTCATCTTAGAGTCATTCTTACTTTACATGCCCATAATTTAGCAGCTCAAGTAATACAAAAAAGCTTAGAACAGGGGTGCAAGTTTATGATCGGGGAAGTTCCCACATTCTAATACTTTACACTTGTTAAACAGTTTGTATCTTTCATGTGCTTTTCTGTACATGTATATCAAATTTTTTGAAAAAACTGAAAACAAAAAAATGTATAACAAATAGAGGGTCCTTGCCCCATCCCCCGGCTAGAACCCCACCCCAGAGGAAATCACGTTTGACTCTTTGTGGTATTTACACAGCTCCATGGTTCTGAACAATATGTGTACACTATCTCGTGAGTCATCCATTCAAGACACCATCCATCTATGAACTTCTTGACAGATGTGGAATTAGTGCTCTTAAGCAGCCATCCAATCGGCTCCCCGTTCCCCAACCTCTCAATACAGGTATACTGCAATTTGGTAAATTCAGTATTCGGTGTTTCATGAGTCTGGGATCATTATTCACAGGTGAGGGGCTGTGGTATACCAGATGTTCCTTTTTTTTTTTTTTTTTTTTTTCTGGAGTTAGTGATTTTTTTCATTGACTTGGTTTTCCTGGCATCTGTCACTAATTCATCTCACTCCTCAGCCTCTTAGTACACATAAGATAATTGATTGGTTCCATTATTTTCCATTGACCACATCACTCCTGAAGGCCTCGACGCTCCTTTCATCCAGACGCTGTTCTCTAAACCCCTATGCAACCGTCAACTGGGACTTCCCTTCACTGGCATCCTTAGGATTCCCTTTGCCTTTCCTTGGGGTTTAATCCTGAATTTGAGGGACCACATGGCTCCCTCTTTCTTGATGGACTCCTGTGTTTTGCTGGGGCATATCCACCAGTAGTTTCATCCAGTTAAAAAGATGGTACAATGGCAGGACACATGACAATAATGCCCCCAACATGCTTGTCTTGATCCTGGCTGCATAGGGTTCCCTTGCCACTATCACCTCAGAGACTCTTTTTGGTTCTCTCGGATCCCTTTTTTCTGTCCTCCATGTCTTGCTCCTCTTTGGTTTACTCTCTTGTTTCAATGGAAGACATCCTTCAGTAGCTTTCTAAGAAAAGGTGTTCAGGGGAGTAAACATTTTGTGGCCTTGCATGTTCTAAAACTGTCTTCCTTCTGTCACATTGGACCCGATCATTTGGCTGTGCGTGGAATTCTAAGATGGAAAACTTTCTCCTTTAGAATTTTGGAAGCCTTATGTCACTGTTGTTGTGGCTTCCAAGAATGCTAGAACCAGAGCCATGATGATCCTTGATCCTTTTGTAGGTGACCTGTTTTTTCATATCCAGAAGCTTATAGGATCTTCTCTTTGCCTAGTATTCTACAATTTTAGGGAATGATTTTAGTGATGTGCTGAGGTATGTGCCTACTTCCATCAGTAAGGCTGGGAAGCTGTCAGGCTCCTTCAATCCGGAAACTGAGGTCTGGGAATTTATCTTCAAATATTTCCTTGGTGACTTCCCTGACTCTTTTTTCTCCATTCTCTCCTGTTACCTGGATGTTGAAATTCCTGGACTGCCCACTAGTTTATGTATTTTTCCCCTCTCCTATTTTCTCTCTCTTTTCTTCTACCTTCTGGGCGATTCCCTCAGCCTTATCTCCTAAGTGTTCAGTGGAGTTTTTGACTTCTAATATCGTGTTTTTAACATCTAAGAGCTTGGTTTTGGTCTGTCAATATCCCCTCTTCTATACATCCTGTTCCTATGTGTATAATATCCTCCCTGCCCCCGATGAGGGTATTTATGATAGCTTCTCCAAGTTCTCTTCTCCTGATGTGGTTTCTGTTTCTCCCACATTTCCTGTGTCCCTTTTGTTTGTATGTTTGGGGCCTGCCTTCCATCTTAGAAACTGCACCCAAATGTTTGATAAGCTATGGTTGCTTCCTCATGACCAAGAGCAGGAACTAGAGGGCTGATGAGAAGTACTGAGCATAGGCTGGGGTCACTGGACCCTGACCTCAATGCAGGGTGATCCGGGAGGACTGTGTGTTGGGGAACCGCAAGTATTTTTAGAGTCATCCTCCCTGGCTGGTCCAATTCCCCCAGTGAGGAAAAGTTTTGGGGTCTTCTGCCTGGAGGATAAAGGTTGGCCAGGAGCCTAGGGACCAGGGGGAAGTGGGAGAAGTGTTGGGACAGGTCTGGGGGGCAGGGCAGCTTTCAGGATTCAGCACGCACACAGCACCCATCCTCCGGTTTGGGACACAGGCTCCACAGGCTCTACAGTGCCCATCGGTCTCCAGTCCAAAGACCCTCTGCCTTTCCCTCTCCAGAGATCAAACCGCCTGCCTGCTACTGGGGTGGAAGTGGGAAGCCCCCAGCCACCTGGAGCAGATGAGGGGATCTGGGATTCTTCCACCCAATCCTTCTCATGTAGATGCACCCAGATGCAGAGGCACCCAATGTTGCCAATCCCTGCGCCTTTTGGGGTACAGGTTCTCAGCTTCCCTCACTGCTGCTTTATGGCTCAGCCCTCTTGGTTCTGCTCAGCCAGTGACTGCTTGCTCTTCTGCTTTCTGGCTTCCAAAATGTGGCTGCTAACTTCCCCTCCTGTTCTTCCAGGGCCTGATGGGTTTCCAGCTCTTTAAGAAAAATCTCTCTGCTGTCATTTGGCGGGGTTTTGACAGGTGCAGATTCAGGCATTCAGCCCACTCTCTCAACCCGGAAATGGGCTATTCAAGCAGGGAGATAGCCACCTGCCAGGCATTAAGTTAGAGGTTCGCCACCCAGGGGTGCATCCAGCAACTGTGTCACCAGGCATTTTGGGAGGCTGGGGCTGAGTGGGTTTGGGGGGCCAAAAGTTTTGGTGAAGAACTGATAGACCCGGGACTTCCCTGGTGGTCCAGTGGCTAAGACTCCGTGCTCCCAATGCAGGGGGCCCGGGTTCGATCCCTAGTCAGGGAACTAGATCCCACATGCTACCACTAGGAGTTTGCATCCTGCAACAAAAGATCCCACACGTGGCAACGAAGATCCCACGTGCCGCAACTAAGACCCGGCGCAGCCAAATAAATAAATAAATATTTGAAAAAAAAAAGGAAAAGAACTGATAGATCCTAAGGAACACTGCCAGCACGTCACCGGGAAGAGCAAAGCTGGAAGCCAATAAGCCACTGTGGGGAGAGAAAGCCCAGTTTACAGATGGGCAAACTGAGGTCCCGTCAGGCAAAGGGAATCACCCAGCAAGTCAGCGGGACTGGGGCTCTTTCCATCACACCAGGAAATGCTGGGTGTGGGCATTTTCTGTTGTATAAAGTCTATCCATCCAGGACAGTTCCCCGTGGGAAAAGCCTTCTACAAACCTGCAGTCTGTCCCCTTCACCCCCGCCCCAACCCAAGCTCTGCCTATCAGAAATGAAAAAACGGACTTCTTGGCCAGGAAACAAAACCAGAAATGAATAACAGAAACCGATAATGATGCTATGCCACCACAGGATTTGTATTTTCAATTAAGACTGTCTCCGTTCAACAAAGCTTATGTATGTTGTCCGAAAGAACAAACAAATGAACAAATGATTTCCGGCCCCTGAACTGGCCTTCCTGCCTCCCACAAACTGCAAGCAGCTTTTCTTCTAAAACCTCCTAGGACTGAACTGCTGAAACGAAACAGGACTTAGAAAAGGACTCTGAAGGTCAATATCATCTTACAAATAGGAACAGTGCTTTCATCATAATTACATTCCATTAACCAACAAGCAGTTCAGTTCGTTTTTAAGAACTTTATTTCTTTAGAGAACAGGCAGATTCGGCCTGAGGGCCATTGTTTGCAGACCCCTGATCTAGGGAAATAGATACCAAAATGTTAAGAGCAGCTTTCTCAAAGTGGTTGAATTATGGGTGGTTTCTGTTTTCTCCTCTTTGCCTATATTTGTTAAATCTTCTGCCATGATACATTATTTTCAATAAGAAGAAAAAGCTATTAACTTTGTAATAGGGATGCTGAAAGCCATGGTCATTTTGGTATCCATTCGGTAAGGCACTCAGTATCCTCCACTGTAAAATGAGGATAATAACATGTACCTCATTGGATTGTGAGGATTAAATAAGCTCATATCAATACACAGAAAGTAAAAGATGGCATCTGGCACACGGTAAACTCTATATTATTTCAATGCAGTGATGCCAGGAGGATCAGGGTCTACTGATCTCCCAATCTAACCAAGAAAGGCATCAGGCCACTCCTCTGCCCATGGCCTCCTCCCCAACCATCCACCCTCCCCATTCTGTCCATGGTCTTCCCCAACTGGCTGGCTTGATCCTGTGGCTTCAGAAAGTCTGAGACATCCCACTTTTATACACGCAACATTAAAACTCAGCAATTTGACCTAAAGAGCAACAAAGAAAAACTCAACCATTAGACAAACACCATTCTGTGGCCTGGGAAAAACCATTCACAGCGCCATTTTGACTTCAAAACTGGTGACACAGCCCCTCCACTGGAAGGGTCCCAAACCCATCCCAGCAAAGTACACGGGTGAACACACAATGCTGCTGGTGTGGCTCTGCTTCAGTGGGGCCAGCCTGAGGCTAGTGGCTATTTTTATCTGTTTTTGACGAAGTTGGAGGCCAATCAACATTGGCTCTGGGGGACTGACCTTTGGCTGGCATTCCTTCCAAGGCAAGTGTGGAGGCTGAAATATTCCACTGTGACTTTGGAAGTGGCTTCAGGTGCGGTCAACTACACAACAGAGCTGTCAGCCAAACACCAAACACCATCAGCTGCCCAGGCACGAGACCAGGCAGGACTGCACTGGGAAGGAAGGAATAAACACCCTCAAATGTCACCATAGATTGGGCACAGGGGGCTCCTCCCTGAATCCCCACAGCCTTATGCAGGGGAGACCATCATCTCCTGCTCGCGATGAAGAAACCGAGGCTCAGAGAGGCCCACTGACCTCAAGTCACACAGCTGGCAAGTGGCAGAGCTGGGCTTCCAATCCAATTCTATCTGACCCCCGGGATCTAATTTCAAGGCACAAAGCTATCTGAGATAAATGGAAGTAACTCTATGGTCTGTACTTTCAAAAACAAGCACTTACATTTGAGAGACAATATGGTAATCTGGGGTTCTCAACTGGGTGCAGCTTTGCTCCCTTGGGGACACACAGCACTGTCTGCAGACATTTTTGGTCATCACAGCGTGGAGTGTACTCCTGGCATCTAGTGGATAAAAAGCCCGGATGCCACTCAACATCCTGCAAAGCCCAGGACAGCCCTTAACAAAGAATTACAGGGCCCCAAATGTGAACAGTGCCACAAGTGAGAAAGCCCAGTAGACTAGAACCATCCTCCCAGGCTTTGAATGCAAAATCTACTACTTATGACCTGTGTAATCTTGGGAAAGTTGCTTCAATATTCTGTGCCTTGCCTCCCTGATAGGATGTGAATATTTATACTATTAATAGGATCTGCCGCCTAGAGCATGTGTCCAGGGTTCACCACTGGGCCTGGCCTGCAGGAAAGAGCTTTAGCTGAGGTGCCTCTCTGCACGGGAGCCAGTATAAAAGCCCCAGTGTGAGGCCATCAGGCTAGGGCCCTGGCATTGACCAGCTCTTAAAACCCTTACCCTACCATTTCTTTCATAAAACAGGGATGGTCACTGCTCTGAGCTTATGCCCTGATGGAAGTAAAGGCCTTACTATTATCACCCAGCAAGTAAGCAAGAAAGGACATTGCATAGCCCAGGAAAGGTCGATAGCTTTGAACTCATCTTTGGACCCCCCCAATAAGTGGACGCTTGGAAATTTCTCAGGCCAACTGCCCCCTCAGTGCCTCCAGAGATGGCCACTTTGGCTGGGCCAGGGGTCAGCAAACTAGGGCCCAAGGGCCAAATCCAGTCTGCCACCTGCTTCTGTACCTCCCACAAACTAATAAAGGTTTTCACATTTTTGAATGGTTGAAAAAGAATCATACCTTGTGACACGTGCAAATTATATGAAATTCAAATTTCAGTGTCTGTAAATCATGACTGGAGTACACTCAGGCCCATTCAATTACATACTGCCTGTGGGAGCTGGAGCAGTAGAAGGCAGGGCTGAGTAGCTGTGACAGAGACCATCCTGCACAATGCCGAAAATATTTATTATTTGGCCCTTTATGAAAAGTTTGCAGACTTTGGTTTTTCAAAAGCCCCTCAGGAAATTCTAATGTGCACGGCATAGGAGTGAGACTACCCACAGATCAACAACCAACATTTCAACATGGGCAGCGGGCCTTGGTCCTGAGCAGGATTCCCTCGGCAGTGACATCATAACAGGATATTGTGGGGCTCACTAAAGACCAGACTCTTCTGCCTTCCGGTCCTCAACTTTATTTCATCCCAACAGAGACTCAAGTCTCTTCTTGAGATGTCCTCCAACCACTCCAACCCACATTCACTTCTCTGTTCTCTGAACTCTGGCCCTGTTTGCACACCAAGAAATGCTGGCCAGCATTTGGGACCTTGCCTTCCTATTATTTCTGGCTCCTTAGTAGATGGTCCAGGTCTTCAGGACAGGATCCCAAATGCCTCTTGACTGCATAGGCCTCTTTTGCAACAGAATTCTGTCATCACTGTTATCAGTTGTGCAAATGTTTGTGCTGACTCAGGACAGCACCCACGGCCCTGAGTGCTGGGCATAAGAACCCTGAAAAGGCCAATTAGGATCAGTCCCACTGACAGATGAGGAAACCGGGGTTCAAAGGGTTGATGGCACTTTTCAAGGCTACAGAGCTCAGAGGCAGAGTGCGGCTGTCTATCTCCATCTTTTTAGCGACTTTAAGCTAAGAGAGGAACCATGCAGTGACCCAATAAAGCATCTTCATATTATTATATATACAGTGATCACATGGTCTGAACTTGACGGGACAATTCCAATTTCGTGCAAGTTCATTCTTTTGGATTACAGTGGTTTGTGTCGGGGCTTCCCTGGTGGCGCAGCAGCTAAGAATCTGCCTACCCATGCAGGGGACAAGGGTTCAAGCCCGGCCCAGGAAGACCTCACATGCCGCAGAGCAACTAAGCCTGCGAGCCACAACTACTAAGCCCATGCACCACAACTACTGAAGTCCATGCGTCTAGAGACTGTTCTCTGCAACAGAAGAGAAGCCACCGCAATGAGAAGCCCACGCACCACAACGAAGAGTAGCCCCCGCCCGCCACAACTAGAGAAAGCCCGCATGTGACAACAAAGACTCAATGCAGCCAAAAATAAATAAATTTTAAAAAATTAAAAAAAATAAAAATAAAAAATAAAGTAGTTTATGAAAGCTATTCTTTTGGATTAAAGTGTACAATTAAATGTGATTCAAGAGTTATAGGTTAGGAAAAAAAAAAAAAGAAAGAAAAAAAAAAAGAGTTATAGGTTAGGGCTTCCCTGGTGGCACAGTGGTTGAGAGTCCGCCTGCCGATGCAGGGGACACGGGTGCGTGCCCCGGTCCGGGAAGATCCCACATGCCACGGAGCGGCTGGGCCCGTGAGCCATGGCCACTGAGCCTGCGCGTCCGGGGCCTGTGCTCCACAACGGGAGAGGCCCGCGTACTGCAAAAAAAAAAAAAAAAAAAAAAAGAGTTATAGGTTAAACTTTTTGTGTTAATAGTTTTATAGATCAGAAAAAAATGTATCCTTTGTAGACCACGTGGCCTGCTTTCGTTCCTGTAAGACTTGAGGGTATTGGCCAGATGGGTTAGATTAGGGCTCCACATGTGGAAGGAATGTGACTACCATGCTCCACAAAAAACTTAGTGCACAAGAATGACTGTGATTCAAATCTGGGACCCCTATCCTTCTGCGGGCCCTTTGCTCAGACATGCTCTGAGCACTCCAAGGAGGGTGCCCCCGAAGGCTCTGTTAGGCTCCTCTGCGGAAAAACCAAAAAACTGGAGGGTCAGCCTCCCTCCTGGTGGGCTGGCCACACATCTGGGTCTCTTGCCCTCTCTGAACCCTGCATCCGAGAAACTAAACAACCACCGAGGCCCTTCTGGCTCCAAGAGTCTTCACTTCCCTGGCACGCTCACCAGCCACAGTAACTAGTTACCAGTCGAGTCCTTTAGTCTTCTGACTAGTCCAACATTAGGAAGGGCTTATATTTTGAAAGAGTCTATTCAAGCACGTTATGCATGAAAACCTGGCTGCCTATGAAGAGCCCTTTGGGCAACAGCCTGAGCGGAATCCCCGTTATGCTATCACCAGCACTGACAGCCGCAGTTTCCTCATCTGTAAAATGGAGATGACAGCACCCACTGAGTGTCCCATGGTGCTGTTGTAAATTTGGCATGAGATCACACATACAAAGTGTTCAGCCTGGCATCCTGAAAGCACCCCATGAAGGGTAGCAGTTAATTACTGTTGCTCCCGTGGGCCTTGAATTTGAATTACTAAGAAAACACCTGCTTCCCCCATTAGATCAAGAGTTCCTAGGGACTTCCCTGGTGGTCCAGTGGTTAAGACTCCATGCTCCCAATGCAGGGGGCCCAGGTTCGATCCCTGGTCGGGGAACTAAGATCCCACATGCCACAACTAGAGAGGCCCGTGCGCTGCAAAAATGAGCCCACAAGCCACAAAAAAGAGCCCACGAGCTGCAACAAAGACCCAGCACAGCCAAAATAAATTAAAAAAAAAAAAAAAAAAAAAAGTTCCTAAAAGGCAGAGGTCATGTTTCCCAAACATTTTTGTGTCCCTTCCTGGTTCCAGATGCAGGCCTTACACTCAGGAGATAGTCAGATAATGTTTATGGACCAGATGGATACATCCTGGGAAAAGAACAAATGATAGGGAGAGACTTAGCTACAAGGCTGTTTTTCACTGTGTTAGTTATAATAACAAAAAGGGAGAAAGAGCCTAAATATCCACTCTCTGTAGGAGACTGTTTATAAATTTTAAAGTGTACCCATTTAAAGGAACACTGTGGACCCCTAGAATGCACCATGTGGAAAAAGCGTTGGCAAATGCTTTCTGTAAAGGACAGGAAAGTGAATACTTTAGGTTTTAGAGTCCATTCGGTCTCTATTCCACTACTAAATACTGCCCTTGAAGCACAAAAGCAGCCATAGATGATACATAACATGGCTATGTTTCAATAAAACCTTATTTGTAGACACTGAAATCTGAACTTCATGTAATTTTCACGTCTCACTAAATAGTAGACTTCTTTTGATTTTTTCAACTGTTTTTTTTCTTTTTTTGTTTTTGGCTGTGCCACGCTGCTTGCAGGATCTTAGTTCCCTGACCAGGAATTGAACCCAGGCCACCACAGTGAAAGCATCCTAACTGCTGGACCGCCAGGAAATTCCCTGATTTTTTTTCAACCATTTAGAAGTTAAAAACTGGGACTTCCCTGGTGGCGCAGTGGTTAAGAATCCACCTGCCAATGCAGTGGACACGGGTTCAATCCCTAGTCTGGGAAGATCCCCCATGCCGTGGAGCAGCTAAGCCCCTGTGCCCAACTACCGAGCCTGTGTTCTAGAGCCCGCGAGCCACAACTACTGAACCTGCGCGCCAAGAGCCCGTGCTCTGCAACAAAGAGAAGCTGCCGCAATGTGAAGCCCGTGCACCACAATGAAGAGTAGCCCCACTTGCAGCAACTAGAGGGAAAAACCTGTGCGAAGCAACAAAGACCCAGCACAGCCAAAAAACATATAAATAAGTAAGTAAGTTAAAAACTATTCTTTGCTCACAGGCCACACAAAAACAGGCTGTGGGCCACAGTGTGCTGAGTCCAGTGGTAGACTACTTAATGCCCAGTGAAAAAGCAAGTTACAATATAGTATGTTCTGTATGATTCGAGTTCATAAATTAAAGCATACCTGCACCAAAAATAAAAAAAGGCTGAAAGACTATACAGCAGCTGTTAATAAAGATCAAATGGAGGGGAGGGGTATGGGTGAGTTTGTTCTTCCTTTTTGCTTATCTATAATTTTCTGAATTTTCAACAACAAACACAGTTAGCATCACTTTGGTAACCTTATGCAATAAAATGAAGACCAAAAAAAAAAAAAAAAAAAGAAAGAAAGAAACAAAATGAAGCAGGTGGTGCTAAGAAGGGCTCAGGCACAGAAATTCCTACACTTAACCTGCTCAGGAAATAACCGTAAGTGGGATGCCTGCCCAAGGGTACGTGGATTCGCCCCGGGCTTCACGATCACCAGGCTTCAAAACGACCTGCCATCAGGCAACCATCACCTTTATCAAGGCTAAGGGGAGGAGGAGGGGGAAAGCGCGGGCCCCGCCAACCAGCCAACCTTGAGGCACCTGTGCGCCCCCGAGAGCCCTTCTCCAATCAACATCACTGCCAAATCTGGCAACCACCTGCACCGCCAAGACCAGCTAGAGTTTGTGAGGCAGGCTCCATCTCCCCAGCTGCCAAACTGAAGCCTGCCTTTCTTCGGCTGGGGGCGGGGAGTGGGGGTGGGAAGGACTCTGCACGAGTTTATAAAAAGATAACTTGCTGTACACCTGAAACTAACACAACATTGTAAGTCAATTATCCCCCAATAAAAATTTTTTTAGAAAAAGATAACTTAACGGTCACTAAAGTTGAAGCCTTACTTACTTTACTTTGCGATCGGGGAAACAGACTTTGCCCTTGGCGGGACTCATGTTGACCCTCCCGCCGCCCACCAGGCTCCTGCTGGGATGCACAGCATGCACCCCCTACCCCTGTGAAGCAGACCCCTGTCCCGGGGCCCAGCCAGGTAGCGACAGGGAGGTGGAGGCGCGGTCCTAGAGCGCCTCGGGCCGGGCGGCGAACCACCCTGCAGGAGCCCAACTCGGCGCAGGACTTCCTCCATCCCGAAGGGCGTCCTGAGCTCCTGTGTCCGGGGCAGACGCGCCCGCCCAGGCCCCGCCCCGACCAAGCGGACCCCGCCTCCCTAGAGGTCCCGCCCCCTGACCGGGCCCCGCCTCCTGTCCCGGGACAGGACACGGACCCCGCCATCTCCCACCCCGGGTCCCGCCTCCCCCCCACCCCGCCCCGGACCAGCCAGTAGCGCAGCCACCGCTGACCTTGGGCGCCGGGAGAGTGTGGCCCGAGACTTTAGGAAACCTCTTGGCTCCCCAGCTCCCCGGACTGGAGTAGAACAATTCCAGGATGGCATCCCCCCCTACAGACTGGCAGCTGGGAAAAACCTGCAAGCAATTCACGTGCTGGAATACGCACACAATAGGGAAGTGGTGGAAAATATGGGTTATTTAAAATGTGAGTCAGATGTCACCACGGTGCCTGGTAAAAGCCCCCGCAGTCAACTTTTGGTTTCCAAGTTCCGGTTTTTGCTTATTCTTTCACCTATACTTCCAGGGACGCGTCTGCTCCATGCCTCCCCTCCCCCCAGTGAGCTTCTAGCACACACTTGGAACCACCTGGGTCCCCAGCTAAAATGAGGGCCTCCAAGACAGGAAAGACCCAGCTGCCCTGTGACTCTAAGTAAGTTTCCTTCTGATAAGGTATTTACAGAGTGTTCTTCGGTGCCTCTGTCTCATTTAATCGTCGCAGCAATCTTAACTGTTTTATTTCTGTAATACAGATAAGGAAAGAAGACACAGAGATGTCTATCGCCCAAGGTGCCACAGCTGGCGACTTGAACCCAGGCAATCTGATTCCAGTTAGAATGAATGAATGAATGCTTCTCCAAGTAGTTATAATAAATAAAAAGGATCCGACACACTGCCTAGCAAGCATTGCAGTAGTAGTAAATGTAGCTTATGTGGATAGCAAACCCGAAAAATTAGAAATAAAATAAATGCAAAGGAATTCTCTTCTAAAGGCACAGCTAGGGCCACACATCCAGGGGGCGCCATCCAGGCGGCCACAAAGTGAACAGTGACCTTTCCCTGGAGTTGCGTAAGCAGGCTTGCCTGAGGGCACTGGTTAGCTGGTTAGTCCTCTAACTATACATTCAACAACATTTCAACAATAATTTTAAAATATATATATTCAATATCTTGTAATAATCTATAATGGAAAAAATATGGCAAAGAGTATATATATGTATATGTATAACTGAATCACTTTGCTGTACACCTGAAACTAACATAATATTGTAAATCAACTATACTTCAACAACAACAAAAATTTTTTTTTCATAAATAAAACAGGTGAACAAAATTCTCAGTTCTTCAGAGTTTCTGGAAGCTTCTTCATGGCTTTATCTTTAGTCCCTCCAAAAAGGAAACCTGCTGTAGGCTGTTTTTTTTTTTTTTTTAAGTTTCAAATAAAAACCCAGAAGTACTCATGACCCAAATGGCTCACACTTCCATGTAACCACCTCAAAACAGGAAAAACAATTAAAATCAGGAAATGAAGGTATTTCAAAACACCCTACCCTACCCAAAGTCAGTTAGGCTCTCCAGCTTACTCAACGTTTTTCTAGATATTTACTCTCTATTGACAAACCCCAATACTCATTGACACTGTGTGGATATTTCAACTTCTCTGCTTTGCATTGTATCCTCTTATCAGAGAGCTTCACCTGCCTCTTCAGTCCGTCTTCCTCTGTGGACACAGGTTGCTACACCTTAAAGGTGTATGCCCGGTGGGGCTTGGAAATAGCCGTGGCCACATATAAGAACTTTGGGAGATGCCCATTCAAATGATGGCAACTGAAGGATGGACTGGGAGTTTGGGATTAGTAGATGCAAACTATTATACATTGAATGGATAAACAACTAGGTCCTACTGTATAGCGCAGGAAACTATAGTCAATATCCTGAGATAAACAACAATGAAAAAGAATGTATAAATATATGTATGAGTCACTTTGCTGTACAGCAGAAATTAACACAACATTGTAAATCAAGTATACTTCAATTTAAAAGAAAAGCAGATGATGGCAACCGAGGCAGCCTCTGGGCTGTCCACTCCCAGCACTGCTGCTCTCATGATCTCTGCACCCTTCTGAGGTAGACACTGATGTTATCCCCCTTCAAGAGAGAAGGAAATTGCAGCGGAGAGGGCATGGGACTGGTCTGAGATCTGAACTCAGGCCTGTCTAACCCTCCACACAAAAGCAAAGGCTATGAGAGCCACAAAGGACTTAGAGCATACAGTCCAGCCATGGAGAGGGTAGGTGACATCCCCAAGGATGCACAGCTGAAAGCTGCCTGATAAATTGCCTCATCTCCTCACGCTTCCCATTTATAGAAAGAACAAGTTAGGAGGAGGGTGGAGGTACTTTTTCTGGGGCCCAGGTTAGGCGGCAGCATCAACACTGGGAGTTTTTTTTTTTTTTTTTTTTTTGCGGTACGCGGGCCTCTCACTGCTGTGGCCTCTCCCATTGCGGAGCACAGGCTCCGGACGTGCAGGCTCAGTGGCCATGGCTCACGGGCCCAGCCGCTCCGCGGCATGTGGGATTTTCCCGGACCGGGGCACGAACCCGTGTCCCCTGCATCGGCAGGCGGACTCTCAACCACTGCGCCACCAGGGAAGCCCAACACTGGGAGTTTGAAGACCGTTTTCTGATCTGCATCTGCTGAGGGTCTGGGTTTGAATGGCTTAAGGGCCTATGATATCTTGTTGGGAGGCCTCAGACAGACCCCTGCACCTCTCTGGGTTTCAGCTTATCTAGGAAGTGAGATGACTGATCTGCTTTTTCCTCCCCATAATTTTTATACTGTTTTATTATTAAACATTGTTAAAACTTCTTATAACAATGATATTTACAGCAGAAAGTTAGAAAATGCAGAAGAAAATTTAGATGACTCATAAGTGTACCACATAATTAGACAATTATTACTATAGTTAGACAATGATTACTAACTATTTGGAGACATTCCTTACAGTCTCTCCAGCCACACACACACACAGACACACACACACACACACACACACACACATTTATTAAGGATGAGTATTTTTGTGCTTAATATGCACCAGGGAATATTCTCAGCACATGACATACATGTGCCCACAATCCCTTACCAGAAATTCCCAGGGCCCAATGTATTTTAGAATTTGGAAATTTTTCTAGGAAGGTAAAGCCTTATGTGACACATTATGGTGTTACTATTTCACCAGCAGAAGGCATAAATATTCACACAAAATGGGATAAGACTATAAATAACTTTGCATCAAGGCAGGTTTTGCTGGTGAGTTCACTGCCAACTTATAAACTTAAGTTTCAGGACTTTACATTTCAGGACTGCAATTGCGTGATCCTGAATGTGTCCCATCCCCCTCGATCCACATATGCACCCCATAGGGTAGGATTATCAGGGTTACACGATAGTAAGAGGCAGCTTTGAACCTGGTGTCTTAGCCCAAGTCCATCGTGTACTAACCACTTTGCTGCTTGTTAAACATGTGGGATTGCCCTGTAACCTTCATTTCACAATATGTGAGCAACTATTTTGCTATTATACATCATGTAGTGTTCTCATCAGCTCTGTTCTGAAGGGTTGCATGGAAATTCCAACCCTGGGGGACTGTTTCCAAGTCCAAAGAAAGACCAAGTTCCAACTCCTGGTTTGAGATGAACCCAAAAGGAAAGAGACAGGAGGGAAGCCCTGAGCAGATAGCACAGTCACTGGATCTGTAATCAATCTATAATCGTAGCCAGCCTTTGTCCAGTCGGAAAATGGAAGGGAAGTGTGAGGTTGCATAACTGTATTAAAGGCAGAAGAAACATTTGAAATTGGAGTTTAACCTCAGAACTAGTCTACAAATCACAAGATTTATACAAAAAGGATTTTATGAAAACAGAAATTCTACTGCTGCTAAAGAGGGACAACAAAACTCCTAGTCATCTGTTCATCCATCCATCCATCCACCAACCCATCCGTCCATCCACCCATCCATCCATTTATTCATTCATTCATTCATTCATCCCCAGACTCATTCACAAAGTGTCTTGCTTGCCCCAGAAATTCAGAATTCTATCTTTGGCAGGTTTGGGTTGCTTGTTTCATTCACGTATTTGGTGAGTATTTCTTCAAAGTCTACCACGAACCCACACTAGGCTAGGCAGTGGGGAAAAGCGGAGACCCCAAAAATATGGCCCTGTTTTCATGGAGCTTGTGGTCCAATGCAGGACACAGGTAACAACCAAGTAAACAAAGAAACTAAAGACATGATCTCAAGGGGTGATTAAGTTTTCACAACACATCAGGGTGATCAATCAAGAAACTAGGGGCACGTGGGGAATACTGTAAAGGTGGGCCTTGACTCCCTGAAGATACTTCCACATGGGATTCTCGTGCCAGGTCATCAGAAACAACGAACACGTGCGGGTCCCCTCCATCAGAGGCCCCTGATTCAGGGACTCAGCTAGGGCTGGAAATGTTCTAGCGGAAATACCAGGATCTTGGGAAGCACCAGCAGAACCACCTGAGTTGCCCCTGGTACTAAAATTCAAAATTCTCAACTTTGAAAAGCACATGTATTGGGGGCAAAAGAACTGTGTGCCCTGTGAGCTTTCAGGAGTCTGGTCCAGCCTCCTCATGCTGCAGGTGAGGCATTGGAGGCTCAGAGAGGGGAAGAGGCCTATCCAAGGTCACACAGCACATTGGTCCTCCCTGTGCCCCATCACCCCACAATGCACCTTCATCTCTATGTCTTGGTGTCTCTGGTTTATAAAATCCAAGATCCTTCTACCCCTCCCCCAGTCCTTTGCTGGGACAAGGCAGGAAAAATGATTCACCTACAATGCTAACTTTCATGCAATGAAGATACAAGGGCAGAAAATTCACTTCCTGCTTTGGCCCACAGCCATATGCAAAGATAGGCCCTCGGTTAAGTATCGTTTACCTTTATAAATTTGCCAGTCCAGAAAAACTGTTTTTTTAAGAACAAACCAGCAAAGACCCCTCAAAATAGTAGTGGAAGACAGGGAGTAGAAACTTGGGAGTCTTCCCCCCCGCCCTACCATTTTAATCTACCATTTATTAAGTGCTTTATTCTCTTGCTAAGCACCTTAGAAATATGAGTTGATTTCATCTTCAGAACTTTCTCGGAATCCAAGACTCAGGAGAAAATACTAATGTAACATTTATTATTTTGGCCAGCCTATTTGCTTGATAAGTTCTTAATTAGCACCAGTAGGAAGAATTCACACAGTTGTTTCCTTTTTTTCAATTAGGGCTGGGTCTGTGCCATCCAAGACAACAGCCACCAGCCACATGAGGCTATTTAAATTTAAATTAATTAAAACAAATTTAAAATTCAGTTCTGGGAATTCCCTGGCAGTCCAGTGGTTAGGACTCTGCACTTTCATTGCTGAGGACGTGGGTTCGATCCCTGGTCAGGGAACTAAGATCCCACAAGCTACGCAGTGCAGCCAAAGACAAATAAACAAATAAATAAATAAATAAAATTCAGCTCTTTAGTCACACTAGCCACATATCAAGTGCTCAGTAGTCACATATGATGAGTGGCTGCCATATTGAACAGCAGAGTTCTAGAACATTCCATTCTGGAACATCCCAATGTGGCAGAAAGTTCTGTTGGACTGCTCTGTTCTGGCTTGAAAGTTGCCTCTTCCAAGAGCTCTTCCCTGACCTGACCACATCTTTCTAAAACAGATCCCCACAGGTATTTCTTCTGTAGCCTGTTTCCTTCCTGGCATTGAACAAACTTGGAAACTATCTTATCAGTTTATCTGTTTATTTGTACATTTCCTATCTCCCTGCTAGGACTCTCCATCTTGTTTCCTGCTGGAGCCAGTGTGGTAAATGTATCTCACCATTCCTCCTCCTTAGATGCCACCTAGCAACCCCTCATTGGACATCCACGTCTAACATAATCTCTGATGCTTTTTCATTTGGGTGAATTGGTTTAATAAACTGTTTTTCCCTAATCCCTGCTGAAACCGTCATAATGAGAGAAAGAAGGGTCTGGAAGGGAGAGAATGTAGGAGATTACTGGAGAACACACTGTGACACAGTGGAATGAATCCTGCTGTCCAACAGATCTGGCCTTGAAACTTGGCTCTCCCACTTCCTAGCTGCATGATCTTAGAAAAGGTACTTTGCCTCTTTTTTTTTTAACCATTTTTTAAAATTGAAGTACAGTAGATTTACAGTGTCGTGTTAGTTTCAGGTGTACAGCAAAGTGATTCAGTTATATATATATATATATACACACACACATATATATATATACACACACATATATATATATTCTTTTTCAGATTCTTTTCCATTATAGGTTATTACAATATACTGAGTATCATTCCCTATGCTATACAGTAGGTCCTTGCTGTTTATGTTTTATATATAGTAGTGTGTGTATGTTAACCTCAAACTCCTAATTTATATCCCCCCCGCTATCCCCTTTTGTAGCCAGAAGTTTGTTTTCTATGTCTGTGAGTCTGTTTCTCTTTTGTAAATAAGTTCATTTGTATCATTTTTTTAGATTCCACATGTAAGTGATATCATACGATATTTGTCTTTTTCTGTCTTACTTCACTTAATATGATAATCTCTAGGTCCATCCATGTTGCTGCAAATGGCATTATTTCATTATTTTTTAAAGCTGAGTAGTATTTATTTCACCTCTCGGAGCCTCAGTTTTCTCATCTGTAAAATAGGGATCCACCACCAGCCTTGTACCATTGTTATAAAGGATACATGGGTAATTTATATAAACTGTAGGTAGAAGAGGGGTAGGTAGAAGTGGGGAAGCTCTGGGTGAATTCGAGTGCTGGGTGAAGTGGGTGCTGGTGGGAAAGGAGCTGGGGAGGAATTTACTGCTTATTGAGCACCTACTGTATACCAAACTCTGTGCATACTTTATAAACATTATCTGACTTAATCCTTCAAAATTTTACAGATGAGGGACCGGGGCCAGGAGAGGCGATGTGCCACGCCCAAGGTCACACAGTGCGGGGTGGCAGAGCCAGGGTGGAACTCAACTCTGAAGTCTGACTGTTCCTTTAACCCTTCCAGAAAGTCAAAACAGTCTTCCCCTAAAGATCATCAGTATAGGGAATATTTGCATTTTTCTCTTTTCTCTACCTCCAAGTTCCAGTAACCAGGGTTAAAAATGTTCCAGTAACCATGCTCACTGGGAACATGGTGCCTATGTAAGAGCCCATGTCCTAGTCCAGCTTTTCCTCATTTTAGCAGAGAGCGAGCAAGAGCTGCTTAAAAGAAGAGCCAACAAGATTCCACTCCCAGGGCAGAAGAACAGACTGGAAGCAGGAAGAAACACTAGAACACAGCAGAGGTTCTTTCCGGCTGGCAAAGTCATGGTTGGTGGCTCTTTTGTACTCTCTGCTCTCCCATATTTTCCATGTTTTCTACCTGGGATTACCGTATTCCATTTGTAATTTGGGAGTGGGGGGTGGCAAAGTCTGATAACAAGAACAACAGAAATGAAGCCACTGACTACACTCTCAGGACAGTCCCACCTGTGATGGCCCTGTAGGTATTTGTTTCCAACAATCAGTTTGATGGATGTGTAATAGTATTTGAATTTCTGCCCTTTTTTTTTTTTTTTTTTTTGGCCATGCCACATGGCTTGTGGGATCTTAGTTTCTTGACCAGGGATTGAACCCAGGCCCTCAGCAGTGAGAGTGCAGAGTTTTAACCACTGGACAGCCAGGGAATTCCCTTGAATTTCTGCTTTTAAGGCATCACTGGGGGAAGGCATGTTTTACAGTTGTTATTTACCTATTGGATGAATGAACAAATGAACGAACAAGTAAATGGATGTCTCATCAGGAGTCAGGGAAACTGTCCCTCCCTTTGGGTTCCCATCATTGCTTTGGCTCTTGCCAATCTGAGCTCATTCTGCTTAAATTATAACTAGTTGTTGCATACAAGGTCATCCTCCCCAACCAGACCGCGATCTTCTAGAAAGCCAGTTTCCTGGCCTGGGGCCCTGTACATGCAGTAGATGCTCAATAAATTTTTTTTTTTTTTTTGGTGGTACGTGGGCCTCTCACTGTTGTGGCCTCTCCCGTTGCGGTGCACAGGCTCCGGATGCGCAGGCTCAGCGGCCATGGCTCACGGGCCCAGCCGCTCCGCGGCATGTGGGATCTTCCCGGACCGGGGCACGAACCCGTGTCCCCTGCATCGGCAGGTGGACTCTCAACCACTGCGCCACCAGGGGAGCCCTCAATAAATGATTTTGATAGGAGGGAAGGAAGGAAGCAGGGAGGCTCATGTCTTCTGCTTGTCACATAGCTACCCTCAAAGCATTGGCATGAGCGGGTAGCTTGGCTGAGCAGGGAAGGGTGTGGACCCCACCCTAACTCTGCGCCTCCTGGTTACAAGGACAGAGGGTACGTTACCTTATAGTGGGGACAGGGGTCTCAGTCTCGCCTGCGGTCTGAGCAGCCTCCAGGGACAGGGTCCCCAGGCTGGCTCGGCTGCCCTTCCGGGAAGATTCTCTGAACAAGCCAATGCCAGAGTCCTCATCGGAAGAGTTGTCATCAAAAGAGCCCAGGATGAAGTTGGTCATCAGTTGCTTCTTGATGTGCGCCCGCTTCCTGTCTTCTTTGGAGAGGGTTCTGGCTCGCTGGCCCTGGGGTCTGGCTAGCACGGACAGGCCATTGGTATTTGGGGTCTCCAGGCCTTCAGTCTCTGTCCCGTTGGCTTGGCATGCTGGGAAGGCATCATCAGAGGAAAGGGGGTTTCCTTGGGGATTCTGCAGCAGGGGTGGCTGGGAGTTTCTTTGCTGGCAGGTGTCTTCGGGACCTTTGTGGGAGGCTGGCTCAGTCTGGTCAGGGGCCTCTGGCAGAGAGCTGCTGCTGCAATTTTCCTGCAGTGGCGCCCTGGAGCTGTCTGAGGCTGGAAGAGGCTCCTGACTTGCAATGAAGTTCACCTTCAATTTACTCTTGGTGACTTGCTTGGAGTCCGTCATTTTCCCCCAGCTTTTTAACCAGAAAAAGGTCAGGCAGGAGAAAATCAGATAAGATAGAAGAAGAAGCAGGATCATTCAGAAAATCTGTAAGGGAACAAGAGAGACGTTTTAGGATTTATGTAATCGTGTTATCTAGCTCTTAAAGGAGGTGGTGGTGAGAGCCAGTTAAGGTTCTGTGTGTTCGGCTGAGAGGGCTGGAGGGGAAAAGCACTAGATGGGGAGCAGAGAAGGGGTGCTCCTGCTGGCTTACATGCTCTGTGGTCTGGGGCATGTTTCTTTCTTTTTTTTTTTTAAGATTTTTTTTTTTGATGTGGACCATTTTCAAAGTCTTTATTGAATTTGTTACTATATTGTTTCTGTTTCATGTTTTGGTTTTATGGCCACGAGGCATGTGGGACCTCAGCTCCCCGACCAGGGATCAAACCTGCACCCCCTTCATTGGAAGGCAAAGTCTTAACCACTGGACTGCCAGGGAAGTCCCTGGGACATGTTTCTTAACTTCTCTGGATCTCAGTTTCCCACCTCTAAATAAACTAACACACACTCACCATAAATCATAAACATGCATGTGAGAGAGAACTAAATGAGATCAGGTACATTAAAAGACTCTGTTACAGCATCATTAATCATAATTTCCCCAGAGTGGAAACACTCTAAATGCCCAATAACTGATGAATGGATAGACAAGATGGGGTCTATCCATACAGTGGAATATTGTTCAGCCACAAAAAGGAATGAACCACTGGTACATGCTACAACATGGATGAATTTGAAAACACCATTCCAAGTGAAAGAAGCCAGTCCCAAAAGACCACATATTGTATGATTCCATGAATTTAGATAATATGCCCAGATTAGGCAAATTCATAGAGATGGAAACATCAGTGCTTGCCTGGGGCTAATGGGCTGGGGGTGAAAGCTAAAGGGTACAAGGTTTCTGTTTGGAGTGATGAAAATGTTCCAAAACTGATTGTGGTGATGGTTGTACAACTCTTTGAATAGACTAAAAACCATTGAATTTTGCGCTTTACGTGAGTCAAACAGTATATGAGTTATATCTCAACAAAGCTTATCTTAAAAAAAGACTTCATTATATTCCAATCTGTAGATGAAAAGGATTGTTGGCTTCTATGATCATCATCTTCATCACTACCAGGATCATCAGCATCACTGTATTATTATCACAACCATCATCATGGTCTTGGAAAGAGGAATGGGTATCTTGTCGTATTTTCTTTATAGCGCTAGTACACCTGATGCAGGTATGCTCATATCTAGAATGAAAGTTCAGCAAGACCAAGGAGGGTCTGTTCTGTTCCAGGGTCTAAAACAGTGCCTGGTACAGAGTGAGAGCTTAACAATGGACAAAAATTCATTTTGTTGAATACATGAATTCAGATATTCTGATTTCTAACCCATGCCTGTGACCATCACACTAACTCTACCCTATTAATGAATAGATAATTATTATTTGCAGGAAATAGTTTAAAAAGCAAACAAACGAAAATGCAACCTGAATGTATTGAGATTTCTGACCCAATTTTGCCATAATTATCCAGTAGAAGCATTAAAAAAGTGGGACCAGGGCTTCCCTGGTGGCGCAGTGGTTAAGAATCCACCTGCCAATGCAGAGGACACCGGTTTAAGTCCTGGTCTGGGAAGATCCCACATGCCACGGAGCACCTAAGCTCGTGCGCCACAACTACTGAGCCTGCGCTCTAGAGCCCACGTGCCACAACTACTGAAGCCCACGCGCTCTAGAGCCCGTGCTCCGCAACAAGAGAAGCCACCGCAACGAGAAGGCTGCGCACTGCAACAAAGAGTAGCCCCCACTCACCACAACTAGAGAAAACCCGCGCGCAGCAGCGAAGACCCAATGCAGCCAAAAATAAATTAATTAATTAAATTTAAAAAAAAAGGAGGACCACAAAACTCAAGCTTATCACTTTAGTATCTAAAAGGCATTTTCTTTTTATTTATTTATTTATCTATTTATTTAGTTGCACCGGGTCTTAGTTACAGCAGGCGGGCTCCTTAGTTGTGGCATGCAAACTCTTAGTTCCAGCATGTGAACTCTTAGTTGAGGCATGCACGTGGGATCTAGTTCCCTGACCAGGGATCGAACCCAGGCCCCCTGTATTGGGAACACAGAGTCTTAACCACTGTGCCACCAGGGAAGTCCTGCATTTTCTTTTTAAATTTCAACACAACACTCTTAAGGGAAATGGAAAAGTTCTCAAGATGTCCCAGAACTACATGATCCAAGCAATTCTTGCACAGTTTGGGCTACAGAATTTGCTGAAATGTTGTCAGGGGTATTTTCTAGGTAATACACAGGGTCAGGAGATTTTTTTCTTTTAAGATCATCAAGTTTCCTTTTTAAAAAAAGTCAGTCAAGGGGTTGTTCAATATCAATGAACAAACCACATTAATAGAACAAAGGGTCAGGAGATTTTTTTTTTAGGATCATCAAGTTTCCTTTTAAAAAAAAGTCAAGGGGTTGTTCAATATCAATGAACAAACCACATTACTAGAACAAAGGGAAAAAACACATGATCCTCTCAATGAACACAGAAAAAGCATTTGACAAAAATCCAACACCCTTGGGAATTCCCTGGTGGACCAGTGGTTAGGAATCTGCGGTTTCACAGCCAAGGGCCCGGGTTCAATCCCTGGTTGGGGAACTAAGGTCTCACAAGCTGCACGGCACAGCCAAAAAAAAAAAAAAAAAAAAGATCCAACAACCATTAATAACAACATTCAGAAAAGTAGGAATAGGAAAGAACTTCAACAGAATAAGGCACATTAATGAAGAAAAACCACAGAAAATATATACTCAATGTTGAAAGATGGGAAGCTTTCCCCTAAGATCTGGAACAAGACAAGGATGCCCACTTTCACCACTGCTATTCAACATCATACTGAAGGTCCTAGACAGAGCAATTAAACAAGAAAAAGAAATAAAACGCATCCAAATTGAAAAGACATAAAACCATTTCTATTCACAGGTGACACGATCCTATATATAGAAAATCCTAAAGGACCACCAAAAAACACTAATAGAGGTAATAAATTAAGCAGTTGGTGGCTACAAGATCAATATGCAAAAATCAGTTGTGTTTCTATACACCAACAATGAACAATCTGAAAAGGAAATTAAGAAAATAACTCCATTTATAATCACATCCAGGAGAATAAAATATCTAGGAATAAATTTAATCAAGAAGGTGAAAGACCTATAGACTGAAAACTATGAAACATTGCTGGAAGAAATTAAAGAAGACCTAAATAAATGGCAAGACATCCCATCCTCATGGATTGGAAGACTTACTATTGTTAAGATGGCCACGCTACCCAAAGCAATCTACAGATTCATATGGAACTGCAAGGGGCCCCAAATAGCCAAAGCAATGTTAAAAAAGCAAAACAAATTAGAGGACTCACACTTTCCAATTTCAAAATTTACTACAAAACTATAGTCAGACAGGAATAAAGACACAGACCTACTAGAGAATGGACTTGAGGATATGGGGAAGGGTAAGGGTAAGCTGTGACAAAGCGAAAGAGCGGCATGGACATATATACACTACCAAACGTAAGGTAGATAGCTAGTGGGAAGCAGCCGCGTAGCACAGGGAGATCAGCTCAGTGCTTTGTGACCGCCTGGAGGGGTGGGATAGGGAGGGTGGGAGGGAGACGCAAAAGGGAGGGGATATGGGAACATATGTATATGTATAACTGATTAAATTTGTTATAAAGCAGAAAAAAAAAGAAAAAAAAAACTATAGTCAGTGTGGTATTAGAATACAGACAGACATATAGACAAATGGAGTAGAATTGAGAGTCCAAAAGTAAACTCATACATCTATGACCAACTGATTTTTGACAAAGGTATTAAGACCGTTCAATGGGGAAAGAATAGTCTCTTCAACATATGGGTCCGGGACAACTGATTTCCACATACAAAAAAATGAAGATGGACTCCTAACTTATACCATACACCAAAATTAACTCAAAATGGATCAACGACCTAAATACAAGAGCTAAAACCATAAAACCCTTAGAAGAAAACATAGGGGTAAATCTTCATGACCTTGGAGTTGGCAATGGAATCTTAGATATGACACCAAAAGCATGAGCAACAAAATTAAAAATAGATAAATCAGACTTATCAAAATTAAAAACTTCTGTGCACCAAAGGGCATTATCAAGAAAGTGAAAAAACAATGTACAGAATGGGAGCAGATTTTTACAAACCATATATCTGGTAAGGGCCTAGTATCCAGAACACATAAAGAACTCTTACAATTCAGCAACCAAAAGACAGACAACCTGATTTTAAAACGAGCAAAGAACTTGAATCGAAATTTCTCCAAAGAAGATACACAAAGAGCTCATGAAAACATGAATCCTTAGTAATTATGGAAATGCAAATCAAAACTACAATGTACCACTTCACACCCACTAGGATGAAAGAAAGAAGGAAGGGAGGGAGGGAGGGAGGGAGGGAGGGAGGAAGGAAGGAAGGAAGGAAGGAAGAAAAAGAAAGAGGGAGGGAGGAGGAGGGAGGGAAGAAGGGAGAAAGAAAGGAGGAAAGACAATATCAAGTGTTGGTGAGGATGTGGAGAAGTTGTAAGTTACTAGGGGGAATGTAAAATTCAACTGCTATGGAAAACGGTTTGGTGGTTCCTCAAAAAGTTGAACATTGAATTACTATACAACCCGGGAATTTTACTCCTAGGCATATCCCAAAAGAATTGAAAACAAGGACAAACAAATACATAAACGCACATGTTCACAGCGGCACCCCAACTTTCTGATGCTCAAGCCTTGTTCCTACTCCTGGGTTTCTCAGTCAGTGCACTACTGACATTTGGGGCTGGATACCTCTTTGTGGTGGGGACTGTCCTGTGCATTGTTGGATATCGAGCAGCATCCCTGGCCTCTACCCACTTGATGCCAGTAGCACCCTCCTCCCTCTCAGGTGTGACAACCAAAACTATCTCCAGACATTGACAAATGTCCCTGGGGGGTAAAATTGCCCTCATGTGAGAACCACTGGTCTTAACTCCTACACCTATGCACTCCTTCCCCCCTGCTTCTAGATTGTGAGACGGGAGCTTCTGGGGAAAAGGTGTATTTCTTACTCATCTCTTGCATACAGTAAGTTCTCAAGACAAGTTTAAAAAGCACCAGCAAGAAAGGTCAGAGTCCTGAAATTACTGACTCACACGTGTTCTCTGGTAATTGGCAGATGGCATTGCCAAAAATGGTGCAAAGGCTATCCTGGCTTTACTGGAGGCTCGACAGCTTAAAGCCCTATATCTTCCCCAAGCAGTAGGTTATGGCATTGCATAAAGGTCATTCAAGACTGTGTCCACTGGCCACTCCCCCCTCACACCCTCTGCTGGCCACATGGGCCAAGTGCTTTCACAGCTCCACTGCCCACCCACTCCAAGTCAGCCAGTGGGTACAGACCTCCACTGTGGAAACAGCCTGTTCACTGGTCTTCCCTGGCCAACTCAGAGACCTTTGGAAACAAAGACCAATTGTCACTCATTTCTGGATCCTTGTGCCCAGGCTAGTAGTGCTTGGTGCATAGTACGTGCTCAAAAAGTATGTACCGAATGAATGATAAATCCATGCACACCCACTGAGCACCAACAGATGGCTTGAGGCAGGCAGGAATTTTGGTTTCAGGATCTCATTTCTGAAGGTGCATTCAGGAACACCAGGGGATCAAGCTGGGTGTCTCCATGGCAGTTCTGAAGTAGAGTTCCAGGCAGAAGACCTCATACAAATATGGCCAACTTTAGGTACACTTTAAATGTACACATTGGAAATTCTGAGAAATAAGAAACACTAAGTGCATTACATTGAAATGCTGAGCTTCCCCCTACCCCAAATAGAAAAATACTTGAGTTATTGCTGAGGAAATAAAAGAGAAAAAATATGCTACAATGGTTTGGAGTTTAGGAACCCTGAGAATGAATACTTTACGTTGATTTCCATTGGAAAACCAATCAAACTATGCGGTTTTGCATAACACAAGCACTTTGGGAACTTGCTGGCTGGTTGAATGGATGGTGGATGGGGACTGTGGGTGGAAGGATAGATAGGTGGTGCTTGGAGAGGGGTTGAGTGGATGGCCAGATGGGCAAGATGGCGAGACACATGCATGGTAAGCAATTGAGGGTTGGTGGGTGAAGTTGCCAAGCTCTAAATTGGAAGTTCTAATGAATAGAGGGACCGGCAATTCTCCCCAGTTCAGCCCCCTCCCTCACTTGGCAAATCCTTTATGATCTGCTGTTATTCTGATAGGAGCCAGTGGGTCAAACATCCCAAACCTACCTTGCAGAGGTTACCCGCACAAAAAACCTCAGGGTCTTTCCCTTTTCTTGGAAGTGTGATGATGGGGGACCCACAGGCCACCACATGAGAACTTTTCCCAAGTAAGTACATAGAGACAAATGGGGAACTCTCTGAGAAAGCTCCCAAAGAAACCCTCTGAGCCTCAGTTTCCTCGCCTGTAAAATGGGGATGCTGAGTCTTGCCCCCTTTACCTGTCTCACAGTTGCTCTTTGAATAACCTACATAGCATTTGTGTCAGTGCTATCAGAAGCATCAAAAAGCCACCAAGCATGTACAGTGACTTCAAGCTTCCAATCCTCAGAACAACTTGGTGGATCTTACGATTGTTATGGTCTTTATTACAGTCCCATTTTATAGTTTGGTAAACTGTAGTTCAGAGAAGTTCGGTTCCTTGACTTTGCTCGCATCCAGGCCCAGTGCTCATACCTTTCCCACTGCTCCACCATTGAAACTGGATATACATAAATTCCATAAAGCGGAGGGTGTTCCCACAAGCACCTGGATACGACCCTAAAATCAGATACCTGGCTGTGTACCTGGAGGGTGGAGCCAGATGTGCACAGCGGTCTAGAAGGAGAACTGTGCGTGTGGTTCAAATCCACGGGCAGTCAGGGCCAGAGAAGTCCTTCCAGTGAACCCTTGTGGACACGCCATGCCGAGCTGCTGCCCTTTGCTGAAACAACCCAGCTGACCTGAAAACCCAGCGAGGGCCGAAGCTATTTTTATTTGTTGCAAACCGAACTCAAGCAACAGCTGCCTGGTGCCAGAGCAGTCGTGGCCCTGACCGTAACAAATGCAGGAAACTGCTCGCTTCCAACAGGTGCTGGCTGGCAGCGAAGCAAGGGCTGGAGAGGGAGGGGGGTCGGGAGTTTGTTCTCCAGCCACCCGCCTCCAACACAGCCACCCACACCTGGCCTGGCCTTTGAGGGACAGAGGAGGGCAGAATGTCAGCATTAAACCAGCCGTCCTGTTCCCCACTCGGATGTTTCCTCCCACCAAGATGAACTCCCGATTGCTCGCTGCCACTTACCGCCACTGTGGCCACGGCCACCGGCTCCACTCTCATGTGGGTCTGACAGGCTCCCACGGGGTGCCTGAGGGAACTGGGGCCGTGGAGTGTCACCTTTCAGCAGGAGGCTGGTGTCATGCATCAGTCCATGGGGAGGAGTTTGGACCAGCTCATGCTGGACACGAGTGAGTTTTCCCCCAAGTCAGGCGTCCTTATCTGTCATCCACAAATATAAGCCATTTGCCAAGGTCCTCGCTCTTCCCCCTCCCCCAGCTTCAAGCTCAAGTACTTAAGAGGCTGTGTATACTCTCTGGCCCACAGGGCCACCTCCCTCTGGCTTGCCACACTCCTGGACTTAGAGCCTACTTAGCTGCTGTGTGGGCAGCCACCGCCTTGCCCAACGCTGAGCCTCTAGAGTTTGTTTGTTGTTAAACATCTTTATTGGAGTGTAATTGCTTTACAGTGGTGTGTTAGTTTCTGCTTTATAACAAAGTGAATCAGCTATACGCATACATATGTCCCCATATCCCCTCCCTCTTGCCTCTCCCTCCCACCCTCCCTATCCCACCCCTCCAGGTGGTCACAAGGCACTGTGCTGATCTCCCTGTGCTATGCATGGAGTTTTAAACACTCTATGAGTTTTAAACAGTCCCATCATCACGCCAGCCTCCTGTTCCCATGTGTTCATCTGTAAGACACCTGCTAGAAGGGGAGCATGAGTCCCAGCAGAACCTGGGTTTGGCCAAGGTGATACTGATGGAAAGAGAAGCAAAAGCATCAGGACGAAGTTCGAGGGCCTCTGGCTGGCAGGCGATGGTGCAACAACGGTTTGCAAATTCAGAGATCATTAAAGTGATAGAGGAAGCTATGCCGGGCCGCCAGTGTGGTCAAAGCTGCCAGGTGGATACTTCAACCTGCACTCCGGCCCACAGGGCGGGGGGCATCACAGGTCACCCTGCGTTTCCCAAAAAGCCACTTAGCCTCCAACCTGCAGCCTAAGAGGGGGACACTTGGCATGTCCAGTGTCCTTGCTTTGTAGGTGAGCAGAGGCCAGAGGTCACATGTGAAGTTAATGACACAGCCATGACTAGCACCAAGGTCCCCCGCGCCAGGCCTGTGTGAGGTGATATTCACAGTAAAGAGCCACTGTCCTTGGGTACCTTGCTGGGTGCCCTGGACACTGATCTGGGTTCTCATCTCGGCTCTGCTGAAGAGCCGGGATGGAGTTCTATGCTATGCAAAGCAGCATAAGGATGCAGCTCCACGATGGAGTTCTCGACAGTCCAAAGTGGTCACCCATGCAGGGCGCTGAGCACAGGGCCAGGCGCAGTTCATCTTAGCGATCATCATTAGCAATCTGAGCTGAGAGCCTCGGGCAGGATAAGTCACCGCATGGTGACACTCTGCTACCCACAGAGTGTTGTCTCGGCTAAATCATGTCCCCTCTGTGAACCTCAGTTTCCCCATCTACTGGGTTGGCCAAAAAGTTCGTTCAGGTTTTTCCGTAAGATGTTAGAAAAGGAGGGAGAATCCCCAGCCTCACCCGCCTCACCCACCTCACAGGATTATTGGCAAGACCAACCAAGGTCTGTTTGGTCGCTAAACACCACCTTCCCCTTCTTGGTGAGCCAAAAGGGAAAGAAGGCGGCTGGTGATGGTGAGTAAGGATCCTCTTCCACCAAGGGACAGAAATGGATTCACGTGGGTGGGGGCACCCATCCGACACTGGTCAGGTGCTTGGATGGGACAGGTAGATACTCACATCAGAAACAGTCCTTGGACTCACTTCAGCTTTTCAGCCCCGCAGGGCAGGTGCTTTCCCAAAGGGGAGGCATATCTGGGGCTTCAGCAGCCTGCATCAGGCTGAATTAAATTCTGTAAATTAAATTCTGTCTGTTCCCTGATCAGTGGAGATGGTCCTGAGAACTGTGTGTGTGTGTGTGTGTGTGTGTGTGTGTGACTTTTTATGTTATTCAGAGAGAGGATATCCTTAAATGCCAATACAGGGGTTAAAAAATGGAAGAAAGGGGACTTCCCTCGTGGCGCAGTGGTTAAGAATCCGCCTGCCAATGCAGGGGACACAGGTTCGAGCCGTGGACCGGGAAAATACCACATGCTACAGAGCAACTAAGCCCGTGAGGCACACCTGCTGAGCCTGCTACTAGAGCCCACGAGCCACAACTACTGAGCCCACATGCTGCAACTACTGAAGCCCGCGCACCTAGAAGCCTGTGCTCCGTGACAAGAGAAGCCACCGCAGTGAGAAGCCCGCGCACTGCAACGAAGAGTGGCCCACGCTCGCCGTAACTAGAGAAATCCCACGCGCAGCAACAAAGACCCAACACAGACATAAATAAATAAATAAAATAAAGATAGGGATTCGGCCAAAGTTACTAAACCAGGAGCAGTGATTAGCAAATTGGTTCTATTGTGAAGGATAGTCATTTATTTTCTTTAGTACTTTGGCATCTGAAGAAGAAATGTGACATTTCGGGTGACAGGAGAGGGAGATGTAGCTCCCTACAGACTGAGAGACTTGAGAAGTCACACACCCTGTGTAACCTAAAAACGTCACCTTCCCCTGCAATTATGGCTGAGGGCATTGGTACAAGGTCATGTTTCCTTACCCCAGAGGAACCAATCAATGTTCAGAGACAGCAAGAGAATTGCAACCCTCACCTCTAAGAACAGATTCTGTTCTCTGTTATTCTTTAACTACAAACATTAACTAATAAATAACAACAACTATACCTCCCATTATAATGAGCGCCTTGCATTCAGGATCTCATTTACTCCTCACAACATCCCTACAAGGGAAGTACTATTCTTATCCTGTTTCACAGACCAGGCATGAGAATCCAACCAGGCGTGAGAATCCAATGCCCAGAGAGAGGAAGTGAATTTCCCAAAGTCACACAGCTTTGGAGGTAGATAGAATCCAGCCCTGCTCTGCCTGACTCCAAAGCCTAGATTCATAAGAGGTGGAGGTGAGCAGACTATTGATTCAATTGATTAACCGGCTTCCCTCTTGGATGGGGGGAATCAGAAGCCTGGAAGAGACCCAGGGAGGGTCAGCAGTTCTGAGACTTATCACCTGTCAGAACATCTAGGTCTCTGGAAAATTTCAGCAAATACTGAAAAGCCTAAAGTAAGCCTAAAATAAAAGCCTTTAGAGTAAGCCTAAAATATCTACAACCACTTGATCCTAGAATCGAGCAGGTATGCAGTCTCAGGGGCCACCGATTTGAGAACAGCTTCCAGTAGGAAAACACATTTGAGAAAAGTCTGTGAATTTCAGTTCTCCCCACCCCCCGTTCGGAAAAGGCTCAGATATCACAAGTCCCAGGGTCCTCCAGGACTGCTGACCTAGAAAGGGGCACTTCCTCGGTGCCTGTCGCATTGCAGGTGCTTGATTAACACCTGGGGAGCCAAGCCAAGCTTTTGATAGGGTTGACCTGTGCGGGGGCCCAGGCAAACCCAGCCTGAATGGTTCCAGATTGGCCCCTGCCTCGAAGAAATGTAAGAGGAGTGGGTCCCCCACCTCCAATGGAAAACTCACTCTGCTGTCTCAAAGGCCTATAGGGCTCATATGTTCCGAGCCTGTCTCACTTGAGTCATCCCTGCAGAAACTGCCGAAGTCAACCGTCCCACACGCCTGAGGTCCTGGTCCCCTGCCACCTTTGCAGATGGAATTCTACCCTCCTTCCCCTCTATTCTTTCTGTGCTGTGAATTTGCGTTCAACCATCACTTGTTCACCGACGGGTAATTGCTGGGCACCTGCCAGGCATGGTGCTGGCTGCCACAGATATGGTCCAAACAGTGCAGGAATGGTCCTGCCCACGCAGGGTTTACAATCTCATGGGGAAGCAAGTAAGATCACGGCGGAATGTAAGGGCACAACCAGGAGAATCGCCACAAAGGAGAAGTGCTTGAAGAGCCAGTAACAGAGGCCCCGGTCTGGGTCTGCCAGGGAAAGCTTTCTCAGGAGTATCTCTGCTGAGACGGAGGGAGTGTGATTTCACCAGGCGAAGGTGCCAGGGCAGGAAGGAGGAGGAATAGTGTTGGAGACAGATGGAGCAGGAGATACAGAAGCCCGGAGTCGGGAGGAGACAGAACCTCCAAGAGCCCCACAGTCGGCCTGGTGCTGAGAAAACAGTGAGGTGGGTGGGGGGCAGCAGACAGGGATGGAGGCTGAGGCAGGGCCATGAGATGCTTAAGGGAGTCAAAGCTCCTTCTTGGAGCTATGGAGGGACAGCTACAGCGTGGGAGCCGAGAGCACATGCTACGGTCCGGCCGCCTGGGGTGGGATCTTGGCTCTGCCACCTACAAGCAGAGTGGTTAACCTGAGCCTTAGTTTCCCCAGCCCAAGCAGCCCATCGGGGCGATTAAATGCACTCACACAGGTAGATTGCTTAGGCTGGCATAAATGAAGCAGGCAACCAGGAGGAGCTGCCGTGATTGCTACAGCAGCAGTGCTGACGGTCCCTGCCTCGGGGACCAAGGATCCTATGCAACACTTTCCCCTGATGTCGAGCTGTTATGTGATGGGCACCTCTTCCACCTGTTGCCCTGGCTCTGTTGGCCGAGGGCCTCCACCCAGGCTAGTCCAGGGCAGGGCCATTGCAGCATCCAGACTGAAAGGCAGTGGTGTAACTCAGGAGGAGGCGTCCTCCTCCCCATTTGAGCCACACACCACCCTGGGGATAGCGGCTCCCCTCCAAGGCTGTCCCAGAGCTTCCTGCCAGCTTTGGAAATCTGGTTGCAAATGTTGGAGCAGAATCGACTGAGCCCCAAGGATGATTTTCTCCCTAAAAAGAAGCAACCTCTCCTCTGTCCAGACCGAAAAGCAAAAACGTCTGTAGATACAGAATCAGAGAATCTGGGTGTTCAAGCCCTGGCGCCATCACCAGGAAAATCTTTAATGGTTTGTATTTGACTCTTGGGACCTCAACTTCCCAGTTTTGAAACATGCCAACCTCACAGGGCTCCTGCAAAGACTGGATAATGAGAACGCTTGGAAGAGCTTGTAGGTTGTGTGGAGAGCAGTAGCAGTAGCAGTCTCGAGGGCCACTTCCTGCTAAGGTACAGCGACACAGAAATGTCCAGGGGCAGGGAGAGGGTCTGAGGGATGGCCCAGCCCTTGGGACGCGCCCCCCACCCCGGAATCTCAGTTTACAATCTCATGAAGTGTAAGCAGGTTGGCCTCACTGATGGATCAGGTTTTGTGCCAACAATTAATCTAGGTCATTTTTGAGTTAGAAACTAAGACCCCTATGGGCGGCACAGTGTATTGGTCGGAGTACAGGATCTGGAGGTGCTAGATTCTTCATTTCCTGTGTGACCTTGAGCAACTTTCCTCACCTCTCTGAGCCTTGGTTTTCTTGAGGATTCAGTGGGGATAGTAAGAATGCCTTCCTCATAGAGTTTTGGTGAGGTTTCAATTCACTAATACATAAACAATGCAAATCATGAAAGAACGTTTCATTTATTCATTTAACATTGGTTGCACTTTCCATGATGTATCAAGCCTTGTGCTAAGGGCTTTACCTAAGATCAAGTTCAAGCCACTGTTATCTCTCACATGGACCATTGCACCAGCCTCCTAACCCATCTGGCTGCCCCTGTCATGTCCCTCCAGTCCACTGTGCACAGAGAAACCACAGGGAGCGTGTAAAATGTTCACATATATAAGGAACCAGGACCCCTTGGAGAAATGGCTGACTCCAGGGCTGGGGCAGAAATGTAAACACAGAAGGCACCACCTGAATGGGCTTCCCTGCCAAAGAAAAGATATTTGGGGCCCAAAAAAGATGACAACTGCAGTGGATTGAAATACATCAAATATATTTTTGAAAATCATGAGGTCATAATGTTACTGAAAACAAACACAAAAACCTCATTGACACATTGGAAGGTTGCCATGGCACCACTTATTACTTTGGAAATTGACTTACAAAAAAAGGGGTGTAATTAAGCATTTATCCTGCCTTTCCTATAGGAAAAGACCCTGTATATTTCAAGGTTACCAAACGGTGGGTGAAAGTTGTAAGTTATAGCTAATAAACGCAGAAGGATTGGTAGAGGTAGAAAACCACCATCCACAATTAGCAATGAAATAAAATGTTTTAGGCTCCGGCCATCAGTGGCTTGTAAAACCATCTGGTGAAAGGTTGATGGGGCATTTCACAATGGAGATCAGGCTGCCATCCCCAAACTCTCTCATGAGTCAACATCACTAAAAGTGGGATGACTATGGAAAGGGTGTGGAGAAAAGGGAACCCTCTTGCACTGTTGGTGGGAATGTAAACTGATACAGCTACTATGGAGAACAGTATGGAGGTTCCTTAAAAAACTAAAAATAGAATTACCATATGACCCAGCAATCCCACTACTGGGCATATACGCTGAGAAAACCATAATTCAAAAAGACACATGCACCCCAATGTTCATTGCAGCACTATTTACAATAGCCAGGACATGGAAGCAACCTAAATGCCCATCGACAGACGAATGGATAAAGAAGATGTGGTACATATATACAATGGAATATTACTCAGTCATAAAAAGGAACGAAATTGGGTCATTTGTAGAGACACGGATGGACCTAGAGACTATCATACAGAGTGAAGTAAGTCAGAAAGAGAAAAACAAATATCGTATATTAACACATATATGTGGAATCTAGAAAAATGGTACAGATGAACTGGTTTGCAAGGCAGAAATAAAGACTCAGATGTAGAGAACAAATATATGGACACCAAGGGGGGAAAGCTGGGGCAGGGGGGATGAATTGGGAGATTGAGACTGACATATATACACTAATATGTATAAAATAGATAACTAATAAGAACCTGCTCTATTAAAAAAATAAAAATTTTAAAAAAAGTGGGATGACTAGACATTCTCTTCTAGTCATATGACATGACACAATGCACTGGATTTGGACCTGAGTTGATTCAAACCTCTAGATTTAATACTTATTAAGAGGGACAGAGGATGAGTTCCCTGGTGGCCTAGTGATTGGATTCTGGGCTTTCACTGCCATGGCCTGGGCTCAATCCCTGGTTGGGGAACTGAAATCCTGCAAGCCGCATAGTGCAGCCAAAAAAAAAAAAAGAGGGACAGAGGAACGTGCTAAAAGACACTTGGAAGATGCTTAATCAGCCAAATCCAGGATGGGGAGAATTCTACAGGACAAATGACTCCATTTCTTCAATAAGTAACGGGCATTTAATAATGGTGGTGATTATTATAGATTAAAAGAGACAATAGGACGTTTTGTGGGTCCCGATTTGAACAAAACAACCTCAAAGACACCTTTGAGACAACTGGAGGACACTGAGCATGAGCTGGATACTAGATTAAGGAAATAGCATTAATTGTGCTGGAGGTATGGGACTTCCCTGGTGGTCCAGTGGGTAAGACTCCGCACTCCCAATGCAGGGGGCCTGGGTCTGATCCCTGGTCGGGGAACTAGATCCCACTTGCATGCTGCAACTAAGAGTCCATATGCCCCAACTAAGAAGCCCGCACGCTGCAACTAAAAGATCCCGCATGCCACAACTAAAAAGATCCTGTGTGCCGCAGCTAAGACCCAGCGCAGCCTAAATAAATAAATAAATAATTGTGCTGGAGGTAGATAATCATGGCAGTGGCTTTTTTAAAAAGTCCTTATAGGGCTTCCCTGGTGGCACGGTGGTTAAGAATCCACCTGCCAATGCAGGGGACACGGGTTCGAGCCCTGGTCCGGGAAGATCCCACATGCCATGGAGCAACTAAGCCTGTGCACCACAACTACTGAGCCTGTGCTCTAGAGCCCACGAGCCACGACTACGGAGCCCACGTGCCACAACTACTGAAGCCCACACGCCTAGAGCCCGTTGCTCCATGACAAGAGAAGCCACCGCAATGAGAAGCCCGTGCACCACAACGGAGTGTAGTCCCCGCTCGCCGAAACTAGAGAAAGCCTGCGCACAGCAATGAAGACCCAACGCAGCCAAAAATAAATAAATAAAATTTAAAAGTCCTCATCTCTTTTAGGGATATGTACTAAAGTATTTATCTGGCTCTGAGATTTGCTTGAAAATACTCCAGAAAAACAGAACTCGAGCTACTGATACGTACACTGAAGTATTCAGGGGGAAAGGTACTGATGTTTGCAATTTATAAGAAATGTGTAAATCCCTGATCAGGGAACTAAGATCCCACATGCCGAGTGGTGTGGCCAAAAAGAAAAAAAAAAGAAATGTGTAAAAAGTGTAGGTAGAGAAATAGACATGTGACCAAGCAAATAGAGTAAACTGGGTTTAAAAAAATTTTTTTTTTAATTAATTAATTTTATTTTTGGCTGCGTTGGATCTCTGTTGCTGTGCGTGGGCTTTCTCTAGTTGCAGCGAGCGGGGGCTACTTTTCGTTGCAGTGCTCGGGCTTCTCATTGCGGTGGCTTTTCTTGTTGTGGAGCACGGGCTCTAGGCATGCGGGCTTCAGTAGTTGCAGGCTCTAGAGCACAGGCTCGGTAGTTGTGGTGCAGGGGCTTAGTTGCTCCGCATCATGTGAGATCTTCCCGGACCAGGGCTCGAACCCGTGTCCGCTGCACTGGCAGGCGGATTCTTAGCCACTGAGCCACCAGGGAGGTCCTGAGTAAACTGCTAATGGCAGAATCTAAGTGGTGGGTTTATGGGTGCTTGCTGGAAAATTCTTTTAACGTTGTTGTATGTCTGAAAATGTTCATAATAAAATGTTGGGAGGAAAATACAGGGGAAAAGGTGTATGTGTGACTAGGAGAAACTAGAAGAGCAGAAAGTCGGTAGTTATTGCAGGGGGTGGTGAATATGTAGCAGCTTGTTGTGCTATTCACTCTACCTCTGAATGTGTTTTTCAAAAAGGTTAATTTTCTATACTAAAAAGTTTAAAAACACATAAAGCAAGATGTAAGGCACCCAGCCTGCTGGTTAGAACCTGAATACCAGTAGTTAATACTTACTAATACTATGTGTCAGGTTCTGTACTGAGCATTTTCTTTCTTTTTTTTTTTCTTTTCTTTTTTTTAATTGAAGTGTAGTTGATTTACAATGTTGTGTTAGTTTCTGGTGTACAGCAAAGTGAATTAGTTATATATATATATAAACTAATTATATATAATCAGTTTATATATATATACAGACATAAGGGAAGAGATGTCAATTATATATTATATAATTATATAAGGATGTCAATTATATAATCAGTTATATATATATTCTTTTTCAGATTCTTTTTTATTAAAGGTTATTACAAGATATTGAATATACTTCCCTGTGCTATACAGTAGGTCCTTGTTCTTTATTTATTCTCTATATAGTACATATCCCAAACTCTTAATTTATCCCTCCCCCACCCTTCCCCTTTGGTAACCATGTTTTCTATGTCTGTGAGCCTACTTGTTTTGTAAATAAGTTCATTTGTATCATTCTTTTAGATTCCACATATAAGTGATATCATATGATATTTGTCTTTGTCTGACTTACTTCACTTCGTTTTAAAATCTCTAGGTCCATCCCTGTTGCTGCAGATGGCATTATTTCATTCTTTTTATAGGTACCACATCTTTTATTTTTTAATAGATCTTTATTGGAGTATAACTGCTTCACAATACTGTGTTAGTTTCTGTTGTACACCAAAGTGAATCAGCCATAGGCATACACATGTCCCCATATCCCCTCCCTCTTGCATCTCCCTCCCTCCCACCCTCCCTATCCCACCCCTCTAGGTGGTCACAAAGCACCGAGCTGATCTCCCTGGGCTATGCTGCTGCTTCCCACTAGCTAACTATTTACAACAGCCAGGACGTGGAACCAACCTAAATGTACCACATCTTCTTTATCCATCCTTTGTCAGTGAACATTTAGGCTGCTTCCATGTCTTAGCTATTGTAAATAGTGCTGCTTTGAACATTGGGGTGCATGGATCTTTTCGAATTAGAGTTTTCATCTTTTCTGGATATATGCCTTGTACTGAGCATCTTCTAATCGTGACCTCACTCTGCCTTGTGAGATCAGTGTCACCAGAAGCCATATTTTATTGAGGAAGAAACCCAGGGTTTGAGAAGTTAAACTCACCCAAGGGGACTTCCCCAGTGGCACAGTGGTTAAGAATCCGCCTGCCAATGCAGGAGCCAAGGGTTCGAGCCCTGGTCCGGGAAGATCCCACATGCCGCGGAGCAACTAAGCCTGTGCGCCACAACTACTGAGCCTGCATGCCACAACTACTGAGCCCACGTGCCACAACTACTGAAGCCCATGCTCTGCAACAAGAGAAGCCACCACAATGAGAAGCCCGCGCACCGCAACGAAGAGTAGCCCCCGTTCGCCGCAACTAGAGAAAGCCTGTGCACAGCAACGAAGACCCAAGCCAAAAAACAAAAAAAACTCACCCAAGGTCATGCTGGCAGTGAGCAGCTGAACTGAACTTGCACTGCTTCCCATGGTCCACGTGGCCCTGGTGATCTGGCCACAGTGGTCCCCTTCAGTCCCACAGGCGTTGGCCCATGTTCTGGAATGCTCTTCCCTTCCCTGCCTCCTTCCGCCTCCTGGCATGGTTATCTCTTGCTCCTTTTTTTTTGTCTTTGGCTCCAGTGTTCCCCCGCTAGACTTGCCCTGACCCCTATGGGTCTGTCTTATTCTCTATGACACATCCCTTCCCTTAGGTCAATTATCACCTGCTGAAATGACACCATATTTTCACTCATACTCTCATCCATCTGCCCCAGTGGCATGTAAGCTTCCTGAGGACCAGGACTGGCTTTGTCTTGCTCTCCGCTCCCCAGTGCAGCGCCTCACACACGGAAGGATCGGTAAGTACCTCTTGGACGCATGGATGCCCGCACCTGGCTCAGGTGTGTCTGATCGCCCAGCCCTCCTGCCTCCCGGTGCAGTCCTCCTGCCCCAAGGGTGTGAGTGCCAAGTTGAGGCGTGGGGCAGCCACCTGGATGGGCACCCTGCTCCCCCTCCCTGTGATATAAGGGACTGCAGGAGACAGAACACCCAGAATGCCCAGCATCTGCTCTGCGCCCTCACGGCTCCCTGTCCTCGGCCTCCTGGCACTCATCACAGCGTGCAGTCATGTGTGAGGTCACTGTTACGTGCATACCTGTCTCCCCGCCTTGAAAGTCAATTCTGGGAGGGTAGCCGGGGCCTGAAACCCTAGTCTACCCAGATTTAATCTTTCCCAACCCCTTTCCTAGCAAGCAGGCATCTGAAAAAATGACTCTGGAAATAGGGCTCTTCGGTAGATCCGGTGTAGACACAGCGGGAGGAACGTAGCAGTTCTTCAAAAAACCAATGAGATTGTTGAATAATAATAAAGGCTAAATTCGTTGCACACTTACTACCTACCAGGCATTATGCTGCATAGTTTACATTTATCATCCCTTTAAAGGTCTGCAAAAACTCTATGAAGGATGTACTCCTGCCTTGCAAATGGAGATGAGGTGCAGAGGGAGAGTCTGTTGCCCAAGGTCACATCATCAAGGGGCAGGTCGGGGACCTGAGTTGGGCTGTCCAGTTGCTGTGTGTGCGTGTCTGTGTGTGTGTGCATGCGCACATGTGTTTTCTCCATCCCTTCTCCTATACCCAGCTCCACCCAAAGCTGAGTTAGTGCAATTGTCTGTTAGCAGATCTCCCTGTTCCAATCCATCCAGAGCCCTGGGAGCCTGAGCTCCGTATACTCAAACACACACACACACACACACACACACACACACACACAGCCTTTGAACCCTGCTCAGGAGTTCAAACCTGGAATCTTATCCTTCCACGATCCTGCCTCCCAGGATTCTTGAAAGGAAGGGAGGAAGGCATTAAATTGTTCCACGCTTCTCAAGTGGTGGCTGTGCGGTACAAAAGACGGTCCCCATCCTTGCCAAATCCCAAAGTCACATCCTGGAGAGTCCCACTGCAGGTGAGCACAGGAAAGGCTCTGACAAGTCCTGCTGGAAAGGGTCTGGATTCCCCACAGGCAGCCCAATGTTTCCTGAACTGCTTGGAACCAGAGGAGTTTTTCCACGTTGCACCGGTTATTCCATAGCAGGAGGGCTCCAGAAGCCGCACTTTATTGGGAGTGTGGAAATAAGAGAGCACAGCTTTCCTAATAACAGAGTGGAGGAAGCCTGCTAAGAGAGGCGTTTCCAACAACCGATTATTCTAGCTAGTACTGAAGCCTGCGACTGATTTACTTCTAAATATAAAGGAGGGCGCGTTCAAGGTTTCCCTCTGATATCACTGTCACTCATGATTTAATTTGATTTGAAGAGATGGCGCTTTAGTGAGTCCAACAGGACTGGCACAAGACCCCGGAAGAGTGTGCTTGTTTTCCTGGGGCCCCAGCACAGGTCGGGGTGGCTAATGTGTGCTGGGTGCCCCAGGGGGGCAGAGAGCGGGACTTCTGATGTGGGAGTGACCTGGGTGGAGGCTCTGACATTTGTCATCTGACTGACCTGAGCCTGTCACCAAAATTCTCCAAACCTTGGTTTCCTGCTGTGAAAAGGAGTAAATAGTATCTCCTTACCAGGAGTGCCCTTGTGGGTAAACACCTGGCACATGCCAACCACTCAGTAATCCATACCTCGGTTTCCTTGCTGTACCCAGCAGCCCTGGATCCCTAGAATAATGGAACATAGACTATCTTCCTGGAGAACCATCTTACTCTATGGTAATAAGCTTACTGTTATAATAACAAAGAGATCTATTAGAACAGAATGTGAACTGTACATGAAGTTTTCAGATAAAATGCAAGATTTCTGACCATGCTTCCAGGCTTCCCCAAGGAACAGATACACTCTCCTCCGAAGTAAGATCTCTGAGTCAAAATGCAGAGGAAGCTTTAGAATAAGGTATCCCAACATTTCTAATGGGGATAAGACTTTGAGGAAACTCCATTTCAAAAGATTAAAATGTTTATTTCCCCATAAAGATCAAGTATCTCGGAATTCCTTGGTGGTGCAGTGGTTAAGAATCCACCTGCCAATGCAGGAGCCACAGGTTCGAGCCCTGGTTCGAGAAGGTCCCACATGCCGCAGAGCAACTAAGCTTGTGTGCCACAACCACTGAGCCTGCGCTCTAGAGCTCATGAGCCACAACTACTGAGCCCGTGTGCCACAACTACTGAAGCCTGTGTGCCTAGAGCCCGTGCCCCACAACAAGAGAAGCCACAGCAATGAGAAGCCCGCGCACCGCAACGAAGAGTAGCCCCCGCTTGCTGCAACTAGAGAAGGCCCGCGTGCAGCAACAAAGACCCAACACAGCCACAAATAAATAAATAAATAAATAAATAAATAAATAAATTTATTTTTAAAAAAAAGATCAAGTATCTCATATAACGTCATACTCTAAATTCTGTCTCAGATCTGAAGGTGATTAGAGTCTGAGGGAGTTCACATGACACCAGAGCAGGAGCAAATAAAACTCTTTTGCATGAATATAAAATGCCTTCCGAGAGCTCTTCAAATAACGTCACGATTTGGGGATGTTTGCACCTCTGATCACCTGACTTAGGATTGGCTGGGTCTTTCCATTTAAAATCTGGAGGAGTCAGTAAAGAAATCACATTTTGTAAAGATCCCCCAAGACACTGTTAGAAGGAAAAATTATTTAGAAAACAATGTCTATACCTTTCAACTTTTAAATTGAAAGACCTGCTTCCCGGGAACTCCCCCTCAGTCCTGCCTGTTTATGTTAAAATAACAGTAATGATTGATGTGAGAGATATGATTATGCACACAGTGAATGCCCAGAACAAAATGTCTGAAGGAAACAAGTTCTGGGGAGCTTTATACCAAACCGTGCCTTGTAAAAGGTAAGGGGATAGCGCCTCCCGGGAGGAGGAGGGATAGACAGAGGACGGTTCAAGAAGACGCCTCATTTTACCTTGTGCTGCTTCAAGACTTTTACTTTGTACTACGCTTTTTAAAAATGAAAGAAAATTGTGTCTTTCTAGCAACAGAGGACCACCAGAAATGCTTTACTCTCAGAGTCTGCTTTTTTTAAAAAAAAAAATGAGCAACAGTCTGAGAGATTGGACATCTATAAGAAACAGAATTCTCTTCTTGAAGACAGAAGCTTTGGGGGCCAAAATCTCCCAGAACTGCCTTGTAGGTAAAACTAAAGCCTAAACTATTTTGGTGTGTGGGGCTGATGAAAGTTTGCACAGGGATCCCCAGCAACATAACCATTTATAGAAGCAAAGAAAAGGTCCTTCATCTACATTACATTTCGAGCCCTTTACATCAGCTTCCCGCAAACAGCCGTGCCTCTGTGCCCGCATGCAAGCCTCTGTCCAGGGGCTGCCCTCACTATGTGTTAAATTCCTATTCACATGGACGCTGGCTGTATGGTCAGTGACCCCAGGGAGGCGGGGAACTCACTTACCACTATCTCTCCACCTTTTCTTTCCCCGTGTCCTCTCAATTGTGCGTTCAGGCTGAGGTTTTCCGGGTTCCCTGTTAGCCGAGGACCTGAATCTCAGCCAGCTAGCTGCTCACTGCCGTGACTGTAAATGTCACTTTTAGATTAACTGGCCCCTGCCATTTAAAAATATCCCCAGAGCGCTTAACTTTCAAGACTCTGAAGAGGAGGCATAACCCAGGTGAAGCGGGAGCAGTTCTGCCTCCCTCCTTTTAATCCCATCACTCGCTTTATTTCAAAATCCCTAGATATCTAAGCCAGAGCGCAGCTAAAGTCCAAGCTGTCGTCAGCAATACAAAGTCATTCTGGCCCTCCTGTGACATGCTGAAAATTAACCCCGTGCAGGTTGTTGGGTGTTTGAGAAATGGCTTCTGGAACAAGCCCACAGTGAAGGCTCGAATGGGTTAAGATGATCATTATCAAAAACTCTTCTGGCTTCTCTCCCTGGAAGAGATTTTATAAAACCCTCTAAAGGAAGACGCCACTTGATGGAATGTTTCCTACTTTTCGGGACTTGTGGGGGAAAAAGAACCAAAACAGTTCCGTTCCCAGACAGGGTCAGCTGGCTCTAGCTCGGGCTGGCTGGTGGGGAAGACAGAAATCCAGCCTATGCCACAGTGACAGAGTGTTCTACAGCTCGGGGAGAGCCGGAGGCATGTAGGATAAAGGTCACGTCCAGGTCCAAGCCAGAGCAGGGAAAGCAGAGGCCACACAAGAGGGCATTGCAACAACCGATGGGAACATACTGTATATCACAGGGAACTCTACCTAATGCACTGTGGTAACCTAAATGGGAGGGAAGTCCAAAAGGGAGGGGATATCTGTATGTGTATGGCTGATTCATTTTGTTGTGCAGTAGAAGCTAACACAACATTGTAAAGCAACCATACTCCAATAAAAAAAATTTTTAAAGGGGGGGTGGCATTGCATTGTGCTCCAAGAAAAGCTAAGGGGACCGCAGTTCAGTGGCTTGGCAAGTGGAAAAATCTGTAAGGGCCCTGAACTGATGCAAAAATGATTTCAATGGTGACCGTGCAGGTGCAGCCTTCACCATGCCAGAGCAATTTCATTTCTGGGCTTGTTTTCCAAGAAGGAAGAGTTATCAAATAGTGGACTTCTTGGAATTTTCTTCATTGGACTTGCAAGCAGGAAGCATATTCCTCACCTGCTGCCGTGGCCTCTTGGAGCCTGGGTATCACAGCGGGAGCCTGGGAGAGTAGCACATGTGTTTTATAGGAGCTGGGGATGAAATAATGCAGCTCAGGGACTCGGCCGATGACGGTGCTTAGATTCTTTATCAAGCCTACTTCACTCTAGAGTAGCTCATACAATCCTTTGGAAGAAGCATCTCCCAAAATACAGACATGGTCTCCTATGTCTCCGGGGAGAGCCATCTGTGACTCAGGGAAATTTCTGTAACACTCCACTGAAAATCCCTCCCCGATGACTCCAAATACTTGTGATCTGGGCAGAGTGTCAGGAGTGGTAAAGGCTACTGGGCTTTGAAATCAGGTTGACTTGAGTTTGAATCCTTGCTCTGTTACCTGTGGCTTTGGGCAAATGGCCAAGCCTGTTTCTTCATCTAATTACTTCACCATAGGGTTGAGAAAATTAAATGAAATGGTGTGCACTGAACTTCTAGCATGGTGGCTTCCTCATAACAGGCACTTACTATTTTTTTTAATGAAATTCCTTATTCTCAAAAGACTAGAAACACTTCCCCCTCCTGTTCCACACACACAGAGAAAGAACTCTTTCTGTGGCTCAGTTCTTCCTGGACACTCTGTTTATGGCATAGCACTTTCTAGAAGCCAGATCCCCCCTTCATCACCCCAAATACCACTGAGAGGGACACAAGGACACAGGAAGTGCACAATTGAGGAGCAATGTATTGATCTCTCGGGATGCCCTCTCACGAATATCGGCATTTCCAAACATACTTGTGAAATTTAAAAACTGGTTCCCACTGAGATCAAACAAGGTCATTTACCAGGACCCTCCTTCAAGTAGCCCAGGGCCCCCACCAGTTCTTTCTTGTACGCCTTGAAGCTTTGACAAGGATGAAAAGCCACTGTCACACACACAGACGCCAAAAACTTTGTTTCTCCAACCCAAAACTCTTAAGACTTTTTATACCAGGAGCAAACTGAAGCCGAAGAGGAATTTTAAGCGGGAGAGAATGTATTGTCTAATAATGAAAGCATACCCACAACATGCTACAGTTAAAAAAAAAAAAATCCCACTCCCTGACCTTGCCCCGCTGGACTTAAGTCACAAACAAGATAGTAGCTTTCACACGATTAATTTATAACTTGGGGTCCCCGGAACAACGTTTTGCATAACTGAGTGTCGCATGTTTCCAAAAGCCCTCAGCAGATAGGTACCACTCTCCTTGCCTGAGAAGGGAATCATTTGTTGGCTGGGCACTCACGGGCTCCCCCAGCAAGCCACGTGGAACTGGCCAGGCAGTGGGAGGATGCAACACACGGGCCCCATCACTGCTGCCACCTGAGTGGAAGCACTAGAGCAGGGAGCCAAAATCTACAGCCCGTGTTGCCTGTTTTCCTATGGCTCCCGGGCTAAGACTGGTTTTTACATTTGTTAAATGCTTTATAAAAAAAATCAAAAGATTGTGACACTCACAAATCATATTAAATGCCAAATGCGGTGTCCGTAAAGTTTTATTGGAACACAGCCACACCATTCATTTACATTTTGTACGTGTAAATGAAGAGTTGAATTTCCCAGAGGCGGGATGACTGTGTATAGAAAAAGTATGCAGATCCCTGCCCTACAAAGCCAAGACTGCCTTTGTGAAAATTAGTAAGAGGAAACCTCAACTGAAATTGGAAGGCCTGTAGAAGGAGTTCTCACACCCTCCCATTCCTCATCAATTACCCCAAACAGGAAGACATCAATTACAGATCCCAACCAGAAGAGACACACCTAGCACTCCCAAATACAACTACTTTACTACTTCAGCAGGAGGAAGTTTCTTCCCGCCCAGTAACAAGCCCAGCCAATGGAAATGGCCACAGCTCAGCCAATGAGAAGCTGTTATCACCCGAACTCTTACTTTCCTCCAATGAACTTTCACTTTTCTCTTGTTGATGATTTCCTTGTCCCACCCTCCTTTCTATAAAAACCTGCCGTTTTGTACAACTGAAGTATCTCTCTGCTTGCTAGATGAGATGCTGCCTGATTTGTGAATCATTTAATAAAGCCAATTAGATCTTCAAATTTACTCAGTTGAAATTTGTTTTTTAACAGATTGGTGGCAGTGAGGGGATCCAAAGCAAACTCCTGATGACATTCGGGGACAATGAGAAATGGTTTGAGTTCACTGTCTTTCTTGCCGTTTGCGAGGGCCATTGGTAAGTTCCCCTCTGTTTGGGCTCCACCCTCTTTGCGTTCAAGCTCCCAACCCAATTGGCTTTCCTTTACAGGGCAGGTCAGCTTGAGCTGGCAGATAGTTCTACCTGAAGCTAAGTCCCTAGCCTTTAAGACCACAATTTCCCAGATGGAAAAATCCCAGCCCTTAAACTCCGTTCTGGATTCCACTTTGGGAACTGCTAACCGTTTAGTCTACAATTTCCCATTTATTTGGAATCCTCCCCCAGATTCCACCTTGGGAACTACTGGTAGCAGCTGCAGCTCATTTGTTTGGAATCAACCCACAGTCCTCATTCTTTGGGGCCTGGAGGCTAAACCCTTTCCCTACTCCCAAGATTATTAGTGAGGCTCCAAGAAACCCAAAGACTTAGCTAAAAGAAACAGATCCTTTATATCCAAAGAGGTGAGCTCACCACCTTCCAACATACCTGCTTATTTTGTCTAAGAACTGTGGTCCAAGAAGCTGTAGATATCTACAAAAATGGCAAAGTCTTAATAAAGACTACATAGAATTACAATGGCCATCCTGGGGAATGTTCCAGTCAGACAAGATTGTTCATTTAAGAAATACGCTAGGTGAAAAAAAAAAAAAAGAAAAGAAAAGAAATACGCTAGAGAGAAAGGGATCCCAAGTTGAACAAACAGATGGGATACCTATTTTAAATGGTATGCGGAAGCTACCAAAATGCTTCAGGATTCCAAAATAGTTTAATTGGAAGATTCATTGCAAAAGGATAATTTAAAAACATTAAAGATGCAAAAGGTATCTAAAACAACACCTAGGCCTCCCCCTTTTCACCCTCTTAGCAGTTCATTATCAAAACACTGGCCCAGGGACTTCCCTGGTGGTCCAGTGGTTAAGACTCCGAGCTCCCAATGCAGGGGGCCCAGGTTCACTTCCCTGGTCAGGGAACTAGATCCCGCATGCCGCAACAAAGATCCCGAGTACCCCAACTAAGATCCGGGGCAGCCAAATAAATAAATATTAAAAAGAAAAAACACCGGCAGAGAACTTGATGTCTCCATTGTAATCACCTGGGACGGTGGGAAAGTGGTTGTCCTTAAAACTTTATGCAAATTCAACATCAACCTAAATGCCCCATATGGGCCCCTCCCAAAGTTGACGGGACGCTGAGGGATTTTCTGGTAAACTGCTGTGTTTGTTATTCCCTTTAACAGCCAAGGGGAAACTACAAATACTATTCATGGGGTTGTTCACGCTGCCAGTAGTATTTATTATTTGCCCTGGCTAAAACTTGACAAGATGTTTGAAAGGATTCAATAACTTTATGATCAGAAAATTGGAAGCTGATATTCAGAGCCTGATGTAATTTTTTTAGGCTCCTCCCCTAAGTTAAAATGAACTGTGCACCCAGAGAGAAAGAAACAGTCCAACAATAAGCAGAGGGGTCTGTCAATCATTTTTGCCAATCCCCAAACCTGCCCTATTGTAATAGATCAGGACATTAGATATAGAACTGTCCTGCACAAAAGAAGGAAAACTTACAAAATCTGTTTGCATCTGTTTATATATTTGTGTACATGTATATAAAGGTATCTAGATAGATATATAGAGAGATAAATAGATATAGATATTAAATGTGAGATATTTTTCTACTTCTGGATGGTATTGCTAAAATTATTTTGTAAAAGAGCTCTATTTAGTTGGTTGGAAGGTCAAGCACTTTTAAAGATTGGGCATTCTAAATTCTCAGAAAAATAGAAACTAACCCAAATGCCTCATGTGATCTGGGATAATCTTCAGTAAATAAAAGCTAGTTTAAGGTTGTTGGCTTCAATAAAACAGGCATGTCTTTAGAGTTTTTAGCATTAAATATAATTCTTTTATTCTACCTAGGCTTACAAATTTGTCAACAAGAAAAATAACTCGGTATGATGAAATTTTCATAAGTAATCTAAACATAACTGCTAAGGGCAAGTAAATTAAATAAATGTAAGATAAAAGGTTTTTTAGTTGAACTTTTCAAATAAGTTTCCCAAATCTTTCTGGCAACCTGAAACTTCAGAATTTTGCTAAGTTAAATTAAATGATGGAAACTTATTGAATATATGGATCATTCCCTAGTAAGATAAAATATTTAATATTAATTACTGATCATAGGTTTATCTGCTTTTGAATTCCCACTGCAGAGAAATTAAGTGGATCTATTAGTAAACATGTTTTAAGTCACACCAAAAAGCATGTTTCTATAAACTATTAAAAGTATTTATAAATTTGCCAAGCCACAGAATGCTAATATTAAAGACAGTTCATAATTACTTGCTTCTTAGTTTTCACTAGAAATTAAAGATCTCTCAGGCTAAAAATTCTAACATGTTATTGAAACTACTACAAATAATAAGGGAAACAACTCTGTATGCAAGGAAAGGATGTGTTTTGGGTAAGAAAGGCATGAAGAATAAAGATGCATTTTTGTTAAGGGAAGTGAGAGTAATTTTGTCTAAACTAGAACTTCTGCTTATGAAGGACAAACTTACCTTCTGTAGTCAAGTGGTTTAAAATTTGGATTGCTACAGAAGGGTTCTGGAAATAGGCTTCAATATTATGTAAAATTAAAGCTTAATTTTCTTTCATCTGCTGAAAGAACAAGTTTTCTGGGATTGTTGATCTGCTCCTGATAAAAGATTGTAAAAGCTTTTTCTTTAAGAGTAATTTGCCTAGAAAGCAAAGATTTTGTGTTTTATCACAGTGATCTCCTGTGCTCTTTTGTCATCAGGTCCTTGGTTACTCAGGAGAACTGAGTCTTCTTAAAATTAAAAGAGCTAAAGTTTTGCTAACACCTGTATAACCTTCTATATTTGCCTGTTAAATTATTTGTGTCACTTTGGTTAAATAGATAACTAAGTATTGTTTCACAGTAACCTGTGATCCTATCTAGGCAGTGTTTTTAAACCTTTTTTTTTTTTTTTTCACATTTTTAACAAGCTTCCCCAAATCAAATTCTAAATGAAGTCTTTTTGACCTGGAAGAAACTTTGGGATTTTCCCACAGGGCCCCTGAACTTACCAAAATATTTGTTAAACTAATTAGGCTTATTTGATATGTTAAATTACATGAGAAGCACTGTCAAACAAGAAATAGTACTAAACCTTTTTTTTTTTTTTTTTTTTTTGCGTTACGCGGGCCTCTCACTGTTGTGGCCTCTCCCGCCGCGGAGCACAGGCTCTGGACGCGCAGGCTCAGCAGCCATGGCTCACGGGCCTAGCTGCTCCGCGGCATGTGGGATCCTCCCGGACCGGGGCACGAACCCGTGTCCCCTGCATCGGCAGGTGGACTCTCAACCACTGTCACCAGGGAAGCCCTAAACCTTTTTTTAAAAAAATATTTATTTATTTATTTGGCTGCACCAGGTCTTAATTGCGGCATTAGGGATCTTCATTGCCATGTGTGGGATCTTCGTCGTGGCGTGCGGGATCTTTAGTTGGCGGCATGCAGGCTCTTAGTTGTGGCATGCAGGCTCTTAGGTGCGGCATGCGGGATCTAGTTCCCTGACCAGGGATCAAACCCGGGCCCCCTGCATTGGGAGTGCAGAGTCTTAACTGCTGGACCACCAGGGAAGTCCCCACTAAGCTTTTTTAATGTTGTGTTTGTACAGGTATGTAAGTGTTCCAGAAATTGTGTGAAATTCCTAGAAATCTGATAGGACCTCGTACAATGATTATCACTTGTAGTTCTAGTTATTATCTTAAAATGTTGTATGACATCCTCTGGGACCCCAATAGAAAATGGGCAACAAGTAAACAATCTTCTTACTGCTATTCTCTTACTTTCTGAAATTGCTGTCATCAAAATTAAGACTCACACTAAAAGGACTGAACCTGAGCATCAGGGAAATGTCCTGGATGACTCTCATGCAAAGGCAACAGCAACAGAATCTATAAAGATTGTAACACATGTGGATGCAATCTGTTCTGCTTCTGCAAAAAATCATCCCTCACTGCCAGACTTCTGCCATCCTGATGTCCTTGTAAAATGGCAATGGTCTGCTCCTGAATCAAGAGAAATTAAGGTGGGTAAACAATGGCTGTAAACTAAATGAATGGTCAGGGCTCTTGGAAACCCAAGACAGCTGCCTGGTTCTTCCTGGAACCCTGGCAAATCCCTTTTTTTGTTTTTTGTTTGTGTTTACGTTCCTTCATCCACCATAGTACATTTAAGATGACTCAAATTATGAATCACCATTGGTGGGGAGACGTCTACAAAACTGCAAAAACAGGCTACCAACGATTCTGATCTGCCAGGTCCATAATCCTTGTAAAACTATTCTTGCTCCTGGAGCCCTGAGACCCTTGAACACCTGCAGCTGGACTTCATTCAACTGCCACTTGGCCTGGCTCCACCCTAGAAGTAATTTCAATAAATCCCAAATGCCACTGTGTTTAAATTGTGCCAAGGGCCCGTTTTATAAAGTGAGGGTACTAAGCCCACCTAACCTTGTTCTTTGCTTCAATCTAACCCAACCCTGGGATGGGAAAATGAGGTCTCTCGAGTATCTATATAAGAAACTCTGTGGGGCAGCCAATGTAATCAGGCCATTTGTAAGCTTACCGACATACCCATGTATTTAGACACCCTTTCAATATATAATACACTGTATGAGCCTTGGTTGAATGATGCTAATGCCTCTGTAACAATGAACGGGTCCATAGATACTGTCACTTATGCAGGAGCCTTATGCACACCTCCTGGCTACACCTTTGTATGTGAAGGTTTTGGTTTAGAACCATCTTTATGGTTCTGTGTAAAGATGGTTTTGTTATGTTGTTTTAAATTCTGCTCTGCATACTTGTTACGTTTTCTACCCCCTGTTTGTTGGAACTTAGTGAAAATGACGTGCTTAATGAGGTGATGCTAGCTCAGCGCTTCGAGATGATTTCCAACACTTACAACCTTGACAAAATACAGACTTGGGATAAGAAATGCCTGCGAGTTCTCCCTACTACTGTCTCTTGTTACTCAAATGTGGCCTCAGGCAGTTTCTGGTCGGTGCACTTTCCCTCCAGTGTGGGCCATGACACCCAGAAAAGGTCTTTCCTGGCACCGAGGAGCGAAGGCTGAATTTGGAAAGCCTGTCTCTGGATCAGCGATGATTTTGGAGAAAGATCTTGATCAAAAGGCGGTAACTGAAAATTAATAAAAGGAAACCTCAACTAAAACTGGAGTTGGGAGGGCCTGGAGAGGGAGCTCTTATGCCCTCTGGTGATTGACTCTGGTCAATTACCCCTAAGTGTCAATCACAAACCCCAGTGAGAAGCCACTGTCACTTGAACTGACTTTCCTCCAATGAACTTTCATTTTTTTCGATGATTTCCTTGTCCCACCCTCCCTTCTACAAATGCCTTCCACTTTGTACAACCCCTCAGAGTATGTCTCTGCTAGATGAGATGCTGCTTGACTCATGAATCTTTTAATGATGCCAATTAGATCTTCATTTACTCAGCTGAACTTAACACCTTTTACACATCTTTGCATACCCAGTGACCCAGTGCTATAATCATAGCAAATCTGAAAACACGTGAAAAAAAGTTACAACTACACAGCTAAAAGTTCATCAAAATTAACCTTGTTTCTAAAAAATCAGTGATCGAATTTGTATTTCTTTTTCGGGGGCAGGGGTGGTCATAGACCATTTAAGATGCTGCTCTGTGTTCTGTGTTCTGTTTAAAGTGTCACTACACTTCCAAGGTTTAATCTTTCTTAAAAAATTAGTTTGCTTTTTAATTACTTGTGGTACCTCAGAGCTCTCTGCTTCCTCCCTACTCACAGCACTGCATTAGGAGATCGGTGTTAAAACCTCAGATAAACATTATTCTCACTTCTTCTTTGGATAAAGGGAATCCGTTGGAACGCTTAGGGGAGGACCCCAAAGTTACCAGAGGGAAAACTGCAAATGCATCTTCGTGCTGATTTTGCACAATGTGGGATCATAAACCCTTCTTTTCAGACATGGGAAAACTCAGGCCCAGAGCGGAAGCAATCTTCTCAAGCAAGTTTCCAAATCCCTGCCCTCCCAAGAAACGTGTTAGACTGGATGTTCTCACTGGATGCGGTCCTTCTCGCCCACTTTAACACGAGCACCCGCGTTCCCAAGACTTCTTTATTATTATTATTATTTTTTTTTTTTTTGCGGTACGCGGGCCTCTGACGTTGCGGGGCACAGGCTCCGGACGCACAGGCTCAGCGGCCATGGCTCACGGGCCCAGCCGCTCCGCGGCATGTGGGATCCCCCCAGACCGGGGCACGAACCCGCGTCCCCTACATCAGCAGAGGGACTCTCAACCACTGCGCCACCAGGGAAGCCCCAAGACTTCTTTATTCTTTTGCTCCCTTCATCAGACAGCAGGGGGACACCGACCTTTCCTCTGGATGTTCCACCCCAGCTACTGGAGCCAAGTGCTGCCAGGTCAGTGGGCCACCATCAGGGGGTCTTCCCAGTGCCTTGGCCTCACACCTCAAGCCCAGAGAAGAGTCTGGAAAGCTAGCTGAGGGAGGGTGGGGGGAAGCTGCCCTCGCACCGTCGCAGGGCTTGGCAGGACACGCAGCCATGGTGAGCATGCCAAGATCCGTGGAGAAATGCTTTTTCCAGTCCGAAGTGGCTCCTTTAGGGTCCCAGCTGACCCTGACCCCGTTCAGCCCCCATACCCCCGCCACAGCGCCCGGGATGCTGCGCCAGGCTCGGCTGGGGCCGAGCTCGGAGCGCCCCGCCTCGCCGACTCCTGCTCGCGCCCCTCCGGGGAACCCGGCCCAGGGCTTACCGAGGCCTGGCGCAGGGGTAGGCGGCTCCATCGGAGCGGAGGGGCGGGGGGAGGGGGGAAAGAGGAAGGGCAGCACGGAGGAGGCCCTTCCGACCCACATTGGTTGTCATGGCGACCACGGGCCGCCCCAAGCCAAGAGCAGCCTAAAGGGCGTCCGCCCAGGGCCCAGAAGGACCAGGCACCTGGGCCCAGAAGGACCAGGCACCGAGCGAAACTTCAACAGTCTTTTATTACCAAACTCTCACAGGGTTAACCCTTTAACCCAGCTAACAGCAAAACAGCGCTCTAATGGCATCTGGGATGGAGGTGCACACCTAATAAAGACTGCCTCTTAAAAAAAGGATTAAAAATATATATATATATATACATCTGCGTTAAGTATCTTTCTTAAAAAAGCAAAATTCACCAGTGTTGCTGAAAAAAAATCCCAAAGTGATTTCAGTCTAAACGCACCCCTACCCCCCACACACGAAAAAACAACATTGGCAGTGTAAGCTGGCTCAAACCCCACGAGATGCAGCTAGGAAAAAAGCATTTCTTTCCTCTTAAAAAAAAACCAACAAAAACTTTTCTCCTCCTTCCTGTTCAACCTCCACAGCTTATTCCTAGAAACACCCAAAGAATCATATAACTAATTGCATAGACTAGACCCAGTTCACTTTCCCCAGCCTCCAGAAGTGAAAGTTCACACCAAGGATGGTTCCTTAGCAATTTTCGCCAGTACTACAGTCAGGAACTCGATCCCTAATTTCTGGGAACTTGCAAAACCCTCAGGCTTCCTGAGGGCTCCGTGAAAGATCACGGGCCAGTGTACCTGACCAATACTGGAATGCCAGGCTGGGTAAGGAAAGGGGGCCTTTCCAAATAAAAACACCCAACACCACAAAACCTAAAGTCTAACCTGCCAGGTAAAAGCAAGTAGCAGCTGGCTGTACCAAAAAGGTGCTTATCTCCTCCCTGCTTTGACCATGAAAGTAATAACAAAGGGGAACAAAGTCCAGAGTATTTGACCTCATCTCCCTTCCAAGAACCTTGACCCACAGACAGCATATTCCAGGCCAGAGGTCCCAGGGTGATTTTTGTGTTTCTGGCTGGGTAAAGCTGCTCCCAGGCTACCTGGCTCACTGCTGCTCTGCGGAAAATGTGTGCCCTTGTGCAGGGTGCTGAAGAATTAGGAGGGAAATTGTTTTTTGACTTTGACTTTGTAAATGACAGATACTTCAATCACAGCTTCTAGAAAACCACTCAAAGACCCCTGACCCCCAAGGGTCAAGGTCACAGATCCTTCCAGTTGATGGGCTCTTTGCCGGACTTCTGCAGCAGCTCGTTGGTTTTAGAGAAATGCCTGCATCCGAAGAACCCCCTGTACACCGAAAACGGCGAGGGATGCGCGGTCTGCAGCACGTGGTGCCGCTTCTGAAAGAGGAGGAGACGGGGAGTGAGATTGTGGGGACACTCTCAGGACTTTTAAAAAAACCACTCTGGCTGTGGCGCCTTCTGTCAGCTCTGCCGCTCCCCTGTGACTGCTCTAAATTCGCCCGCTTTCCTCAGTGTTGGTTTACTTGCAGCATCCACACAGGTCCGTGCGTTCATCCTCCATTGGTTGGTAGAGCCACTACCTGGGCTAGGCTCTAAGGATGCAGAGCAACCGTCTCTGCCCTCCACTGGGCACTCTCGACAGGACTCGTAGGTGGCCCCTGTCCTATGACCCAGCAGTCCCACTCAGCAGTGGGACTGCTAGGTCTCCCACTGCTGAGACTGTATTTGGTAAAGGACGCCATGATGCACCCATCTCCATAAAGATGCAGGCATGAGGAGGTGCACGGCTCCTATCAGGTAAAACCTACTATAAATCCAGGGTTATGCAACAGATTACAAATATTTTTCTAAAGTTCTGGCAACGCAACACCACATAGCTACTAGAAGAACAAGATCAAGCCACATATGCTGACACAGGAAGACCTCTAAAATATGTCAAGTGGAAAAAAAAAAGCAAGAAGTGATAAATGCATTAAATTAAAAAAAATTATTTGGTGGGGGGATAAGACCCAAGACACTATTTATAATAGTTCCTTTAGGTGAAAGATTGTACCTTTCTATGCTGTTTGCATTATCTCACCACCAAAATAGAATACTTAAAATTTTTTTAAATGTCAACTGTAGTTAACCTAGCAGGAAGATTCTGGACCATTTTTGTTTTCTTCTTTATTCTTTCCTGTATTTAAATAAAAATCACCCACAGGGCTTCCCTGGTGGTGCAGTGGTTAAGAATCTGCCAATGCAGGGGACACGGGTTTGAGCCCTGGTCCGGGAAGATCCCACATGCCGTGGAGCAGCTAAGCCCAAGCGCCACAACTACTGAGCCTGCACTCTAGAGCCCATGCGCCACAACTAGAGAAAACCCGCGTGCAGCAATGAAGACCCGATGCAGCCAAAAAAAAAAAAAAAAAATCACCCAACAAATAATTGTCTTTCAAGATACCCCTGCCGGGCTTCCCTGGTGGCGCAGTGGTTGGGAGTCTCCCTGCCGATGCGGCGGACACGGGTTCGTGCCCTGGTCCGGGAGGATACCACATGCCGCGGAGCGGCTGGGCCCGTGAACCATGGCCGCTGAGCCTGCGCATCCGGAGCCTGTGCTCAGCAACGGGAGAGACCACAACAGTGAGAGGCCCGCGTACCGCAAAAAAAAAAAAAGATATGCCTGCTTTCAAGGAGGGTTGAGGAGGGGCCATCAGTGAAGCCAGGCAGCCCAGTGTGGGTCAGGGAATGGAACCTGGGTTCCTTCAGGTCCTGGCCCTGTGACTCAGCAGTGGCACAGCCCCGGGGAAGTCGCTGACCCTCCCTAGGCCACAGGTCACTTTTCACCTGTGGACTGGAAGTTAACAGCAGAACCAGCTCAGGAAGATCCCGTGAAGAACAAAAGATGGGTTGTGCATGCAGAGCATCCCGGGAAGGGATGCAGGCCGGGTGCTCAGCACAGGGTACAGCATATGGGGCAAGCCCCTGAACACGTGAGCTGTGTGCATTATAAAGGACCAGTCAGCCAGCCTCCAGGGAAGGAAGAGACCTCTACATGCTGGACAGAGGAAGCAGGACGTTCAAAGGCAGGCAGGGGAGTGGGGGGCAGGGAGTCCAGGTGGTTCAGGGAGCCTGGAGTTCACAGAGGGTGAGAGGCAGGCCGGGGCCGTGCCCAGACCCCAGCTCATGAGCCCAGGTCAAGGCCTTCCAAGGAGAAGGCATCTGAACGCTCTGCTCTGGGCAAGATGAGATGGGGCTGACCTGAGGCTAAGTTGGGGAGGTGGGGGGGCGGGCTGAGAGAAGAAAGTATGTATATGACTGGATGCAGGCGGTGGGGATAGATACAAAGGGTGGAGCGGGGGAAGGAGAGGGGGAAAGAAAGGGAGGGGTCAAGAATGATATGCGATTTCTGGTTGGGCAACTGGGTAGACAGGGTCCTTTTTATCCTTGGGCATCCAGAGGCCCAAGTTTAGTGAGGGATGGACGAGGAAAGGAGAACTGGTAAATGTTGCATTTGATGTGCTTCCAGGTCCCTAGTAAGGAAGCAGCTGAATATACAGATCTAGTGCTCAGGAGGCACCCCGGGTTAGAGATGTGCAACTTGGTTTTTAATGGTCAATCTACTAGTTTTTTTTTGGTTGCGCCATGCAGCATGCACGATCCTAGCTCCCCAACCAGGGATCGAACCCAGGCCCTCTGCAATGGAAGCGCAGAGTCCCAACCACTGAACCGCCAGGGAAGTCGGGTTTTTAATGGTCAAGCTACTTTAACAACTGTTTACTTTCAAACTGAACCATTATTAAGATTACAGATATACTGAGTAAGGGCGCTTCTGACCACAAACCTAAGACACAGACTGGAAATCACTCCCACACACACTTCACTACCGAGATAATCAGATCTTAGCAGTTAGTTCATTCATGCCAGGTTTTATTCCTACTATTCCCTTCCCGAAAAGAAAAACACCTGAAAACATCCTGTTCATTCACACAGAACCTTTATAGAGAAAGCAGCTCTTCCATCTGACCTACACGCCCCCTTGCTGCTTGCATCCAGGTGTATAAAGACACTGGACAGAGACATCAGACAGTAAAGCCCAGTGCCTACCCCAGGCCAAGAAGAATCGGAACGGATGGGGACTAGGAGGGGAGGCCTCGATATCCTTTAGTTTCTAACCATGTGAATCTACTACCTTAAAAAGGAAAAAAGGCCTAAATTACGAAATAAAAGTAGAACTCCACTTAAGAGAAAATGGAGGAGATAACTGACATGTGAGTCAAGTCTCTAGAGCTGACGGCTGGCTTGGAACCCTGCCACCCTCGCCCGTGGGCTGGGCAGGCCTCCCCACCCAGGTGAGCTGGCTGCTCGGTTCAGAGTCCGAAGCTCCATTCACCGCAAGTGGGCAAGTGACCTCGCCTCCCTGAGCCCGAGTACAAAGCGAGGTCAGCGTATCCCTTCCACCCCCAGTAGCCTTTGTCGAGGTCAGGAGAGATGCCGTGTGAAAAGTGCTGGACTTGCTCCTGACACCTGTTTGCACGTCTCTGATACGCCATAAACTACTGCCGTGTCGCCTCGGTTCATCCCTTTACCTCGCTTCTGACGTGCTTATGCTGTGATTTCTCCCCCCACCCTCACCGCCCAATTCAGTGCCTCCCAGGAGCCCAAGCTAAACACTCCTCCTTGCCGTCTCCCTCCCTCCCAGCCCCACGCCCCCTCCTCCCCTCGCCAGTCGCCTTCATACCAGCATCCCCTCCAGTCCGGTCACAGGCATCCCAGAGAGAAATGCCAGTGCTCAGCACAGAGGGGAGGCAGGATTAGGATGGTTTTAGGACTGGGTTTAAGGGGATGAGGGAGGGCATTCAAGGATGACTTCCGGTTTTTAATATTAGCAACCAAGTATACGCAGGTGGGTCGGGGAGGATGCGGTGGGGCGGGCAGAGACTGAAGAGCTGGGTTGGGGTCGGGGACCAGCAACCAGGGCCCAGGTTTAATAATCATCGCTGATGGTGTTGTCATGGGGGGAGGTTACATTTGCGATTAAGTGGAACTCTTCATGTTTTCCATATACCCTCCAACTTGTTGAAAGCAAGAGACTTACCTCGCTCATCATTTACTGCATCGTTTGTTACATGAACGGAACCTGGGGACCTGTGTATCTTTCTGTGTACGCAGCAACTTTATGCCAGTTTTACCAACTGCATCTAAGCAGAAGCTGGCCAGCTGCTCTCCTCATACACAACTAATCATTCCGTCTGAGTTCTGTTCAATTTTCTTTCTTTCCTTTTTTTTTGGCCGCGCTGTGTGGTATGCAGGATCTTAGTTCCCTGACCAGGGATGGAACCTGTGCCCCTGCACTGGGAGCACGGAGTCTTAACCCCTGGGCCGCCAGGGAAGTCCCTGAATTCTGTTCAATTTTCTTTCTTTCCTTTTTTTTTGGCTGCGCTGTGTGGTATGCAGGATCTTAGTTCCCTGACCAGGGATGGAACCTGTGCCCCTGCACTGGGAGCACGGAGTCTTAACCCCTGGGCCGCCAGGGAAGTCCCTGAATTCTGTTCAATTTTCGATGGGAAACCTAATCCTAATTATCACAGTTTTAAGGGAAAATAAGCTTCATTTTAGGATATGGATTTTCTAGGATGACATAAAGGGATTCCTACAATTCTCTAACCTGTTTAAAAAAAAAAACCAACCCCAAAACATACCCTATCAATGGCACTGCCTTTCTTCTGAGCATAAGAGCCCCAGAGCAGGAAGACAAGGCCGTTCGAGTTCTGATTGAGCCAGGACACAACAGCATCGGTGAACTGCTCCCAACCTCTCTCTTTATGGGAATTGGCCTGATGCGCCCGGACGGTGAGGACGGCGTTGAGCAGGAGAACACCTGCGAGCACACAGCGAAGAAGCAGGTTCAAGGGAGGCTGAAACGTGGAATCTAAAATTCGACACAAATGAGCATATCTACGAAACAGAAACTGACTCACAGATAAGAGAGAACGGACTTGTGCTTGTCCTGGGGTGGGGGGGGATGAGGGAGGGATGGACTGGAAGTTTGGGGTTAACAGATGCAAACTATTGTATATAGGATGTATAGCACAGGGAACTCTTCAATATCCTGTGATAAACCATAATGAAAAAGAATATGAAAATGAATATGTATATGTATAACGGAATCACTTTGCTGTACAGCAGAAATTAACATTGTAAATCAACTATACTTCAATAAAATTAAAAGAAAAAAAAAGGGGGAGGCTGAAACGAGTTGGCCTAAACACCCAATAATGGGCTCAACGCATGACGAAACCACCCCGAGATGCAAGCTGGTGCAGCCACCTGAAATCAGGTGGTGGAGAAGGCATTAGGACATGACCAGCTGGTGCCTCTGTGCGAGATTTTCACCTCTGCACTTTCAAGACAGAACTTCTGAGTTTGCAACAGTGACCATGCATTATATCCATCATCAGAAAGAATTGTTTAAAAATATATACCCTAACTGATAGGAAATAACTCTGGAAAGTAACACAAGGAGGCCAAGACGTTTCACTGAAACAAAAATCTCACTGCAAGGGAAGAGTAGATATTCTTTCCTTATCCTGATTATAGTTTGTTAAAAAAGGAGAAAGACGTCCCACAGATAGGTATTAAACACACACAACATAACCCGTGTGTCGAAATAAGAAAACTTGTGGCCACCTTCTGAATGGTCGAAGTTGAGTGGCTCAATGTAAAATATGAATGATGAGGAACCAACTTTTCCCTTTCGTGCTATGATTAAAACATGAAAAACACTGGCTGCAGGATAAAAGCGAGATACATTTTTTTTCCACTAGATTACTGGTTTATTACAAAGGATATTAAAGGATGCAGTCAAGTCAGATGAAGAGGTGCAAAGGGCCAGACAGAGGGAAAGGGCACGTGGCTTCCATGCCCTCTCTCAGCTTGCCTCTCTCTCCAATCTCCACACGTGCACCAACCCAGAAGCTCTCTAAATGTCATGCTTTAGGGGTTTTATGGAGGCTTCATTACAGAAGAATGATTGATTAAATCACTGGCCACTGGCAATGGATTCAACCTCCAGACCATCTCCTCTCCCTGGATATCAGTGGGTGGTGAGATACATTCTTTGACTTACATAAACTTAGCCATTTTATTAGAGCTCTCTGGTTCTTCACGGGTATCTTTTAAAAATATAAGCAAGCCACACAGAAAAGACAGTTGAAATCCATCCAAAACACATCGAGCAGCGGCTGGTTTACCTTGCCTGGCCCATCCGGATAAATCTCCATGACCAGGATGAACAAAACCATCTATGTCTGTAGACAGTTCTTTATAAATGTTTTCCAAACTGAAAGCAAGCCAGAAGAAAAAAACAAAAAAACAAAAAACAGAATCTTAAGCACAATTCGGAAAGTTCAGGACCCTCCAGCACACACGCGGGTTAGTCTGCAAAGCCAGCCCTCGGGGCGGACAACAGGACGCACTGCACTGACGCATGGGAAACACTGCCTTTCCTTTAGACAGGCACACCTGCCAAACGCCTTTACTTCGGTCAGTGCTTGGGTTTCAGGAAGAGAACTTTGGAAAACCTAAGCAAATTAGCCCAGGAGTTACCACCCCACTCCCAAGTGATGGATTTAGTTTATACCTTTAATGTTCATTATATTTGTAAATGATATGTAAAATCCTCCAAAGCAGGGGTTCTTAACCAGGGGTGATGTGGCCCCACAAGGGACTGCTGGAAACGTCTGAAGACATTTTTCATTGTCACAAATGGGGGGCGCATGCTGCTGGCATCTCGAGGCCAGGGGTGCTGCTAAACATCTTACCACGCACACGGCAGCCCCCCGACCACAAAGACCCAGCCCCACATGTCAGTAGTGCAGAAACTGAGAAATCCTGCTCCAAAGGCTAGCGACGGTCCCACAAACAGGTGCACCTGTAATTTGAAAGTGATCACGATTGGAGCTGAGCCACCTGTAAAGCCTGCGTACCTGGGCGGGGGTGGCACGGGCCTTTGAACACTAAAGCAGAGCCCATGAGCTTGATTGGGTCCGTGATATGGATCCTGTCCCAGGATGACAACCTTCACCTGTGAACACCAGATGGCGAGGATCAAACACTATAGTACAGGCAGTCTGAACGGACACCTGGCTGGCTGATAACTTATACAGAGGGGCACTATGAGGACAAGGGCAGGCCCCCCTCCCGGCCCAACTAAGAGCCCCCCGAAGGGAGCAGGTGACTTGGCACCATCACTCTGCATCACCCAGTTATCCTTCCCTCAGTCACCTGCTGCAGCGCCCCCTCCCTTCTCTGACCCACGTGTCTGAAACAAGCTGGGGTCAACTTTGCTTTCATCCCCTTCAGTTTTTAAATTACAAAAGGAAATACGCCCTTGTCACAAGTACGACCATCCAGAAACATCAAGATCTCCCGGTCATCCCTACCCCGTCCTGATTCAACCATTTATAATCACCTATTGATATATAATGAGGGTCACTGTACTCATCACCCTACATTTTTGTGTTTCTCACATCATACACTGCAGGCCTCCTTTAAGTCAACAAAGCTCAGTTGTTGATGGGCAGTCAGCTGGTTTCCCAGTTTTTTCCCTTAAAAAAATAATGCAGTAAACATCCTACTACATGTATCTTTACAGACTGCTGCTTTCATTTCTATGGAATAGATTCAGAAGAGTGGAGTTGGTGGTCACAGTATAAGTGTATTTAAAATTTTCATCGACATATGCCAAATTGCTTTTCCACGAGCTGAAGAAACTCCAGTTGCCCAGCAGCAGCATATGAAAGAGCCTGTTCCCCTGGACGGGTATGCTGCGGAGATACCGTGGGTTCAGCTCCAGACTGTCTCACTAAGCAAACATCACAATAAAACAAGTGACGTAAATTTTTTGGTTTCCTAGTGCATACACGATATGGTAGTCTATTAAGTGTGCAACTGCATGTCAAAAAAAAGTACGTATCTTATTATTTTTTATTTTTATTTTTTTGCAGTCCGCGGGCCTCTCACTGTTGTGGCCTCTCCCGTTGCGGAGCACAGGCTCCGGATGTGCAGGCTCAGCGGCCATGGCTCACGGGCCCAGCCGCTCCGTGGCATGTGGGATCTTCCCGGCCCAGGGCACGAACCCGTGTCCCCTGCATCAGCAGGCGGACTCTCAACCACTGCACCACCAGGGAAGCCCAAAAGTATGAATCTTAATTAGAAAGTACTTTATTGCTAAAAAATGCTAACCATCATTCGACAATGAAAGGTTGCCACAAACCTTCGATTTGTAAAAATCGCAGGATCCGCAAAGCACAATAAAACAAGGTCTGCCTGTGTCCTCTTAAGGGATGGAACCAGAGGAGAATGAGGTCACTGTCACCGTCAGTGGTGTGAAAATACTCCTAGGCCTTTTGATCGGGTGCCCGCCCACCCACCTCTCTTCATTCCCACATTTCTGCCGTGTTCCTTCTTAAGACTCTCCTTCCGTAGCCAACATACACTTTATCCTTCAAAATCCAGCTTCAGACGTTCCCACAATCGGGCAGCTTTCATGGGCCTCTCCGTTCCTCCAGATGGTACTCACACTGCCCCTGGCATATTCTCCAACATGAAGCAACCTGTCCGAGCGGGGAAGCTTTCCGGTTCTGGTCCTGGATAAGGACCTCAGAGGAGCCAGGTAACATCCCCGACCCTCCACATGCTCATTGGCAAAGAAGCCCCACTGGGCCATCTGATCCTCAGAAGTCTCATGCACTTTTCTTAGTCTTTCTTTACAATATTGCTCATTGGTACTCAAAACAGGACATACTTCAAACAAGGGGCAAACTAGTACTGAATTTAATAGGACTTGTTTTTTTAACTTTATAAACAAGGAGGTACGTTCGAAGTGCTTGCTCTGAAATGAAAATTGTGAAGTCTGCTAAATATTAGGAGTGTCAGCCTTATCACGATGGCTTCTTCAACAATTTCACTTCTCTTTGATTTAACAGGTACTTATTAAATCACGGGATTCCTACCCTCAGCTTACAAAATCAGTAAGGCAAAAGGAGAACAAAAAAATGGAACACCTCCAATGCAAGCAGATACTAAAAACCCACATCACAAAGGAAACCCACATCACAAATAGAGTGGGGGACAGGCCTCCTTCCGGGAGGTGCCAGAGATGCATCTAGTTGGTTTTCAAAAGACAGAAGTGAGGAGAGGGTCACCGCCCTGTCCAGCTCCAAAGGAGGAGAATGGAAGGTGGAGGTGAGGCTGGGAAGCAGGAGGTGGCCATATTCACCCTCAGCTTTCATAGTTTGCACCGTGGGAAGCCACAAACAAGCTTCTGACAGCGAGCAGCCATTGTATACATTGAACCAAAGCAAAGGAATGTGTTAACAGGAGATGTGTTCAGGCCAGGGGTCAAGAGTTTGAAAGCATCAACCGTAAAGGATGGTGTGGTCAGACAGAAAGAACACTGAGCTGCAAGTCAAGGTGGGACCGCCGACAACCACTTGAAAAAGACTTAACTGCTTCGTGCCTCAGTTTCCTCACCACCACATTTTACCTCTGACGGGCATGGGGTCGGTTTAAGGATAAAATAAAATACAAGTGAGAGCATACAGACCCACGGTTTACGTACATACTTTTTTTTTGCTATATGAACGGCACACAGTAAAAGTTAAACAGGGTACGTATAGGCTAAAATACAGCCCGCCAAACCTCACAATTTCAGTATTTTATTTATTACTGAATTATGGACAGTGGCTTAACTCCAGTGTCCCTAATTAAAAACTACCATTTGAGTCCTAGTCCCCTTTTAGTAAAATTCATCCACAACTTGTACTTACATCTCTTATGTCACACATTTGGGTCCATGTGAAGACTTGCTGCGGGGGTGGGTAAACAGTGTAATGTTTTCTTTCTTCTGCAACAAATCCCATAAGCTGATGGAAAGATAAACTAGATTTACAGTCAGATTCTCACTGGAAAGCATAAGAATTCAATAAGAAAGCTTCTAATGCAAGCTACTGGAAGAGCTCTTAGCTAGCTCTTTGCCAAGTTTTATATCCAAATTCTGCGTAAAAATCAAAACAGTTCCCCTCCCGACATTCTAATTCCCTTCCCCTTTCTTTGGGCTGGGTCAAAGTTGATTGGCCTGGCAGCCTTGATTTCCTGCAGCTGCCAACCCCTCCCTCTTTTGTTTAAAGGGCAGGTTTCATTCAGTCGGGTTTGTGGTTTTACCAGGCCACTCTTTCCTAGGGAGCAGACTAAACAAACGGGTTAAAAGAAGCTATGATATCACCTCATAGTCTTTTAAAAATCTTAAACTGGGCAGATTCAAAACATCATGGCTGCATGTTGAAGGAGGGAAAGTAGGAGCTCACGAAAGCAATATCCTATAAACGTGGGCTTGGCCTGCTATATTTACAAGTGCCCGCAGTCTCCAACTTTACCTTAATAAAATATGGTTTCCCGAACTCCCCGCTGAGGTGCTTCTTCCAACTCTCACCAAAACCTACAGGCACATTGCGCGCTGCGAGTCTGAGCAGCGCGGCGGCTTTGTTCCTCTGGATGCGGACCAACTGCTCGGGGCTCAGTGGCGACGAGGGCGGCGTGCCAGGCTCCTCCTGCCCGGCCCGGATCTTCTTGGCGGGGCTGGCCTGCAAGTGGTCCCCGCAGAAACGGGTCACGAGCTGCAGCGGGCCTCTCCCGGGAGCCAGCAGCTTCCGTCCCCAACCTAACAGCCCAGGGTAGAGGACACCCATTCTTGGGGTTTCAGCCCCGCTCGGCAGCTCCGTACAAAACCGGACTCTGGAAACCCAGGACTGATCCCAGTCCTGCACTAACAGGCCGCTGCCCCAAATTTCGAGTTTGGTTCCAAAACAGGGCAGGAAAAGGTCTGTGAGGAAGGCCCGCAGCGCCTCGCTACGGGTTCGCGGAGAAGGGGCCCAGTACCCAGGGCCCCGCCCCGCGGGTCCCGCCACTAGCGTCCCCACGCGGTCTTTTCGCGGCAAAAACCCTCCCCTCCAGGACCCACCCCCTCCATCCTCTGATTGGAGGGTGGGCCGGACCCCTCGCCTCTGATTGGCGCCGTGGGCCCCGAGGTTCGCCTCCATTGGCTGACCTCTCAGCATGGCCGCCGATGGGGCGCCAAGGCGGCTATTTTGAACACGTGAAGGCCCCAGTTTACTCATTCAGCCCCATGTTCCTTCAACCCCTCGGTCGCGCGGGGTCCGCCGCCCTCCTCGCCCTCCTCACCCTCCCTTCCCCCTGACCCCCGGCCCCACAAGCGGTCCCCGCCGCGCCTTACCGCCGCATCCCCGCTCTCAGCTACCGCCGCCACGCCGTTCCACTGCTCGGCCGGCTCGGAGCTGCAGGCACGTCGCTTCCTGGCGGGGCTCGGGGAGAAGAAGGAGTAGAGGGTCTTCTGGCCAATCATCCTGGAGCCGAGGAGGGAGCGAACGCGCGCTGCCCGGGGACCCGCGAGTTTGGCGCTAGCTGCGGCGGTCAGCAATTGGCGCCAAGCAACCCGCGCATGCTCCGACCGGGGGCGGGGGGTGGGCGAGGGGGCAGCGGAGGGCCTAGTGCGCATGTGTGGGAGGGGCCGCTGGCCAAGGTCCCTCGGGAGAAGTGGGGCTCCGAAAGGTCTTTAGAGCGGGCGGGGTTCCTTAGGTCGGTTCACTCAGATGTTTACTCTTTCATTCATTATTCTCACCCATCATACCTCTGCCTTGGGCAAGTCCCTCCACCTCTCAGCCGGTGAAAGAACTTAAAAGTACCCGCCCCGTAGGGTTTTTTGTGGGAGTGAAATTAGCTTTAAAATAGTAATTGTTTTGCTTTTAGTTGTCCAATTTTCACAACCTGTTTTACTGACGACAAACTAAGGCCTAGAGGCCTAACCTGTAAGGTTTGAGGGAGACTTTAACAGAGGTCATAAAGATTAAACTCCAAACTAGTCATCCTCTGAAAGATATCCCCATACACCTGGGATTCTTCCCCCTCCCTCCCTCCCCACATCCAAACTGGGGACTGGTCCTCTTGGGTCTATCTCCATAATAAAGCCCAAATTCAAATGCTGCTCTCAATCTCTGGTCTACTAACTACAGTCCCAGCGGGTCTTCTCTTTTCCTACCTAATCATCTTTTTAAAATGTAAATTACACCATAATAATCCCCAGGTTAAAATCCTATAGTTTCCAAATATGTTTGGAATAAATCCTTGATTCTACATACATACAGATGGTTAACAGGCACAGGAAAAGATGCTCAACATCTCTAATTATTAGAGAAATGCAAATTAAAACTACAATGAGGTATCACCTCACACCAGTCAAAATGGCCATCATTAAAGTGTCTACAAGTAGTAAATGCTGGAGATGGTGTGGAGAAAAAGGACCCCTCCTACACTGTTGGTGGGAATGTAAATTGGTGCAGCCACTATGGAGACCAGTATGGAGGTTCCCTAAAGAAACTAAAAATAGAATTATCATATGATCCAACAATCCCACTCCTGGGCATATATAGGGAAAAAACTCTAATTCGAAAAGGTATATGCACCCCAATGTTCATAGCAGCACTATTTACAATAGCCAAGACATGGAAGCAACCTAAACGTCCATTGACAGATAAATGGATAAAGAAGCTGTGGTATATACACACAATGGAATATTAGCCGTAACAAAGAACGAATAATGCCATTTGCAACAACATGGATGGACCTAGAGATTATCATACTGAGTGAAGTCAGAGAAAGACAAATATCATAATATCACTTATATGTGGAATCTAAAAACATGATAGAAATAAACGTATTTACAAAACAGAAATAGACTCACAGACATAGAAAACAAATTTATGGTTACCAGAGGGGATGTGGCAGAGATAAATTAGGAGTTTGGGATTAACATATACCCAGTACTATATATGAAATAGAAAAACAACAAGGATCTACTGTATAGCACAGGGAACTATATTCAATGGAACCTATAATGGAAAATAATCTGAAAAAAGATATATGTATAACTGAATCACTTTGAGGTACACCTGAAACTAACACAACATTGTAAATTAACTATACTTCAACTTTTAAAAATGGTTTTTAAAAAAATCCCTGCTTCTTACCAGTTGGCAAGGCTGCTTCGCCCTCTCACGGAAGCCCAGCTGCTGTGACATGATGAGTCTGGTTCTCAGCACAGTCACCAGGCATACCCAGCTGTCCTTTGTGTGGTCTGACACCTTGCACGCACTGTCCCCCTGCCTGGAAAACCTCAGGTCTCAGCTCGAGACCCTGCCTCTGAAGGGCCTTCTCCTCCTGCCCCACTTTCTAGCAGGTCACCCTATTTATAGCTTCTGTACTATCTAAGATGATCTTATTGGGACTTCCCTGGAGGTCCAGTGCTTAAGACTCTGCGTTTCCACTGCAGGGCACGCGGTTTTGATCCCTGGTCAGGGAACTAAGATCCCGCATGCCTTGTGGTGTGGCCAAGATAAAATAAAATAATCTTATTTATTCTCTCCTTGTTTATTTCTGTCTCCATCTCCAACATGTAACCTGGGTGAGGGCAGGGACTTGATCCTTGTTACCGTTGTGTTCCAGCATCTAGGACAAGGAGCTTGATGTGTAAGAAGAAGAGATGCTCATAATTTAAAATTATTTTTAAAATAAGAACATAAAAGCCACTTTGAAAAAGTTTGGCAGCTTTGTATAAAGTGACACATACTCTTACCATGTGCCCCTGCGATCCCACTCCTACGTATTTACCCAAGTGAAATTGGAATCTGTATTCACATGAGAGCTTGTACATGAATAGATATAGTGAACTTATTTGTATTTTCCCCTAACTGGAAACAACCCAAATGCCCCTCAAGTGGCAAGTGGGTGGACAAACTGTAGGGCGTGAGTACAAGGGCAGCTTACTCAGCAATAAAAAGGAATAAACTGATACAAACAACATGGATACATCTTAAAGGCGTTAGGCTAAGTGAAAGAAGCCAGACACAAAGCCTATGTATTGTATCATTTCATTTACAAGAAATTCTGGAAAAGGTAAAACTCTAGGGACAGAAAACACATCAGTGGTTGCCAGGGGCTGGGTAAGGGGGCAAGTTGATAACCAGGAGACTTGGGGGAATTTTATGGGATGATGGAATTCTAGATCTTGATTGTGGTGTGGTCACACAACTGTTTACCTTTGTCAAAATTTGCAGAGCTGGACGCTAAGAAGATTCAAAACAAAGGCCCCAACCTCTTTTCATTCCATTGGCCAAGAGAGAGAGTAAAAAAAATTGGTGATAATAAAGGCTGACATTTGTTTGAAGCACAGAAGCCCTTCTCACACATCCTCTCATTTACTCCTCATGGTGTTCTCATGGCATAGGTTTGTAGTCCCCACTGTTTAGAGAAGGCAGTTCAAGCTCAGAAGGGTTAAGTGACCTGTAGGAGCCACACAGCTACAGTTGAGGAGACAGAAATGGAAGTTACGGGGTCTGATTGCAGAATTCGTGCTCCTATCTGCGACAATATGCTGGTTGGCCCAACTCCCTGTCAGGAAACGAAATTAATCCCAAGGGAGAGATGATACCGAACAACAGCTCCCAAACAACCGTGGACCCTGCACTGCTGCGGAACAAATAACGTTACCCAGAAATACGGCGGTGCTTGCAACGCGCCCGGAGGGCCAGCAGGTGGCGCCCGGAGACCGCCCACCGCTTTGTTTTGCAGATTTGCCTGGATTTTCTCCAGTTCGCGGCTGAAATCTACCCGGAAGCAGTTCTGTGGAGGGGGTAAGTGTTTCCTCTTTCCCGCAGGACCTTTCTAGAGTGTCTGGGAGAAGCGGAGCTTCGCGGGAGCTGAGATTTTAAAGAGAACCCTCGGCACCGCCCACCCCCCGCACGTGTTACAATTCTTATTTTCTATCAGAATTCGGCGTGCTGGTGTATGACCACGTTTAACCGTTGTTACATTTAGATTCAGAATCTTGTCCGCGTAAGGATCGCAATACTTACCTGTTTTAATACTTGCGTGGGAGGCCGGCCAGTTATCTACCCCCCACCCCCAGCCTGTCCTTTGCAGGGTGGAAGTGAGAGAGAGAGACATGCTTTTCTGGGTGACTTTGAGCAAACCTCTCCCCCTCTCAGTGTGTCAGTTTCCCCATATGTAAAGTGAGGGTTTGGGTTGCAGTTTCCAAGTTTGCCATTGGCGTGCGAATTCCGGGGGGTGGGTGTTTCTTTACAAATTCGGATGTTTGCGGGTGGAGGGCAGGGACACGTGGGTTTTGCAAGCTAGGCAGCTGATTCTAATACCTACCCAGGTGTGGGAGGGATCCTTCCAGCTTTAACCTCCTCTTACTTCCTTTATAGGACATGGTGTTAAACTTTAAAATGGAAACTTAAAAACTGGAGGAATGCCACTGTGAGACCACTTTGCAGAGTGGATTTTGGCATTTGGGACAGAGCCTGGGCAATCTCTGTCTCTTGGCCTGGCCACTGGCTACCAGGTGTTTGCTTTGTGGAGACTAGATGGACAGATTCCTGGTGAAGGGGGCTGTCAGGAGCCTTATGGGAAAGAGGAGGCAAGAGCAGACGGGAGGAGGCCCAGCAGGGTTGGCAGAAGAGGAGGGGACCAGCAGGAAAAAGCCCAGGAGAGCAGCCCCGGAGAATGGAGTCCACTCGGCAGGCCTCAGCTGGAGGCACATTGGAGCCGAGGGCCTGGACTGCGATTACACAGTCCTGTTTGGCAAAGCCGAAGCAGATGAGATTTTCCAAGAGTTGGAGAAAGAAGTGGAATATTTTACAGGTAAGCAGGGGACGGTGGGGTGTGTGTGGAAGGCTTGTTGGATAAAACTAGTGGTCCGTGTTTAGGGAAATCTCAACCCAGGAGCCATTAATTACGGATGAGTTTGTTAATTGACTCAACACATATTTCGGGCACCTCTGGGCCAAGCAACTTGCTGGATGCTTGGGATACAGACTTAATAGCAGGGATCTCCTGTCCGCTGAGAGCAGAGAGATGGTAAATTACCAGGTAATTCCTATGCACGAGGTTCTCAGCATCACCTGGAGGACTTTGTTGCTTGTGAGAGCACCACTGCTTGCCCTGCCCCTGCAGTCTAGTGTCTAGAGTTTCTGGGTGCTACTGATCCGGGGACCACACACTGAGAACCGCTGCAAGGTGGCAGAGCACAGGGACGGGGAGACGTAGAAATGCCCACGGGAGACCCAGCCTCCATCCTGAGCTGCATTAGCACCATCTTCCATCGATGCCCTTTGTCCCCACAGTTGGCAAAATCACCGTGTTAGCGTGTAACCTAACTTCATTTTGCTCCAATTTCAGCCTCTATATTACGGTTCTAGTGAGCAATTAGGTTAGGGTGTTTTTATAAAAAACTTGGACTAGGGCTGTGTTTCTCCAAGTGTCGGACAAGAATCACTGTCCTCACATGAACGTTTTGGGCGAGCCACGGTGATTTTTGAGGAGGGGGTCCCCGGTCTGGGTATTAGATGTTATTCCTGTTTTACTTCCTTTTCTGAATACTCAGGGAGTGAGTGTGGATTGTCTGAGGCGCTGCCATGTTTCCCCTGCACAGGTGCGCTGACCAGGGTCCAGGTGTTTGGGAAGTGGCACAATGTCCCAAGGAAGCAGGCGACATATGGTGACGCTGGGCTGACCTACACCTTTTCAGGCCTTACTCTGTCTCCAAAACCCTGGCTCCCTGTCCTAGAGCGCATCCGGGATCGCATTTCTGTAGTGACCGGGCAGACCTTCAACTTCGTGCTTGTCAACAGGTGACACCCTGTTTTTACCTTTTACTTTTTAGGACAGTGGACTGAATTTTATAAACCTGTCTCTTCCAAAAAGAAGAGTTTAGGATTCCACCGTACTTTACTCATTTGTACAACAAATAATTCTTCAGTGTGGTTAGGGGAGTAGTAGTGGAACACAAGCAATTAGTCTTTATGGAGCTCTCACCATGGCGGGAGTGAGAGGCCGCAAACTGATGAACAGGTGAACAAGATAACTTCAGAGGTTGATGAGTGTCTCGTAGAAAATTAAACAGGCTGATCTAAGAACGGCTGGGAGGAAGGAGTCTGGGTTTCTCAACAGCAGCACTCTTGATGCTTTGGGCCAGATAATCCTCTTTCTGGGGCTGACCTGTGCATTGCAGGCTGTTGGGCAGCATCCCTAGCCTCCACCCACCAGATGCCAGTACCACCCTGTGAATGAAAAATGTTACCTGCCATATCATCCAACAAAGGATGCTGGGCCATCAAGCCACTGTAGCCCTGAGGGAACTCAGGATGGAGACATACCCATTGCCAAGCCCTCAGCCCCTGCAGCCACCACCACTGGTGCCCCCTGAGGGGACTCAGGATGGGAAAGAATAGGATACTGGCCCTAGAGAGCTGAGGTGCATCTCAAAGGAATGATTTCAGTGAGCCCAGACTGTCCCATACACAGAAAAGCACTAAATTCATTAGCTCGAGATGTCTGGTTTTCTTTTAATTATCAGTAATCTTTTGATGTCCTAACGACCGTGTTTTGTCGGCTCCCCCCTTACCTCTTCGGAGCAGCCCCCCAGAGCTGGCTGAGAGGCTGCCTCCTGGGCTTAAGTCCTCAGTTTTGTCCGCGGAATGAAACGTAATTCTCAGCTTTTAGACTGTGCATTTTTTTTCAGGGGTCCCTTTGGTCAGAGCAACCAGAATGTCTCCAGACATCGCCTAGTGCCCCCTGGGGGGCAGAGTCACCCTGGTTGAGAATTCTGGGTTTAAGGGAAGATGGTTAGAGGAGGGTTCACGGAGGGGTGACGTCCGAGCTGATAACTAAACCGAGAGAAAGTGGGAGCCACACAGGCACCTGGAGGGAGAGCAGAGGGAGCTTGGAGCGTCTCGAGTGGAAATCCCGCTGGTGGTGCTGGAAAGCAGTGATGACCTCAGAGGCCGGCAGGGGCCAGACTGCGCGAGGAATATGGGTTTTATTCTAAGTGTAGGGAGAAACCGTCTTACGCGATGAAGGTTTACACATACGAACCCTGCAGGAGAACTCTAAGACTCGTGTTTGGCCTCTGTTGGTGTGCTTTGTTTGTTTGTTTTGTTTTTTCCTGGCCATGCCACGTGGCTTGTGGGATCTTAGTTTCCTGACCAGGGATCAAACCTAGGCCCCCTGCAGTGGAAGCGCAGAGTCCTAACCATTGGACCGCCAGGGAATTCCCTATTGGTTTTAAAGCGTGTGATCAAAGAGGGCTGATAACAAAGTGAAAGGCTTGCCTCATCTGTGGACCAGATACAGCCCTCCAGCCCCTGCAGAAACCTGTGCTCGTGGCACTGTTTCCCTGCAGGCAAACGAGGGCTCTGGGTGTGGGCATGTTTCCACAGAGGGCTGTTCTGTGAACTCTGCTTGTTTTCTCACTGTAGGTACAAAGATGGCCGTGACCACATTGGCGAGCACAGAGATGATGAGAGAGAACTGGCTCCTGGGAGCCCCATCGCCTCTGTCTCCTTTGGGGCTTGCAGAGACTTCTTCTTCCGGCATAAGGATTCCCGGGGGAAGCACCCCTCCCGGAGGCTGGGGGTGGTCAGGCTCCAGCTGGCCCACGGAAGCTTACTTATGATGAACCACCCGACCAACACTCACTGGTACCACAGTCTCCCCGTCCGAAAGAAGATTCTGGCTCCCCGGGTCAACCTGACATTTCGGAAAATCCTGCCTATTACAAAGTAAAAACGTTTTTAACAGCTAGTACTTCTGTTAGCTCCTTCCTTCTCTACTCCGAGAGGGAGCTGGCATTTCCTTTACCAACAGGGAACATGGAAAAGGTTTAACCCAAGCGCAGGGCTTCTTACATACAATGCTGAACTCAGAAAGAGGATGTTTGTATCGAGTCGGTGAATTATGAAAGAATACCAGTTGATTTTTTTCCTAACAAAATGATTCTTTTATTGCTATAATGCACAGCAGATACAAAAGGTACCTTTAGCAAAAACATAAATCAGCAGTTATTATGGCATAAACTACGAGTTTAACTTAGGTTTTTGGAAAAAGAAGCGACTTTGTAAATAACTTAAACCTAGAAGTAAGAGTATTTGGCTGCTACTTAATGCCTAATGATTTACAAAAAAGTCAGGGGAAGAGACTTTGCACGGAGATCATTCACATTTACAACTGTGGCTCAATCCCTCCGACCAAAGATCTGCTTACAACTGAACGCTAAAACGATGAGCCCCGTTCATGCCCGGCATCTCTCTTTAATGGCAGATTGCAAAGCGTAAGCAGCGGCAGAGCAGCAGTTGCTCAAAGCTACAACTTTGCCAGGCAGGTTAAGGTCACGTGATTGAGCATCTGTTTTCCCCCAGACGCGGGTACCACGGGGACTTGCCTTTCACCGTCAAAGCCAGGGTCTGTAAGAAGTCAGGAAGGGACGTCTGCCATGAACAGACCAGAAGCTTTGTGTGGCTCCTTTCTCCCTGAGGTGTGTGGCCTGGAGAACTTCACAGTCCGTTCTGTCAATAGCGAGAGTTCCGAGTCCTCAGGATGCACGCTGGGCCTGGGGGAATGGGGATCACCTGGGTCTCTAGCACTTTCAGCTGACACCAAGGCCTTGTCTGCAAGTGTCTGCCAGCTGGTCCCCACCAGGGGAAGCACAGTCCTCAGCCTGACCTCAGGTGACCTTTTGGACGTGTCTGATTCCAAATCTTATCTCTGAAGAGTCAGTCTGCATTTGTTGTTTTAAATAAAAGAGCCTAGCTAAAACATAGATACCCCTGTGTCATCAAAATTCCTTTGGCCCTGGGCTGCCTTCATTAGACTTACCTGAAGAGAGGGGAGGATGCCCAAGAGAGGCCTTTTGTAAGAGGCTACTGGAAACGAATACATTTAGAATATGGACCTAGAACAGAATGACAGTACTAGATATCAGCCATAATTTTATGTTCAAAAAGTTTTTTTTTTTTCAAAAAGTTTTTTTGTGGGAAGGGCTGGACTTGGATAGTCATGGAATCTAACTCATCACTTTACAGATGAGGAAACTGAGGTCCAGAGAGGCAGCAGCCCCAAGGTCAGTGCCCTTCTTTCAGAATCCAGCTCTCAAATGGAGGCCAGGATTGTCTTTCTGACACAGCCCCCGGCTCCACCTGTAAACCTCAGGAGCTCTTCCTGGGCAATAAATAAATAGAATAGCTGTCCACCGTGGGGTCCTTGTGTGAGAAAGGCGTTTTCTACAGAGCGGAGGAGTCGTAGGTGTGGCACACAGGCCACGGAGTTCTGGCTGTTCACACAGTTTTATAATACGCGATAATCACACCTCGGAGTCCAGGATACAAAAGACAACAGCAAAGAGAAAGCTGGTCACTTGTAACTGACAAAGTAGAGAAAGAATTTCCCCGAGGGGCAGATTTGGCAAATGAGCTTTTACTACATATAAAGAATCGAAAGGTTAGAAAAAGACATAAAAAAGGGAAAGCGGGTGTGCATCAGGCGTCTTTTAACTGTTCTGTTGCTCTCCATTCGGTAACTTTGGAAGGTACAGAGCTTTTCAAAAGTTGTTGACATGATTCCCAGATGAGGTGTATTTTCCAGAAGGGACATGCTACGAAAGCAACTGAGGGTAAAAGGCACTTTTTCTTCGAAGTCGTTGCCTTTAATAATTTCACTAATTCAACCATTTTTATGGGACTGCTCATTAAAAATAAAAGATCTGTGCTGAAACGTTGGAGGATCAGACAAAGTTAACTCCCCTCTGAGAACACCTAATGTATCAGAATCTAAAAAAGGTGGCTTCTGGAGTCTGGTTTCTTTTAATTACCTGGATCAGGTGAGTGACAAGACACGCTCTAGACACAATGACTGTTTTCCTAGCCCGGCCCCGCTGCCCTGGTGCGCGCGGGCAGAGCTGTGCGGGGAGCCTGACCTCGTTTGAATCGGGGCCACCAGCTCCTGTGTGGAGCCTGCTCTTAGAACACGCCAGAAGGCTGCAGGACTCTAGTGGGGCTGCTTGCACGTACACAGCACAGCACACACGCACACATACACACACACAGCTTGGACGGAGCCATCAGCTCTAGCTTCGGGGCCAGGGCAGAATCATTCTTCAGACTTGCACTCCTGACTCTGGTGCTGCATCTTGGAAAGAACACGCTCGTAAAACAGCAGGTAGGCGCTGGAGGACAGCACCTCCTGCAGGCTGGCCTTGCGGACGGTGTCGTCAGAAATCCACAGCCACTGGTTGCTGGTGGAGAGAGGGTTCTTGGCCGAAGGCGGGGACCGTCGGTAGGTCACGAAGTGGCCCGAGTGCATGTCTCCGTGGTGGACAACAACTGCCACCAGCTGGAAGAGGTACGTGGAGGAGCTGAATGGTAGGAACAGATGCCAGTGGTTTACAAATACAAGGAAGGTTTAGAGGCAAAAGCAAAGAGTAAAAAATCCTAGATGTTCAACAATAGGGGACTGACACAAGGGTACAGCTACACAACTGAATACTATGCAACCACTGAAATAGAGACCTGTATTTACTGGCCTGGTAAACTGTCCATTCTGTGACTGTATGTATGTTGTGTAGTATATGCACACACACACACACACACGCACACACATAACTTTACAGAGTAGAAGAAAAAGATTTAACTGGTGATCTATCTTTAGGTGGTGTCCCCAAATTTTTTTAAATTTCTTTCTTTATATTCTATGTACATACTTTCATACATATGTACATGGATACACACATACACAACATTTACATTTTATGGACTTTATAATTCTTATTTTTAAAGCCATCAGTCAGTGAGGCATATGCGTCTAAAAAGTGGCTCACCTGTAGTCAGGAACAGCTGGGAGGGGGAAGGGCATCGGGGTTGGCAGCGTGGGCAAGAAAGACGGGGAGCAGGCACCGTTCATGAAAATCTGTGTTTTGGGGCCACCCGGGTGATTGCGAACTGCAAGAGAAAAAGGCCGAAGGCAATGAAAGTGAGCAGCAGCTTTGGGTAAACAAGACACGGTTTGGATTAGCTTAAAATTTAACTCCCCAGTAAGGCTACAGAGGAAAAACAGATAGTTGATTTTGTACTATGCTGATTCATAGAACTTCCTTTTCGTCTCTGCCTGTTTTAATCCCAAACAGGAAAAATGTACCCAGCTCCTAGCCTCCTGCTCACTTTGACAACTCTGTGAGTCTTTGAGATTCCCAGCCCTGTTTGCCAAAGAGCTGCACCCCTGCCAGGGAGAAGAGGAAGCCAGGGCAAGGAGGTCCTTGATTTAAAACTGGGCCCTCTTCCCACCCCAGCTGCTCCCCATGTTAAACTATTGATCTTCTGAGAAAGGACAAAGCTCGGTCTCCCGTGAATGATGTCCTGCCAGGCCACGCAAATGGATGTAGGAAAGAATAATGATAGGAAGGGGTGTTAAGTGGGGAAAGTCTGGGGTGCAGGGAGGACAGTCCTGGCACACGGGTGGCAAGTTCAGGCCTGGAGCCTTGAAAGTCGGTGAGTTTTCCTCATTTACAAAGAAATGAACATATTACACGTAACACCTTTACAAAACTGTCCCAATGGGGCTTCCCTGGTGGCGCAGTGGTTAAGAATCTGCCTGCCAATGCAGCGGACACGGGTTCGAGCCCTGGTCTGGGAAGATCCCACAGGCCACGGAGCAACTAGGCCCGTGAGCCTCAGCTACTGAGCCTGCGCGTCTGGAGCCTGTGCTCCGCAACAAGAGAGGCTGCAACAGTGAGAGGCCCGCGCACCACGATGAAGGGTGGCCCCCGCTCGCCGCAACTAGAGAAAGCCCTCGCACAGAAACGAAGACCCAACACAGCCAAAAACAAATAAATAAAAATTAAAAACAAAGAACAAAAAACTGTCCCGACACTTCATTCCAGTACCAGATCCCCCGTCTGCTATTTGCCCCTGGACCAATCAGCCTCTGGGAGACAGAGTGATAATAGCCTGCCTGGCTTCACTGGGACCCGATTCAATAATTAGCTTCAAGGGAGGATAGTAATGGGATCAGACAAAAAGCAATTCAGTAAAGAAGTATCAACCCAAATAAGATGTTCAGGGATCTTCAGCCAGGACATTCCTCCCCACAGTTCCTGTCTAAACGAGGTGACTGTACTGGGGAGAAGAAAAGAGAAGGAATTCACTGGAATGAGTTGAGCCAATTGTTGTTTAGTCAGAAGACCGGAAAGCAACCTTTTGCTTTCCTGCCTATAGTTTTTCATTTGTCAGAGGGTTTTTAAAAACTAGACATCTCATGACTATATCATTTAAACCTCTTTTACAAAACCTTTCCTCTCCCACCCCCAATCCTGCTGTTCTCAAGAATTTAAGCAGCCATCGGGTGAGCCTGGCCCTTGTGGCACAAGGAACCCGCAAATTCCAGCTGCGTTGGCCCCTCGGGCAGGCACCTGGCTTGGGGGCTGCCGGCCCGTCCTGCAGCTCCAGCGCAGGCCCAGCCTTCTCATGCAGCTCGGGGCTGCGGTGACCAGGTCTGTGTCCGAGGAGGTGATACTTGTAGATGTCCATCATCAGGAACTCGTTGAACTGCACGTGCTCGTGCCGCTTCAGGGGTGTGCCATGGCTGGACCAGCTCAGCCGCTGGAGGTGGATGCACAGACACTGGGGGAGCTGCGGGTGGGAGAGACGGAGAGAGCCGCGGGTCGGGAGCGGGACCTGGGGGCCCTCGGGAGCAGAGCCGGCCAGGCATGCGGCATGGGCTCACCTTCCCTAGTTTTAACTGTTTGACAAATGTGGTCCTCTGGTGTTCCACCTTCTCCCCATTCAGCGTCCCTTTCGCTTCAATCTGAAATAAAGGAAACATCTGTCTGCAGCAATTCTTTTGGGGTTTTTTTTTTTTTGGCAGTGTTGCGCAGCTTTCAGGATCTTAGTTCCCCGACCAGCAATTGAACCCGTGCCCTCGGCAATGAAAGCGCAGAGTCCTAACCACTAGACTGCTAGGGAAGTCCCTCTGCAGAAATTCTTGAAACAGGACCCCTAGGGACAGCTGCGGGTCAGGCTGGCGTTACAAGTGCATTCACTGGGCACTTGACGTCCACCTGCTGAAGGAACTCAGCTGCCCAATTATCTGTGAGTTGTCTTCATTCTTTTAGTCATTAACTAATGGTGACCGTGGAGGCAAAAGAAGTAAAGAGGCCGCACTGAAACTGACACTAGCGTGTCATCTGTTTTGTTCTGTGTCTTCAAAATTTCTGGCCCCCACAGTTCCTCTTAGTTCAGAGGGTGATGTTTAATTGCTCGGGGGAGTTGGGCAGGCCGCGCAGCTGAGGCAGCTGAGGCCGGTGCGGAGGGAGCTGCGGTGAATTGGAGCGGGCCTGGCCCACCTCAAAGCGTGGCATTCACATTGTTTTCTTTAAACATTTTGTGGATGAAACCAAACTCATCTGGTCCGTGGGCTGCCAATTTCCTCAGCAACTTAGATGGATGTGGCTGTGGCTGCAGAGAGCCTCTGGGGGTAGTCGGCAGAGCTCAGGGCCGACAGTGTGGGAAGCGCTGTATCAGGACACGTGGGCCGGCTCAGGAAATGGCACTTGGGGTTAAAGCCATACCTTCGTACAGTTGTCACATACGACATCCCGCACGGATTCCGACGAGATGAAGTGGTGAAGGCAGTGGTCCAGGGTCAGTGGATGACCCTACAGCACAAGAAGAACATTCATGATTACAATTCAAGGAGAGCTAGACTGAAACTGTTAACAGTGTGAAGGCCAGAGCTTTATTCTGCTTAGGCAGGCAGCGAAGCTTCACAGACACAACTGGGTGTTTCCTGAACAAATGGGGAGCCCAGAGCATCCTGGATTTGCCCTTATGGATGGATTCAAGAGTATGAGGACATAACACTGCAGAAAATTATGAGCTTCCATGTTCCTGTAGATAGCTTTGAATTTGAGATTAATGTATGTGTGTGTGTGTGTGTGTGTGTGTGTGTGCAAAAAAGCCAAAATTTCTGCAGCAAGACAGAAAATGCCCACCTTCTTCCCCCAAGACAGGCCATGGTACCACAGATTAAAACTAAGATGGGTTCAACCAACCATGTGTCTGAGTCATGTGTAGTAGCTGAGCTACACGAAATGTCTCAAAGCCCTTTCAGATTCAAATGTCTCCAAAACAGACCCCAAGTAAACCACAGATCAGTACATACCCATGTGGCAGCTGGAATACTTAGTGAAAGGCTATCAAAGGTATCAAATCGAACGGGACTCTGAAACACATATTGCAGAAAAACCAGAAAGAACTTAGGTTCAATTCAAAGCTTTATAGATGGGAAGATATATGCCTATAAAACAGTTTAATATTTACATGCCCAACAGTAACAGTCAAACAATGTACTTACCTAGAAGCAAATTCTATTAAGAACAACCTTGTAAACATAAGAACTACAATAATACTAAAGGATATCTTGGAAAAACTATACAATAGCATACCTGACCCAGCAATTTGGGGATTTTTTTTTTTTTTTTTTTTTTTTTTGTGATACGTGGGCCTCTCACTGTTGTGGCCTCTCCCGTTGCGGGGCATAGGCTCCGGACACGCAGGCCCAGCGGCCATGGCTCACGGGCCCAGCCGCTCCGCGGCATGTGGGACCTTCCCAGACCGGGGCACGAACCCGTGTCCCCTGCATTAGCAGGCGGACTCTCAACCACTGCGCCACCAGGGAAGCCCGGGGATTTTTATCCTAAGGAAATAACCATGGATAACATAACTACAAGGATGTGGTTATCACAGCATCATTTATGACAGCAAAATGTAAATGGGTGAAAATTCTAGGGAATGATTAAATAAATTATATCATGTCCATATATTATAGAATGGAATACTATATTAAAAATAGTGTAGTAGGGCTTCCCTGGTGGCGCGGTGGTTGGGAGTCCGCCTGCCGATGCAAGGGATACGGCTTCGTGCCCCAGTCCGGGAGGATCCCACATGCCGCGGAGCGGCTGGGCCCGTGAGCCATGGCCGCTGAGCTTGCGTGTCCGGAGCCTGTGCTCCGCAACGGGGGAGGCCACAACAGTGAGAGGCCCACGTACCAAAAAAAAAAAGAAAAAAAAAAAATAGTGTAGTAGAACTATACATGATTATATGGAAAGATGTGCATGTTATATTATTAACTGCAAAAAAAGCCCCAAAACAACAAATGATAAAACAGGGTTAAGAGTTCCTGCTTTCGGACTTCCCTGGTGGTGCAGTGGTTAAGAATCTGCCAATGCAGGGGACACAGGTTCGAGCCCTGGTCCAGGAAGATCCCACAGGCTGTGGAGTAACTAAGCCCATGTGCCACATCCAGTAAGCCTGCGCTCTAGAGCCCGTGCTCCACAACAAGAGAAGCCACCGCAATGAGAAGACTATGCACCGCAACGAAGAGTAGCCCCCGTTCGCCACAACTAGAGAAAGCCCGCGCGCAGCAATGAAGACCCAACACAGCCAAAAATAAATACATAAATAAATAAATTTATTTTTTAAAAAAAGAGTTCCTGCTTTCAATTATGGCACAGTAGGTTGGCTAGACTAACTCTCCTTGACATAACAATTGTAAAATCTGGACCAAAACAAAACAAAACAATTTGAACAACTGGAGGGCTACCAAAAGCAGGCAGAAATGGAGAAGTCAATTCTTGGAGAAACAGGACCTCCATGGGTGAGATTTGCATTGTGTGGCTTCTTTGCCTGAGGGTACCCCCTAATCCATGCAGTTCAGTGTTGGGTGGGAATAAGCAGCAGCCTTACAGAATTAAGGTATCAGGAGACAGAGTTCAGGGCTGGTACAGAGGCTGGAGGAAATCCCAGAAAGAGAGGAGCCAAGAGAGGATAGGCCCTAAAATCTGTGTATAAGCCCTGCCTGATTCCATGGCTGATCCCTAAAGCACACAGACGCGGAAGAGACTCCAGGGACTCAGCAAGAAGCTGCGGCTGGAGGCTGAGAAAACTGAGCAGAGATTCTGCCGCCCAGTGTTGGAGAGAGGGGGTTTGGAGTTTGAGCTCAGCCAAGGCAACCACCTGCTAGAACAGAATTCATTATTTCTCAGAGAGACATACCAGAATCCAGAGTCTCTACTACAGTGTCAATATTAAAAAATTACTAGACATACAGTACACAAAAAGAAGAAAGTAAAAAAAAAGAAGAAAGTGTGACCCATGTTGTGTAGGGAAGAGGAGGTGATGACCTGGATGGTGAAATTAGCACAAGGACCCTAAAGGAGTATTATAAATATGCTCAAGGACATAAAGGAAGAGAGAGTTATTTAGATCTAGCGCAGGACAAATAGAGAATCTCACCAGAGAAATGGAAATTATAGAGAACCAAAAGAAATATATAATTAAAAGGAACAATAACTAAAATGAAAAATTCACTGGGCAAGCAAACAGAGATTGAAGATGGGAAAGACAGTCAGTAAATCTGAAGATAGGTCAATAGAAATTATCTAAATTGAAGGACATGGAGGAGAAAGACTGAAGAAAAAAGAACCAAGCCTCAGTGACCTGTGGGACAATATCAAATGGACTAACAAGTCGAGAATGGGGCATACATTTTTTTGAAAAAAATAGTGGCCAAAAAAAAGTTCAAAGTTGGTGAAAAGCATAAATGTACATAAATGTAACCAAACCAAAACAACAGCAACACTGTCAATCCAAAATTCTATACACAGCCAAACCAGTCTTCAAAAAGAAGGGCAAAACAAAAACATTTTTATATAAATGAAATCTAAGTGAATTTGTCAACAGACCTGCAAGAAATGTTAAAGGAATATTTTTAGACTGAAGGGAAAAAAACATGAAATGGACCGGGATCTACAGAAAGCACTGAGGAATACTGAAAATGGTAAATGTGAAATTTTTTTCTTTTAATTTCTTTTAAACACATATAACTGTTCAGAGTAAAAATTTTTATGACAGTGTTGTGGGGTTTACAATGTATGTAGATGTAAATAATATATATGACAAAGCACAAAAGATGGGGTAACAGAACTATACTTTCATAATGTTCCTACATTTTACACAAAGGAATATGATATTAACTCTAAATAAACTGTGATAAGTTAACACTGCATGATGTAATCACACACACACAAATGTAAAAAAAGTGTAGCTAAAAAGCTAACAGAGGAATTACAATGGAATACTAAAAAGTATTCAATTAACCCAAAAGAAGGGAGGAATGGAGGAACAGAGAAACAAAAACTATATGAGACAAGTAGAAAACAAACAGTAAAACAGCAGACCTAAATTCACCCTATAAATACCTACGTTAAATGTAAATGAACTAAACACACCGATTAAAAGGCAGATAGGAAGCTGGATAAAAAGGCAAGACCCGATTATATGCTGTCTACAAAAGCCACACTTTAAATACAAAGACAGGGCTTCCCTGGTGGCGCACTGGTTGAGAGTCCGCCTGCCGATGCAGGGGATACGGGTTCATGCCCCGGTCCAGGAAGATCCCACATGCCGTGGAGCGGCTGGGCCCGTGAGCCATGGCCGCTGAGCCTGCGTGTCCGGAGCCTGTGCTCCGCAATGGGAGAGGCCACAACAGTGAGAGGCCCGCGTGTCGCAAAAATAAATAAATAAATAAATAAATAAATAAAGACAAAGACAAAAGATAGGTCAAAAATAAGAGCACAGAAAGAGACATACCATAGAAACACTAGTTAGATGGAAACTAAACAGACAAAATAGACTTTCAGACAAGGAGTCTTACTAGAGATAAAGAGGGGCATTTTATCACGACAATAAGAGTCAACTCATCATAATTAATTCATGTGTATGTGCCTAATAGCAAAGTCTCAAAAGAAATTCAGCAAAAATAGAACTAAAGAAAGAAAAAGAAACAAATTCTAGCAAACACTAAAGGAAAAAGCAATACCAATATTACCCAAAGACCTTGAGGAAATAGAGGCAGGAATACTTCCCAGCTTATTTTATGAGGCTAGCATAACCCTTATAATAAAACCTGCGAAAGACATTACAAGAAAATCATAAACATAAAACACGAATAGCCTTCAGAAAATGTTAGCAAACCAAATCTAGTAATATATAAAAAGAATGACATCACAATAAAATGAAATTTATCCCAGAAACACAAAGGTAGTTTAACATTAGAAAAATCAATCACTGTAATTCACCATATTAACAGAATAAAAGAAAAAAAAGATCATCTCAATATATGTAGAAAAAGCAAGACAAAATCCAATTATTAGTCATGATAAAAACTCTCAGCAAACTAGGAATAGAAAAGACCTTTCTCAGTGTGATAAAAGGAGAATATGAAAACTCAAAGATAACGTCATACTTAATTACGAAACACCAAATATTTGTTTCTTAAGATTTGAAACAAGGCAAAAGTGGAAACAACCCAAATGTCCATCAGCTGATGAATGGATAAACAAAATGTGGCCTATCCACACAATGGAATATTATTTTGTAATAAACAGGAATGAAGTACTGATACATGATACAACATGTGGAAGAACCCTGAAAACATTATGCTGAGTGAAAGAAGCTAGTCTCAAAGCACCATATATTATATGATTCCATTTATATGAAACGTCCAGAATAGACAAATTATATAGAGACAGAAAGTAGATTAGTGGTTTCCTAGGGCTGACAGGGTGTGGGGAGAAATGAGAAATGACTGCTAATGGGTACAGGGGTGGTTTTTTTGTGTGTGCGGGAGCAAGGGGTGGGTGATGAAAAATATTCTAAAACTGACTGAGGTGACAGTTGTACAATTCTCTATTTTTGCATCATGCTCAAAATTTTGCATATAAAAATTTAAACTCTCAAAAGCAAACCACCCCCACCCAAAAAAAAACCAGCCCTAGAATCTGTTGTGTTCACCATGGGTATAGACCCAACCTTAGGACTCAAAACCCTGCCAATCACAATGGGTCTGCTGCTCTTGGTACAGAAGATGCCATCTGAGAATCAACTGATATGTCAGCACTGACTGACCAAGGGTGGGCAGTCAGTCCACCAAGCCTACAGACCCCAGAAAAATCACAGAAGCCAGACACCAATGTCAATCCTCATGCTCTGGATCCTTCATGAATCTTAACTTAAATAAAACCTTGCCAGAAGATATCAAGTATTGGTATTGTATTTACCTGGTGCTCACAGTGTTTGCAGACCATGTTACTAGTAAGTCTTCCATGAAAAGGATGCTGGGACTTCCAGTGGCTGGATGTGGGATGAGGTGACCCTGGAATACAGAACACCTTTGGATAGGCCACCTCTAGCCCTCTGGCACCAACCTCAAAATTCACCCCCCTTCTAAGTATGTGGTAGACACACCTTCTTTAGAAAAAAAAAAACAAAAAAGTTCCTGAAAAGGAAACTGAAAGAGCTTCCCTTATTGAAATCCATCAAAAAGACAACCAGTTCCCTTCACAGGAGAATTTACACAGGTCCTTAAATGTGGTTTCTATATAATAGGTACAGCCACATTTAAAAAAGAAATTTGTGTTTGATAATGTCTTTTTACAAACATTTGCTTCAAATGTTTGAGATGTCACAAGAATGATACCACTGGTGAACATTCCATAAAGTGAGATAAACTTCTGAAATCATCAGAATAAGCAAGTTCTGAGAAACACGAGCTTTGGTGGGGATAGGACGGGGGCTAGCGGAATAAACACAGCAGCGTGGTGTGCTAGTTGGAACCACGGGCTCCAAGTCAGGCCAGCCTGGGCTGGGTCCTGGCTTTGCTTATTAGCCATGTGACCAGAGCCAGAGACTTCATCCCTGTAAGCCTCAGTTTGCTGGAAATGGGGATAATTATGACCCCACGATCCTCCATACCGCCAACTTCACAGAGCTGTTGGGAGGCTTAAATGAGATATTATGGTGCCTGGCACACGGTATGGACCCAAAAGAGAACTGTTCTCATTACTACCAGCGTGCAAAGGAATTGATACATCATTTTTTTTTAAGTGTTAAGAAAACAATAATTTCCTTCTAAGGAGGAAGGGATCATTTGCAGGAATAGTTGGCCAAAGTGTAAATGCTGAGGACACGGCAGTTTCAGCTTATTAAGTTCACCAGAGGACCAATTCAAGAAGGAAAAGAAAAACCCTAGTTTGAGGGAGAAATAAGTCTGTTCAGAGGAAACTGAGCAGGGCTCGGGTGTGATGGAACAATTCAAGATGTTCACCAGGGGGACAGTTTAAAACTGTTCCCAAAACACAAGTTCCTTTCAAGTACACACACTCCAAGTCAGCATGGGTGTCACCAGAAAAAACATTATTTTTAGAAAACATAAAGCAAATTATTGTCATTTCTAAAAAGTACACATCTCACGTGTTACAGTTCAACAGAAAATGGTTACCTCTGGTGTGGCAGGTGATCTGTCTGGGAGTCATTTCTGACTGCTGCTGTAGGGGACGAAAAAGAGAGAGGCTGAAAACTCTACTGCAATCTCTCTGATCACCCACCCTCACCCCACTCCTAAATCTCACAAGTTTCTGTGCTGACTGCACAGTTCAAAATCAACTTTATTTATTTATATATTTTTTTACTTTTAGGCCATGCCGCTCGGCACGTGGGATCTTAGCTCCCCAACCAGGGATCGAACCCGAGCCCTCTGCCTTAGAAGCACGGAGGCTTAACCACTGGACCATCAGGGAAGTCCCTAAAAATCAACTTTAAACCAAGCTTCCTAAAAGGGGCCTTAATTATGCTCTCTGGTTGGTTACTGTACCTGTTCCTTCACCAAACGCAATTGAACATACTGCCTCTCCAGAATATTCCCCCCCTTTTACTAATTAACTTTTATCAACTCCCTAACATTTATAATGTGCCAGAGAAATAAGATTCATTTAGCATTCCTGTGGCTCCTTGTTCTCCTGTAGTAAATAGGGGGGAAAAATACATTCTTTCATCTCAAGCCCAACACAAATTGCAGCAAGGAATCGTTTTTAAGAGCTTGACATCCCTAACCAAAGTCACCAACTGCCAAGTGTGACGTTTAAGACCCTCCCCCAGCCTCACTCCCACTACTGGGTTTTTATTGAATCTTACTTTTGAGTTTAAAGTTACACGAAAATTACATTTGTATTCCCTGTACCTGTTCAATATGCACAGACCGCGTTCATTGTATTGAGAGTGTTAATGGTTTACCTCTAGGGAATGCACATCAAACAGATGTGTGACCCGGGGCTGGTGGTCCCGCTCATCCTCCAAAGACGAGGTAATGACATGGAATAACTCATGAGCGTCCTGTCAAAGGGCAAAGCATTCTTCAGAGTGGCCCGAAGAGGCCGCGGCAACGTCAGAACCACCCCTGTGTGGACCACCAGCAAGACCCCCTATGGCTAAGGTGGGCAGAATTTGCTTTCCACCTTCTCAAGGCCCAGTGCGTTAAATGGAAATGGTTACATCCTAGACATTTTCACGAGTAAAGGCCCTCAACTGAGAGGCCCAAGAGGAGAGAGAAGGGACGAATGCTGGGTGTGCAGGCTTCACGCTGATCTGAGCCATCTCTGAGTGTGTTTTTTTTTTTTTTTTTTTTTTTTGCTGTACGCGGGCCTCTCACTGCTGCGGCCCCTCCCGTTGCGGAGCACAGGCTCAGGATGTGCAGGCTCAGCGGCCATGGCTCACGGGCCCAGCTGCTCTGTGGCATGTGGGATCTTCCCAGACCAGGGCACGAACCCGTGTCCCCTGCATCGGCAGGCGGACTCTCAACCACCGCGCCACCAGGGAAGCCCTCTGAGCCTGTTTTAGCTGTACTGAGATGGCTCTGACCTCTGCTCTACCTGACTACTGTTTTGTTTTCATTGTGGTAAAACACTCATCCAATTTAAGCTTTTTAAGTGTACAGCTCATTGGCATTAAGCACATTCACACTGCTGTGCTACCATCACCACCGTCCATCTTCAGAACTTTTTTCATCTTCCTAAATGGAAACTCCACGCCCACTAAACACTAACTCCCCAATCCCCCGCACCCCTCGGCACCCACTGTTCTACTCTGTTGTCTATGAATTCCGCTTACCCTCAGGTAAGTGGAATCATACAGTATCTGTCCTTTTGTGACTTACTTGTTTCACTTAGCACAATATGCCGATTCATCTATGATGTAGCACAGAATTTCCTTCCTTTTAAAGGCTGAGTAATACTCCACTACGCACACCTATCACATCTTGTTTATCCATCAGCCATCGATGGGCAGGTGAGCTGCTTCCGCCTTTCAGCTGTCGTGAATGATGTTGCTGTGAACAGGGCTACACAAAATATCTGAGTCCCTGCTTTCAGCTCTTTCGGGCGTACACCCAGAAGCAGAATTGCTGCCTCATGTGGCAGGGGACTATTTTTTAAGGATCAACTCAAACGCCCCTCTCCCCAAAAGCCAAAGCCACCCTGACTCTCCTGGGATGGGCAGCCCATCCCCCCTGAGCTCTGACGCGGCTGATACTCACTGGGCTGCCACCCTTGGCTCCGTCCACAGTCACCAGAGCCATCTGTTTCTAAAGGCAAATGACTTTTCTCTTCTGCTTTCAACCTCCCGATGGCCTCCACTGCTGCAGTGAACGGCTCCCTTCTTAGCTGGCCAGCCCTGACATGCCCCGGCCCTAGAACCCTCTCCCCGCCCCAGCCCCTGGCCTTCTCTTGCTCCCTGAATGCGCCAAGCCGGCTCCCACCTCAGGCCTGGGTCTTTCCCGCGCCCAGGTCTTCACGCGGCTGCCTCTCTCTCATCCTTCAGGGCTCCTCAGGGAACCCTCCGTCACCAGCCCTCCCTGACCTAACCTCACCCCGGCCATTCAGCAGCGGCCCCGCAGGCTCTCCCTCCAAACCACCCGCTGAATCCCTGAGGTCTCTCCATCTGCCCTGCCTCAGCCCCAGCCTGAGCCGGACCCTCCCCGGCCTTGGTGTCTGCACGGCTGCCCAGCTTTCCTCTCTGCTCCCGTCCTGCCCCCCTGCACCCCTCCTGTACACAGAGGCCGGCGTGGTCCTGTTCACGTTAGGTCGGGCCAAAGCTCCGAGTGGCTCCCCCTGCGCGCAGAGCGGAAGCCCAGCTCCAGCCCTCGGCCTCCCAGGCCCTGCGGTCCCCACAGGCCCCTCTCCTCCACTGCTTGCCCTGCCCTTCCTACCCTTCTCAACTCTGTGTCCTCGCAGCTGCTCGAGGCTTTTGCCCCAGCTCTGCTCCTCCGGCTGGCACACTGCGCCCACGGCACCCCGGGCCTCACTCCTCTTTAGACTCCAGGTCTCAGCTGAAACCTCAGGTCTCTAGAGAAGCCGCCCCCGCTAAAGGAGTCCCCCTGCCGCTTTCCTCTCACCGCCCGCCCTCCCCACACTTTCTCACATCACCTTCTCAGCACATGTTAAAGTTACCTGTGGATGGTCTGCAGCCCCACCCTCACTACACCGCGAGCTCCTTGAGCACAGGGCCCCTGCAAGTCACGCTTGCTGCTACCACAGTGCCCTCAGCAGGCCCTCCCCGAGGCCGGCATCAATAAGCATTTGTTGCATGTATACATGAATCCACTCTGAGGCTATGACCAGCAGTTGGCGAGAGAGTGATGGAGACTCAAAGGTAAGAAGGCAAGGCTCCTGCCCTCAGGGACTCACCACCCAGGGGCAGACATGGCAGCCTTGCTACTATCTAGCAGTGCAATGCTATGGCCCTGTTATGACCAGTGAGCCCTGGACATGGAGCTGAGGGAGGATCATCTCTTCCTGCAAGGCTCGGGGAGCCTTGACAGACCAAGCATCTGGGCCAGCCCATGAAGCATGAGCAAGGGTTCACCACAGAGAAAAATCCCAAGACAGGATGGGGTCGGATCCAAAACTTATTCTGTCACCATCAGCCATGTGACTACTTGGCCTTGAGAAAAGGAACAGTATTGCAGAAGAGCTGAAGAGCAGCCACTTTAGTGCCAGACTGGCTTGAATTCTGGCTCTGCCACTCAAATAGCTGTGTGGCTTTGGGCAAGTCACTTGACTGCTCTGAACCTCAGTGTTCTCATCTGTAAAATGGGGATAGTAACAGTAACTCCTTACAGGGCTGTGGTGAGGACTCAATCAGATAATTCACATACCTGGCCCAAAGCACCCCACAGCTCTAGCTTTAGACACTGAAAAGTGGTTGGATGACCAGATCATTAACAGTGAAGGTGTGGACAAGGCCCCATGCTAGATGCTCTGGATACCTTCAAAGAAGAACAGAACCAGAGACAGACATGCTTTCTCCTTCCCACGCATACTACGGCACTCTGCGGCTCAGTGTCAGACACTGGAAATACTCCCCAGGAGCAACTGGGACTTAAGTGGGTCCTTGACAGAAGAGCAGGACTTAGAAAAGGAATGTGGGCAAAGAATGTCTCCTGTCATATCAGTAAACAAAGGACGTTGCTGGCCACCAAGCCATCAGCTCCTGCAGCCGCCCCCTACTGTGTCCTCTGAGGGGATTCAAGATGGAGAAAAGCAGGATACCGGCCCTAGACAGCTAAGGGGCATCTCGAAGGAATGATTTCAATGAACTCAGACCCTTGCATCTTCCCTTACACAGAAAAAATGCTAAATTCATTAACTTGACATGTCTGTTTTTTCTTTAATTAACAGTAATCTTTTGATGTTCTAACTACCTGTTTTTGTTGTTTTTGCAAACACTTGATATATCCTGCTCCCCTCTTACCTCTTGGGAGCAGTCCCTCAGAGCCATCTGAGAGGCTGCCTCCCGGGCTTAGGTCCTCAGGACGTCTGTCAAATAAAACCTAATTCTCAACTTTGAGTTTGTACATTTTTTTTCAGCCGACAGGTATCTGATGTTTTTAAGGACTAAATCTCAGTCACTGTCTCAGCTTAGAGAAATGTAAAATGTAGCTAAATAATTCCAGTTACCAGAGGAGGATTTAAAAAGTATTCCCTAAATGGAAAAATATTTCAACACATAATGCATTAATCGAGAAGCACTGTAAGAAAGTATAGGATACTCTCAACATCGTGTTTAAGAAGTAACACATACATGGCTTCAGATGAAAGTGGAAACAGAGATCATCTCTAAAGAAGAGGGGAGAGAGGAAGCCTTCCCGCCTCACTTCTCCGTTTTTACATGCCTCCTGCTTCAGCCCCACAGTTTTGGGAGCCCAGGGGCTCTGGTCCAGGGGCTACCTGGGGGAGGCAGAAGCAGCCAACCCAACGCTGGCCAGGGCCAGCCTGGAAATGTGGTGGCGGGGATGGACCGCCGGAAGTGTACACCAACAGAAGCGAAATTTTTGGTCCCTAGAGCTTCACTCTCTCAGCCTCAGCCTCGTCCTCTGGGGAAGAGGAGGAGGGTGGCCAGTACCAAAGAAGACAAGGAAGCTGTAGTCGTGGAAAAGGGGGGCGGGAGTGGCTGAAGGAAGGCCCTGGGACTGCATATGACAGCTGCTCAAGGTTTGCGGCCACTTTAAGCCAGCCTCTGAAGACTGATATATATATATATATATATATATATATATATATATATATATATATATATATATATATATATTTTTTTTTTTTTTTAATGAAGGTATAGTCTAAAAAAGAGTCTCACCCAAACCTCTGAGCCTCTAAGGTAAAGCCACCTGCTTCTCTCTAATAGGCCCCAGATGTCCCCACTGTCCACTGAAATGCAAAGTCACTCAGGAACTAAAGAGATTTTCCCTCTTTGGCAGCTGTGTGCTCATGCCCTATCCTGTGAACCTTCCCTCTCCCCTGATTGCGAGAGCAGGAATAAAGTTCACAATCTGGTCTCGGGACACTAAGGCTGTCTAAAATGTCACAGAAATGTCCACGCAGGTCAGACAACTGCAAGGTCAATGCTGGCGTTTATTCTTCCCGCTGCAGCAATGCAGCTGTTTCTGGGGCTCAGGCCCCACCTCATTAGTGGGAAAGATTCTCCAAGGAAACCTGCTTTGAATGTTGTGTTCACCTGCTCTTCAAATGAAGAGATCTGCCATCTGTACATTCTTAAGACGTCCAACAAGCAGCTTGCATCCAAGACCTCTTCATCAGTGACTTCTTGGCAGGATAAAGCTGGGAACAAAAAAGGTAGCACAGTTATTAAGTGAACCAGCACAACAACTAACCAGAAAAGCTGCACAGCACAACGTGTCAAAGCTAATTAAAAATGTAAGGACTGTAAAATTCACCTTGGAATTCTATCTCTTTCATTATTCTTCCTTGTAGCCTTACCCAATACTTAGTACACTAGTAGACACTTCGTGTTTGTCGAAAGAATGTAATTTTTCATGAGGCTGCACCATTTAAATGAAGTAATTGACTTTCAGATATCTGAATTACTATCATCAATATAAATATACTGTTGCAAGATTTGTAGTGAATAAAATGATTTTAACTCACAACTCTGAGGGACAGGAGGGCCTTTAAACAACCATCTGGTCCAACCCTACACTCACCGCCCTAACCCCTCTCTACAGGACTCTCTCCTGTGGCCATAAGGCCTTCTCTTGGATTTGTTTGCCTTTGAGTTTCTGATTATCACCGCAAAGCATCAAGCTCTATGAGGCAGCCTGAAACGGCCTTCTGAGCGGTTTACTTTTCAATCAAGGTAAAATCAAGCCTAATAGACAAAAATAAAAGTCTGATGGGCTTATGAATTTATATTACAATTACATCTAGATGGGGATTGGCAAACTTTTTCTGTAAGGGGTCAGCTAGTAAACATTTTAGGCTTTGCAGGTGTCTGTAGCAACTACTCATCTCTGCCCATGTAGCACAAAAAGCAGCCATAGATGACAGATAAATAATACGTAATATGACATATTACATAAATAATATGTCATATTACATATTACATAGATAATATGTAAACAAATGGCCATGGCTGTGTTTCAATAAAACTTTATTCACAAAAACAGGCGGTGGGTCTTCCCTGGTGGTGCAGTGGTTAAGAATCCGCCTGCCAAAGCAGGGGACATGGGTTCGAGCCCTGGTCCGGGAAGATCCCACATGCCACACAGCAACTAAGCCCGTGCGCCACAACTACTGAAGTCCGCACACCTAGAGCCCGTGCTCCACAACAAGAGAAGCCACTGCAATGAGAAGCCTGCGCACCGCAACGAACAGTAGCCCCCGCTCGCTGCAACTATAGAAAGCCCACGCACAGCAACAAAGGTCCAATGCAGCCAAAAATAAATAATTAAATAAAGTTATTTAAAAAAAAAAAAAACAAGCGGTAGGCCAAATTTGGCCCAAGGGCCATAGTTTGTTGATTCCTGATCCTGACCATCCCCCATGCCATAGCATATTATTATGGACCAGTATATCACACTGGGCCAGTACTGCTAGTGCAGAGGAGATAAAAATACAGGAGCCTGCCCTCTCAATGCAGTTTCTGGGAGTTCAGTGATTCTCCAGATAAACTAAGCCAGCCTGTTTCTCCTCCTTGATTTGCAGTCAGTGAACTTGAGAGATAGCTCTGAATACTTCAGACTCTGACTGTGGAGGGTCTGAACACTGCCAACGCCAACCCTGTCAGAACGTGGCTGGTGCCGTGGGTGGTGACCTGTGGTGGAGAAGCAGTGGCGTTGGCAGCCAGTAGCCAGTTATCAGTGCAAATAAACCCTGAGGTCAGATCTTTACCCTCCAGTATGAAGGAGAGCCGTCAGGAGAGGTACTGTTCCTTCCTTCTTCTTCCTACATTCCCAGGCAGCCCTTCTGTTAGCTTTTACCCTCCCAAGGAAAATCTGAATGTCCCCTTCAGCCCAATTTTGCCTACAATGCTGTGTGGCAATGTGGCAACGTCTACTAATTTTCATATCTTACAATCCAGCAGTATGACTTTCTCAGGATCTACCCCAGGGAAAGAGGTGCCTATGTGCACGATGGGCATGTACAAGGATGTTCACTGCAGGCTGTTTATGTAGACAAGGCACCGGAAGCAAATGGCTAAGTAAACCAGGATATCTTGCGATTATGGATGCTATGCAGCTGTAAAGGTGTGTGACGTTTGTAAATCACATGTTTGATATGGGCTTGAGATCCAAAATATATAAGGAACTCCTAAAACTCAACAACAACAAAAATACAGAAAACCGAATTAAAAAATGGACAAAAGATCTGAATAGACGTTTCATAAAAAAACACAAAAAACCCCTAGAAATGGCCAATAAACACATGAAAAGATGCTCAACATAACCTATGATTAGGGAAATGCAAATCAAGACCACAATGAGATATCACTTTCACACCCATCAAAAAGACAGACAATAACAAGTGCTGGTGAGGATGTGGAGAACTGGAACATTTGTGCACTGCTGGTGGGAATGTAAAATGCCAAAGCTGCTATGGAAAGCAGTATGGTGATTCCTCAAAATAGTAAACAGAATTACCATTTGATCCAGCAATTCCACTTCTGGGTCTATACCCCCAAAAATTAAAAGCACGGGCTTGAACAGATATCTGTACACCAGTCTCCACAGCAGCATTATTCACAATGGCCAAAAGGCGGAAACAACCCAAACTTCCACTGACCTATAAATGGATAAACAAAATGTAGTGTGTATACACATACATATACACACACAGCGGAATATTACTCATATTCAGCCTTAAAAAGGAATGAAATTCTGACATATGCTACAATGTGGATGAACCTCAAGGACATAAGCTAAGTGAAATAAACCAGACATAAAAGGACAAATATTGTATGATTCCACTTAAATATGGTACATAGTCAAACTCACAGAGACAGAAAAGAGAATAGTAGTTACCAGGGTCTGGGGGCAGTGGAAAATGGGAAGTTATTGTTTAATGGATACAGAGTTGCAATATGGGAAGACGCAAACTTTCTGGAGATGAATAGTGGTCATGGTTGCACAACAATGTGAATATACTTAATACTACAGAACTGTTTACTTGAAAATGGTTATGGTGGTAAATTTTACATTATGAATATTTTACCTCAAATTTTAATTAATTAATTAATTAATTAATTAATTTTTTGCTGCATGTGGCCTTCGTTTCTGCGCACGGGCTTTCTCTAGTTGTGGTGAGCGGGGGCTACTCTTCGTTGCGGTGTGCAGGCTTCTCATCGCAGTGGCTTCTCTTGTTGTGGAGCACGGGCTCTAGGTGCGCAGGCTTCAGTAGTTGTGGTGCACAGGCTTAGTTGCTCTGCGGCATGTGGGATCTTCCCGGACCAGGGCTCAAACCCGTGTCCCCCGCATTGGCAGGCAGATTCTTAACCACTGCGCCACCAGGGAAGCCCCTTCACCTCAATTTTTTTAAATGGGCAAAGGAGGGCTTCCCTGGTGGTGCAGTGGTTGGGAGTCCGCCTGCCGATGCAGGGGACGCGGGTTCGTGCCCCGGTCCGGGAAGATCCCACATGCCGCGGAGGGGCTGGGCCCGTGAGCCATGGCCGCTGAGCCTGCGCGTCTGGAGCCTGTGCTCTGCGATGGGAGAGGCCACAGCAGTGAGGGGCCCGTGTACCGCAAAAAAAAAAAAAAAAATGGGCAAAGGATATAAGCTGGCAGTTCACAGAAGACAAAATACATGAGACCAGTAAACTCACAAAAAGAAAAAAAAAAACAGTGAATGAGGTAGAGCTACAAGTAATGAAATGGAATGGCCATTTTTCTAATACGTATCACGTTATTTGGTCATGAAAAAACAAACAAAACAATATATCATTTCTGTGGGTTCTTAGAAACATAGAAAATGGTCTGGAAGGTTACACTTATTTTTACTTTTGGGAAGGAAGGAAGGGAGCGGGACTGGGGTAGTGATAAAGAGAATTTTAGCCTTATCTGTAATGCTTTAATTTTTTAACAAGAAGAATTTACTCATGAATTACTTATATAATGAAAAACTATTTCTAAAAACCAAAATAAAAGACACTGAGAAGCAGAAGCAGAGAAGGAAAGATATAATGGGAGGACAACACCTAACCCTACATTATGACACCTATGTGGACATGTCAGTTCTTCACACAGTCTTTGGGATGGTATGTTTTTTTTTAACAGGGCAGTAAAAGAAATTATTTTCAAGTTGCCTCTTTTTTTTTTTCAAGTTGCCTCTTATACAGAAGAGCAGAACTTACTTTTCATAAAGGTTTCTGTGTCAAGCTGAGATCATACCTCAGTGAAGCAATATTTAGCTGAGTGTTTTTAAAATCAATTTTTTTCTGACTATGTGAGTAATACACGCTTACTATTGAAAGTTTTTTTTTTTTCATGTTTTTAAACTGTCACCTGCACCATGCCAAAATAGCCATGGCTAACATTTTGGCTTTTTCTGTCCAGCCTTTATCTGTGGAAATTTTTGCTTTGGCTGAAGTAAAATTACACCATATTTCGTACCCCACTCTTTCAAACTTAATAGGATAGCCTATGCCCTCTCCCAAATTAAAAACAAAACAGAAACATTTCATAAAGATGATTCTTAATGGCTATGCAACATTCCATTGATTGCTTAATCATTCTACTGCTGGATAACCATATTCTTTCCTTTTTCCCCCCAACACCACTAGGTGCTGGAGATCTTTGCACATATAGTCGGCCATCCATACCCACTGGTTCAGCATCCTCAGATTCAACCAAGGACTGAAAATACTTAGGAAGGGAATTCCCTGGCGGTCCAGTGGTTAAGATTCCACGCTTCCACTGCCAGGGGCCCAGGTTCAATCCCTAGTCAGGGAACTAAGATCCCGCTGCACAGTGCAGCCCCCAAAAAAGAAAATACTAAGGAAAACAAATTCCAGAAAGTTCCCCAAAGCAAAACTTGAATTTGCCAGGCACCGGCAACTACTGACATAGCATTTACATTGTATCAGGTATTATAAGTAGCATAGAGATGATTTAAAGCTTATGGGAAGATGTACACAGGTTATACACAAACACTACACCATTTCATATAAGGGACTTGAGCATCTGCAGATTTTGGTATCTGCGTGTGGGGCTGTCCAGATGCTACAGGAGGAAACCCAGCTCTACAGTCAAAAAAAGTGGTTTCAAAATGAAGTTAGATTGGTGGCTTCCTAAAACCCTTACCTAGCCCATGTACACTGTGACTCTCCAAGCTCGGGGCCAGTATTGGGCCATTCCCACACTTGTTTGCCCTGAGAACTCCACTGCAGGCTAGTGTAAATCATGGTCCACCAATTACTTGGTCAAATGGTACTGAACATTTTGCAAGCTATTACTGTGCCAGTTCCACTGTTTTCCAGAAAGGCTGCCCCAAGTTACACCACCACCAGCATTTATGAACGTGTCACCCAACAGTTGTGGATTTTCCAATCTTTGCTGACAGGCCAAAAAATGGTACCTCACTATTATGTTATTTATATTTCTTTGATGATGGTCAAATTGCTTATTTTGTTTGTTCGATGCATTCTGTATCTATCTCAATACAATCTGTATTATTTCTTTTGTGAATTACCTTATTTCCTAGGCTAAGACACTTTTTGTTTTTAAACTTTGATGTTTGTGAAACCAGAGTACTTCTTACAGTCAAAATGCTTAAATGGAAGTGGATTTTTCTCCTTCCCTAAAAAGCTGTTACTAAACTGACAAGTTTTAAAATAAACGATTACAGCTTTGTTAAAAAAAAAAATACCTGTCTCTATCTATTGGGCCCTTAGTGCTTTTATCATAAAGATAGGTATGATCTTTTTCTACATAAAGGTTATTAACCTTTTGCCTGCCATCTGGGCTGCTGCTTTGAAAATGCACAGCACGCCCTTTACATTTCCAGGTAGGTACCTTTCAAGAGATGCAACAGTGTCAAGGACAAGCGCTGGTGTTGGGGGGACTCCTCCTGACCCCTGGTGTACTGGGTGGTGAACTCTTCCAGCCACTTGATGAAGGTGGGGCAGGCAGAAAGGCCTTGCAGCAGGGAGTTCATGAAGCAGGTGTTCCCCAGGTTGACAAGGCCAGGCACAAGCCCTAAAAAAGTGGGGGGAACAAGAGAACAGTGCATTGCATTGGACCATCTCCTTTGTCTTCTCCCATTTGGGACCCAGAATTCCTGCACCGTGGCCTTGGATTGAAAACCCCTACCTCAGAAAGTCCTCATCCACAGAGAGCAGGGGGCCAGGCATCCTGTCCTAGCCGAGGCCCAGTCCTACCAACTGCTCCTTCAGGAGACCGTAAGCCGCAGAAGGACAAGTCCAGGCCGCGTGTGACTACTGAAATGCACCAGAGTGTCTGGCACAGCCTGGCTTCCATTCAATGTTCAGAAACACTTAGTAACCTCTCTCTCTCTTTCTCTCCCTCACACTCTCTCTCTTCTTTGTTAAGAAAGCAATGTTTCTCACAACAGAAGAAAACAATTGTTCTGTTCTTGTTCCCCAGGACAATGATTTTGTTCTTATAATCAGTGGGAAAGACACCACTCCTGCCATTCTGATCAGTCCTTCTGCAAAGAGATCAACAAAACCTGACATACTTCCCTCTTCTGCTGAAATTAAAAAACAAAAACAAACAAAAAAACCTTTTTATTATGAGAGTTCTCAAACATGCACAAAAGAAGAGTAGCTATCTAATGAACCCCACTTACAACCATCCCCAGATTTAACAGCGATCAACATTTTGCCACACCTGTCCCTTTTACGTATTTATTTATTCTGGCTGAATTTTAATCAATATAAGTAGAGCAACATTGCCAAAGGGGAGCATTTTTAAAAATAAGGAAATAGATTTTTGTGTTAGTGAAGAAACGAACTTGAAACATTTACTAGTGACTAGCAGCTATATTCAGTGAAAGCACAAAGGCGTCACACAACTAGGCAGCTGTACAACTGAAAAACACAATGGCCATAGCAATGAGAACACTCAGACAATTAAGCCACTTGAAATTTTTCATTACGAAGCATGTCTCAAACTCATGACCGTCGTGGGGGTGAAATATAAATCTTTTTATTATGGGGTATAAAATAATGAGTCATTAAAATTAACTTCTGTTTAAAAGAAAGTACTATTGACAAAATTGAAGATACAAGAGAACCAAAAATGTCCTCCCCTTTTTGTACTGTTTTTAAACAATAAGAGTTTGGGTCCAGTTTATAGACCATGATCCAAAGGCTTCATTCTTACCTTTTCTACGCTTCTTTCTTTCTGTAATGGGACCCCATATAACATATATTCCTGCTGCTAGCGCAGCGGCAATTCCACCTATAACACCCCAGTTCTTCATGAGTTTATATCTAAAAAAGAAAATAAGTTTACTGTCTTTCCTCATCACAAATGCAATATGTGTATATACAGGTACAGGTACACAGAAATAACATTTCATCAAAATAACCCACTGGCCTGCCAAATACCTAGCTTTCAGATTAAAGTAATATACAGTATAGGATCATGTCTTGAAAATCAGCACATTTAGACATTAGGGTTTAAAACCTAAGTCAGAGCACAACCTCCCCAGAGCCCCACCGGCCAGGGCTCTCCTCCTGCTCTGCCTCTCATTCTGCTGCCACATTGGCCGCCACCCTGGCCACAGCCAAGCTCCCACCCCAGGGCCTCTGCACTGCTGCTCCCTCTGCCTCAGATGCTGTTCCCTCAGGTCCCACTGCTGGGCTCACTCCCCCCCCATCCCTTTACTTCTAACAAACTACTAGAACCTGTGCTCGTGGCCCTTTTACTCAGTTCTACTTTTTCTTTTTACCACAGAGCTCACCACCTTTCAACCTAACTTTCACTTATTCACCACGTTTATTTTCGGTCTCCCGCAAATGAAATGCAAAGTCCCCACGGGCAGGGATCTTTGTTTTACACACTAACATATCCCAAGTGTTTCCAAGTATTTAGATCACATAGTAGGTTCTCGATGAGACTTATTGAATGATTGGGACCTGGAGAAATATAGAAATGGATTTATCTTTTAGGTTATTAAATGGGGTGGGGGAGAGGCATACAATAGTATAAAAGATCTTCTAAATATTTATTAAATTACAGATTTCTTCATTTGAGGCGTGACTCGAATACTGAAGTTATTCTTTTACTACAAATAAAGAAATTTCACCAGTAACTTAAAACACTGTCTTCATACACAGTTATGTATTTCCACTAAATAAGGCAACCAATATATGTACCTACATATATCTGTGCAATATATACCTGTATATATGTGTTAGCTACATATATGTTTGTGTGTATGCTTAAATATTCTTTTTTTTTTTTTTTTTTTTTTTTTTTGCGATACTCGGGCCTCTCACTGTTGTGGCCTTTCCCGTTGTGGAGCACAGGCTCCAGACGCGCAGGCTCAGCGGCCATGGCTCACGAGCCCAGCCGCTCCGCGGCACGTGGGTTCCTCCTGGACCGGGGCACGAACCCGCGTCCCCTGCATCGGCAGGTGGACTCTCAACCACTGTGCCACCAGGGAAGCCCTGCTTAAATATTCTTATCCCAATATATGGATCACGTGAATATTGTTTTGACCTCAACTCAGTCAACATTATCTCAGGGAAGAGCCACTGGTAATACTAGTAACTCTGTCTACAACAACCAACATTTTTCCAATGTCATGGCTGATGTGATACACAACTGATGACTGAATTTCAAATAAATCTTTGTTCTCCCAAGACAGTGTCAGTAGAATGTGCACAGAACTTGGTTAAGAAAGTGGAATTCCATAATCTGGTTCAGTTCTTGTTCTGCTATTCCCTATGGCGTCACTGCACCTTCTAAGCCTCAGCTTCCTCATCTGTACAATGGGGACAATTGTGAGACCTACCTTACAGAATTAATGTAAAGACTGAATAAGTGCTAATGCATGGGGTGCATAGTAAGAGCCTAACAAATGTTAGCTGCTGCAATTATCAAGTATTATAATCTCAGCTTCATTCATGAAAGTTATTCTTGAAGTTTCTTAATGCAACATTGTGCTGATTTTTACACAATAGGTATATTCACGTGAGGCCACGTGGATCTGAACTCATGTCTGTTGGGCTGCCAAGTCTGTGCTTCAAACCAGGAAGCTCATGGGGAAGTTGAAGGACAGAATGTCAAAAGGATGGGAGAGAGGGCCTGCCTAGGTCCTAAGTAGGGCATGGATAAAAAACCCAGGGCCGGGCTTCCCTGGTGGCGCAGTGGTTGAGAGTCCGCCTGCAGATGCAGGGGACACAGGTTCATGCCCCGGTCTGGGAAGATCCCACATGCCACGGAGCGGCTGGGCCCGTGAGCCATGGCCGCTGAGCGTGCGCATCCGGAGCCTGCGCTCCGCAACGGGAGAGGCCACAACAGTGAGAGGCCCGCGTACCGCAAAAAAAAAAAAAAAAACAAACCCAGGGCCAAGTGTAACTCTGGAAACCCCACAACACGAGGAGAGTAGTGGGGCCTGGGAATGAAAAGATCTGGCTTCTCCCCGCAGCTCTGCTGTCAGCTCAGCTGTAGGACCACAGGCATGGCCACTGCAAGGCCCGTGTCCCAACTACAGAACGGGGGCACTGGACAGGATCGCCACTGAGGACTTCCAACCCTGGGATGATAAGCTCTTTAGACTGCTCCAGTTCCAGAGGGAGGAAGCTGACCTGAGCAATGGGTCTCAGTCATTTAGGGTCAGGAAGGGGGCTTGGGGGGAGGGACTGCTCAGCTCTGAAGCCTGGAGCCCGAGGGAGGATGGATAAGAGAAGGGACATAGGGACCCTGAGAGGGTTGAGAACCCATACTATTGGGGGTCCTAGCAGGAATGTGGGATCTTAACAGGACTGGGAGCCTTAACAGGTTAAGGGGTCCTGATTGGTTTAGGTGCCCTTGCAAGATAAGGAGCCACTAATTAGATTAGGGACCCATACAGACTAAGGGATCCCTGGCAAAAGTGTGTGGCGGGGTGTGACAGGAAGACAGGTACTGACAAAGTGCGGGTGGGGGGCGCTAGCAAGCCCGGGACACTTTACAGGGTTGTGAGAACCATGGCAGGACTGGGGAGCTTGACAGGTTGGGGAACCCTAGCAGGCCAGGAACTGACATGACTAGGGAGCCCAGAAGGATTGGGGGTATCTTGAAAGGATGAAGGGGTCCGGTAAGGCCTGCGAGGCGCTGAGAGCTCCGAGGGGGCCATTGACAAGGCTGAGGCTCCCTGGAAATTCTGGGGACAATGACAGGATTAGAGGAGGCACTGGCAGGCGGAGGAGGGGGGTGGAGGGGGCACTGATAAAACTGGGAGCGCCAGCACAATTGGGGAGTGCCGACAGAATCGCCGTTGCCTGGAGGCCCTGGAGGCCCGTCGCCCTTCCCGCCCCAAGGCCTGGGCCTCCAACACTTCGGGACGCAGAAACCTCCGGAATGCTCACTCCGGCCCCTGGGGACCCTTACTAGGGCGTGAAAGGGCAGCCACAGGCCAGCCTGGGTACCCTGGTCCCTCTGGTCCCGGCCTCCCCGGCCGTCCCGCCCCCCAAAGCTCACCTGACGGCCGCCCCGGTCCGCAGGAAGCGCTGGATGGTCCTGTCGGCCGCGGTCATCGCCGCCTTAGCCCGGGAGCTCAGCATCGCGGCTGCGCGGGAGGCCTGCCGCCACCCCCGCCGCGATCTCCGCGGCCGGACCCAGGGCTCCGGGGGCTCCCGAGACGGCGGAACCCGCGGCCAAAGTCCCAGCTCCTCCGGGGAGGGTAGACCGAAGGACGGGCTCCCGGAAGAAACGGAAGTGGTTCTCGCCGGAGGACTGGAGTCGAAGGACCACCGCCTTGTTTTTCCTTTTCCCCCTTAGTCAAGGGCGTCGGCGTCGGTTACTAGGGAGGCCGTGCGGCCCGGGGCCGCTTGGTTTTCAAGTTTTGCTCGGGCCCTGCTCATAGTTACACATATCCCATTTGCAGAAGGGACCCTGGGTCATTTTTATTTTTCGGTGTAAAGAGGGCGACCCCCGCCTGAAAACGGGATCACGACTTGGCCACCGTTAGTTATAATTGTCGTCGGAGTGGAAATGGATCGCAGAGGAAGGGCCTTTAATGAGCATGTGGCCCATCTCTGACGACACCTATAGAGAAACCGAGACCTTTAATAATAACAGCCACCAAACTTATTGTTTACTTAAATGCATCGTAAGTACGTCACATGCATTATTCATATTCAATCTTCACAGTTTTTACATCCCAGTAAATACAAGAAATTTAGATAAAAAGTCTTTGGCACAGCTTGTAAGTGGTGGAAACAAGATTGGCAGGCAAGTCTGTGTGTCTCCAGAATAGCAGTGTCCAATAGAAATATATGGAAGTAAACATTTTAAATTTTCTAGTAGCCACGTTAAAGTGAAAAACAACAGATAAAATTAATTTTATCAATATCTTTTACTTAACCCAGTGTGTCCAAAATATTGTCATTTATATGGAAAAATTATTAATGAGATAATTTACATTCTTCTTTTGTACTAAGTACCTCTCAATTTGAACCAGCTTTTTTGCATGTACTCTATAGCCACAGGTGGCCAGCAGCTACCACACTGGACAGCACTGGAGCCAGAGAGGATTTGCCCTCCCTTTTAATCACTTACCCCAACTCCAGAGCAAATAGTTGCAACTGCTTTAGTAAAAAATCAAAGTTCTAGCTCAGTGGTTCTCAGAGTTTTTGGTCTCAGGACCCCTTTATACGCTTATAAATTATAGAGAGTTTTGTTTAAGTGGATTATACCAAACTATACTTATACTACTAAAAATTAAAATTGAGAAATATGGAGAATCCTGACTCATACACTGGGTTTCACACTTTCCTTGCTGTAAACATAATAATTGAAACCGCTTGCCAAACACTTGCTAGCGGCTAGATCCCTGTGCTAAGTACCTACGTGAACTGTCCTATTTCATCCTCCTAACAACCCCACCAAGTAGGTTCTATTAAAATCTCCAGGGGCTTCCCTGGTGGTGCAGTGGTTGAGAATCTGCCTGCCAATGCAGGGAACACGGGTTCGAGCCCTGGTCCGGGAAGATCCCACATGCTGCGGAACAACTAAGCCCATGTGCCACAACTACTGAAGCCTGCATGCCTATACCCTGTGCTCCGCAACAAGAGAACCCACCGCAATGAGAGGCCTGTGCACTGCAACAAAGAGTAGCCCCTGCTCGCCACAACAAAGAGTAGCCCCTGCTCGCCACAACTAGAGAAAGCCCATGCACAGCAACGAAGACCCAACACCACCAAAAATAAAAACAAATAATCAATTTAAGAAAAGATGACTTGCTAGAAAGTTGTGTTACATGTGCATAAAGCATAATGTATTAAAAAAAATCTCCACAGAAGAGGAAAGCCCAGAGAAGTAAAATGACTTGGCCAAGGTCACACAACTGGTTTGTGACCAGACAGGATGTCAGGCAGATCTGTGTGGATCTAAGGTCTGTGTCTTAGGCTGGACACTTCTGCCTCAGACTTGAGTCCATCAAGATGGGACCATTACTATCCCACACTGTGATCAGCACTCCACATTGTGTTGGTTTCACTACCCACTTGGGCACATGGCCTTGACTCCAGCTGGGGTAGTTAGGAAGGAAGCATAACTGGTATTTACACCTTTGAAAAGATGCTCCACGTTACTTGGTAATGAAAGAAATGCAAATTAAAACTCCAATCAGAAAACATTTTTTTCCACCCATCAGATTGACAAAGCATGAAAAATACAATACACAGTGATGGTAAGTATATGGGGAAACAGACACTCTTGGGCATCCCTGTGGGAGAGTAAATGGGTGCCATCTTCACCCTGGGCAATTTGGACTATTTACAAAAATGACAAATCTACATACTCTGTGACCTACATATTTATCACACACATAAGAATAAAGATATTTATTGCAGCATTGTTGCTAATAATAAAAGACTAGAAGCATCTAAATACCTAGAAAAATTATAGTAATCCCATATAGTGGAGTACTATGTGCTATGAAAATAATGCACCAGCTCTTGTGTACTAATAAGGGAGATTCTAAGATGTGTTTTTAAGGGAAAACAGTAAGGTGCAGGGCAATGGAAGAGAATGCTATTATGTGTGTGAGAATAAGATTAAGTGTTTATAACTATAGAGTTAATTAAGAAACTGGGGACACTACTGGCCTCTGGTAAGGGAACTGTGTGACTGAGGCCACCTTTTGTCCTTTGAGAATTTTGTGCCATGTGTATGCATTATTATTCAAAAAATAATTTAAAATTTTAAACTTGAAAAGCATCATTAAAACACAGGGGAAAGACAGCATCAAAATTGATATTCCTTCTGGTAAAAAATACTCATTAGAAGCTCATGAAAAGTGAAAAAGCAGGCCACCTAATAGGATAAATATGATTCCAAATTTGTCAGAAGACGTCTATGTATGTGTCCCTGCATCAAAAAATGGCTGGAAAACTATATCCCCAAAATGGTAACTCTGGTTATCTCTTTGTGGTAGATTAGTAGTACGTTTTATTTTCTTCTGAATGCTTTTCTATGTTATCTGAGTTTCTACCATGATCATTTATTTCTTTCATAATTAGAAACATTTTTAAGAGATGACTATATAAGTCTATCTTTCTTTATGCAGTAGTTCTGAATTGTTGCAGCCTTTTGTAACTCAAACCCTCCTTTTCTGATTGATCTCCAATCTCCAGAGATCCTAAAATCAGCTTTTAAGCTTTCTTTACCTCTCAGATCCTCACAATAAACCCACATTTAAGCCTTCTTGGGAGCTCTTCAATATAAATCCTTTATAAAAATAATTGATTTGCAATAAGTAATTGTGGGAATTATTACCTAATTTATATGGTTGATCAGTTCATATTTCATATATATTCATTTTCTTAAATCAGCAAGCCCATGCAAGTTTCCAAGAACTTGGATATGTTTTTTTGCATGTCTCCTCCGATTTGATGTTACTTTTTATGTTGTCAAACAGTGACTGGATTCCTTTTTTATTTTCCAGTAAGAATGGCATTAGCTTAAAAGTCACTTCCTCCTGTTCAGACAGAAGCCCTGTAAAACTTTAGCCCATTGCTTCCCAGAATATCTGATCATAACATCTTAAAAGTCACAATTAGGGGCTTCCCTGGTGGCGCAGTGGTTGGGAGTCCGCCTGCCGCTGCAGGGGACACGGGTTCATGCCCTGGTCTGGGAGGATCCCACATGTTGCGGAGCGGCTGGGCCCGTGAGCCATGGCCGCTGAGCCTGTGCGTCCGGAGCCTGTGCTCCACAACAGGAGAGGCCACAACAGTGAGAGGCCCGCGTACCGCAAAAAAAAAAAAAAAAAAAAAAAAAAAAGTCACAATTATTTCTTTTTCTAATCAGGAAGGACCTTAACTGAAGAGGCTATAAGAGGCCAGCTTATCTGACTCAGTGAGGAAACTGAGGCCCAGAAGAGTTAATTGATAACAGAATTAACTTCTGCCATCAATTAAACTAGTCACCCCATTTCCTGGCAGAGACCCTTGTGTTTTTTCTCTACTGTCTTTTCTGAGAGTTTCAAACATGGGGAACAATACAGAAGGGAAGCTGAGTGTAGTAGCCAGCCTCCAAGATATGCCCCAAAGACCCCCTTATATCCTGGATTCGTATCCCACATCAAATAAGGCTGACATGTGTAACCAAAAGATTATTGTGATAAGGACAGTATGTAAATTTCAAGGCCAGGTCATAAAAGACATTCTCACATCAACTTTGCTTTCTCTTGGTCCACTTACTTTGGGAGAAGCCACTGACCATGTTATCTGTGAAGATGCTCAGGAGAGGATCTTCTCATGGAGAGGTCTACTTGTCAAAGAACTGAGGCCTCCTGCCAACAGTCGTCACCAGCTTACCAACCATGTGAGTCCGCCATCTTGAAAGTGGACCTTCCTGTCTCATTCGAGTCTTCATATGAGACTGCAGCCCTGGCTGATATCTGACTGCAACCTCATGACAGACCCTGAGCTACAACCACCCAGGTAACCTGCTTTTGGATTCCCGACCTACAGAAACTGTGCATGATAATAATTGTTAATATTTTTCAAAGATGCTAAGTTTTGGGGTAATTTGTTATGCAGCTATAGATAACTAAGACACTAGGAGCAATGTTCCTCAAAATGTGGGCCTTACACCACTTAGCTCAAAAATCCCCTGACTTCCTGGTTAAAAGTGTAGGTTCCTGGCTCCATCCCAGCCAAATGGATCAGAATGTATCAGTGTGATGCCCATAAATCTGCATTTTGACAAGCTTCAGCTATTTGGATAGCATCCTAAATTTTTTTGGCCATATCCAGAGGTCACCTTTACTATTTAATTTAATTTTCTTTTTGTCTGCAGAAGTCACTTTATTTTTTTTCATTTTATTTTTTTATTGGTGTATAATTGCTTTACAATGTTGTGTTAGTTTCTGCTGTACAATGAAGTAAATCAGCTATATGTATACATATATCCCCTCCCTCTTGGACCTCCCTCACATTGCCCCCATCCCACCCATCTAGGTCATCACAGAGCACCGAGCTGAGCTTCCTGTGCTTTATAGCAGTTTCCCACTAGCTATCTATTTTACACATGGTAGTGTATATATGTCCATCCTAATCTCCCAATTTGTTTAATTAGTTTAGTTTAGTTTTTTTATCTATATCACATAAATATTTTAAAATTTCTTTTGGTTTTAGACTTTTCACATTTGGAAAAAGACATATTTTTCTAATATACATAAAAATAAGTATCTGTATTTGATCATTTAAGTAGGCTAAATGTTTATCCCATGTATCACCTAAAGTCATCTCCTTTACACTCAGAAGTAAACACTCTATACTTGGTAAACACTGAGACAGAGGAATAGAGATCATTTGGAAATGATGAGAGTTGTAGCACCCCACATGTTCTCTGGAAGTGGACCAGTTCTAAGCGCTGGCGTCTGTAGCATCTCCTTCCATTCTCACCACACTCTTGGACAGCAGGCAGGGTAATGTATGATTACTGCCACTTTACAGATGAGAACACTGAGCCACATACAGGTGGAGAGACCGGTCTAAGGTCACAATGCTTGAATGCAAGCCCTGTCTCCTGTCTTCCTGCTCAAACCTTTTTGCAAGATACACTATTCCTCCGTGGCCAAATAACCCATAGAGATCTAGAGAAAGGGAAGGACACCTAAAAATATAGAGGGCATACTATTGTGAACGAATGCTATGAAACACACAAATTTACTGGAAATGGATCATAGACCTAAGTGTAAAAGCGAAAACGATAAAACTCTCTGAGGAGTTTTTTCATAGGAGAAAAATCTTTGCAACCTTGGGGTAAACAAAGATTTCTTATGTCACAAAAAGCACAAATCATAAAAGAAAAACAATCTGATAACCTCAATCTTATCAAAATTTAAATTTTTCCTCTTTGAAAGATACTGTTAAGAAAATGAAAAAGTATGCCACAAATTTCAGAAAAATCTATAATACATATATCTAACAAAGACCTGTATCCATAACGTGTAAAGAACTCTTACAATTTAGTAAGAGGACACACAATTCCCCTCAAACTGTCAAGAAATTTGGACAGACACTGAACAAAAAAGAGATATAAATGGCCGATAGGCACATGAAAATATGGTCAACATAATTTGTCATGAGAGAAACAAAAATTAACACCACAATGCCATACCACTATACACCTATTAGAATGGTGACAGTTAAAGAAACTATCAATACTGTGTGTTAGTGAGGATTTGGAGCAACTGGAATTCTCATACATAACTGATGGGAATGTAAAATAATACATACACTTTGGAAAGCTGGCAGTTTCCTATAAAGATAAACATAATCTTACCTCAATGATCCAGCCATTTCACTCTTCCATATTTATTTATCCAAGAGAAATGAAAATGAAAATCTACACAAAGACTTGTACATGAATGTTCACAGCTACTTCATTCATAATAACTCCAAATTTGGAAAATCCAAAATGGTCATTAATTGATGAATAGGTAAATAAAATGTGGCATATCCATACAATAGAATATTACTCAGTGATAAGGATGCACTACTAAAACAACACAGTAACACTTATGAATCTCAAAGCCATGCTGAGTGAAATAAGTTGAGACACCAAAGAATATGTACTTTATGCTTCTGTTTATATAAATTCTAGAAAATGCAAATTAATCTATAGTAATAAAAGCAGCTTAGTGGCTGTCTGGAGCCAGAGATGAACTTTTGGGGTGATGGAAACATTCTATATCTTGATTGCGGTGTTGTTACACTTTTTCTTTTCAAGGGCATATGGGCTATTTATGTATCTTCTTTGAAGAAATGTCTATTCATATCCTTTGCCCAAGTTTAAATTGGGTTATTTGTCTTTTACTGAGTTGTAAGAGTTCTTTACATATTTTGAATGTAAATCTCTTATTAGTTATATGATTTTCAAATATTTCTCTCATTTGGTGGGTTGTCTTTTCACTTTCTCAATGGTATCATTTGCAGCATAAAAGCATTTAACTTGGATATGGTCCAATATATCTGTTTTTTGTTTTTTCTTTTGTCCCTTATGCTTTTTGATGTCATGTCTATGAAACCACTGCCTAATTCCAAGTCATAAAGACTTATTCCTATGAGTCTTATAGTTTGATCTAAGAGTTGTATAGTTTGAAATCTTGCACTTAAAAGTATTCAAAACCTTTTAGGCATCTCTGTTGAATCCGGCTTACGGTTTGTATGGAGTTGAGTAACCAACTGTCAAGGTTTGCTTGGGGCCCAGCACTTTCCAGGACATGGAACTTTCAGTGCTATAACTCAAGTCCTGAGCAAACCAGGGTGAGTTGGATCCATTACCAATAGACCTCCAACTTGCCAACCCTGATATAAATTACTATCCCTACTCTCTATGGCTTAAAATAGATACTGAATCTCCTCACTTGAATGAAAGACGTTTGTTTTCAGTTTACCAATCATTTATTGAGTGCTCAAAATGCAAAGCCCTGGGGTTGAGTGTAGCTAGGAATATAAAATTCCAATTTCAGTGCCCATAAATAAATTTTATTGTTCCAGGCCTTTGGGGTACATCAAGCTCCTTTGTGGAGCTTAAATGCTAAAGGGGGGGCAGACATTCTAGTGGAAGGGGGATGGGAGAGCCATTAAACAAGATGAAGAGGATTTTGAAGGCAGGGATTTGGTTTTATTAATCTTTGATTCCCCAGAACTGTAGAAATCACTCACTAATGCTTGTTGAATGAACGAATGAGTAGCTTTCTCCTACTCAACGTACATTTTTTTTTCTTGATTCATTTCACAAGACCTCAGCTCTGTGGGACTTCCCTGGCGGTCCAGTGGGTAAGACTCCGTGCTTCCAATGCTGGGGGCCTGGATTCCATCCCTGGTCAGGGAAGTAGATCCCGCATGCATGCCGTAACTAAGAGTCCGCATGCCACAACTAAGAAGTCTGTATGCTGCAACTAAGACCCGGCGCAGCCAAAATAAATAAATATGTAAAATAAAATAAAAGACCTCAGCTCTGTGATGACAGTGTCATTTCTAACTTGTTCTCTGTCATATGCCCGGTGACTCTTACAGTGCCTGGCACACAGTAGGTGCTCAGTAAACAATGCTTCAATGCATGAGTACGTATAAAATTTTTTCATTCTCTGCATTTGTTATAGCAGCCTGGGTTGCAAGAATATTATACCAGTAACAACCTTAATGAATCCCTACAAATAAACATTTAGAGAGGCGTCGTCAAGCAAAGAGTGCTCATTGGTACCTAGACAGCCATTTCACAGGCTGGTGTGCCCCACAGGCATCCCAGTAAAACACCACCAGCCACAGACAGCCTGTAAATTCTGCTAACCAGAAGGGCTCTCCCCGCCCCCTCTCCCCGCGCAGCTAGCTCTGCCCTCCACCTCCTCCTCTCCGCCCACTGTCGCCGCGGTCTCCTGGCGGCGGCGGCTTTGTCTCTTGGGCTGGTCCCTGGCGGCTCCCTCCCCGGAACAGCTGCCACCGAGGGAGGAAGCGGCGCGGTCCAGAGCCCTAGTGCTGAAGCCCCCGAGCCCTCGTCATCCACCACCACCATGTAAGGGCCATGAAAAGGGCTCGTCCTGGCGCAGCGCGGACATGGAGGAGGACTTATTCCAGCTAAGGCAGCTGCCGTGAGTATCCTGGGGGCGAGTGAGACGCAGACAGGTTTTCCTTTAAAAAAGGAAAACCTGCAGAGGGGCGTCTCAGCGTGGCTTCCTGAATTTAAAGGGAACTGTTTCAGAGGAGAGAATTAGGCCTGGAGGAGACAAGCCATTTTCCTACCCCATCAGCTCAGCATCTGTATCTCTGACTCAGTTCGATTTTTCAGATCCGTCGGAATCTTATGGGGACCTACCCATGCTATGTTTCCCCTTATAATGGCTCTCCATCCTAAAGGGATTTTGAGGTCTGTGTTTTAAGAAAGCATTAGCTGCTGTTTTGAAATGCGGACTGAATTGATGAGTCTATGCAATGACATCGGTCCTTTCCAGTCCTTCTCCTATGCTGTGAAATTCCTAATTTTCCTGCAAGGTCTTTTAGAAGGGAATGATACTGATGTTGCAAACTGGTTTCTAAAAAGCTGGGATTCCTTCCTAGAGAGGAGGCTTCAGCAAAGTCTTGTTGTTTATGAAGTGTGTGAATGAGAGGGCTGTGCATCGTTGCTGAAACCTCTTGCCTTCTTCTGAATGAACGGCTTTTGTAACAGCTAGCTAGAGTGAGACTCACTGTCAACGGCTATCCTTGGGAACTCAGGAATACACTGCTTAGAGGATTGGAATTTTTCAGGGATGCCAAATTTGCTCTGAAAATCTTGGGGGAATACAATCAAGCAGTGGCAAGTAGAGGGAGCTTGTAAAGGGGCTTACAAATTTCTCCTACCACAAGCTGATGGTGATTTGTTAAGCAAATTCCAAGAGTATGAGATGGGGCATTAAAAAGAACATTAATGAGGGTTTTGTTTTAATTTTTAGAAGTACTAGCCATTTGGATGGTAAAACTAGACACCACTTGGAATTGTTGGAAAGGATACATTGTTGTTAGTATGTGTGTATTTTCTTGACTTAAATGTTTTTTTCTCTCTAAGCCACTGAGGAATTCTCCCAAGTGACTTTTAGCCTGACTGATACAGCTCTCTGAAGCTATAAGTACTGAAGGGTATTGTAGTGTCTGCTTCTCAATCAGTATAAAATTAATTTTCATTAATAAAATTTTTACTTTTAAGCTTTTATTAATTGATCCTCAAATAGCATATCTTATGTAACACAGCATTATTTCACAAATGCTAAAGGACACTCAGTTATAATATCCAAAGCCCATCTATGAATACATAAAAATGTACATATCTGAGTGCAGATATCTCAAGGAAAACACCATGTTCATTGAAAATAAATATCATGTTTAAAAACGAACCTATTATCTCTAAATAAAAAATAATTCAGAAACTAAAATATGAAATTTGGTACTCAGAATAAGAATACATATTGGAACTGCAGTTTTACTGGGATAAATTTTCAAATGCTGTCAGAGCATGTGAACTTTGCAAATTATTCAAAGATTCATGTGTATTTAATCTAATATATAGACATGACACTAGAATGATAATTCCTTCCTTAATTTAAAAAAGTAAAATTAATAAGAGGTTTTTACTTAAACTTTAAATTAATTTAGTTTTTATACTAATATATAATATAATGTACTAATATAATATATAGATAGGGAAAATAAGGTTCAAAAAGAAGCACAAAACTAAAAGTAAGTCTCTCTCTTCCCAAACCCCAGTGTTAAGTTTCTTGATAATTTTTCTGATTTTTATACACGTAAATACATATAATATCTATTAGAGAGGCCAGATTGTGTGCTGGTTAAGAGCACTGACTCTTGAGAAGACAGACTTGGCTTCAAATCCTGACTGTGCTACTTCCTGGCTGTGTGACTTCGAGCAAGTGACTTAACCTTTCTGAGACTCAGTTTCCTTAGCCATAAAATGGGAATCATAATAGTACTTGATTCAGAGGGTTATGGGGAAGATCAAATGAGATAATCTGTGCTAATGAAGATCAAATGAGATAATCTGTGCTAATGCCTGGCAGATACAAAGAAGTCACACACATGAACTATTATTATTCTGACATCTGAAAAAGAATTTATAAAAACAAAGTCTGTAGACTCCTTATGCTGGACTCCCCCAAAATGTAATCTGCAAGCCCCAAAGTACATTTGAATGATGTCAAAATTAGCCCTGAAATATGTTAACCTCCATTTATAAAAAAGAATAAAAGAAAAGGAACAGCCATGTGAATCTGAGTGGGTTACACACCACAACATAGGTGTTTTTTAAACCACACCCTATATATATTATTCACAGATTGCTGGCAACAGACTGCCTGAGAGCAATATGGCTTTTTAAAAAATCAGAGTGCCTTGTAGAGGGTGGGCCAGAGTGGACCTTGGAACAGGCTCAGTCCCACAGGAGGCCAAGTGTTAATAGATTATAAGCTGCTAAGTAGTTTAGAGGGTCAGGGGAGGGGGAAGAGGGATGAGGGTGTCTAAGAAATAGTCCTTTCCTGCAGGTAGAGGCACCTGCACACAGCTCTAGGATGGGTCATTTGAGACCACAAACAGCCTCTGCCCTTCACCTGCTGTCCACTCAGGCACAGCACCATGTATAGGAGATTCAGAAAGCTGAGATTTTATATCTAGTTCTGCCTTACTGTGAGATCTTATGCAAGTCAGATTTTCCTGGGTCTCTCCTTTCTAGGATGATTTCTTGAAAGCAAGTTATGCAGACTACATTGATTGATTCATTTGTTCTTTCATTCATTCATTCATTCATTCAGTGATTTTCCTGGGTACCATCCTAGGTCAAGGGATTCTACAACCAAATAAGATACATGGTCTTTGCCCTCAAGGAGCTCACAGTCTAGAGCTTCAATGTCCAATACAGCAGCCACTAGCCACATGTGGCTATTTAAATTTAAATTATGTAATTAGTATGTGAAATAATTTTCATGTATAATACACAATATAAAATTTGACTTATAAGTAAAATAGGTGATGTTTGAAAAATCCGTTCCTTAGTTGCCTCAGCCACGTTTCAGGTGCTCAGTAGCTACATGTGGCTAGTGGCTGCTGTAGTTGCATTGTGACAGCATGGGTCCAAAACATTTCCGGAACTGCAGAAGGTTCTATTGGACAGCACTGGTTCGATGGGAGAAGCGGATGTTGAACACACAATTGCACAATAATTATGAGAATTGTTTTAAGGGCTACAAAGGACAAGTGCATGATGCAACAAGAGTCGTTCTAGACGGCGGAGGGGAGGATCAGAGAAGGCTTCCTTGAGGAGGTGACATTGGAGCTGAACCCCCAGACATATGTAGGAGTCAGCCAGAAAAAGAGATAGGTTGGAGCATTTCAAATAGAGGGAATTGTGTGGGGGAAAAGCTCAAAATCAGGCCACCGGAGCTTCATGAGCAAGTGGCGTGAGGGAAGGATGCAGAGGATGGCAGGGACCTGGCCACATAGGGCCCTGTAGTAAGGACAAGAAATTGGAACTTCATCCTGTGTTTGCTCAATCCACTCTCTCTCCTTTCTTACCAACCCCCCGTCTTTCAAGACTGAGCTTAAGTCCATCACCTCCATGAATCTTCTGACATCTCCTGGGCTTCAGCAGCAGCAGGGGTAAAAGTGTGGACTCTTGAGTCAGGCAGATCTGGGTTCAAACCCCCTGGCTCTGCCACTTACCATCTGGGTGGCCTTGGACTAATGACTTCATCTCCCCAAGGTTGGGTGCTCATCGGTAAAGTTGGGATAATGGCGGTATCTGCGTGGCCTGCATGGCAGGGCTGTTGTGAGAATGAGGGAGGTCACCACTGGGAAGCTCCCAGTCCAGTGGCTGGCTCTATGTAAGGGCTCAACCAGCGGTGCTGGTGTTATTTGTCTTCCTGACTTTGGACTTGTTTCCCTTATCCTCCAGCTTGTTCAGGTAGCAGAGTACCTAGAAGCCATGGTCTCCTTTTCAGAATACTAAGAAATGTCCTAATGCTAGCTCTTGGAAGCACATGTCCAAACTTGAACGCCTGATCTTTCCTGCACTCTGCTCCTCTTTCAGCCTCACCCATACCAGTTGACGGTAACTCTGTCCATCCCTTTGGAGTCAATTTTGACCCCTCTGTCCCTCATATTTCACTTCAATCCATCGGGAGATTCTATTGGTCCTGCCTTTGAGCTACATCTAAACTCCTACCACTTCTCTCCACCTCTACTGCCAGTCCTTGGTTCAAGTCCCCATCATCTCTCACCTGGGTTGATTCCAGTAGTCATCTTTCTGGTCTTCCTGCTCCTGCCCTTGTCTCCCTACAGCCCATTCTCAACACAGCACCAGAGGGATTCTTTAAAAGTCAGGTCACATCCCTCCTCTGTTCAAAACCCTCCAGGGCTCCCATCTGACCTTGTCTCTCCTACTCTCCCACCCCCTCATGCAGCCATTCTGTCTCCTTGTTTTGCCTCAAACACACCAGGTAGGCTTCTGCCCCAGGACCCACTGTTCTCTCTGCCTAGAAAGCTCTTCTGCAAAGTATCTGCTTCACCTTTGTCAAGTCTCAAATGCCACCATCTCACCAAAGCCTACCCTGACCACCTCCTTAAAATTTGCAGCCCTCTCTCACAGCCATTAGGATGGCAACTACCAAAAATAAATAAAAATAACAAGCGTTGGTGAGGATGTGGAGAAATTGGAATTCTTACACACTGACTGTTGGCGAGAGTCACAAATGGTGCAGCCTCCATGGAAAACAGTACGGTGGTTCCTCAAAAAATTAAAAATAGAATTACCATATGACCCAGCAATTCCACTTCTGGGTATATGCCCACAAAAGAATTGAAAGCAGAGTACTGAGGAGATATTTGTACAGCCAGTGTCATAGCAGCATTATTTGCAATAGCCAAAAGGTGGAAGCAACCCAAGTGTCCCTTCATGGATGAGTGGATAAACAAATGTGGTCTATCCATACAGTGGAATATTGTTTAGTCTTAAAAAGGAGGGAAATGCTGACACATGCTACAACATGGATAAACCTTGAGGACATTATGCTAAGTGAAATAAGCCAGACACCAAAGGACAACTGGTGTATGATTCCACTATATGAGGTTCCTAAAGTAATCAAATTCATAGAGACATAAAGTAGAATGGCAGTTGCCAGAGGCTGGGGAAGTGGAGTAGGGGGATCTGTGTAGTGGGTACAGAGTTTCAGTTTTACAAGATGAAAAGAGTTCAGTGGATGGACAGTGGTAATTGTTGTACAACATTGTGAATGTAGTTAATACCACTGAACTGTACTCTTTTAAAAAATGGTTAAAATGATAAATTTTATCTTATGTGTATTTTACCATAATTGAAAAAAATTGCAGCCCGTTTCCTCCATCTTCCAGACCGTGTTCAGCTTTTTCTTTTTTTTCTTTTTTTTTTTTTTTTTTTTGCGGTACGCGGGCCTCTCACTATTGTGGCCTCTCCCGTTGTGGAGCACAGGCTCCGGATGCGCAGGCTCAGTGGCCATGGCTCACGGGCTCAGCCGCTCCGCGGCATGTGGGATCTTCCCAGACCAGGGCACGAACCCGTGTCCCCTGCATCGGCAGGCGGACTCTCAACCACTGCGCCACCAGAGAAGCCCTTTTTCTTTTTTTATATTCTTTTATTTTTTTTATTATTTTTATTTTTTTATTAGTTTCTGCTTTATAACAAAGTGAATCAGTTATACATATACATCTGTTCCCATATCTCTTCCCTCTTGCATCTCCCTCCCTCCCACCCTCCCTATCCCACCCCTCCACGCGGTCACAAAGCACCGAGCTGATCTCCCTGTGCTATGCGACTGCTTCCCACTAGCTATCTACCTTACGTTTGGTAGTGTATATATGTCCATGCCTCTCTCTCGCTTTGTCACAGCTTACCCTCCCCCTCCCCATATCCTCAAGTCCATTCTCAAGTAGGTCTGTGTCTTTATTCCTGTTTTATCCCTAGGTTCTTCATGACATTTTTTTTTCTTAAATTCCATATATATGTGTTAGCATACGGTATTTGTCTTTCTCTTTCTGACTTACTTCACTCTGTATGACAGACTCTAGGTCTATTCACCTCATTACAAATAGCTCAATTTCGTTTCTTTTTATGGCTGAGTAATAGTCCATTGTATATATGTGCCACATCTTCTTTATCCATTCATCGGATTAATCTCCAAAATTTATAAGCAACTCATGCAGCTCAATAGCAAAAAAACAAACAACCCAATCCAAAAACGGGCAGAAGACCTAAATAGACATTTCTTTAAAGAAGATATACAGACGGCCTTTTTCTTTTTTTATAGCACGTATCACCTACTAACATACCATGTAATTTGCTTACTTATTGTTTAGTGTCTGTCTTTACTTACCAGTATGAAAGCTTCACACACGGCGGGGGTCTAATGTATCCCAAGAAGGTGGGGCATTGCCTAGATTCCATCTGATACTGGATTTCAGTATAGACCAGGCCAAAGGATTAAATAAAAACTGTATGAATGAAAAAAATCAGAAAAATCTGTCCATCAGCTTAATCATTCTCCTTGACAGTGGGGGCCACCATTATTAAGTTTTAGCAGCTAAAGCACTGAGTCCCCATGGAAAGATCACACATAACCTTGTTTCATCCTGTTTGCCATTCTGCTTCCCTATCCCCTTCCATTAAATCAGGGAGGTTGAGAGAATGCAGTTTGACTTACTGATTATATGACTACATTCTTGAAATTGTCCCAGGCAAGTTCTTTGTGCCCATAAGGATTCATTCTTGGCTCTAGAGAAGGAACTGGAAGCAGGTTTTGTTTCCTCTAAATGAGGAGACTGCTGCACAGAGACAGGACCAGAGTAGGCGGCTAAGGCACACGTGGGACTTCATGTTGGCTCCCATCCCCCTGAGGCTCATCGGGGCAAAAGGAAAGGATTCCTGGCCAAGGAGGAGAGATGGGAGTTTCATTGTCACCCACCTCAGGCAAAAAGTAGGGAGTTATTGTAATAGCCTAGGAATCTTCAAGGTTAACCCACCACAGGCTTTTAAAAACTCAAGCTCCATACAACTCAGTAACAAAAAACCAAACAACCCAATCCAAATATGGGCAGAAGACCTAAACAGACATTCCTCCAAAGAAGACATACAGATGGCCAATAGGCACATGAAAAGACGCTCAGCATCGCTAATTAGTAGAGAAATGCAAATCAAAACTACAATGAGGGGACTTCCCTGGCAGTCCAGTGGTTAAGACTCCGAGCTTCCAATACAGGGGGCGTGGGTTCGATCCGTGGTCAGGGAACTAAGATCCCACATGCTGAGCAGCAAAATAAATAAATAAAGATAAAGATAATACTAAGTTTCTTAAAACAAAACAAAACAAAACAAAAAAACTACAGTGAGGTATCACTTCACACGGTCAGAATGGCCATCATCAAAAAGTCTACAAATAACAAATGCTGGAGAGGGTGTGGAGAAAAGGGGACCCTCCTACATTGTTGGTAGGACTATACATTGGTGCAACCACTATGGAGAACAATATGGAGGTTCCTTAAAAAACTAAAAATAGAGTTACCATGTGATCCTGCAATCCCACTCCTGGGCATATACACAGAGAAAAACATAATTCGAAAAGATACATGCACCCCAATGTTCATAGCAGCACTATTTACAATAGCCAAGACATGGAAACAACTTAAGTGTCCATCAATAGACGAATGGATAAAGAAGATGTGGTGTATGTATACAAATTGGAATATTACTCAGGCATTAAAAAGGAATGAAATAATGCCATTTGCAGCAACGTGGATGGACCTAGAGATTATCATACTAAGCAAAGTAAGTCAGAAGGAGAAAGACAAATACCATATAATATCACTTACATGTGGAATCTAAAATATGATAGAAATGAACTTATTTGCAAAACAAAAACAGACTCAGAGACATAGAAAACAAACTTACGGTTACCAAAGGGGAAAGGGAGTGGGGGAGGCATAAATTAGGAGTTTGGGATTAGCAGATACACACTACTGTATATGAAATAGATAAACAATGTCCTACTGTAGAGCACAGGGAACTATATCCAATGTCCTGTAATAAACCGTAATGGAAAAAATATGAAAAAGAATATGTATATATATGTATAACTGAATCACTTTGCTGTACACCAGAAACTAACACAACATTGTAAATCATCTATACTTCAATTTAAAAAAAAATAAAAAACAACTTGCAGGCTCAAAGCTGCTCACACTCCACCGTTTCAAACACATGCCAGCCAGCTTCACCTCTAGGGAATATGTGTTTCAGTGACTTAAGAGGAACAGTCTGGAGGCCAAAGAAAGAAAATCTCCTTGCAAAGAGCCCATTGCTTAGGTGGTCTTAGGCCTTAGAGAGGGTTGTTCAAGGGCCTACTGACCCTGACAGTGGCTTTACAGCCCAGCCAAGCTCTTCTCTGGGCTGTCTAAAAGAATAATAGATCTGAATGTGAATCATTATGTGATCTTGGGCAATTCATTGAACTTCCCTGAGACATAAGAGGGTGCCTGGGCCACCTTCAAGGGCATTTTTGGCTTTTTAAAAAAATATTTATTTTATTTTATTTTGGCTGCGCCTGGTCTTAGTTGCAGCACACGGGATCTTCGTTGAGGCATGCTGATTTCTTAGTTGTGGCATGCATGCAGGATCTAGTTCCCCGACCAGGGATCAAACCCAGGCCCCCTGCATTGGGAGCATGGAGTCTTACCCACTGGACCACCAGGGAAGTCCCCATTTTTGGCTTTAAAAGACTGTGATCCTAAGCTCTCTAGATGGATGTGCCTGGTACCATCTGGCTTATGGTGATTATTCTGGTGTCATTATTAAGAGCATCTCTTTCTTAAACATGGGGTTTTTAACCTCAATGCTATTCACATTTTAGACCAGATGACACTTTGTCATGAGGGGCTGTCCTAGACATTATAGGATGTTTAGCAGCACCCCTGGCCTCTACCCACAGGATGTCACAACCACCAACTGCCCCTCCAAGTTGTGACAATCAAAACTGTCTCCAGACATTGCCGGTGTCTCCTGGGAGACTGAATGGCTGCCCCTTGAGAACCACGGCTTGTTGAATGAAGGAGTGAGTAAATAAGTTGCAAAGAAAAACTGCCTGGAAAGTTGTCCCCCAGGCTTTCAGTGCCCCCAATTAGAAGTTACCCATCCCCCCCACTGAGGCCACATCATAGAATGATTAAGTGTGTGGCCTCTCTGCTCAAGTAGACCTGGATTTGAATTCTGACTTTCCTGCTGACTTGGAAGGTAACCTTGGGCAAGTTACTTTTCTTCTCCGGGCCTCAGTTTCATTATCTGTAAAGTGGGGATAGTAATAGCGTCAACCTCACAGGGCATAAGGCTCGTAAAATACTTAGTGGAGCTCCCAGCACGTGGTGAGGGCTTAACAAATTTTAACTATTTATTTGTGTTCATTGCCTTTTGTCTAGAATATAAGCTATTGGTCCATTATCCAGGGAACAAGCTCAATGCTATTCAGGTCAATGGGGGGTGGCAGGAAAATACAAAAAAATAAAATCCACAGAGAACTATATATTCCATTAATTATAGACTTCTAGACGTTCAGGAATGGAAAGGATCTTAAAAGTCATCACTCCAACCCCTTATACCTCATATTCTCAATTCCACGCAAGAGGGGATCCAAGTAGTGGCTTCTAAACATCTGTGGCCATCATCAACATCTTATTAAAATTCAGATTCCTGGGCCCTGCTCACAGAGATGCAAAAGCTTTAGGTCTGGAGAATGGCCAGGAATCGGCATTGTAATTGGTTCCCTAGGGGGTACTCCTGGCCTCAGAGAAGCATCTGCTTCTGGTTAAGATCATGGGTTCTGGGGCTACTCAGGCCAGGAACCTAGGATACTATATACACTCTAGGGAACTTGGGCCAGAGCCTCAGTTTACTTGTCTATAAACTGGGGATATTAATAACACCTCCCTCCTAGGGTTGCTGAAGAGATTATATAAGACATACATATGCTAGGGATTTCCCTGTCGGTCCAGTGGTTATGACTCCATGCTTCCAATGGAGGTGGCGTGGGTTCGATCCCTGGTCGGGGAACTGAGGTCCCACATGCCATGCGGCAGCAGCCAAAAAATAAACAACAACAATGTGATTAAACCAGCCAAGATGACTAAATATAATGCCACAAAAACTCAAAAAAATATATATGCTATCTATATATTTACTGTATATAAGTATATATAGCATTTAGGCTTGCCCTTGGCATGCTGAGGGCTACATATTAAACATCATTACTCCTGAGACCATACACATGGACACCTGCCTTTCCTAGACCTTTCATGAAGGGGAGCCCACTACCATCTAAAGCAGCCTTCTTCATCTCTGGACTTCTCTACCTGAGAAGCCTCCTTATATTTTGTTGAAATCCGTTGCCCTCTTTATATCCAGCAGTTCAAGCTCTATCCTCAGGGTCCAACTTGAACAAGCACCTTCTGTCACATGCCAGAAGTTCAAATATTGGAAGACAGAGGTTCAGCCCCTGAGAAGACTCTAACCAAATCAGATCAGCGAGTCCCCAGGTCTTATACTGAAGGAGGCAAAGCAAGTCCATTTGTCAGTGACCCTGGCAGTTTCTCTGCTCCAGGTCCACAGCATCTAACCCCATTTGTCAGTAGGTTTCAGATTCCAAAGAAGTCCCAGTGTGATGTAGCTGAGTACCTGGGACGGAGCTCAGGGGTGCTGGTCGTCAGTTTTGTTGACTGAGTTCCCCAAACCTGAGGACACTTGTTATAACTCGGCCCTTTGCTGGTTAGCTTTGCAGATGGGCCTCCCTGTGTGACTGTTTTCCTCCACTGATTGGAAGAGTGGGGGGTCAGGGTGGGGAGGTGAATAATAAAAGCTCCAGCACCCCACTGCCCACCCACCCTGCTGTACCCCCTGGTCCAAGCCACCATCACTTCTCACTCAGCTGACCACACGGTCTCCCTGCTTTCTCTCCCCATCTTTGTGTGTTAATCATGCTTTTTTATTTTCTATGTTCTGATGTTTGGACATCTTAGGGCCTCAAAGGTCCTGGAGGGCACTCCCCTCCCAGGGTTAATTAGTAAATAACTCACCTGCCAGTGTACTTTTCGAGTGCAAACCAAGCAATCCAGAGCCATTAATCCACCTGCCCTAATCACTCCAGAGCCAAATACCAGACAACTGGAGACAGTCCCTACGCTCAGAGCCTGGAGAAGTTACTCAGGCTAGCCAATCCTCAACCTGGTGACCCTGCGTCACCTTTTCCTTCCTATGGAAACCACAGTAAAGACTTGCCCACATTTTCCCCTCACTCTTGCCTTGTTATTGACCCTGGTGCTTTCCCATTTGGCTTCCCAGGTGTGGTGTACCCCCTCTTCTTGGAATCTGTGAGTATAACAGAGTCTAGTCTTTTCAAAGGCAGTTGTCTCCTGATCTGTTTGCCTTGCCGCACCTAAATAATAATAAAACCTGTATTTTAGGGACTTCCCTGGCAGTGCAGTGGTTAAGACTGTGCGCTCTAATTCAGGGGGCATGGGTTCGGTCACTGGTCAGGGAACTAAGATCCCACATGCTGCGGGGCCAATAAATAAATAAATAAATAAAAGTGTGACACACACAAAAAATTTTTTTAACTTATATTTTAAAACAGTCTCCCCAATCTATTCCTCCTCTTGTAGAAAAATGTGCCTGAATGATCTTCCCTAAATCAACTCTGATCATCTTCCACTGTGTCACCCCTACTTGAAACCTTTCAATGGCATCCCATTGGTCTTAGGATAACATGAAAAATCCTCCCTGTGGTCTCCAGAGCTCTCTATAATTCAGCCTGTTTCTCTGACCTCTGCTCCTTGGTCCTACCTCTGGGTCTTTGCACTGGCTGTTCTCTCTCCTCCTCCCCTGTCTGTGTGGGACTCTCCTGGTCCTCAGACCTCAGGGAAGTCTGTCCTGACTACTCTTCCCTCCAATCATTCTCTATCTTGGCACCCTGTCTGTTTCCCTCTCAAGATTCATTCATTTGCAAATGTATCACGATTTCTTGTTTACTAGTACAGTAACCGTCTTCCCAGCTAGGGCATCTACTTCAGGAGGGCAGGTGTATTTTATCTCCTATTGTATCCCAGCCTTCAGCACATAGTCAGCACTCAATAAACTTATTAGAATACTGAAGGATGATGGAGCCAGGCTCTTTGAGATGTTCAACTCCTTTAGTCTCCATGGCAACCCCGTGAGATAGGAATTACCATTTCCCTTCTACAAGCAGGAAACTGAGACCCAGAGAAGTAAAGTAACCTAACCTAAACTCATAGCTACTGAATGGGGTGGGCAGGGGATTCACACCCAAATCAGTCTGTTTGCAGAGTTGGGCTCCTCTTTCTATGACAATCCCCCTCTCTTCAGACATTAAATGCTACCCTGTAATAGTCACACACAGGTACAAGCTTCCTTTTCAGTCTGATAGATTCACAAACTCAGGGGATAAATATCCAGAAGCTGAGATGAAAAGAAATCAAGCCTTTACCCTAATCAAGTCTCAGACCCTAATTTAAGGTACGGAGGTGAATTACATGATGGTACAAGAGAGATCTTTGGGTCGACAGCTATTTCCTCAAGCTCTTATCTTCTTTCAACAGCAAAATTATGTAAAACAAATGTTCCCTGCTATTTTGGTAAATTATATGCTATATATACACAACAAATGCCAAGAAATTAGCCAGCTTGTTTTGAAGCCCTCATATATTTAACATATGCCACTGCTATTTTCTTTTTCTGTCATATTACTTTTTTTTTTCCCTTGGGAAATCGGCTCATGTAGCTGATAACTGCTTTCAGGAACCCAGCCGATTCAAAATGTAGTCTGGCTTTCTGAGTATAATTTAATGTCAGAGGTCTCTCTTTACATCGTCTTAAAACAAGTTCTAATAAATAAAGGGCCCTGGCTTCTAGTGAATCGCCAGAGAAGGAATGTGAACACATCCCGGTTTAAAACTCCAGGGAGCTAAGCCATTTTCTCAAAGTCGAATTTCACAAAGGTCAGTGTACTCCACGCTCAAGGCAGAAAGGTGACTTGAACCAAGCTGGGTTGGAGGAAAGCCAATATTGACACCATGCCCCTCAGTTTCCTGTTCATCAATCTCAGTTCATCTTCACCGCGGTCCTGCAAGCCTGTCCTCATCCCATTTCACAGCCGAACGAGTCTGTAACATGCTTAGCTGATGTTACAAGACCAAAAAGAGCTCTGTGAATAGTCGCTATTGTGATTTATATTGATTATTTCACTAATAGATGTGCAGGTTAAAAAATTTACATATTGCAGCGGGATCCAAAATGAAAAGTTAAAAAAAATTTTTTTCTTTTCCTTAAAACTCCCCATTCCCATCCAATCCTCCTTCCCAGAAGCAACCAGTCTTAGGCTTCTTAAGTATCCTTCCAGAATGTTCGACTGTAGAAGCAAAAATATTCTTGAGCCCACTTGAACATGCACACAAATTCACTAGGGACCTGGTTAAAATGCAGATGCTGATTCAGTAGGTCTGGGTCAGGGCCCGAGACTCAGCATTTCTACCACATCCCTAGGGGAGGCTGGGACCTCTGGTTCGAGACCACACTTAAGTCTTAGTACCGAGGACCTAGATCGCGGGACCATAGTCTAGCACATTTAATAAGGAGCCCCAGCGGGAATTCCTTGGTGGTCCAGTGATTAGGACTCAGCACTCTCACTGCCGGAAGCCCAGGTTTGATATCCGGCTGAGGAACTAAGATCCCACAAGCTGCCTGGTGCAGCCAAAAAAAAAAAAAAAAAAAAAGAGCCCCAGCAATCTTTTCCTGTTGGTTCTTGCAACCAACGTGTGTGTGTGTTTATTGTGTGTGTGTTTATTGCGTTAAAATATACACAATAAAATTTACCATTTCAATAATTTAAATTGTACAGTTAGCAGTATGAATTACATTCATAATGTTGTGTTACCTTTCCCGCCATCTATCTCCAGAATTTTCTTATCTTTCGCAGCTGAAACTCTGTACCCGTTAAACACTAACTCCCCATTCCCCTCCGCACCACCCCCATCACCTGGTGACCACTGTTGTACTTTCTCTCTCTGTGAATTTGCTATTCTAGGCCCTCTCAGATAGGTGGACTCGTACAATAATTGTCCTTTCGTGTTGGCCTTATTTCACTTAGCACTCTGTCTTCAAAGTACATCCATGTTGTAGCACGGGTCAGAATTTCCATCCTTTTTAAGACTGAATAATATTCCCTTGTATGGATAGACCACACTTTGTTTCTCCATTCGTCCACTGATGACCACTTAAGTTGTTTCCACCTTTGGCTGATGTGGTACAGATCAATATAAATAAAATTTTTTTAACATTTTCTTTAGTGGATGTGCCATCATCTGTCTAATTACTCCTTTCCTGAAGATTGTTTCTGGTTTGGTATCACCACAGCAAAGCTGCAAAGAGTGTGCTAGCACCAGAAGAGAATACAGCAGAGTGGCTGGGAGCAGGGACACTGAAATCCGATGGCTTTACCAAAGCCTAGACACTTACTATGTGACCTTGGGCAAGCTCCCAGCCCCTCTGTGCTTGAGTGTCCTCATCTGTAAAAAGGAGACAATGAAAGTGGGAATAAATAAGATAATCGATGCACAGTGCAAACACTAGACTTGACACACGCAAGCTAACAATCCATATCTGCCATTATTTGTAGGGTAAATCGTTGCCAACTGTGCCTGTCCCCACAATGAACTGCCAGCAGAACGCACTCTGGGTGGGAGCTCAAAGCACTGAAAAATTTGAAAGATAACACAGATTACCTTCCCAAAGGGTTGCAGTGGTCGCTATTAGTCACAGAAGGAAGCACAGAGCCTTGGACGGTCCTGGAGGAGAGGATGTGATGAGAGAGAGAGTGTCAGGCCACATAGCCATCTCCTTCTGTGACGTTACCTGCAGAGTCAAGGGCGAGCCGTGGGCCTTCCCCTCACCCCTGAAAAGGCATCGATAATGCACATAAATGTTCATTTCCTTACTGCGCTTAATAATTCTCTACATTTCTATCTTCTACAAATACCTTGGGGGGGACTGTTTATGGTTTTGATTTGGGAGGTTGCTTCCTGGGGACAGGGTGTCCTACTCCTTTGTTGTTCCCTCCCTGGAACCCACTTCGCACCACACCTTGGTGGCTTGCAGAGTTGAAATGTCATCCCCTCCCCTGCTAGCCTCTCACTGCATCAGGTTCGTTTTATTTGCAGCTTTTCTCACAATGTGCAGGAATATCTATGTAGTAATATATACATCCACATGTATTATATTTAAATACATATTTATTTATATTTACAAATATATTTAGAAACATTATATATTGATCTATAAATGTATAAAATAATGTATAAATATATATAAATTTATAACTATATACAAATATATATACATATGTAATTATTTATATATAAAAATTACAAAATGCATGTGGATATATACATAAAATTTTTTATTGAGGTATAGTTGATTTACAATATTATGTTGGTTTCAGGTGTACAACATAGTGATTCACAACTTTTAAAGATTAGACTCCATTTATATTATTATAAAATATTGGCTGTATTCCCTGTGCTGTATAATATATCCTGTTGCTTATCTATTTTATACATAGTAGTTTATATCTCAATCCCATACCCCTGTCTTGCCCCTCCCCCCTTCCCTCTCCCCACTGGTAACCACTTGTTTGTTCTCTATATCCATAGGTCTGTTTCTTTTTTGTTACATTCACTAGTTTGTTTCATCCTTTAGATTCCACATATAAGTGATAACATACAGTATTTGTCTTTCTCTGTCAGACTTATTTCACTAAGAAGTAATAATATCCACGGCAGTGCTAAGGCTTGAGGGTTTGGGGCTTTTGGGGGGAGGGGGAATGGCAAAATACACATAAGATAAAATTTACCATTTTAACCATTTTTAAGAGTACAGTTTTGTGGCATTAAGTGCTTCACATTGTTGTGCAACCATCACTACCATCCATCTCTGGAAAGTTTTCATCTTCCCAAACTGAAACTCTGTACCTATTAAACACTAAGTCCCCATTCCTTCCTCTCCCAGCCCCTGATAACCACCATTCTACTTTCTGTCTCTGAATTTGACTACTCTAAGTATCTTATGTAAGTGGAATCATGCAGTATTTGTCTTTTGGGGACTGGCATATTTCACTTAGCATAATGTCTTCAAGGTTCATCCATATTATAGCACGTGTCAGAATTTCCTTCCTTTTTTGTTTCTGTTTTTTCTTTGTTTTTTGGCTGTGCAGCTTGTGGGATCTCAGTTCCCTCACGAGGGATTGAACCCGGGCCCTTGACAGTGAAAGCACGGAGACCTAACCACTGGACCACCAGGGAATTCCCCTTTCCCTTCCTTTTTGAAACTGCATAATATTCCATTTTATGTATAGACTGTATTTCGCTTGTCCACCCATCCACTGATGGACACCTGGGTTGTTTTCACCTTTGGGCTATCGTGAATAGTGCTGCTGTGAACATGGACGTACATTCACAGTGTTGTACAACCTTCACCTCTATCTAATTCCAGAACATTTTCATCACCCCAAAAGGAAATTCTGTACCCATTAGGCAGTCACTCCCCACCCCTCTTTCCCCAGCCCCTGGCAACCACTGATCTGCTTTCTGTCTCTATGAAGTTGCTTCACATAAATGGAATCATACATGTGTGACTCTCTGTGTCTGGCTTCTTTCACTCAGCATCGTGTTTCAAGGTTCATCTGTGTTGTAGCTTGTGACAGTGATTTGAGGACTTTTTACAGTAGTTATGCTGGAGGCTGCTCACAGAAGCTCTAGTGAGCAGATTGTTAAATATTCAGAACATCCCAGAGCCTGTTATTTAACCATTGAGAGCTTAAAATTGGTCACAGTGGGAGTATTTACCCCACAGATATTGGCAAATGCTACACATCAGTATGGCTTGGGGGATTTGAGACTCAGTTTGTAGGCACTGGCTTCAGAGCATCCCCCATAATCCCCATCTGCATCCCTCAAAGCTACCCCCAAATAAATTTTGGGGTGGCCAAAAACTTCGTTCGGGTTTTCCATATTTTACGAAAAGCCCGAATGAACTTTTTGGCCAACACAATACATACTGTGAATAAAATGGTGCTCTTGCTGTAAAAGTGTTGCTTAAATGAGCCCCAGATTCCAACTTCATGCCAGATATCTAAGCCTAAGGCAGTCTGTCTCCTGGCCTTTGCTCCCAGGTGACACCTGCCTTCCAGCTGCAAAGGAAGCCCCAGCTCTGGACTGCAGGGATGTTTGTCTGAGTCCTGTGCCACAGGGGTTCTGGGCCTCTCGGGTGAGGAGGGTAAGCTGCAGGCACCCAGCTCAGCCAACAGAGTAGGAGCCTCCGCCCCTCAGCACTAGGGGTGGGGAAGGTGGGGTGGGCAGAATTGTTTGCCTGCCTCTAATGCGCTAATTCGGTCGTTGCATCAGCCAGAGCAGCACCACCTGGGAACGTGCTGGAAATGCAAAATCTTAGTCTCCAACCGAGACTTTCTGAGTCAGACCCTCTTGGAGTGGGGCCCCGACTTCTGTGTTGTGACCAACCCCACAGGGATTTTGAGGCTCCATCCAGCTCAAGAACCCCTGCACAAATGTGACAACCTGAAGAGCTAGCTGTCAGCCAGGCTGGAATCGAGCTGTGCCTTTCAATTCCTGCTCCAGGTCACATCGTTATCCACTCTCTGGCAAGCCCACCCACACAGGGCAGCTGAGTTCGGGCTTCACATTCATTCCCCAGACACAGGTGAATGCTCGAGAGAGGCGCTGGTGCTTAGTGATTAGGACCCAGGGCTCTAACACCAAAGACATCCAGGCTGAAGCCTCAGTTCTTTCAAGCTGTGTGACCTCAGGCAAGTGTCTTAACCTCTCTGAGCATTTGTTTTCTCATCTGTACAATGGGGATAATAACATTAACTAATTCATAGGTTGATCATCAGGGTAACTAACAGGAGATAATGTAAAAGGCATAGCTCTTAGCATTTAGTAAGTGCTCAATAAATAGCTGTATGGTTGGAGGGCTATTATTTGTAGCAGATACCCTTGGTGCCTGTCCCAGATTCCCTTTACCAGATTGATCATCCCCCAGCTGCTGCCAGTCATGGGCGCTCACAGCTCACAGCTGCAGTCACCTCTGGAGGGTTTCCCTTGACTGAGGGGAGTCACTTCACCTGGGGATACCTGGGAAGTTATGCCTTCCATCCCTGGGGTGGCATGACCAGTGATTGACTGATTCGAGCCCAGCCCCCAGACCTCTAGGTGGGACAATCTCCATGGCACAATTCACACTCCAGAGCTCCCTGTGGATCCCATTTCATACAATGGAACATTATCCAGCCTTTAAAAAGGATGGAAATTCTGACACATGTAACAACATGAATGAACCTTGAAGGTGTTATGCTAAGTGAAATAAGCCAATCACGAAAAGACAACTACTGTATGATTCCACTTATGTGGGGTCCCTAGAGTAGTCAGATTCATAGAGGCAAAAAGTAAAATGGAGCTTGCCAGGGGCTGGTGGGGAAAGGGGATTGGAAGTCAGTGTTTAGTGGGTACAGAGTTTCAGTTTGGGAAGACGAAAAAGTTCTGGAAATGGACAGTGGTGATGGTTGCACAATATTGTAAATGTATTTAATGCCACAGAACTCTACACTTAAACAGGGTTACAATGTTGAATTTAATGTTATGTGTATTTTACCACAGTTGAAAAAAAGAGAATCCCATTTTAGGCTCTGCTTCTAAGGAATTTGACCTATGACAAAACTATTACACCTAACTTATAGCAAGGTAAACTGAGGCTCAGAGTGACTATAGATATATCTTATGCTGTGGGGATGGTAATGGTCACCACCTCTCAGGGTTATTGTGAGGGTGAAGTCAAATAACGATGCCTGTGAAGAGCACTGATCAAGGAAGAGTATTAATGATGAAAATGTGAGAGATGGAGACTGGAAGAGAGACATGGTGGCTTCAACTGAATTATAGTCAAGTGCTGACAATTTCATATGGTTCAACCTACTAGTAGTGTCTAGTCTTTAAGCTGGACAGCAGAATCAAAGACATTTCTCTCACTGTTATCTATTCAATCTTATATTCTTTAAATATTTCAAAATAAAAGATGGACTTGAGGATATGGGGAAGGGGAAGGGTAAGCTGTGACAAAGTGAGAGAGAGGCATGGACATATATACACTACCAAACGTAAGGTAGACAGCTAGTGGGAAGCAGCCGCATAACACAGGGAGATCAGCTCGGTGCTTTGTGACCGCCTGGGGGGGTGGGATAGGGAGGGTGGGAGGGAGGGAGACGCAAGAGGGAAGGGATATGGGAACAGATGTATATGTATAACTGATTCACTTTGTTATAAAGCAGAAACTAATACACCATTGTGAAGCAATTATACTCCAATAAAGTTGTAAAATAAATAAATAAATAAATAAGAATTAAAAAAAAAAAGATTTTGGATGGGGGGAATGGAGTAAATGGGGAGTAATGGAAGGGTTTGAATGGTATCCTGTCTTTGGCCAGAAACACAAGGTTTTGATCAGACAGACCTGGGGGTGAACCCTGGCTCCATGCCTTTTTAGCTCTGTGACCAGGGGTAAGTCCTGTGACTTCTGGGGCCTCAGTTTTCTTGTCTGTAAAATGGTGATAATAACACCAACCTCATAGAGCTGTCGTGCAGAACGAGTGCATGGAAAGCAACACCTAGAACGAGGCACAGATGCTGCTAGACGGTGGTGGGCGTGGTGGAGAGTGCAGTGGTGGTGGTGGATGGGATGGAGTGTTTGCTCCAAGCTTCAATCCCAGCCAATCCGCCTGCAAACCCTGTGCTCTACGCCCTGCCGCGTATTTCCAACCCAAGATGAGATTGACAGCTGGAGCTTTCCAAGCCCAGCCTTGCCATCAAATGGAGTTTCAGGTATTTACAAAATTGCCGTGATTTCATCTGTCTTTTCTCCAAATTCACAAGCAGGGAATGTTCGCCAGGCTTCTGGAATCTGAAGGTTTACCCTTTCTATGCCAGAGTACCAGTTATTCTTGGTGAAATGTACGGAATAATGCAATAATTAAATGATGATGATGTTGATAGCAATATTTTTTACTTAGAAATTTCTCCATTTTTACCTTTTAAAAACGTGGCCCAGATTTGCCCTCCTCAGCCCTCCGCCCTTCACGCCCATGTCATCGCAGACTCCTTGTTTCAAAGCTCTGGGGGAAATGGGCATTACTCATTCCATATGACTCTCTCCTGGGAGGGTAGGGACTCATCTCTCCTGTTACTGCCGTCACCCTGAAACCCACCACAGGGCTGGCAGAGAGCAGGTGTTTTGTGTTTGGGGGTGAGGAAGTTGGAGGAGACATGTATTTTTGCCTCTGAGCCCAGATTAAGAAGTTGCTGCTCAGAGAAGTCAAGGCGTTTCCCAGAGTAACAAGAAGTAGCACAGTGTGAAGGAATGTATTGTGTTGAGAGTGGAGTCCATGGGGTCTCAAACTCAGATGCCTACAGGGCCAGACAAAGGGGACAAAGTGCCGAGTGGAACACAGAGCAAGTGTAAAGATAAGTGGCAGGATGGGCTTCCCTCGTGGCGCAGTGGTTGAGAGTCCGCCTGCCGATGCAGGGGACACGGGTTCGTGCCCCGGTCTGGGAAGATCCCACATGCCGCGGAGCGGCTGGGCCCGTGAGCCATGGCTGCTGAGCCTGTGCGTCCGGAGCCTGTGCTCCGCAACGGGAGGGGCCACAGCAGTGAGAGGCCTGCGTACCGCAAAAAAAAAAAAAAAAAAAGAAGATAAGTGGCAGGAGACTGTCAGGGCTGGAGGTTATTTGGAGAGGACGAGACTGTGGTCACCTGTGCATCGTGTGTCCCATCTACAGGGGATACACTGCCCTGGTCAGGCCACGTTGGTCCCTTATTAGAATGTGTGCCCCAGATGGCCAGCTATTCTACTTTTTTTTTTTTTTTTTTTTTTGGGGGGGTAGGAGTTTATTAATTCATTTATTTACTTTTGCTGTGTTGGGTCTTCGTTTCTGTGTGAGGGCCCTCTCCAGTTGTGGCAAGCGGGGGCCCCTCACCATCGCGGCCTCTCCTGCTGCGGAGCACAGGCTCCAGACGCGCAGGCCCAGCAGCCGTGGCTCACAGGCCCAGTTGCTCCGTGGCACGTGGGATCCCCCCAGACCAGGGCCCGAACCCGTGTCCCCCGCACCAGCAGGCAGACTCTCAACCACTGCACCACCAGGGAAGCCCTCTACTTTTGAAAGAGATGGGAATCTGGATTTTTATGTGAATTCTCCTAATTTTAAAACATGGGCATCCACTTTAAATTTAAAAAAAAAACACTGTGTGGGCAACTTTTGGTGGGCATAATGTAACCCTTAGGTGACCAAATTGTTACTTCCATTAGATATAGATAGAGGAACGTAAATTCTGAAACACATGTACTTCCGACCAGTTTTTAGGTCTAGTGCAAGGATATCCTCATTCACATAACTTACCATGTGAACAGGGCTCCCCCTGGAGTTGTGCAGTGCCCAACCCGTCCAACTGTACTAGGCAGCCCTTAAAGTTGTCACCCTCCCCACAGTCCAACTCAACAGAAATGCCCACCCCCACCTCTCCTCCACCCATTCAACTCTCTAGACCATAAGAGAAAGCTTGTCACCTGTCTTGGACACAACAGCTATACTGCAAGGCCATTGAGGAGGAGTTCTAGCCATCATGACCAGATTTGCTCTGTCCTCTAGGGTGGTGAAATTCCGTCGCACAGGCGAGAGTGCAAGGTCAGAGGACGACACGGCTTCGGGAGAGCATGAGGTCCAGATTGAAGGGGTCCGTGCAGGCCTAGAGGCTGTCGAGCTGGATGATGGGGCAGCTGTGCCTAAGGAGTTTGCCAATCCCACCGACGGTGAGGGGACCCTGCAGTTGGGGCATCGGCCCAGGCTACAGTCAGGGGCTCTGAGGCACCAGGGTTGCCTCTCCAGGTGGTATGCTCAGAGGGATCTTGTGAAGGGGCAGGTAGGAGGGCCTGGAGGCCAGGGGTGACACTGGAAGTGTGGGGCTGGACCTACATGGCTTTCTTCAGCAGGCAAGGTTATATCATAATCCCTGACAGTGAACAACATTGACTGACACTTGGCTGAGGATGGCAGCTACAATGATGATGATGATGATGATGATGATGATGGTGATAGAGATGATGATGATGATGATGAGATGGTGATGGTGATGGTGATGATGAGGGTGGTGGAGGTGGTGGTGGTGATGATGGTGATGATGAGATCGTGATGATGATGATGATGCTAGAGATGATGATGGTGCTGATGATAATGTAATGATGATGGTGGCAATGGTGATTGTGAAGATGACAGTAGTGATTAGAGCAGCAGACACAGGCTGAGGATTTACTCTGTGCCAGGCACTGTTCCAAGCACTTTACACATATTACCCACTTAATCTTCACAACAGTTCCAACTGGAAGTATTACGATTATGTTTCCCATTTTCCAGGAGAGGACACGGAAGTACAGAAGGTTAAGTATCTTGCCCAGGGTCACATGGCTAGAACTTAGCCAAGCTGGATTTACACCCAGGAAGTCTGGCCTCAGAGCCCACATTCCTACCCATGACCCTGTGCTCTTTCTGAATACAGATGGTCAAACAAGAGACTTGAAGCCGTGCTAGGGGACCTGGTCTCCCCTCACCACCTGATGATGCTGATGGATGAAAACATTCTATGCATTCCTGAAAGAGATTCCCAACAGGAGAGAGGATTAATGGCTTGAGCCCAAGGCCTGTTGTTGGCAGATCTAAGGAGGCAATGACTGGGGAGGAAGGAGAGGCAAAGGTTACAAGCAGTGGCTTCAGGCTCAGGCTGATCTGGGCTCAATTCCCAGATCTTGACTGTGCCAGCTACGTTAACAGTGGGCAAGTTCATGTCCTCCTCTGTAAAATGGGGCTAAGACTGAGCCTTAACTAGTATAGTTGTGACGGCAGTGCCTGACCCACAGGGAGCCCTCAATAAATACACCATTATATTATTACTATTACTGTTCTTATTATTGATGATGTTATAGGACTCACTCTGCTTTCTCCTCAGTATTTTTACTGAAGGAAACCAGACCCTGCTGGTGTGATAAACACCAGCTCCTACTTCTAAAGAAAATTATGATTGCTATAAGGGGCCCATGATTGAAATTCTAATAAGATGACAACTCCCAGCAGAGGCTGATGAGATCCTCAGAGGCCCCACAGGAAGGCCACCCAGCATGCTCCTTTAGTATTTTTATTTTTTAGTTAACTTTTTATTTTGGGCTTTTTTTTTTTTTTTTTTGGCCTTGCTGTGCAGAATGCGGGACCTTAGTTCCCCGACCAGGGATTGAACCTGTGCCCCCTGCATTGGGAGCGCAGAGTCTTAACCACTGGACTGTCAGGGAAGTCCCTGGATTATTTTAAATTTACAGAAAAGTTGCAAAGATAGCACAGAGAGTTCTCGTATACTCTTTTTTTCTTTCTCAATATCTTTTTTGTCTGTTTGTTATTTTTTCATATACTCTTCATGCAGCTTCCCCTAAAGTTAACATCTTACTTAACCATGGCACACTTGTCAAAACTAGGAAATTAACACCGGTGCAATACTATCCAGGAAACTCCAGACTTCATTCAGATTTCACCAGTTTTCCCAGCAGTGCTGTTACAGGAACCAATCCAGCACACCACATTGTATTTAGTCTTTTCGTCTTTCTCAAAACACTTATGAGCTTCTAAATTATATCCTTATTTTTTTCTGAGTACAAATAATATGTGTTTATTTAGAAAGCATTCAGACATGATCAAAATGTATAAAAAAGTGAACGCTGACAGATAACCCTGTCGACAGTCTGTGGCCACTTAATCTTGCTTTCCGTGGTCCATCTTGCTTTGTTTTCTTAAAATTAACAATGTACTGTATGCATCTTTCTATATCTGCCCATTTTTAAACATATGGGTTGTATTTCATAATGTAGATATATAAACATTTAAATATAACATATAAAATAATTTAACCAATTTTCTGTTGGTAGACATTCTGGGTTGTCCAATTTTTCCTTTTGTAGAAACAATGTTGCATTGGACTTTGCAGCAAGATATACCTTCATGCTTGCTGGAAGGTTTTTCTAGGATAAGTTCTAGAAGCAGCATGCACTGCCTTTAAAGAGCTTGGCCAGGGACCCCCCCACCCCCACCCAGGCCCCACACACTAGGACAACTGCAAGATGCACTGACTCCTTCCTCCACCTCCCCCTTCTCCTTCCCAGATACTTTCATGGTGGAAGATGCGGTGGAAGCCATTGGTTTTGGAAAATTTCAATGGAAGCTCTCTGTTCTCACCGGCTTGGCTTGGGCAAGTATCTCTGGAGACAGTGACCTCACCTTCAGTTTCCAAGGAACACCTGTGATGCTCACCTGGCTTTCCATGATCTACACGGAAGGACACAGCTCCTTCCACAAAGAGCCTTTGCTTGAATCAGCAGAGTTTGGGTTGAGTGACCCTGGGTGATAATGAAGGTCTGGGGGTTGGGGGCTGCGGAGGTTAGGTGTGGTTGACAATTGCCCTCAAGGAGAAGTTGAAGCTTCTGGTTAATTAAGTGGTTCTCAACCCTTTGAGGCTCAGGGCTTCTATAAGATTCTGATGTCATCTGTGAGGCTCACCTTAGAAAAACATGCACAGATCAAAATGTGCCTTCGTTTTAAGGGGCTCATGATCCCTCATCAAACTCCCTTAATCTACCTAAAGCAAATAATGCATCTAGACCGTTAATACAATTGAAATTGATTTTTGTGACTAGTGCAAGACTGAGATTTAACTACGTAGTTTTCCAAACAGTCATCAATTTCCCCACATCATTTTTCCCACGAATTTGCAGAGCCACCTTTATCATCCACCACATTCCCACGGCTACATGGGTTTGCTTCTTGACTCTCATTTCGGTGCCATTGCTCTGTCTGTTTAATCCAGTAAAGGAACCACTATATTTAATTACCAGGGCTTCCTAGTATGTTTTAATAATGTTAAAAGGTCACTCATTAACTATACTGACAATTCTACATGAACAATGACCAAAGAGAAACTAGTTTTTAATTGAGCTATAAGAGAAAAAGGTCATTGTCTCTCTACCTCTATAAAAATGTTTTTCTGATTTTCGAAATACGATATTTTACCACTTCATTCGGGGAGTGCCCCTAAGTTTTTTCAAACACGGGAGAACACACACACACAAAGAATGTTGAATGTCTAGTTGTCAATTCCTGCGTGGCACCACACTGTTTTAACTACTGGAGCTTTCAGTGTGTTTTTTAAATTTAATTTATCTATTGTATTTTTGACCGCTCTGCAGCGGCATGCCGGATCGGCATCCAGGATCTTACTTCCCCGCCCCGGTCAAACCCGTGCCCCCTGAATTGGGAGGGTGGAGTCTTAACCACTGGACCTCCAGGGAAGTCCCAACTTTCAGTGTGTTTTGATGTATGATAGGGCACTCAGCAGAAGGTAGAAGAGGGATTTTTGTACACACTTGCTTGGGGTCGTGGACTTGGTGAGGGGCCAGCCATCCCCGGCCCGGGCAGCATCCTGGCCTCATGATGTTTGCTTGCTCCCTGCAGATGGCAGACGCCATGGAGATGATGATCCTGAGCATCCTTGCGCCGCAGCTACACTGCGAGTGGCGGCTGCCCAGCTGGCAGGTGGCGTTGCTGACCTCGGTAGGCAGCCCAGCAGCTCTTTCCTGTTGTGCACATTTCTGGTCCCCCGGGGCGGGGGGTTCTGTAAGATGTCCCCCTCCTCCTTCTGCTGCCAAGGACTCAGCAGAAAAGACTTAAACCCTGAATGGAAACACCATTACCTCAGATTCCTCCTCCCTTCTCCATCTCACGTGTCCTGGCAGCTTTGCAGCCAACTCTAACCTCTCCTGGGGGTTCCAACTACGTGGGGGCCCCAGATATCCTGCTCAGTTGCTAGGAAGCTGGAACGCCCCTGATCATATTACTTAAACCTTATAAGCCTCACTCTTCCAAAAAGGAGATGCCAGTTCCTCCCACATGAGGGTGACTCGAGGATTGGAAACGACATAGTACATGTTCAATAAATCATAAGAGCTGCTGCTCCCTGGAACTAAGGCTTGGAGGAGCATGTGTCAGACGCTTAATTTTTGTCAAGAGATAGTTCAACGGCAATCTTCTAAAAGGGAGGGGAATGGCCAGGCTGGATAAGAGGATAAAAATAATGATACCCACAAAAGCTAATGTTTATTGAGCATTTACAATGCAAATGGCTTTATATACACTGTATACAATATATGTGCAATATACATTGTGCTTTTTAATTCACACAACGCTATGAGGTAGGTACTATTATGAGCTGAGGAAGATGAGTCCAGAGAGGTTAAGTCACTCACAAAAGGTCACACAGCCTAGCTAGTGGCAGAGTCATTGCTGACTAGGAATGCCTCCCAGAATGCAGTTTTTCTATGGACAACTGTTCTAGAATGGCCTGAGTGCCTTTGGCCTTTGGCAACAAGGCAATAAGGAACTTCATAAGCACATACATCTGGATTTTTGTGGTTTAGTTACCTTGAGATGTGTGACCTTGAATGAGACACTTTCGGCTCTATTTCATCATCTGCAAAATGGGGGTGATAACGCCTGTTTGACTTCGGATGGTCAACAAAATCCCTAGAGTGCCTAGCACATCGTAGAGGTCGGGTAAATGATACTTCTTTCTTATATTCCTCATTCTCACTAATACCTCCTAAGGAATAATCACAGGTCTGTGTTTTTGTGATGCGAGACCTTTTTGATCCCTTGTCATTGGTTCCTAACAGCCACCATTTATCAACGAGCACTTATATGCCAGCATCTGTGCTAGGGGTTTTCCATGCTTTACCTCTTTAACCCTCTCAACCTATGAAAGCGGTGCTGTTATTACTCCTCCCATTTCTACAGATAAGGACACTAAGTCTCAGACAGGTGCGATGACTTGCCCAAACTCACACAGCCTATCAGAGGCAGAGGCAGGATTGAAATCAAGGCCAGGCAGACTCAGAGCCCCTGACCCCAGCTTACTGCCCTGGATCACTTTCCTATGGTATCAGGTTTGGACTCATGGGCTAGTAAAGCAGTGAAGCTCCATGGCCAAGTTTTCTGCAGAAAAGTTAGGGCACTGCAGGAGATGCTTCAGCTGCATAAAGTACATAAGAAGGATGAGACTGACCATCGTTGCTGTCACAGGCAATACTGTGTGAGATTACCGTAATTACTGTGATACATAACCAGTACTCTGCGGTGCCTACGTCTCCCTTGGGAAAGTGAGAATGGGGGAAAATGGGTGTTTACAGGGATGCTTGACTCTCGGGATGTAAGGATATCATTTAGCACATGACTAAGGCCACACTTACTCCAAGACAGTAATCATCAAACACTTTTGCTCTCGCTAATCTAGAAAAGAATTGTGTAAAAACTATGCAGCCCCCAGGAGTCTCACAAGTTTTTAAATTGACGTTATAACTTTAAAATTATAGTTGCAGCTTATATAATTTCTGGAGTATTGAAATATTAAAAGTTCAAATAAAATTTTCATATCACTCTTTTCATTTTTTATTTTTTTAAATTTTATTTATTTATTTATCTATTTATTTATTTTTGGCTGCGTCAGGTCTCTGTTGCTGCGCGTGGGCTTTTTCTAGTTGCGGCGAGCGGGGGCTACTCATTGTTGTGGTGTGTGGGCTTCTCATTGCGGTGGCTTCTCGTTGCGGAGCATGGCTCTAGGCGCAGGTTTCAGTAGTTGTGGCTCAGGGGCTCTAGAGCACAGGCTCAGTAGCACACGAGCTTAGCTGTTTGGCATCATGTGGGATCTTCCCAGACCAGGGCTCAAACCCATGTCCCCTGCACTGGCTGGCAGATTCTTAACCACTGCGCCACCAGGGGAGTCCCATATCACTCTTTTTAATGTGTCCAATGGAATTGAAATATTTATCTGCTACCCACCATCACCTGTGTAAAAATCCATGAATAAGCTCTTCAGAAGAATTTGGAAATTTTGCATTGTCTTGTTTTCTTCTTGAACTGGTATTTTCATTCCATTTCTCCATATAATTTTATCTTAATGTAATGTTTTATTATGCTTGAAAGTACTTCATTTGTCACCCTATCATAGTTTTTGTGACATTTTAAGTTACTGTTTTTAATTTTCTGAGATCATAAGACTCTGAGTATTAAAATTTTTCTCCGGCAGTAAGTTATCATGATAATTTTTAGTAATAAACAGCAGATCAAAACAAGATATAATTAATTTTGATAAATAATTGCTAAACATAAGTCACTTTATCAGGAACACACCTCTTCATGAGGGCTACGGAGTGTTTCCCAATTATGTCATGCATTCTTGAATCATTACTTATTGCTAAAATGAGACAGGGTTCAGCCACTGCTACTCCTACTTTTCATATTTATTGAATGGATACAAATATGAAAGGCTTTGTTCACATATAAAAACTTTGTGGGGAGGGAACTGAAGGAGTTTTGTAATAACTCAATAAACTAATGCCACTTGATGTTTTTCAACAGCTTCCATGTTTCATGCTGAAGAGCACACAGCAGTCGTTTATGAAAAATTATTTTTAGTGATCTAATCTGCTGACAGCTTGATTAGGCTCTCCTGCAATTTTGTTAAAAATAATAAAATGGAATTGGAATCAAGATGACTTGCGAGGGCTTCCCTGGTGGCACAGTGGTTGAGCGTCCACCTGCCGATGCAGGGGATACGGGTTCGTGCCCCAGTCCGGGAAGATCCCACATGCCGCGGAGCGGCTAGGCCCGTGAGCCATGGCCGCTGAGCCTGTGCGTCCAGAGCCTGTGCTCCACAACGGGAGAGGCCACAACAGTGAGAGGCCCACGTACCACAAAAAAAAAAAAAAAAAAAAAAAAAATGACTTGCGAAAGGATTTGTAACTGTGTCATTGGGGTCCTTCTGGAGGCATCCTGGAGGGTTTAACCTCAAAGCAATGTGCTGTGAGGTGCATTGGGAGGATGTGGTAGGGAGAAGTGAGGAAGGGGTGGTTGAGAAAGGGAGGAGGGAACTGGTGAGACCCTAACCTGTTCTCAGGAAAGAATCTCTATAGAAGTTGAGGACTTGGAAATAAATTCCTTTAAAACTATCCAAATCTGCTTCTCCCTTGGAACACCTCTGTGTAGCCGGTTTGGAGCCCGCTGCTCTAGACCATGCCTGGAGGAATGCTTTTGGGTTCAGACCACACTAAGCAGTGCCATTGCCGTCTCTGGGCCTCAGTGGCCTTATATGTAAACTGGGGATAATAGTACCCCCTCCTTAGGGCTGCTGTGAGAATTAGGTAAGACATATGTAAAAAGCATTCAGTGTGGTGTCTGACACTTGGTGAATGCTCCGGAAAGGACAGAGCAGTGAAGAGTGCTCTAGTCGGCCTGCGTGGGTTTAAGACCTGTCTCTACCCTCTCCTCCCTGGGATAAGAGCAGGTTTCTTAAAACTTCTAAGCCTCAAGCTACCCATCTATAAAATGGGTATGAGCATTTATAACTCATCTGCTCTGATCAAGGGTTAACAATGGAACAAGGACTTTGTCCAGCACACAGTGAGCACTCCATGGTTGCTGTCTCTTGCTAATGGCTTACAACTCCCATCCTAACTTCCTGTCTCCTGTTTTCATATCCTCCAAATTCTACCTTGCAACCTTTAACATTTTTTTAGCCATGAAACATTTCTTGGGTTTGGTGAGAAATTGGTAAAATACTAGCTCTGCAGCCATGCAGCCTGATTCCAGGCCGGGCTGCATCACTTACACTTGTGCGACCCTGGCCATGTGACCTCCCCTCTCTGAGTCTCTGTTTCCTCATCTGTGAAATGGGGATAATAATAGCACCCGCCCCCTAGGATTGTTGTGAGGCTTAAACAGTAACATGAAGCATGTAGACTAGTATTTGCATCTTAACACGATCTCAGTAAAGCTTGCTTCATTGTTATTACAGGAGTGTGACGTCACACGTTCAATTTGGTGTTCCCTTTCTCCACAATGCTCCGTGTCATTATCTAACAGAAACTGTCTTTGCCCACACAGGTGGTCTTTGTCGGCATGATGTCCAGTTCTACCCTCTGGGGAAACATCTCAGACCAGTATGGCAGGAAAACAGTAAGGCAACTTCTCCTAAGCTTGTGTCCTCTGGGTTATATTTGTGATGGCATTGACAGAGTAGCAAAACGTGCGCTGACTGAGCATTTGGTGGGGGTCTAATTAATTCAGAGATACATGGAAGGGCAAAGAGAAGACGTTGCTCTGAGGCTATGGACTCTTGAAATCACACATGCCTAGTGGGGCCCAAGGATGTGCATTTCAGAACATAGAAGATGCTGGTGGTGCCCACCCCCATCCCCTTGGCGCTCAATCCGTCTGTGCCTCAGTTTCCTCATCTGTAAATGGTATAATAATAGTCTTCCCCATAGGGCTGTTACGGGGAGTAAATGACCCTTGTGACAGAAAGCTCTTGACACAGAGGAAATGTTTCTTCAATTTCCATTATCCTTCCTATTTGCCAAGCTCACGGTGCCAATAAATGGCAAGGCCAGTGTTAAAATGCAGGTGCCTCTGGCTCCAGAGTTCACATCCTTCACCTTGACCTTGGCTGCTGGGAGACATCACTGAACGATTCCCTGGAATTCAGTTGATTAGTTGAACAATCATCCACCCCGCCTGCAGAGGGTTCCTCCAGCTCTCCTGAGCAGCTTGCTAAATACCACACCCAACACAAAGCTGGCGTGACCGGAGAGAGAGAGAGAAAGTGCCACCAGATTGTAGAGCCTCCTTCTCCCCAGCATGGAATTCTGGCCCAAGCTCATGGAAGATGGATCCGGCTCTAATTATAAAGCTTCCCCAGAACTCCTCCAGGACCAGCAGGCGAGCCAGACAGCTGGCGAGCCTTGGCAAGCTCGGAGAACCTCCTCTTAGCTCCTTGATCTGCCTTGGCTCAGCTGGGAGGTTTCTGTGAGGGCGTCTGCTGCGTGACTTTGCAGGAGAATCACATATGGGGTTAGGACTCGGTGGAACCCTTCTTTTTTTTTTTTTTTTTTTGCGGTACTCTCACTGTTGTGGCCTCTCCCGTTGCGGAGCGCAGGCTCAACGGCCAAGGCTCATGGGCCTAGCCTCTCCGCAGCATGTGGGATCTTCCCGGACCGGGGCACGAACCCGTGTCCCCTGCATCGGCAGGCGGACTTTCAACCACTGCGCCACCAGGGAAGCCCCTGGCTCCAGTTTTGACTCTGCTGATCCTGAACAAATCACTCAACTCCGTCGGCCCTCAACGTGCTGATTTATAAAGTGGACATTAACATAACGTCTTTCCACAGGCCACTGTGAGGATCCAGTGTAATGATGGGCTGCGATTTAAGAAATGCAAATGAAAGCTCCATGAAGTCAGAGACTCTGGTTGTCATGTGGCCTGCCCTAGCCCAGGACAAAGCCAAGTGCTTAGCAAACAGTAGGCTATCAATATGTGCAGAGCAAATGGATGAATGAATGAATAATGTATATTAGGACCTCAACTGCCAGGCACACAACAGGTGCTCAATACATGTAGAGTGAACAAATGAGTGAATGAATGAATGATACATTTCAGTACCTCTGGTGCTGGGCACACAGCAGGTGTTTGATACCTGTGTACTGAATGAATGAATAATATATATCAGTATCTCTAAGTGTCTGGCATACTGCAGTCACTCAATACATGCTTATTGTTGAATGAATAACTGAATCAGCAAATTAATGAATGTATAATATCTATCCATCTATCTCTAGAGCCTGGTATACAGAGGATGCTTAATAAATATGGAAGGAAGAAAGGAAGGGAGGGAGGGAGGAAGGGAGGGAGGGGTAACAATCTAAAAGGCAGAACAGATGTTAGGTAGAATGACAACTGTAGTTAATGAGAAGCCCAAAGGACATTTCTGCAGAGTCCCCAAGCAGTGCTTAGATGGGGCTTGTTGGCACTGCTGGTGCCTTTGCAATAGCTATAACAGTACTTCCAAATGGTTGCTGAGTCCTCATTTTCTGGGCAGCTGGAAAGCCCTGGCATAGGCGGGCAAATGCAGAGCCAGCTGCACTCTGCTATGACCTGACAGGATAGATCAGCCTGCTTGTCTTTGCTGCCTGTCATGGGGGCACCCAGTGACCTCACTGGGATAGCACAGTTGCCAGGCAGCCCCGTGAGAGAGGCTTAGCTGCCATGTGCCATTCTGGGTGCCCTCCTCTCTCCCCTCTCCTCTTCTCCTGCTGTTTTCCTTCTGTTCTTTTATTTTCTCTGCTGCTAATGACGTCTTGTTACTGATTCAAGGCTCGTTGGGTTCCAAGGAAGAAAATCCCTATTAAGTTAGCTTAAGCCAAAAGAAAGGAACCAAGTATATGTGTGGCAGGTACCAATATCATAGCACTGGGTTTAGGGGAACAGAAAGGTTGCTTTATTATTTATTAATTATTATTGTTATTCATTATTACAATAGATCCAGGGTTTCCTGGACTTTAATAATTCCTGCTCCACCTGTTCTCTTATATACTTAATATCTTTCTTTATACCAACATTTTTTAAAATCCTTAAATGAATATTTTTTGAAAAGGAAACTTGATAGAGAGTCTTAAATGGGGAATCAATAGCAATTGCACTAAATAGGAAGTATCTGCAAAAATAAATACAAAGAAAACAATGTTATAAAATTCTAGCTGGGGGACTTCCCTGGTGGCGCAGTGGTTAAGAATCTGCCTGCCAATGCAGGGGACACGGGTTCAAGCTCTGGTCCGGGAAGATCCCACATGGTACGGAGCAACTAAGCCCCTGAGCCACAACTACTGAGCCTGTGCTCTAGAGCCCGCGAGCCACAACTACTGAGCCCTTGTACCACAACTATTGAAACCTAGAGCCCGTGCTCCGCAATAAGAGAAGCCACCGCAATAAGAAGCCCGCGCACCGCAACGAAGAGTAGCCCCTGCTCGCGTCAACTAGAGAAAGCCCGCACACAGCAACGAAGACCCAACACAGCCCAAAATAAATAAATAAATTAATTAATTAAAAAAAAATTCTAGCTGGTATGGTTGCCCCACTGCCCTCTCTGTTTAAGTGAGAGATTAGCAGATGTTTAAAAAGGTGTTAAAGACAGACCAGTAGGGACTTCCCTGGTGGCGCAGTGGTTAAGAATCCACCTGCCAATGCAGGGAACACAGGTTCAAGCTCTGGTCCGGGAAGATCCCACATGCCGTAGAACAACTAAGCCCATGAGCCACAACTACTGAAGCCTGCGCGAATAGAGCCCTTGCTCCGCACAAGAGAAGCCACCGCAGTGAGAAGCCCGCGCACCACAGCGAAGAGTAGCCCCCGCTCGCCGCAACTAGAGAAAACCGGTGGGCAGCAACGAAGACCCAATGTACCCAAAAATCAATTAATTAATTAATTAATTTAGAAAAAACAGACAGACCAGCACCACATGGATACTTCCTCTTGGGCGTAATCAGACAAGTGAAGGTTAAAAGGAAAAGGAGATCGCCTGCTTGCAAGGTGATGCAAAGTTATTTAAAACATTCTCTCTTCCACCTAAAATCGTTTTCCAAAAGACCTGAAATCATCTGGTAGACCTCCAAATTCCCTCTCTAGTCCCCTTTAATTCATTTTCATTTTAAAGCTAAAATGAGTATGTCTCACACTTCCTCCCTGAAGCATGGGGGTATGGCAGAAGGGTGAACTCAATCCTACAGATGTAGGACGAGTGCTGCAGAGGGAGGTCTGCTCGGACCTCATGTGGCAGGTCTAAGATTCATGTTAAGTTTGCATTCTACTCCATAATACATTTGGTGTTGGTTGTGTTATAAAAACTCTATTTTAAATTACATTCACCCTTAATCTTTTCTCAGTCTCTAAGGGTAATTGACACTCCAGGAATATGTACCAGGTTTGTTCTGCAGTATTGTGTTCCTAGGTGGTTTTCAACCCCATCAAATACAATGTCTTTTTTTTTTTTTTTTTTGGCTGCACCATGCGGCTTGCGGGATCTTAGTTCCCTGACCAGGGATCAAACGCGGGGCATGGCAGTGAAAGCACTGGGTCCTAACCACTGGACCGCCAGGGAATTCCCTACAGTGTCCCCTTTATTTAAAAAAATTATAAAATTTTTAATAGTGCCCCTAATAATCCAGAAATAATTTCAAAGATAAAATAACCTAGCCACTTACACAGTTTTCAAAAAGAAGTCAGGAACTTCCCTGGTGGTCCAGTGGTTGGGACTTCATGCTTTCACTGCCAGAGGCTGGGGTTCAATCCTTGGCCAGAGAACTAAGATCCCGCAAGCCTCGCGGCGCGGCCAAAAAAAATTAAATAAAAATAATAAAAAAGAAGTCAGTTATAATGCTCTAACTATGACAAGAGAGAAAATTTTTAAAGGAGGTAATTAATAAATTTACTTGCAATATGCAAATATTCACACACAACTCTGCCTAGATCCTAAGAGGAAGTAGTTACTATTTGCCCCAATTATAAATAAGTTTGGACTTAATGGAATCTTGTCAATGCTTTTTCTTTATATCTGACGTTTTGAAATAAGATTCAGATCAATCTATTCATAGATACACATAGAAGCCCTATGAATGCAGACAGATGCTGAAGTGTTCCCTCAGTCACTCAACTATCACACGCAGCGTTGCCATTGGCAACACGGTTTTCTGAAATGATGAACCTTTTTTTTTTTTTTTTTTGCGGTATGCGGGCCTCTCACTGTTGTGGCCTCTCCCGTTGCGGACCACAGGCACTGGACGCGCAGGCTCAGCGGCCATGGCTCATGGGCCCAGCCGCTCCGCGGCATGTGGGATCCTCCCGGACCGGGGCACGAACCCGTATCCCCTGCATTGGCAGGCAGACTCTCAACCACTGCGCCACCAGGGAAGCCCTGAACCATTTTGTAAAATTCTGGATAAAGCAAAGTGTATCCTCCTTTGATTTACCTAGAAGTTTCATTCCTGAAAAAATACTTGACCCACCTTCCAAAATCCTGTTTATATGTTAACTAGAGTGGAGATCTAGGTGCTGATAACCATAAACAGTTTTCAGCTGCACGATGGTCAGGTGGGAAGTTTGATTCAAGCTGGTGCAGGACACAGGATAAGTCTTTATTAGGTCTCACGCGCTGTGAGACATCTAACATCTCTGGGATGTATCTGTTAAATGCCAATCATTGGGACAACCAAGAATGACCCACAGTTTTCCCCCACACCCCCTCAGGGTGGGTGCCACCCACACAGAGAACCCCGGGCATCCCCTTGGCTGTGTGGATCACCCTTTACCATGACCCTATTGGTGACTTTGAACATGTGCAGGGGACATGTGACCTGGAGATGCTGAGAAGCTCTGTGTCTTCCTTCGCCGCAGGGGCTGAAGATCAGTGTGCTCTGGACCCTGTACTATGGCATCCTCAGTGCTTTCGCGCCCGTGTACAGCTGGATCCTGGTGCTCCGGGGCCTGGTGGGCTTCGGGATCGGAGGGGTCCCCCAGTCGTAAGTAAAGACCCAGCTCTGGCCACCCAGCCAGGCAGCCAGTCAACTATGTTCATGGCCTCAGAGGGATGCAAAGATGGTACATACACTAGGGCTTCTGGTATCCAGGGGCTCCAATGGAGCCAGAGAATAGTGTCATTGTCAGTATTATAATGATTACCAACAGCAAAAGCAACACGGTAGCTGGAAGGTCGTAGATGTGAAATGATAATAAAAATAATAGAGCTAGCATTGATTGGACGTTTCTCTTTGACACAGCACAGCAGCCCCAGAAGATGTTGGGGGGGCATGTTGAATTAGTGCAGTCTCCACTTTACAGCTGAGAAAACTGAGTCTCAGCGGGTGAAATCATTTGCCCAAGTCACACAGGCTGCAGGTGGAACTAAGAACCTGAGTCTGTCCGCCTGTAACATCTGTGCCCTTAACTACGCTGCATGCTGCCTCTTACCCTCTTCTAACCTAACCAGGAGGCAGGGGATGGGGCTAATTATCTGTTAAGTTATGTGTTATTTTGTTGTTGCTGTTGTTAAGATGCTGAGAGTAGTCAGATTGTAGGAAGAAGTCACTGTCTCCTGGGAGACTGGGGAATCCTGAAGCAGAGGTTGGCAGGTGGTGGCAGGTGGGCCGAATCTGACCTGCTGACTGGGTCTCTAAATAAAGTTTTATTGGAACACAGCCGCACCATACATTTATGTATTATCTACGCCTGTTTTCATGCTACAGCAACAGAGTTGAGTTGTCTCAGTAGAGACTATATGGCCTGCAAACCTGACATATTTACTATTCAGCCCTTCATAGAAAAAGTGTGTTTAGGAATCCTCTGGCGGTCCAGTGGTTAGGACTCTGCACTTTCACTGCTGAGGGCCTGGGTTCCATCCCTAGTTGGGGAACTAAGATCCTGAAAGTGGCAGTGTGGCCAAAAAAAAAAAAAGTGTGTTGACCCCACTCTCAAGGATGATGATTAATAGCCAATATTTAGTGTTTATTAAGGAGCAGGTGCTGTTCTAAACAGTTTGTCCAGATTGTCTCATTTAATCCCCCAAATTTCCCTATGAGGTAGATTCTATTATTAACCCCATTTTACAGATAAAGAAACTGAGGCACAGAGAGGTAAAGTAACTTGCCCCAGGTGACACAGCTACAAGAGGCAGAGTTGGAATCTGAACCCACTCCCTCTAACTCCAGAGCCTGGGCTCTAACCGTTGCATTTTACTGCCCTGCTATGAAGGATTAAAAGGATTTGGAAAGACCCAGAGGAGACTGGGGAAGATGTAGGATATCTCATAGGAAGGGAATTTCATGAAAAGAGGAAGCTGTAGCTGAGTCTGAGGAAGGCTAATGGTCCAGTTCAGGTAGCTTGTTAGGCTGAGATACATGAGAATTGAAAACTGAGATGGGACAGGTAGACCAGGGCAAGCTTATTAAAGGTCTTGAATCCCAGGCCAAAGGGATTGTCTATAGACAGTGGGGAGCCACTGAAAGTTCTTGAGCAGGAGAGGTACTTTAAAAGTATTAATCTGGCAGTGGTGGGTTGGACAGGTTGGAGGTAAGGAACCCTACTGCAGTAATTGAGGAAAATTTTGCACAAGGACCAGGTGGTTCCTTTCTAGTTTATTCATTCATTCAACCAATATTTCTTGGGCTCCTGCTATGACGTGGGACAGTGCTACGTCCTGGGGGTACAGCAGTGAGCCATACAGGCACGGTCCCTGTTACAGGCTGGCATCCTGGGAAACAGACTGAGATAGAGATTTGTGTGGAAGAGGGGACCAGGATCAACACCTGTAAGGGAGTGAGAAAAACGGGGACGGGCAGAGGGAGAAGCTGAGTGGCAATGCGATTGTAACAGCTGATGGGGGCCTCAGCCAATCCTGTAGGGGTTCGGAAGCTGGGATGGCTTTTTAGGGTTGTTCCAAATTGAGGCATGGGGGCTGGGCCTTTGTATCAGCCACCTTGGATGTGGGCTGTCTGCAAGGAGGGAACATGACCTTGGGGAAGTCAGCTGTGTTTGTCCAAGGCAATTCCTGCAAGGGCCTCAGTTCTGAGCTCTTAGCAGGCAGTACTCCTGGTCATTCTAGAGGGACCGTATGCCTCAGCCCTGAAGGGGGAATCCAGGCGATGCATCACAGCATCCACTACAGTCCATTCCCTGGACCCTTTGGATGTGCTTGCATCGTATAGTAAGTTCACCCCATCTGGGAACAGCTCCTCCAGGATTCTGGTTGGTCTTTTCCCTGAAAAGACTTATAAAAGGATGGCTAGTGAGACAACCTACAGTCCCTGCTATGGCTGCTGGCCTCATGACTACAACTGATGTCTATTATTCTCTGCCCTCTGCCACCCATTCTAGATTCTCCTCACCTTTGGCTAGTACTTCTGCTGATCTAGATGAGGTCCCTTCTCAGGTCACGACTGCTGCTTGTCCATTTAACACCAAGATTGGGCAGGGGATTACCAAGAGATGTCCTGTGTATCACCTAGGTACCAAGTAGATAACAGTAATCCTACCGCCTCCTGATGCTTGGGACCAACTCCTGGGACAGAATGATGACTCTCTTTCATGGCTACTCGTTTCTTGACACAAGGAACCCAAAGTTACTAGGTGATAGCTGTTGCTTAAAGTTATTGGGATTCTTGCTGCATACCCTGGTGGAAGCATATTCTCTCTGGGAGCCAGGACCTCTAGACCCACAGAGCCTAGAAGATGCAGAATGGAGGAAGCTCACATCCCCCCAGGTGGGTCACTGGGAATGGTGGCAATGAAGGCCGCTTCTACTTCGACTCTTAGATTTCCAGAACCATGTCTTCTTTCTACACAGCACCATGTAATAATCATTGATTTAAGGGTATATTGTGTCCTAGAAGATAGTGCCCCGTCCTCACAGGGTATCATCTCCAAGCGGACACCTCCACGGCACCTACAAAAGGCTGCTCCATCACTCAGGCCAGCAGCTTCAGGGTGGCATGTTATGTGAAAGGACCAGTGGATTCCATGGTCATATACCCACTGCTGCATCTCCTTTGTTATACATCGGCTCCCTTGGTCCCATGCACTAGGGGATCCTGTGTCAACAGGTCACATCCTTGGAAAGCCCTCAGATACTAATGCTGCCTGAGACCCTGTGGGCAGGAAAGGCAAACCAATACCCAGAATATGTGCCATTTCCGGTCAAGATGAATCACTGCTTCTTCCCAAATGGAAGATGTCCAATGTAAGAAACTTGCCACCAAGTGACATGGGATGGTTCCATCCTGAGGGCTCCATGTTGGTCTCTGTTGCTGGCAGACTGGCTTTTTGGCAGCAGAAATGGCAAGATTGGCTCTGGTGGGTGAAGATTGGGGTGATGCACCACTGCAGCCCCTGCCCTCTGAGGGTCAACAGCTCAGTGATTGACTTCTTGAGCCTCTGGAGTGTCACGGTTTGGGGAGGCTGGGAGAGGTGATCTCAAAGGAGAATGCTAATACTGAAGCAGGGTGCTTGGATCATGGGCTCCAAAACCAGGCTACCCTGGCCCTGTCACATAATAGCTGTGCATCCTTAGGCAAGTCATTAAGCCTTTCTACACCTCAGTTTTCTCATCTCTAAAATGGGGATAATAACATACCTACCCCATGGGTCACTTAGAATGTTAAATGGCAACGCATGTGAAGTGCCCAGGACAGTGGCTAGCAGACACTCAAAAAATGTCAGCACGCAGCTCGTCTGCTGAAGGCTTTGGTAAGAGGCTCAGGCATCAGTGAGATGGACGATGGACTCGGTGTATAATTATGGAAACAACAAATATGGAGGAAAGGAGATGTGAGAATATGGACTTAGCACAGGGACAAATCCAGACTGTCTGCCACTTAGAGGCTCTCAGTTCAACTCCGTCCTTCCCTCCCTTTTTCATTATTGATCTTCCAGGGCTGTGCATTTGACATGGACTCCTGGATCTGGGATGAGCTTAAAAACCACTGGAGCCTAAAGCAGAGGCCCTTAAACCAAGCCCATTAATCTGGGCTGGCAGGGCTTGTGGCCAATGTGCTCCACTTCTGGCCTGACTCCACGAATTCCTGTAGTTATAGCCACTGTCCCATTCATTCATGAGCCATTCATTGACTAGGGGACCATTTTCCCCTCATGCTGGAAGGAATGAGATCACAGAGGTACACATTAAATTCCTTTCCCAGGGATGCTCGGGGAGATGACAACAGAACAGCCTCCAAACAGCCCCCTGGATTTTCTTTCCATATGACGAAAGGGAAAGGAACCAGGGATTCAGAATGTCCACAGTGATTCTTTTTCAAGATGGTGCCGTGAGAAACGCTCTTTTCTACGTCCTCTTCTTCCACATTTTCTGGAAATGACATAAAACGTATAAGAGGTAAATCTTGAAGAGTGCTGGAAAGCAAGAAAAAGGCGCTATCAGCAGAACAGAAATTTTGAGGAACCTCTGGAAGACTGTAAGATGGGATTCCAATGGTAGAATAACTAGAGGAGAGAAAAAAAAACATCCCCTAAAACTGTGAAGGGAAGAGATCTTCAAGCAGAGAGTACAGGACACCAGGGAAATAAAATTAAGGACACAGAGCAGCTGGAAGGGCCTTTACCCCCTTACCTGATGTCGTGAGGGTTCTGAGCTTGCCTACCTGCTCCCTTCCCCCACACCCCAAATGTCATGCCTCCCCATTTAGCTGTTCATTTACTTAATGCTGCTATAGCCCTTCTGTCTGTTTATTGAGCTATTACTGCATTCCAGGCACATGACCATTTTAAACCCACAAAACCTTAAGACGTAGATATGATTACCTCCATTTTACAGGTAAGAAAACTGAGGCTTTAAAGCAGTAACATGTGTAAGGTCACACGGTTAGTAAAAGGAGGGCAAATAAAAACCACGAACAAAATTACAGAAGAGGGACTTCCCTGGTGGTCCAGTGGTTAAGACCCAGCACTTCCATTGCAGGGGGCACGGGTTTGATCCCTGGTTGGGAAACTAAGATCCTGCATACCGGGTGGCGAGGCCCCCCCAAAAAAAATTACAGAAGAGATATTTAGCCACCCAAGAGACTCACTGGTTCCCCAGCACTTTCACGCCAGCTACTTACATAAAAATAATCATGTCTTAATTATGCAAAGCTCTTATCTAGTTATAAAAATGGCTCCCCTAAGTTCATTATTTGGAAACATTTAGTCAAAGATATTTTTGTGTAATTAAATGTAACTAAGAGTTTCCATTCATTCAGAAGGACTTTTACCCAGTTGTGCCACCTCACAAAACCAAGTGAATAAGATTTTGCTATATAATTGTTAAAAGCTCAACAATCAGAAGTCCTTATAATGTACTCAAATTTTTAGTATAAATACAAATTATATTATTAAAATTTTTAAATTGAAAAAATGTTTTTCTTTCAGTTTTATTTTTATTATTATTTTTTTTATTTTATTTATTTTATTTTTTATTTTTGCGGTACGTGGGCCTCTCACTGTTGTGGCCTCTCCCGTTGCGGAGCACAGGCTCCGGACGCGCAGGCTCAGCGGCCATGGCTCACGGGCCCAGCCGCTCCGTGGCATGTGGGACCTTCCCAGACCGGGGCACGAACCCGTGTCCCCTGCATCGGCAGGCGGACTCTCAACCACTGCGCCACCAGGGAAGCCCTCTTTCAGTTTTATTGAGATGGAATTGACATACAGCACTGTATAAGTTTTTTTTGTTTTGTTTTGTTTTGTTTTTTTGTGGTACGTGGGCCTCTCACTGTTGCGGCCTCTCCTGTTGCAGAGCACAGGCTCCGGACGCGCAGGCTCAGCGGCCATGGCTCACAGGCCCAGCCGCTCCGCGGCATGTGGGATCTTCCCAGACTGGGGCACGAACCTGTGTCCCCTGCATTGGCAGGCGGACTCTCAACCACTGCGCCACCAGGGAAGCCCAGCACTGTATAAGTTTAAGGTGTACAGTGTAATGACATATATCTTGCAAATGATTAACACAGTAAGGTTAGCTAACATCCACCAATTCATATAGAAATTATATTGTTAATAAGGAACCCATCCCTCTGCCCTAATTTTTGCCTTTCTAACTCCTCCTCTCCCTTTATTTCTTCTTTCTTTTCTCTCTTCCCTCAAAGTAGGTGTTCACATTGGTCTTTGGTGACAACAATAACAGTAGTGATGGTGATAATAATGTCAGTGGAGTGCTAGCCGGGTGCGGGGCCCATGCTAAGCTCTCCCTTCACACTACCTCTTGTCCATTGGACAACCCTACTATCCCCATTTTACAACTCAGAAAACTAAGGCTCAGAGATCCTGAGGGATTTGCTTAAGGTCAGATGGTTTTTAAGTGGAATGTAGAGTTACCTTTTGCTTTGTAACAAACCACCCCAACACTTGTGGCTTAAAATGGTAACAATTTATTTAACTCATGATACTGCAGTTCGGCCATTTGCTCGTTCTGGTCTCTGCAGGGCTTTTACTCTTGTGTCTTTTGTCTGCTGGTGAGTTGGATGGGGACTGGCTAGGCTACTATGGCCACAGCTGACTCACCCCTGCTCCACAAGCCTCTCACCTGCCTTCCCCTTTGGTAACCATAAGTTTCTTTTCTATGTCTCAGTCTGTTTTTGTTTCGTATATAAGTTCATTTGCACCTTTTTTTTTTTTTTTTTTTTTTTTTTTTTGCGGTATGCGGGCCTCTCACTGTTGTGGCCTCTCCTGTTGTGGAGCACAGGCTCCGGACGCGCAGGCTCAGCGGCCATGGCTCACGGGCCCAGCTGCTCCACGGCATGTGGGATCTTCCTGGACCGGGCCACGAACCCATGTCCCCTGCATCGGCAGGCGGACTCTCAACCACTGCACCACCAGGGAAGCCCTGCGCCTTTTTTTAAAATGCCACATATAAGCGATATCATATGATATTTGTCTTTCTCTGTCTGACTCACTTCACTTAGTATGGTAATCTCTAGGTCCATCCATGCTGCTGTAAGTGGCATTGTTTCATTCTTTTTTATGACTGAGTAATATTCTATTGTATAAATATACCACATCTTCTTTATCCATTCCTCTGTCGGTGGACATTTAGGTTGCTTCCATGTCTTGGCTATTGTAAATAGTGCTGCAATGAACATTGGGGTGTATGTATCTTTTTGGATTATGGTTTTCTCTGGGTATATGTCCAGGAGTGTGATTGAAGGACCATAGGGTACCTCTATTTTTAGTTTTTTAAGGAACCTCCATGCTGTTCTCCACAGTGGCTGTACCAATTTACATTCCCACACGAAGGAAGAGACTTTAATCCAAGCAAAAGAGTTAAATGTAACTTTATCATTACGGACAATACATTTTTGTTTTAGAAAATGCAAATCAGCACCAAAAAATAATAATCACCTCTAACTGCACATACTGCCTCAAAAAAATATACAAGACACAGGTTGGCACCAGGGCAGATAGGTTATTATTTCCAGTAGAGGGTGCTGTGTATTTCAGCAGAAATGCCACTTACCTTTGAGGTGGAAGCCTGCCCTACCTGGCATCCTACGAGTGAGTGTTTTAGCCGCTCTTAAAGATGAATACCCCAGGTAGCTGCCCACCTGTTCTGTCTTGAGGCCTGTCTCAGAAGTTGCTTCAGATTGGTGTCTAGAATAAACTTGCTCACAGGTCTGTCCTTGGCGCTGCTCTTTCCCGCAAAGACCAAGCAGAAATGCCAGACGGAGATCACAGGTCATTTCCTTCCCAGGCATGTGATCCAAATGGCAAATCTCTAACTGCCAAGTGCTGTAAATGCGATTATTTGCAGTGGGGAATTATTTGTGCCCGTATCAGCTGCTTCTTGGCATTGCTAATTTCATTGCTTATTCTTCAGCTTTTCAATGTGATTGTAATAATCCCCATACTTTGGGTGAAGCTCAAGCTACTCTTTCTCATCATGAACTGCTATAAATAATGGCCAAATGTGGGGTGCAACAATGACAGGAAAAGATGTTCCTTGTGGCATAGGTTGCAAAAATAAGAAATTGAAAACGATCTAAGTATTAATTAATAGGGTCACGGCTATTAAAAAATAATCTGGTAGCTCTACATAGATTACTATGGAAAGATTTCCAGACTGTCTTATCAGGAGCAGATCCTGACACAGAAATTCAAAAGCAAGGAGTTTCCTCTGGGAGACACTGCAACACATTCTCCAAATTGCCCTGTTCGAGGGACGAGGCAACTGTCATTTGTTAAGAGCTGCTCCTGGGAAGTTTAAATTCCTTGGCACTTCTGGTCTGCCACATGGGTTGGCAAAGTAAGCTTTAATGACCAGAGAAAGCACTCAGGGAAGAGGTGTGAGTGCTGGCAATTGGAAGTTGGATTGACATAGCCAGAAGTGGTAAGAATCGGGGCATTTGTATGGGTGGAGTGCTGGCAGTATGCTGCATGTGTGAGAAGAAGGAAGGAAGGAAGGAAGGGAGGGAGGGAGGGAAGGAGGGAGGGAGGAAGGGAGGGGAAGGGAAGGAGGGGAAGGGAAAAAAAGAGAAAGATACTATGTTGTTTAAATTTATTATTACTGTTATTATTATATAATTAATTCCAGCATATATTCCCCATAGTGTACATTTCGTACCTGTGACTCATTTATTTGCAGCTCGAGTTTGTGCCTCTTCACGTCCTTCACCTAATTCTCTGCTCGCCTCCCCTCCCCACGGCCCCAGGAACCACCTGTCTATTCTCTGTACTGTATCTGTGACTCTGTTTCTGTCTTGTTATATTTGTTCATTTGTTTTGGTTTTTAGATTCCACATGTGAGTGAAATCATACAGCATTTGTCTTTCTCTGTCTGACTTATTTCTCTTAGCATAATACCCTCTAGGTTCATCCATGTTGTCGCAAATGGCAAGATTTCATTCTTTTTTGTGGTTGATATTCTACTGTGTATGTATTGATATAAATGCCACATCTTCTTTATCCATTTATCTGTTGATGGACACTTAGGTTGCTTCCACATCTTGGCTACTGTAAAGCTGCAATGAACATAGGGGTGTACATGTCTTTTTGAATTAGTGTTTTCATTTTCTTCAGATGAATACCCAGGAGTGGAATTGCTGGCATATGGTAGTTCTATTTTTAATTTTTTGAGGCACCTCCATACTGTTTTCCATAGTGGCTGCACCAATTTACATTCCTACCAACAGTGCACGAGGGTTCTCTTTTCCTACATCCTTGCCAACGCTTGTTATTTGTTGTCTTTTTGATGATAGCCATTCTGACAGGTGTGAGGTGATAGCTCATTGTGGGGTTTTTTTTTGTTTGTTTGTTTTTGCCGTACACGGGCCTCTCACTGTTGTGGCCTCTCCCGCTGCGGAGCACAGGCTCCGGACGTGCAGGCTCAGCAGCCATGGCCCACGGGCCCAGCTGCTCCGCGGCATGTGGGATCTTCCCGGACCGGGGCACAAACCCGTGTCCCCTGCATCGGCAGGCAGACTCTCAACCACTGTGCCACCAGGGAAGCCCTCATTGTGGTTTTGATTTGCATTTCCCTGATGATTTGTGATGTTGAACATCTTTTCGTGCACCTGTTGCCATCCGTTATGTCTTAAATGTCTATTCAGTTTTAAATTTATATATTCATTTACACAGAAAAGGGGCTGGAAGGTTGCAAAGCAAACTGCTATTAGTCATGGCTTTGGGGAAGGGGAATGGAAGCAGGGGTAAGGAGGAAGAGGAAAATTCATCATAAACTCTGTATTCTTGCATATTGCTAAATTATTTACAGTGAGAATGCATTCATGTACTAATTCTGTGCCTAAAAAAGAAAAAAAGACTGCATGTTGTAAGTTCATTATAAAAACAAATCCTTGACATCTAAGGACAGGATTAGCTTTGCCCTTAGAATATGCTACTGCAGGGCTTCCCTGGTGGCGCAGTGGTTGAGAGTCCGCCTGCTGATGCAGGGGACACGGGTTCGTGCCCCGGTCTGGGAGGATCCCACATGCCGCGGAGCGGCTGGGCCCGTGAGCCATGGCCGCTGAGAGGCCACAGCAGTGAGAGGCCCGCGTACCACAAACAAAACAAAACAAAACAAAAAAAACAAACAAAAAAAAAGAATATGCTACTGCACATTTTTTTCATGGTTAGTAATTTGATTTTAATTTGGTGGGGAAAATGTAAACATGCTTCTTATTTTATTATCAGTATTGATGTTTTTAAAATAATATAAGCACACCATTTGGAGAATAGAATACAATTTCAAAGTCATTCATGGTAATCACTGTAATCTTTTACAACCACTGCAGTTGGTCTCCATTCTCAGAGCTGAGTGAATGAAATTCCTCGTGGTTTTTGTTGAGAGAGGCACTTGTAGGACTATGTATTGGAACAACTTTTTAGGAACCACTTTGATGATATATATCAAAAGCCTTAAAATGTGTACCCTTTGACTCAAATTCTTTTACAGGAATCTACCCTAAGGAAACCACATGCAAACAAAGATTTAAGACGAAGGATGCTTATTGAAGTATTGTTTATAATTGTGAAACCACCCAAATAGGGAAGCGAGTGATGGGCTGCATAATATAGACAGACCTAGGTTAAAATTTTGGCTCTTCTACTGACCAACTTACTAGCTACGTGATCCTGGTCAAATAACAACTTATCTGACACAGATATAAAGATGAAAATAGGGATTAAAGATAGACACACACAATGGGAATTATAATTACCTACCCCATTGACTTGCAGCATTTATTGAGTGAGATAATTCATGTAAAATATCTAGAAGAATGTTTGGGCACATAGTAGATCCTCAATAAAAGGTAGCTATTATTAAGGAAAATATGGTTCATGAATATGATAGAATATATGTGTGTAAGAGGATTTAAAATGGCATGGAAATACTATTTATAAAGTCAATAAAAATAGGGTTCAGAATTCTTGAATATGATCTCAGATAGGGGTTCAAACAGAGAGACAGAGAGATGAAGAAAAGAGAAAGAGAAAGGGAGAGACAGAACACCAAAACAGAGAGAGAGGATTTACTAAAACGAACTGTGAAGTAAGACTAAATGACATTGACTTTTTCTCCATGCTTTTCTCTACATAGAGTATATCTGAACTACTAAAGCTCTAGCTATCCCTCTGAGGCTCCTGAGAATTCTTCCTTCTCTGGACAGAGGCATCTTTTATCATAACCCTAAGAAAGACTTTTACCAGTGATAGAACTACTTCTAAATCTTCACGGTATTGCTGAAGCCAACATTTAAAAAGATAGATGCTTTGCAGGGAAAGGTGTCATGGGTTGGGTTTCATAGAAGCAGACTGAGGCAGAGATTTTTGTACAGGTAATTTATTCAGGGAATGCTCTCAGGAGGAGCCTGTAAAAGAGTGAAAGAGGCAAGAAAGGTGAAGGGAAGAAATTAAGCAAGGATATGGTTTCAGGTGACATCTAGACTCAGCTTGATCCCATAGGGAGCTCTGGAGTATTCATTGTCTCATAGGGTCTGTCCCACCTTGAGGCAGGGAATGAGCCTTTTGTACCCAGCACTAGTCTTCAGCCTGCCCTGGAGAGAAAGGGCATAACTCCCAGATATCTCTGCAGTGAGGCAACTCCAATTACTCAAAAGCAATCCTAAGAGAGGGTTGCAGGTATGAGCCGTTAGAAGCAGCATCTGGTAGGTGGGCCCCATGATCTAGTAAAGGGATCCCAGGAGATCTAGATGCACCATCTGCCTCAAAAGGGTTAATGGAAATAAGCCTCCCTCTACCTCTCCTCCGTTATGAGGAGCCAGGAGAGTAAGTAACATGAGGTCATCTAGTAGCTCGGTTGTCTGGCTTAGGTGGGAGATGAGGGGAAAGAGAAGGGCTTATCTTCCTAGCACAATGGAAGGGAGCATGGGGAGTAGTTTAGAAGTTTCCTTTTCTTCCCAGCATGCCCATTAGCTGAGCAAGTGAAAGGGAGGGGAGGAGGATGTGGAGGTAGATGGAGCAGGCAGCCAATATGGTTGTGACATTGGTTACATTGAGTAAACAAGTGAATTGATTGAGCAGATGGGAAATATTTTGAGGATAATGAGACACAGAATTCTCAATGTTGGAAAAGAAAATTACAAAAATGGAAATTTAAAGGTTAGAAAGAATCCTAAGGCGTTGGACTGGTACTGAGAGTATCAGTATGAACTCATTGCTTTTAAAAATACATATACACAGATAGATATGGAAATAGATATAGATGTATGGTGTGCATGTGGGAAGAGAGAGAGAGAGAGAAATAGAGACACCCAGAGAAAGGATGGATGAAGAGATGATAGATAGATAGATAGATGATAGATCTCTTAGCTGTGTCCACTGTGAGGGCTCAGAAGCAATGGAAACCCCCATAGCAATGAGCACACTGAGCACTCAGATCTTGGGGTTTTTTTTTGTTTTTGGGGTTTTTTTTTGCGGTACACTGGCCTCTCACTGCTGTGGCCTCTCCTGTTGCGGAGCACAGGCTCCGGACGCGCAGGCTCAGCGACCATGGCTCACGGGCCCAGCCACTCCACGACATGTGGGATCCTCCTGGACCGGGGCACGTACCCGCGTCCCCTGCATCGGCAGGCGGATTCTCAACCACTGCGCCACCAGGGAAGCCCAGATCTTGGTTTCTAAACACCATCTTCTGCCAAAAGGAACCAGGACTTCTTAGAAAAATGGCTGACCCCATGGTTGGGGCAAAGAAAGTACTAGATGAGCCTGGACATCTTTTTGTACAAGAAAGTAAGAAAGAGCTCAAGGAATGATGGAGACATGTCTAAAAGACATAGGTATCAGCTTGAAAGGGCTTCCACTGACCAGATCTGGGACAGTCTGAGCATCAAAATAATAAAGGCAGTAATGGATTACAACCCATTGAATAAAACAGGAATCCACAAGTCCATACTGATGAATGGATAGGTGGGTAGGTAGATAGATAGATGAGACAGGAGAAAAGAAAGCTCTTCCTTACAGTAGAATGTCAACCAATAAATGTAGAAGGAGTTATGGAAATAATAAATACAATTTGTCATCATAGTGGTGGTTGGTTCAGGCAGAAATAGTCAAAAGATGGAATGCTAAAGCTGGTGAGTAGAGGTTCTGTGGGGAGCAGGATATTGACATAATCTCTGAATGTTCCCCATAAAGTACTTCTTAATGGAAAATTGATAACTTTAGGATGGAAATATCTATCAGAAAACTTGACCTGGTGATGAAAGTTAATATCACCAATGACGGGACTACTTGACATCATGTCCCCAGTGTGGGGCACTGGGAAGAGTTCAGCATCATTTCTGTGAGGTTCTTGCCAAGAAGACATGGGCTGAGTCTAGTCACAAGGAGACATCAGATGGACCCGGGATGAGGGGCATCCTGCCATATGAAAGGCCTCTTCTCCAAGACTATTCAGGACTTGAGTGATAGGGAAAATCTAAGGAATGGTTCTAGATTGAAGTTGCCCATCATCCCACCACTCTTTTTTCACCTACATTTACTGGGTTTTGGGGAGCACTCAATGATAGTAGGTACTAAATTTGAGAATCATGTGGGGTGGTGGGGGGGGGAGTTGGTTAAAAATGCTGATGCCAGGACCCCACCCCTGAGAGTCTGTTTGTGAAGGTCTGGTATGGACCCTGGGGATCTGCATATTTAGCCATCATCCCCAGAAATCCTGATGTAAGTGGTCCACAGACCACCCTTGGAGGAAAGTTGGCCGAGAAATTCAGAAAACCATAGCAATCTTCCCACTCGGTCCCGACCTTAACGCCCTTTCTGTCTTTTGCATTCCCAGGGTGACGCTGTATGCTGAGTTCCTTCCCATGAAAGCCAGAGCTAAGTGTATTTTGCTGATTGAGGTAAGGAGGATGGTCTGGGATCCTGGATATTACTCAGTCTCTGAGCAGGAGATTCCCAGATGTCTGAGCCATAGGACAAGGAAAAGGGGTTTAAGAAAAATATAACAGATCCATTATGCAAGGATTTAAATGGATCATTTATGTTGATTTCAACATGGTTGTTTTGCAATATGGATAAATTCTTCCATTGACAAGAAATTCAATCTACCACCCCTGAAAAAAAATGGTAGCAGGCAGGCAGTATGTCCTTCCTGAACTAGAAATGACTTTTATCTGAAAGTTGGTGCTGAACATTGTAGCTTGAGTGGACTAAACTCCTGCCCCCCCGACCAGACTGACTCGTGTCTTGTGTGAGATTGCTATTCATGGCCACGTCTGTGGTCAGTAGGCTGCCTTAAAGCTCTCTTGGACCATCCAGTCCCTCTCAAGCCCTCCCTCTGCCAGGGTCTTGTGACCCATTTTCCAACCATGATCTGGAAGATCTCAGGGCAAATACATAGCTGCCCAACAGCCCTCCTCCATGCAGTGGCCGTATTATTTGTCCCTGCTGGACACTGAGGTCCACAGTCACGACTGTCCCTAATCACAATGATTACATGACAGTATTGATCACACTGACCCCACAGCCCAACTTAACCATCCTGACTGTGTCTACCCCTGACCAATCAGGGTGGTAGTCAGCTGGTCCACACTGGTATGGATGAACCAGTTTAAATATTGAAATGCATCTGCCAGCTGATCCTGAGCCCTGACTGGCCCTCATTGCCTGACACCCTGTCCTTTCTAAGGACTCCCTAGAGCTTCCCATGATGCAGCAACTAAAGTCTGGTGAGGGTTGAAGGGGTGTGTGACCAGGGTTCATTCTGATTTGCCAATATTGTATGGTGTCCACTCTGATTGGCCAGTGCTATAAATTGTTAGCCATTTTGACTGTCCCACTGGTTGTCAGCAATTGAAATGGACTGTGGTTACTTTAAGTGAAAGGGGATTTAGGAAGGCTCTTGGGGGCTCCCAGATGGAGAAGATGAAGGACGATGTTTTGGGATGGACAATGGTTGTAGACTCAAGGTTGCAGCAGGAAACAACATACTCACATTAGGATAATTTGAAGAGGGTTTCTGTTCTTTTTTTTTTAAATTTAATTTTATTATTTATACAGCAGGTTCTTATTAGTTATCTATTTTATACATATTAGTGTATATATGTCAATCCCAATCTCCCAATTCATCCCCCCACCACCACCCCAGCTTTCCCCCCTTGGTGTCCGTACATTTGTTCTCTATATCTGTGTCTCTATTTCTGCCTTGCAAACCGGTTCATCTGTAGCATTTTTCTATATTTCACATGTATGCGTTAATATATGATATTTGTTTTTCTCTTTCTGACTTACTTCACTCTGTATGACAGTCTCTGGGTCCATCCACGTCTCTACAAATGACCCAATTTTGTTCCTTTTTATGGCTGAGTAATATTCCATTGTATATATGTGACACATCTTCTTTATCCATTCGTCTGTCGATGGACATTTAGGTTGCTTCCATAACCTGGCTATTGTAAATAGTGCTGCAATGAACATTGGGGTGCATGTGTCTTTTTGAATTATGGTTTTCTCTGGGTATATGCCCAGTAGTGGGATTGCTGGGTCATATGGTAATTCTATGTTTAGTTTTTTAAGGAACCTCCATACTGTTCTCCATAGTGGCTGTATCAATTTACATTCCAACCAACAGTCAAGAGGGTTCCCTTTTCTCCACACCCTCTCCAGCATTTGTTGTTTGTACATTTTCTGATGATACCCATTCTAACCAGTGTGAGGTGATACCTCATTGTAGTTTTTTTTTTTTTTTTTTTTTGTGGTACGCGGGCCTCTCACCGTTGTGGCCTCTCCCGTTGCGGAGCACAGGCTCCGGACGCGCAGGCTCAGCAGCCATGGCTCACGGGCCCAGCCGCTCCGCGGCATATGGGATCCTCCCAGACCGGGGCACGAACCCGTATCCCCTGCATCGGCAGGCGGACTCTCAACCACTGCGCCACCAGGGAGGCCCCTCATTGTAGTTTTGATTTGCATTTCTCTAATAATTAGTGATGTTGAGCAGCTTTTCATGTGCCTCTTGCCCATCTGTATGTCTTCTTTGGAGAAATGTCTATTTAGGCCTTCTGCCCATTTTCTGATTTGGTTGGTTGTTTTTTTAATATTGAGCTGCATGAGCCGTTTATGTATTTTGGAGATTAATCCTTTGTCCATTGATTTGTTTGCAAATATTTTCTCCCATTCTGAGGGTTGTCTTTTCGTCTTGTTTATACTTTCCTTTGCGGTTTATAGTCTGCTTAAAAGCAAAAGCTTTTGGGCCTCCCTGGTGGCGCAGTGGTTGAGAGTCCGCCTGCCGATGCAGGGGATACGGGTTCGTGCCCCGGTCTGGGAGGATCCCATATGCCGCGGAGCGGCTGGGCCCGTGAGCCATGGCTGCTGAGCCTGCGCATCCGGAGCCTGTGCTCCGCAACGGGAGAGGCCACAACAGTGAGAGGCCCGCATACCACAAAAAAAAAAAAAAAAAAAAAAAAAAAAAAAAAAAAAAAAGCAAAAGCTTTTAAGTTTCATGAGGTCCCATTTGTTTATTTTTGTTTTTATTTCCATTATTCTAGGAGGTGGGTCAAAAAAGACCTTGCTGTGATTTACATCAAAGAGTGTTCTTCCTATGTTTTCCTCTAAGAGTTTTATAGTGTCCAGTCTTACATTTAGGTGTTCAATCCATTTTGAGTTTATTTTTGTATATGGTGTTAGGGAGTGTTCTAATTTCATTCTTTTACATGTAGCTGTCCAGTTTTCCAGCACCACTTACTGAAGAGACTCTCTTTTCTCCGTTGTATATCCTTGCCTCCTTTGTCAGAGATTAGTTAACCCTAGGTGCGTGGCTTTATCTCAGGGTTTTCTATACTGTTCCATTATCTATATTTCTGTTTTTGTGCCAGTACCATATTGTCTTGATGACTGTAGCTTTGTAGTATAGTCTGAAGTCAGGGAGTCTGATTCCTCCAGCTCCATTTTTTTCCCTCAAGATTGCTTTGGCTGAAGAGGGTTTCATAAAGGGACTATTTGTAAGATCCCTGAAGGGGCAAAGGGAGAGAGTAATTAGCAGCCCAGAGAGAGAGAGAGAGAGAGCGTGAAAGAGAGAGTTGTATGGCAAAGGCTCTTGGAAAGGAGCTGTGACCTTCAGCTAAGGGATGCAACCAGCTGATGACCACCCTGCAGAGAAGGAGCCAGAGGAATAAGCACCCGAATCCCTCTTTCCTCCCCATCTCCTGTGTGGCTCCCCATTGGCTGCACCCAATGTGAAGCCAGAGGACAGGGGGACTGTGGATGCAGTCCATACAAAGAGCAAGGTGGAAAAGGATGGAATGTGATTCAGAGAAACAGACAGAAGATATTCAGCCCCACGGGGGAGAGACAATTCTGATAAAGGATACCGGGGCACTATTGGGCAAAGGAAATGGATGTGAGTAGACAAAAACCAATGTGTCCACTACTCTACTGGCCTCACACAATATTGATCATATTGATCTCCTTAACCAGAGCTGCCACATTGCACACTCCAGTGGGCACCATGCAAATATCATACAGTGTGGATGGTAGTCTCAGGAGATAGATAACATGGAGGCCCTGGCCCAACCATATGAACCACAGGAAAAGTGATGGCCATTCTGACTTTCCTGACCCCCAAGGACCCCCTTAGCAGCATGGATAATGTTGTCTACAATGATCCTGAAATTGCTCACTGTGTTGACCAATGCTGCCCCATTACTGACCCCCATTCTCCCATGCCAGGTGTTCTGGGCCATCGGGACAGTGTTCGAGGTTGTCCTGGCTGTGTTTGTGATGCCCAGCCTGGGCTGGCGTTGGCTGCTCATCCTCTCGGCTGTCCCACTCCTCCTCTTTGCTGTTCTGTGTTTTGTAGGTATCCTTTAAGACATCTCAGCCTTTGTTACTTGGTCTCCTGCCATTCATTATATTTTGGTGGGGAGGGTGTGGAGGAGGGTACCAAAGCCACTTTTAAGGTTATTTCTTTTAATCAGGAAATGAGACAAAGGAACAGGGCCTGGGGTGGGCCCAGTATGGGGTGTTGGGTTTCCTCCAGGCAGACGCTGCTGGGATATTCTTGAGGGAGATATCAAGGGGATGGGGGATACCTTGCTCCCTCTCCCTGCACTACAAGAGCTACACTTAAGGTGAATGTATTTGGAATAGTTGGGATTCTTAAGTTGCAAGTGACAAAACCCAGTTCAAACTGGCTTGAGTGAAAGAGACATATGATAGAATATTAAATATCTGGCTTCAGGCATGGCTGGGTCCAGGGGCTCAAATGATCCCACTGTCTCATCTCTGCATAAACTACCCCACACACACAGCGAGATCAGACCACACGTTTATCATTTCCTGTGAAGACCACATCCATGAAATGCTTTACAGCCAGTGGGCCCCAAAATAAGCCTGTAGGGAGGTAGGTCTCATCTATGATAAATAACATAATAATTACTGGTAATGACAATAGGTATTAATAATTACTTAGCATAACAGTGTAGCAGGCCCTATGCCAGGCTCTTTATATGCATTATCATATTTATTCCTCCCAATAACCACAGGACGTAGGACTATGATGAACCCCTATACTAGTTAGGATGATACCAGCTGCTGTAACAAATAAAGCCTACACATTCAGTAACTTAACACAATAGGAGTTTATTTCCCATTCACAGAACAGTGCAGAATGGGTGCTTCTATTTGACAGGTGTGATTCTGGGCCCAGGGTTCCTTCCAGCTTGTAGCTCTGCCACTGTCTAGGGCTTTGGAATCTTCTACATGTAGACTGAAGAAGGGCAGGTAGAGATGTATACTTAAATAATTTGGCCAGGAATATTCTGCTCTCGTGCCATTGGTGAAAGCATGTCACATGGCCATGCCTAGATGCAAGAGGTGCTGGGAAATATAGTTTCTGGCTGGGCAGCCATATCCAAGGACAACTCTATGCTATGGAAAGGGAAGCATGAATTTTACTGGATGCTAGCAATCTCTGATATATTCTCATTTTACTGATGAGGAAACTGAGAACCAGAAAGGTTGACTGACTTGTCAAAAGACACACAGCAAATAAACAACAGAACTCATTTGAACCAAATCTTCTGACTCCAAGTCTCATACTCTCTCATTTCACAGATTGCTGTTGCTTTGTTTTATGGAGAGATCTCTATCTAGTCACTTGGGGTTGGGACTCTAGTAGGCCTAAAGGTCTTTCTGATTTCTTTCTGTCTCTTAGACTGAGTTTGCAAGACGATGCTAAACACAGGTGAGGTGTAGTTTCTTGAGAGATAGGGATAATGATGATGATGGTGAGAGTGGTGGACTGTTTTTCTTTTTTGGTGGCAGTCCTAATTTAGTTCAGCTGTCACCTGCAACTCAGCAGCACCAAATTACAGTAATAGCAACGGCAACAGGAACAGATATATTAACCCATTCCGGGCACTATGCTAAGCACTTTGTTTGGATTATCCCATTTAATCCTCTCAACAACCCTAAGAGGGAGGATCTATTATTATCCCCATTTTATGGATGAGGAAATGGAGGCACAGAGAGGTCAAGTTATTGCTCAAGGTCACAGAGCTATTATAATCAATGGCAGTGCCAGGATTTGAAGCCAAGCTTCTGGCCCCAGAGCCTCCAGCCTTAAAGACTCCACACACACATGAGAGTGTATGACTGTGACCGAGCATTCTGTTCTGCCCTAACTGGCCACATCTTGGTCTCCTGTCCTCATAGTGGCTGCCAGAGAGCGCAAGGTATGATGTGCTGTCCGGAAACCAGGAAAAGGCCATCGCCACCTTAAAGAGGATAGCCACAGAAAACGGAGCCCCCATGCCTCTGGGAAAACTCATCATTTCCAGACAGGTCAGTGCCTGGCGGACTGACTGTGCATGTTGCTGCACGTGCTGGGAGCATGTGTATGTGAGTGGGTGAGGGGTGCAGTGGGCAGGATCTGCAAAGGGAATTTGGCAACTTCAGTCTGTGTATTTTCACTGCCAAGTCCTAAAAGTACCACCTGGAGAAGTGATTAGAGAAATGTAATATAATGTCCCATAATGGGTCCCGTAACTACTCCTGCCTCAGCTTCATCTTTCAGCACCCATGAAGTCTGATTAGCATATGTGATTGATCGGCAAAGGCTTGACAATAAAATCACATTAGAAATTGCCACGATAGACTTAGATCCAAGACACCAAACCGCCCCTGTGTAGACATCCTTAATAGATGGTGCATCATTCCCCAGGCAACACCATCAGGGAATCCACCACACTACAAATTGATGAGCACTTACTGCAGGTGCAAGTGGGGAGAAGGGAGCCAGATTAAAGGCTGCAGTCCCTGCCCTCAAGAATCAAGCACGTGGCTTAGAGAAACATCACAAATACCCTTAAGCAAACAACAGACCCTACAAGGAAATTATTATTATTATTATTTATACATTTATTTATTTATTTATTTTTGGCTGCATTGGGTCTTTGTTGCTGCAGCGGGCTTTCTTTAGTTGTGGCGAGCGGAGGCTACTCTTCGTTGTGATGCGCGGGCTTCTCATTGCGGTGGCTTCTCTTGCTGCGGAGCACAGGCTCTAGGCCTGCAGGCTTCCGTAGTTGTGGCATGCAGGCTCAGTAGTTGTGGCGCACGGGCTTAGTTGCTCCGCAGCATGTGGGATCTTCCCAGACCAGGGCTTGAACCCATGTCTCCTGCATTGGCAGGAGGATTCTTAACCACTGCGCCACTGGGGAAGCCCTATTTTTTAAAAAATAATATCATTTTTCTGATTGTTTCTATATTAGGCAAAAAGAACTGAATGGAATTTCACCAGATTGAGAGGAAGTGCTAGGCAGGGTCTGACAACATAGAAACCAGGAGACATACCCCAACTTTGCTTTGGGAAGCACAGGGTTGGGGTAGGGGGCATCCCAGAGAGTCTGGGGTGCAGGAAGCTCACTTAGTAGCCTTCGGGGAGGGACTGCATTCTCCCCCATCCCTCCTGTGGGAAGATGCTCTGGATGGAGAAAGCATACAGTGATTTCAAATGTGTGTTGCAAAGTGACAGTGGCAAGGCTGGATGCTCCAGTTGTGGGCTTCTCTTTGGAAAGGAGCTGCTGCCGCAGGGGCCTCTCTGTGTTCCAGGGTGCCCAGCGGCGGGGCCTGTTTTTTTTTTTTTTTTTTAATGGAGGTCACTGGGGCAGGTGCATAGCTGATGCAGCCAGGAGCAGCCAGGCCCAGAGAGAGAGTTCTCTCAGGTCCAGGAAGGCTCCAAGAAGGTGGTGAATCCCCCATCACCAAAAAGAGAAGAGAAGGATTTTCCAGAAAGCAGACCAATTCTCCAAAAGCCAATTTTTCTTGCCAATGCATCAGTTTACCAAAAACGTGTTTTAAGGATTATTCTTTTTGAATATATTTAGTAAATAGGGATAGATTTTTCCTATGTATATACTAATACATATATTGACACATAGGAATATATTTTTCCTGTGTTTATATTAATACATATAATATATTCCTCAATAACTATATTAATGAATTCATTCTTAAGTATATTAATGAATGAATCTATTCTAAAATATAGTCAATAAATATAAACATGCTCAAATATATTCAATAAGCATATTAATGAGTATTGTCTTTTTATTCAAGAATATATTACAAAATATTTTTATTCACAAAGACAATATTCATGGGTAGATTAAACCACCTATAATCCATAAGCTTTTTAAAAAAAACTTTTAGCATGTTTAAATAAGTGAGCACTTCTCAAACTGCTAAGAATAATATGTTCATTAAATAAATCTAAGAAGATAATCCATAGAATATAGATTCTATGAATATATTTGTTAAATTATTTTTCTTGTTGATGCTTTTTAAAAAAATTTTTATTGGAGTATAATGGATTTACAACGTTGTGTTAGTTTCAGGTGTACAGCAAACTGAATCAGTTATACATATACATATATATACTATTTTTTAGATTCTTTTCCCATATAGGCCATTACAGAGTATTGAATAGAGTTCCCTGTGCTATATAGTAGGTTCTTATTAGTTATCTATTTTATATATAGTAGTGTGTATATGTCAATCCCAATCTCCCAATTTATCCCTCCCCCCCCCACAGAATATATGTTTTAAAATAGAACATTGTAAAGCAAAAATTTGATAAATTAGTAAATTATATAAAATTGGCAAGTGAGTCATTTACCTAATTGGGTCTTTTGGCAAGTTGGCTTTTGGTGAATTGATTTTCAGCACATTAATTTCTGTCACCTTGACCTAGAGCTGGCTTTGGGTGGGGAGGGTGTGAAATGGCAGGAGGCATCTTGGACTGGTTTGCTCCTTGGTCCATGGGATCGCCAGAGAGGCCTCAGAGGGGCCAAGCCTGAGGAGCCTGCTTCCCGGCTCCAGGATTCCAGGTTGGGGTGGGGTGTGGAATGTCTCCACCTCTGGACATCGCTGAGTCCTGGCTGGAGGCCTCCCTGGGCTGCGGGGCTGAGTGCCGTGGATATGAGTCCCAGGTTCTTGGAACCTGAGTGTCCTGCCCACCAGAAACCTCCCTCCCAGCCTCGGGTGTCCACTGGTCTCAGGCTACCAACCTGTGCCCGCACATTGCAGGGGAGGAGAGTAAATGGTATTCTTTGTCTTGAAACAGGAAGACCGAGGAAAAATGAGGGACCTCTTCACACCCCATTTTAGATGGACAACCTTGCTGCTGTGGTTTATATGGTAAGAGCTGTTTGTTGATTCTCGGGTCCCCCTCCTCTGTGCCCTGTTTTGGGTTTTAACTTGGAGGACAGAGAACTCTTCCATCTTGAGCAACATTTGCAAAACTGAGCATCACTTTCCTGACTTCTGTGTTATCCTGTTATTATTATTTTCTTAGCCTTTTAAAAATTATTTTCTATACTATTCTTTTCTTAGCCTTTTTAAAAATTTGACTTGCTTTTTCTCAGATAAATGTCTTTTAAAAGGAAACTCTGTATACCTGCTTTAAGGAAAAACTTTAATTGCAGGCCATAGACAGAAGTCACTTTAATTAATTAATTCTTATTGAAGTATAGTTGATTTACAATGTTGTGTTAATTTCTGCCATACAGCAAAGTGACTCAGTTATACATATATATACATTCTTTTTCATATTCTTTTCCATTATGGTTTATCCCAGGACATTGAATATAGTTCCCTGTATTACACAGTAGGACCTGGTTGTCCATCTATTCTATATGTCATAATTTGCGTGTACTAACCCCAAACTCGCAGTCCATCCCTCCCCCAGAAGTCACTTTTAAAGATAAAAAAGTGGCCCTCGCTAGCCTCGGGTTCCATGTTCACGGCTTCAACCAAACCACAGATGGAAAAAAAAAAAATTCCAGGAAGTTCTCAAAAGCAAAACTTGAATTTGCTGTGCACCAGCAACTATTCACATAGCACTTACACTGTATTCGGTATTATAAGTAATCTAGAGATGATTTAAACTATATGGGAGGATTGTGTAGGTTATATGCAAATACTATGCCATTTTATATGAGGGACTTGAGCATCCAAGGATTTTGGTATCCACAGGGGGTGCTGGAACCCATTCCGCACGGATACCAAGAAGTGACCATACAGTAAAAAGTAGCTAGATTGCGACTTTCCTGAGGGAGCAGTGGTTAAGAATCCGCCTGCCAGTGCAGGGGACACGGGTTCGATCCCTGGTCCAGGAAGATCCCACATGCTGCGGAGCAACTAAGCCCGTGAGCCACAACTACTGAGCCCGCGTGCCACAACTACTGAAGCCCGTGCACCTAGAGACCGTGCTCCGCAACAAGAGAAGCCACCGCAATGAGAAGCCTGCACAACGCAAGGAAGAATAGCTCCCGCTCGCCGCAACTAGAGAAAGCCCGCGCACAGCAACGAAGACCCAACACAGCCAAAAAAAAAAAAAAAAAACAGTAGCTAGATTGATGGTTTGCCAGGGGACAGAACCACTGTATTTAAGAGCCAGACAGAGGGACCTCGGGACGGCGGCAGCGGACGCGGCCTGAGGGAGTGGCCGGCTGCCACCTCGCCCGCCGCGGGGTCCATGGCCTCAGCAGCCATGTCCGGTGCGGTGCGGACCCTCAGCCGTTACCTGCTGCCGCCCGAGGCCGACGCCGCCGGCGATGCGGAGCGCAAGGCGCGGCAGCGCAGGCGCAGCCGGGACATCTACGCGGGGCTGGACCACAAGCTGCGCGCCATGCGGTGCCTCGTCAGGATCCCGCTGCTGGGCCCCGCCAGAGCGGCAAGTCCACCTTCTTCAAGCAGATGCGCATCATCCACGGCCGCGAGTTCAACCAGAGTGTGTGCTTCTGGAGTTCCGCGACACCATCTTCAACAACATCCTCAAGGGCTCAAGGGTTCTGGTTGATGCACGAGACAGGCTTGGTGTTCCTTGGCAGTATTCTGAAAATGAGAAGCAGGGGATGTTCCTTATGGCCTTTGAGAACAAAGCAGGGCTGCCCGTGGAGTCTGCCACCTTTCAGCTGTTATGTACCTGCTCTGACCGCGCTCTGGAGGGATTCTGGCATCAGGGAAGCTTTCAGCCGGCGGAGGGAGTTTCAGCTGGGTGAATCAGTGAAGTACTTCCTGGATAACTTGGATTCGATTGGCCAGCTGAATTACTTTCCCTAGCAAGCAGGACATCCTGCTGGCAAGGAAGGCCACCAAGGGCATCATGGAGCATGACTTTGTCATTAAAAAAAAATCCCTTTCAAGATGGTGGATGTGGGTGGCCAGTGGTCTCAGCGCCAGAAGTGGTTCCAGTGCTTTGATGGGATCACCTTGATCCTGTTCATGGTCTCGTCCAGTGAGTACGACCAGGTCCTCATGGAGGACAGGTGCACCAACCGCCTGGTGGAGCCCATGAACACCTTTGAGACCATCGTTAACAACAAGCTCTTCTTCAACGTCTCCATCATCCTGCCCCTCAACAAGATGGACCTCCTGGTGGACAAAGTGAAGACCATCAGCATCAAGAAGCACTTCCCAGGGCTTCCCTGGTGGCACAGTGGTTAAGAATCTGTCTGCCAATCTGCCAATGCAGGGGACACGGGTTCGAGCCCCGGTCCGGGGAGATCCCACATGCGGCGGAGCAACTAAGCCCGAGCGCCACAACGTGAGTCTGTGCTCTAGAGCCCAGGAGCCACAACTGCTGAGCCCGCATGCCACAACTACTGAAGCCCCCGCGCCTAGAGCCCGTGCTCCGCAACAAGAGACGCCACCGGGATGATGAAGCCCGCGCACTGCAACAAAGAGTAGCCCCCGCTCGCCGCAACTAGCGAAAGCCCGCGCACAGCAACTGAAGATGCAATGCAGCCAAAAATAAATAAATAAAATAAATAAATTTATATTAAAAAAAAAGAAAGAAGAAGAAGCACTTCCCAGACTTCAAGGGCAACCCCCACAGGCTGGAGGACGTCCAGTGCTACCTGGTCCAGTATTTCAACCAGAAGAGATGGAATCGCAGCAATCCGCCTCACCACTGCTATAGACACGGAGAACATCCGCTTTGTGTTTCACGCTGTGAAGGACACCATCCTGCAAGAGAACCTGAAAGAACATTATGTTGCAATGAAAGAGGATGCCCCTCACTCTTGTGGTCCTTGAGCAGCCTGGCCGGCCACAGGCCAGATCTCCCCAGTGTCCCGGAGCGGGTTTCCCGAATCCGTGCCCTCAACACCTGGCTCAGGGATGCTGTGAGGCCCACCACATGGCTGCGCTCTAGGCCAAAGGACGTGACACTTTGATGTTAGCTACTGAATCCTGGGGACTAGTGAAACTACTGAAAACCCCAGCGATCACTTTGGTATTCATGTGTAATGCCTAATAACACAGATTCCTTTCTTTTTACAGCAACTATTTTCCTTCTCTGACACAATGTAATTGAGGACTGCGTGTGTGTGCACGCATGCTCTGTCTTTAATGACAGAAACACAAAACCCGACGTCTTTGCAGATGGCTTTTCTCTCTAATTCGTGAGTGCTTGCTGAGGAGCATTGCCTGGTGGAGGTTTTTGGAGGTGAAAGGAGGTGAATCGCGGGCTGTCCCCGCCACCTCCCCAGGGGAGCGTGTTGCCTTTTAAGTCTCTTGTGCCAGTTGGTCCCGGCTGTTAGATGAGAGGGTGGGAGTGAGAGCTGGCGGTGTGGACTTAATGTCCCCACAACCTGCGCTTTCTTCCCACCCTGTCAGATCACCCCACGACACGACAGGACACGGGGTGGAAGGTGTGCACACGGACGCTGCCATGAACGGCCCCCTCCCCTCTGCACAGGGCAGTGCCTGCTGCCTCTGTGCCCACCCTCCCCGCCCCTTGCCCGCCCCTCGGCAAAGACTTAAACCAACTGGCCTTGCAGAGGAGTTGTTTCCAAGAGACACCTGCAGTCCGCTGCAGGGAGCCTTTCCTTCTTTGGAGGAAGCGGAGAGCTCCTTTCCGCTCAGGGGCTTTCCAGAGCTGGCGGCATTGCCAGCAGAGCCTTCGTTAACACCGCCCGGCTCCGTGCTGCCTTCCGGTGGCCGGCCGAGAATCGAGGTTCTCATCAAGGTCTCTCGCTTCTACTAACATACACATGTCGCAGGAAAACTGTCGGACGTGATCTCCTGTGAGTGAAACTGCAGAGGCTGTGAATGTTGACGCGAGCTGGTCAATCTTGCACGCAGTTAACTTGTCCGGTTACTCTGTCCAGCTGTCTTTCACTGTGTTTAAAAATACATTGCATTCCAAACTGGTCCCCGCTGTGTATTACTCTACTCAAGAGTGTCTGGCGTGTTGAGGACTCTGCCTAGCATTTAAAAGAGAAAAAAGCTTCCTCTGTCAGTGGCACCAGAATGTTCCTGTGGTTTAGTAACCGTCCCTGGGCCCCATCCCCAGGCCACACTGTTCCCGGTCCTGTGTCCCTGGTGAGTGGCTCGCTCGCCTTCACCCAGCAGATAAACAGGGATCTTGTGGCAGATGCTGACCCAGAAGGCAAGGGAGGAAAAAAACTGCTTCTGAGTCAGCCTTGTTATCACAGGGTTTTAATGAGGAGACAACATGAAATCCTGTCTCTCTGGGCGCTCAAAGCTTCCTGTGGATGTTTGCTGGGGGTTCGGCTCTCTTTTTTGGTTGGAGAAAAGCTGCTGTTTTTGTACTGCTTCCTATGGCTCTTCATAAACTGAAGGGATGTGCCCCGGGATCGGGGCTGATGACCGAGGTTTAAAGGAAAAAGAACATTCTCAATGGGCTGTGTCAGGGCGGCCCGAGACCCCGCTGTCACTGCTCAGAGGACCCTGTCCTGGGGCAAGAGCGCTCCTCGCCCGCCGGGCTCCAGGCCTCACACGTGTGTTGGGACCCACGTGCTTCCTCACCAGCCTGGAAACACTCCCCGTGGCCCTGGCGGAGGAGGCGGCGGCGGCGGCGGCCCTCGCGGTCAGCGTAGCGGGTGGAGGTGCCTGAGGCTTGCTGGCGAGTCGGGGTCAGCGCGGTTGGCAAGCGCCATTTGTCCTTTAAACCTTCTGACGAGGTTGCTGGTTTGCTTTCAGAGGCGAAAGCGAGTTGGTATAGACAGGGAAGCCGAGCGGACTGGGAAGCAGTGGGGACAGCCCGAGGGGGTGGGCCCTGCCCGGCCAAGAACTGACCCGCTCTCCCCGCTGCGGCCGAGCTCCCCTCTCTTCACGGCGAGCTGAGTGGACGACTTAGTCCTACAAGGCTCCCGGCCCTCAATTCCGTGATTGGTCGGCATCCGAGAAGAAGATGGGTCTTTGCAAGGTCAACTGAGACCATTTACAGCCTTTCTACACATAGATTATAGTCACTTTTCTCTTCAAAACCTTAGGCTTTTCTATTTTATTTTAATTTCACTGTTACCCTCGATTATTGTCTTTTTTTTTATTGAGATGTTAGAGAAGCAGGAGATAGTTGTGCCTCATCTATTATTACAAAAGTGTAACAATAAACTTCCTCAAACTAAGATATTTTCCTCACATAAGGACACATGTATGTTTTTTTACTGAAATATTTTTTAACCCTTCAGTTTGTAGAGAAATTGTTTCAAAGATATTGGGTTGTAGCTTTGTAATTTATAGAGATCTCTAGAATCCTTATTCTTGCAATTTTTTTACTTCTTTGATAAAAATGAGTCAGTTTATTTCAACTCCAAGATCAGGAAATAATCTTGAAACAAGATTACTAGTTATGACTGGCTAACTTGGGCATCCTGGGAACAGACACTAACTTGGTATTGTGAGTAAAGGCACCGTTAGGATGAGAGCAGTCGGGGTGAATTGCTCACCGCTTACACTTTGCACAGCATTTTAGCATTGGCAGGAGGGGCTGGTTTGATTATCTGACCACCTTCAGTTTCTGGATGTTTATTAAGATAAATCCTTAGTTTTCCTTTGCTTAACAGAAAATATCAACTCAGCATTCGAAGCCAACATTAATTTTTCAGTCCCCAAAATTCAGAGCAGTTGGATAACTCAAACCCTAATGTTCCTTGAAGGTTCATTACTTGTCGATCACAGTTTTTATTTCCACATGGGACACAGGAGCGCTGTCACCAACACTGTGCTGAGTGGATGCCTCTGGAACACGACTTCAGGACAAGGAACAGCGGCAAATACATGTAAAGACACGTGTGTGTGTGAGGGAGGGATCCTGCTGCCCTGAGACCTGGGAGCCCAAGGAGAGGACCTGGTGATGGACGTGGACATGTCTAGAGACCGGAGGCTGGAGGAAGCCCAAGGGAAGGGAAGGGTGGGAACTCTTTCTATGCAGCCCCATGGTGACTTTCCCCGTCACAAAACGAAGAAACCACTGACGCAAAGTGTGAACGATTCCCAGTCGACAGAGCTCATGGAGCTCAGGATTCTCATGTAGAAAAGGCACATACGTATTGTCCAGTGGCCACTGCCCGAGTAGGCGTGTGCGTCCACGTGTGGGTCCCTAAACTGCCCACAGTGGTGAAGGCAGAAGCGCACCTTCACCCCAGAGAAACGTGCACTCGTCATTATCCACGTGGCTGAGGGCCAAGCTCTTTGGGTTCCAGTTTCCCCATTTGTAAAAGTTGGACTAGATCATGATGCTCAGCTCTGGCGCTGCAGTCTGATCACCTGAGGGGCTTTGCAAAGCCCTGGGCTGAGCCACTCAGAGGCCGTGCAGTACAGGCATCACATGGATGCACTCTTGGTTTCCTGGGTGGTTGCTGTGCAGCCGGGCTCAGGAGCCATGAAGCAGAGGACCATGGAGGACTCCCTCCAGGCTGCTGGAGTTGTGGTCCACAGCGTAACGGCCCCCGAATCCTCCCCTCACTGTGACCTGCGACCTGCCTCAGGAAGAAAGTGATGCTGGGTTTTCTGTTGCGGTTTAAGTGAAGAGCAGAAGTTCCCGCTAAGCTTTCGACTGTGTGTCGGGTGGTCCTTTCGGGCCTTTTGACGCCACCTTCTCCATAAGGTACATCAAATGTACTCAGCAATCTCATTCTTCAGTGATGCCTGGAAATTTAGGGAGCTCTGTTTGAAGAAGACAAAAGCCCTTTTAAAGTCTGCCTGACAGCCCTAGGCAGAGGTGGGCCTTGCATGTGGTATTCCTGCATTTCACAGACTCGGCATTCCAGGCACAGGCCCTGGTGCCAAGGTTGGTGCTGGGCCTGCAGCTGGGAGGGCTGAGAGCTCAGCCCCCCACCGAGCAGGGGCTGCTTTTACTGACTGCATTTGTGAAGCACCTCCTGGGCCCTGAAGAGGGTGGTGGCGGATCCCAAGAGGAAGGAGCTGCTTGGTTAAGGCGGCTCAGAGGCCGGCACTTGCTGTGTCAATGGCCCTTAACGGCAGGTGGCACGTGGTACGCGCTGAGTTCAGGGAAGTGGTGAGACTCGCCGCGGGTGGAGTGGAGCCCGTGGGGCGTGGAAGGGCCACTCCGCCTCCTCAGTCCTACTGTCGGTGTCTGGTTCCTACCTTCTGCTGGAGGAGGACTTCAGGTCACGCAAGGCCCAGCTGCTCGTGTGGGCCCTTGCCCTCCTGCCAGATCTCGCCTTCCAGAACCCGCTAGAACTTAGAGGCTGGGTGTCCACTGGTGCTCAGGATGGCATATCGAAATAGGTGGCTTTGGTTTCCACACCATGTTGGCATCTCTTCAGGTGGAAACTTACTTCAAAACACAACAGGTTAGGCTTCCCTGGTGGCGCAGTGGTTGGGAGTCCGCCTGCCGATGCAGGGGACGCGAGTTCGTGCCCCGGTCCGGGAGGATCCCAAATGCCGCGGAGCAGCTGGGCCCGAGAGTCATGACCGCTAAGCCTGCGCGTCCGGAGCCTATGCTCCGCAACGGGAGAGGCCACAACAGTGAGAGGCCCACGTATTGCAAAAAAAAAAAAAGCACAACAGGTTGCTACCTGCCCGAAGCACCCCCAATGCCTGCCTCTCGCTGGATGACATGGGATGCTTCATACCCAGAGCGGCTCCCCGGTGTGGACCGCACACCTGCAGGGGTTCTGCTGACCCTGACGGTGGTCGTGAGCCCCTAGGAGAGTGGAGCGCTACTCAACGTGGGAACTTCCTACGCGAGGCTCCCGCCCCAGGTCACAGCAGGAAGGAGCGCGATGTTGCCGGCCTGAGTGAGTTCTCAGACATCCTGGCAGGATGGATGTTCCTGGGAATCGGCGTCTGAGTATAGCAAGGGGTAGGAAATAGGGTGGAACTCAGAAATAGACCATGAGATTCCTGCCCCAAAACACAGTACTGGTAGGCAGCAGGGCCCTCCCCGGAAGCCGGCAGTTAGGGTGTGGAGGAGCTGAGAACAGGAGGGAACTGCTTTTGTGTCCCGTCCTGACCTGTGGTGACTCCCTCGTCCTCCTCCAATCCAGCAATGACCTTGGCACGTCACTGTGAGGTTCTTATTACAGGGACCCGAAGACTTTGCATCTGTTGCCGTAAACGCAGCCCTGTGGCTCGCTTCACAGAGAAGCGCACACCTGGCTCCCCCTGGAAATTGGGTTCTCCGCTTCTGATCTGGTTATGAAGGTAGTGTTTTTATTCTGGTGGTTTTCTTTTGTGTGTGTGTGTGTGTAACACAAACCACAGTGAAACACTAGAGCAGCTACTGGGTGTTCCTGGACCAGCCCGAGTTTCCTCCTGGGCGGGCAAGCGGCCGGCACTCTGATTGCACAGCCAGCAGAGTGTAGACAGGGCTGAGCCGCACGGGGTCCCAGTCGTCCTGGTCCGTCTGTTCCAGGCTTGTCACTCAGGCGCCTTTTTATTAACACTGAATCCACTTTATTTTGTGCTTTCAGAAGCTGATTAATTCCCCCAAATGAACATAACCCCAGCTATTCACAGTCAAGGTGGAGGTTTCCCGCGGGACCGAATTTCCCGGCAGCTTGCAGAGCCAGACCGCTCTGGTGACCGGGGAGGCGTGGACCGTGCATCCCACCTGGTGAGGCTGGCCCAGAGTCCGGCCGAGGGAAGTCCAATATAGGGGCAGCTGAGAGCATGACCCTTGTGAGTCGTGGGAAACAGGCGCTCAGCTCTGGGTTCTGGTGCTTCCTGGTGCTGGTCCAGGGGCTCAGCTTTTCAGCTGACTTCAGAATTTCTCCAGTCGGGAAGGAACTGAGAATGGGGTTCCGGGAGGCCCCATTTTGTGATGCGCGCCCACCCTGAGTGGTGACAGGCCCGGTGTGCCGCCGTGGCAGCCTGGGCGCTTTAAGGCATCTCACGGAGCCGCCACGTGTCCGTGCAGGTGAACCCTCTGCCCTGGGGGCCCACCCCCTCCTTCCCCCCGGAAGCCTCCCGCAGCCTCGGGGTAACGCTGGAGGTCTCCCCACCACCGCCTGTCAAGCTGCCCTCAAAAAAGGTCGGTGCCCACGGTGGGCAGAGAGCACTGTCACCTAGGACACTCTGGAACTCAGATCACAAACATGGAACCAGCCTTGATCTGACAGTCGGGCTAACAAAGCCAGTTCTCCATGGCTTCCCTCCTCACCCAAGCTTTCTGGATGAGCCCGGGCACCTGTTCCAGGTTCACCTGCGAACAGGTGGCCAGAGCTCTCGCTGCGGAGTCTGTGGAAGCCCGGGACGAGGCCCATCCCAGGAGGGCTCACGGGCAGCCTGTGAAACTTTCTCCCCATCATCTTAACTGTTAGATTCTCCAACAAGCCTGTTTATCGAGAAATTTAAAATAAATCTCTATTGAGTCTGCCCATCTCTAGGATCTTAAAGCGTTACCTTTTGACCTGTTATGCAAATGGAAAAACATTCCAAGTGTCTTTCCCTTCACTCCAATCGAACCAGCTAAAACTGGCAGGCACGTTATTCTCTGTTGACACCACTGCAGCCAGGAAGTTCAGTGCTGTGTGCTCAGCCCCCTCCTCTCTGCCACGTCCTCTGCTGTGCTGTGCTGTGGCCCCTGTAGCACATGGGGGACCCCGCAGAGGGGGCAGGGCTGCAGGGGCGATCAGAGGCGGCGGCGGCTGCTGCAGAAACGGAGCTCTGAGCTCTTCTGGGGTGTCTACACTCAGAAAGGAAATTCAAGGGCAACAGCCGAGTGCCGGGTTACTGGCACCGCCCCTGGGGTGTCGCTGCAGCTCCATACCCGCCCCCATAATGGCACCGACAGTGGGGAACAGGCCTCGGTTTACGGATGCTGTGTTCCAGGTTAAGAGATACATGATGCAGTGTAAAAAGTGTATTGTATAGCTACGGGGGTTAGTTTAAATGTATTTTGTATATACGACTTTTATAAATCTGTTAAAATTTGCCTTAAATTACAAAAAAAAAAAAAAAAAGACAGAGAGGGGAGGTGTTAGGGACTCGTTAGCCTGTAAGTAAGACTGAGATACAATTAAAGAATTGAAAGGAAACTTAAAGGAATCTTTTCTTTTCACAAAAAATATGTAAAACTTTTGCTGTATCCATCCCCCTCTCCATTCATATTGCCTTGGGTACCACCAGCAGCACAGGGCCAATATTTTGGGAGCCACTGATTTGGTCAACATGAGCATTCTTAGAACTTTCAGTTCTTGTTCCACTTCTTCTTAAATAACAACCTTGGCATTGGCTGGAGGGCATTTGTAGTGAGTAATTAACTTATAGTCCACAGCTAGTCAAATTTCAGCCCTTCTTTCAATTCTTTCTACCATTAATGCTGTAATTTCTACAGCATTAACAGTGCACAAAATTACCCCGGTTGAGGCTATATGTCCTGTTTTCAACAGTTCTCACTTTTCCTATTCACCTTTGAGCAGAGGTGCTAATTAGCAGGGGAGTGTCCTCAGAGGTCAACTGCAGGGAAGAGGAGGGGAAAGCTTTGATAATACAAAGCACGGGGCTCCACCTCTGCCCCCCACATTCCTGAGAGCTGAATCAACTCACCAAGCCTTTATTAAACACCTGCTGTGTGCCCAGTACAAGTATGGAGCTGGCAGGATATTTTAAAAGGTGGGGAAACAGAATTGAGAGTATCTATCTTTGAGTGCATGTGATTCTGTTGGGCTGACACTACTTAAATACTAAGCAATTAATTAGAGACTAATTTTAGAATACTATAGAAATCACATTTGCGAGCATATGTTGTAACTCAAGGAAAGTAATCATCGGCTTCTGACTATGACTGAGCTCCCACATAACTATACCACAGGATGAGAATATTCCGACCCTACAGACTTTAGTATTCTGGTTCCAAGGACAGTCGGGAATTAGTTAACTGCGTCATTCTGATCTGAAATGCTCATCAAGTCTGCAGATTCCGCATTTGACTGGGCACACAGCAGGTGTTTAATAAATGCTTAGTGAGTTGATTTAGCTCTCAGGAATGCGGGGGCAAAGCTAGAGCCCAGTTCTGCATACAGTTTTCCCCCTGCTATTCAAAAGTAGAGTGTTCCAATGAAAGCTTTCCTAAGCTGAAGTGGCATAAAGAGAAGTAATTACCTGAGGACATGTCTTGCTAATAAAAGAAACAAAATAAATGGAGGTAAAGCACAGATGCTCATAGACACAGTTCAAAGCTAATGGCAGCTTGCATCTGAAAAAGAATGTATATATAGGTATAACTGAATCACTTTTCTGTACAGCTGAAATTAACACAACATTGTAAATCAGTTATACTTCAATAAAATAAATTGGAAAAAAAAAAAAGCTAATGGCAGCTTGATGCTGACGTACCGAGTGTAGTTCCCGGGAAAGGAGCTTGGTGGCGCTACTCTCGCTGCTTGGGGCAAGTGCTGCCTCTATAAAATAAGCGCTGGATGCTATTTTCGCTTTTCCCTTTTTTCGTAAAAGTGAAAATCCTCTTCGGATTTCTTCTGGCGAGCAAAACCAGGTACTAATGTAGGTCTTTCATAAAAGTGAAGTGCAGTAAAGTAAACTTTTGAAAAACTAGGGGCTACCTGTATTATTAAATATATCTCCCTCCCCCTCCCTATTCAACTCAACCCAGAAGCCCTGACATCTGTTGGCATCTGTCAAAATGACTGTTTTCTACCAAATTTTGCTTCCCCCATTTTTTTCCCCTCCTTTTGCCAGTTGACTGAACAGCCTTGGAGGTAGCTTTATCTGTGATAGAATTCAGTTCTTGATCTTTCAAAGGACACAGGATCACTTCCCTTTATTGCATCATTTTGCTATGTACCCGCCATCTTCCTGCTCAAGCAGTCCAGGAAAGCCCCGCAAAGGCCCAGTGTGGCCTGAGCCCAAAGCCTAGTCTCTGCTGCTAAAGCTGCAAGTCCTTCCCGAGGGGTTAGGGAATGGGGACCTGCATTTCTCCCATCATTTCCTTACCTTTCTTGCTTCCTTCCTGGCAGGTTTTCCAATGCATTCTCTTACTATGGATTAGTCCTGCTCACCACTGAGCTCTTCCAGGCAGGAGATGTCTGCAGCAGTGAGTATCAACAGCCCTTTAGCAGTGAACCCTGTCCCCTCCCGCCCCTCCCCACTTCCAACACACGAGGTCATACACACACACCCCAGCCCAGCTTCTGCCCTCACAGGGCCTGGCCTTGCACAAACTCCAGGGAGAAAGTTTCTGCAAAATCTGAGCACGAAACAGCTGGGTTGTGGTTTCCAAGACGCTCTGTAGAAACCTGGACCTTCTTGTCATGGTAGACCTGACATTAGAGCAGAATCACATCTTATGTCCCCTAAAGAGGTCCATGAGGTACAGCCCTGAGTTTTATGGCTGTGACCCTGTGTAGCCATCCTCTGCGTGTGCATCAAGTCTGAGAATCAGGTTGGAGCTCGATCCTGGCCACACAACAGAATCACCTGGGGGAGCTTTTCAACAAAGGCAGTGCCATTTAAACAATGCCCAGACCAATTTAATCAGCGGCTTTGGGGGTAGGGCCCAGGCATGAGTGGGTTTGAAAAGCTCCCTAGGTGATTCTGTTGTAGAGCTGGAGGTGGGAAGCACTGGACAAAAGGAATGAATAAAGAGCAAAGTCTATATACAGATGTCTGGACTTCAAACCAATCTGTCTTTAAGGGAATATTAGATTCCTAGCATTGAACCCGGGATGGGGGATAAAGGGATCAAGTTCTTGCCTGTTGGCAGGATTTGTCCAATTATCTTTTTCATATGAAGCCTCTGTAATCTGAGTTAATAGTTTTGTTTATTGGTATAAGGATTTAATAATACAGCGGAATCACATCTCGCTGGGAGGTGTGGGAGAGCCTTAACCGCCCTGAGAAGCAGTTCAATTATAAATTCGGGGTTTGGTATTGATTGAGCCTAAATCCTTTGCCTCTGTGGCCGAACACAAGTTCGTGTGCCTGACACACAGTGAGGCCAAACAAACTGAAACCGTCGTAGTTTGGAGCAGAGAAAGGTTTATGGCAGGGCTGAGCAAGGAGGATGGGTGACTTGTGCTCAAAAACCCTGAACTCCCCGATGGTTTGGCGGGGAGAGAAGTTTTTAGAGGCAGGATTTGGTGGGGGGGACGGCCGCAGGGTATGTGACTTTCTTCTGATTGGTTGGTGAAGAGGAAACAGGGTGATGTTCCAGGAATCTTGTGCTCAGCCTGAAGTTACCATCCTCAACCTGGGTGAGGGCCTTAGTTCCTGCAGAAGAACTCAAAGATACTGTTATGTATATTCCTTGAGGAGGAACCAGGACTCGGCCCCAAGGCTGCACTGTTGTTTCTTGACAGCTCTGCCCCTTTCTCTGCATCCCCTCCCTTCCCTGATTAGCAACTGTTTGAACCTGCCCTTTGGAACTCAGGGAAGGTCTAGGAGGCTTGAATGAAGCCTATTTCCTACAAGCGAGAAACGGGAGACATGGAAAGGATTCGTACCCAGGATTTGCCCCACAGCCTCCTGCTTGGTTTCACCGTAACAGTGGACCTGCTTAAGCAAAGCAGGGGATCCATTGGGATGTTATAGAGGAAGGGTTGGCAGAGTTTTTCTATAAACAGCCAGATAGTAAATATTTTAGGCTCTGTGGGCCAAACGGCTCTGCCATTGTAGCAGAAAAGCAGCGATGGATAATATGTAAACAAGCAAGCCTTGCTTGTGTTCCAAGGAAACCTTTTTTTTTTAAATTTTGGCTACGCAGCACGGCTTGTGGGATCTTAGTTCCCCTGCCAGGGATCGAACCCGGGCCCTCGGCAGTGAGAGCGCGGAGTCCTAACCACTGGACCGCCAGGGACTTCCCACCCACCGAGGAAATCTTTTTTACAACCACAAATTTGAATTTCGTATCATTTTTATGTCATGAAATGTTATTCTTCTTTTGATTTTAAAAATCATTAAAAAAATGTAAAAACCATTCTTAGCCTGCTGGCCAGGCAGAAACAGGCAGGGGGGGCTTCCCTCGTGGCGCAGTGGTTGAGAGTCCGCCTGCCGATGCAGGGGACGCGGGTTTGTGCCCCGGTCTGGGAGGATCCCACGTGCCGCGGAGCGGCTGGGCCCGTGAGCCATGGCCGCTGAGCCTGCGCGTCCGGAGCCTGTGCTCCGCAACGGGAGAGGCCACGGCAGTGAGAGGCCCGTGTACCGCAAAAAAAAAAAAAAAAGAAACAGGCAGGGGACCAGATTTGACCTGCAGGCGGTCGTTTGCCACCCCGTGTTAAAAGCTCACTCTTACACCTGGGTGGGAAAGTGATAGGGAAGGAGCAGTGGATTGTGTTATGAGAGGAACCCTGAACTTAGGGCACCCAGATCTTTTATACCAGATGATAAGCCTGCCAGCTCTTTGTTCTGCAGAAAGATGCTCTATCTTTGAAGGCCATAAGTAAACCTGCCCTTTGCACCAAAGGGAGATCCTCTCTATCTTTCAAGGCTGTTTGCTAAACTAAAATCCTTGAAAAGATAGTCCAGAACAAAGGCAGTCAGTGCCTCTGCTTATAAAACAGGCAGAGAACATGAGAGACCCATGGGGAATTGTCTGCTAACACCAGTAAGAGGTTACAGTTGGTTCAAAGGAGAATTCAAAACACACATGTATATAGGCAATCAGAAAAGCTGAAATGGATTTACACTTAGAGGCAAAAATTGGCAGTGTGCATACGGCAATAATCAATTGCATCACCACCAGACACCACTTGCATTTTTATGGACAGGAATCATTTGCACTGGTATTCTATAATGTGAAGTTGTAAAAGAGCTTAAAGATCATGAAAGCTGAGATAACCTATAAGGGTTCACAAGACAGGACATTTTGCCCATTTCAGAGTCTTTGTTTCCTAACAAATGATATGGGGGGGAAAAGATAAAGCAAGGTAAGGGAGGTCAGGAGTGTGGAGCAGAGTAAGGGGCCGTGGGCAAGTCAGGGTTTTAAGTGCGGTGGTCAGGATGGCTTCAGTGAGAAGGTGAGATTTAAAGAAAGACTCGAAAGGGGTGAGGAAATTAGTCATGGGGATATATAAGGTGCAGTGGAGGACCAGAGCAGCCAGTGCAAAGGTCCTGAGGCAGGAATGTGCCTTGTGTGTTGAAGGGACAGCAAGGAGACCAGTGTGGCTGGAGTAGTATGAGCAGAGCGAGGGAGAGAGAAGGTGGGATCAAGGAAGTAACGGGGGCCAGATAATATAGGTGGGGGTTGTTGGGGCCACCCTAGAGTCTGTCTGCCACAAAAGCACCTAGTATGTGCCATTTCTGGGCTAAGCACATTCATATGCACAACCTGCTTTCAGTGTCTCAACCACCTTGCCCCAGGGTTTATTAGCCCCAGGATTATGAAGAACCTGGGGCTTAAAGAGATGAAGCTCCAACTCTGCTGGTTGGGATTCACACCTGAGTCTGTCTGAGTCCTGAGCCCATGCTCCTTCCCTGGCATCCCAACCAAATCATATCCAGGGAAGGAGGTGTGGAGAGCAGGAGGCTGCGACCCAAGACTGCGCATGCCTCTTGCTCTTTTTCTCTCTCTCCACCTCCCAGTCTCCAGCCGGAAGAAGGCGGTAGAGGCAAAATGCAGCCTGGCCTGTGAGTACCTGAGTGAGGAGGATTACATGGACCTGCTGTGGACCACCCTGTCTGAGTTCCCAGGTGAGGGACCTGTGCCACATGGGCTGGGGCGGGGCATCCCAGGAATGCGGCTTTACCTGGTGCCGCCTGGAAGCAAATCCCATTTCTAAGGGAAGCTGGGGATTTGTTTTCAACCCTTAGCTACAAGTTGGCAAGAACTGTGAAGAGGCTGACATTTTACTCTATTTGAAGGCTAACAAGTTAAGCTGCCCAGCCTCACACACACGTGGGCAGAAGACACAAGACCCCTGGGTCAGAGGCAAAAGACTATTACTCATGGCACAGCAGGCAGCCTGAGTAGTATGTTAGTGCTGGCTTCTCTTGCCCCCAAGTCCCATGGGGATGATGAGGACGGGTCCAGGCAAATCTTACACGTGCAATGGATTTGCAGCACAGCTCGGGCATTTCACACTTCGGGAACCCAAATCTTTTATAATGGGCTGCCGGAAACCTGCTCAGCCTTTGCCTTGGAGAGAGACATCATCTTTATTACATTGGGCAGTAAACAGATCTTCCCCTTGCTCTAGAAGGAGGCAGTATCTCTGTCTTCCAAGGCTGTTGGCTATACAAACAACCTTGAAATGCTAGCCTGGAACCAAAGGGCAGCTAGTGCCTCTGCTCACAAGCTGTGCAGAAATACAAGAGACCTGTGGGGAATTGTTCCCCAACACCAGTCACACTGGAAAAGATCGGTGGGGTGTTAAAAATCCAAACCTGCACATAAAGCAAAGGTGATCTATCTTTTTCCTTTAAAAAAATAGTATTATTACAACAGTAATAATATCTGGTATTTACTGATTGCTTACTGTATATATATCAGGCACTGTGCTAAATATTTTACAGATATGGTCTCATTTAATCTTGTGAAGTAGTATCATTCCCATTTTACATCTGAAGAAACTGAGGATTGGAGAGGTGTAGCAAAAATGGTTCCTGCCAATTGCAGCTGCCAATTTCTGCATCTCTGTGCCTGAGGGCTATCTCAGGAGGAATTGAAAGCCTCAGTGTCTAAAAGCAAGAAAGGTGGCTGCAGGTGCCAGGGAGTTAACACCTGGGAACAGCCTTCAACCAGTGTATAAATACTCCAATTTCCTCGCCTATCAGGTAGAATTCTAAGGTGCGCATTCCACACTGACTCCCAGAGCCCTCCAGTGGAATCCAGCAGCAATTTCCCATGGTGGTAACTTGCTTGATATGCACCCTTATTAGTTGCGTCCCTTCCCCGTTTCACTTCTCCACTCTCCTACTGGTGCTTCCTTGGATGACCTCCCAAGTAAACACCTTGCACTCGGACCCTTGTCCTGGGGTCTGCTTCTGGGAAAACCCAACTAAGACACTGAGTGTCCTACAGCTGGCAGAGCTAAGACCTGTGTTCCCACCCCAGAGCCCAGAGTCCACTCCTATACTACATTGTCTATCTTTCCCATATAGCTTAGCAGGTAACATTAAAGCCTCTGGAGTTAAACCCAGCATTGCCAGCTGCCATTTTCGGGACTTCAAGCATTTACCATCTCTATGATTTTACCTTTCTGAAACTCAGATTCTTCTTCCCTATTATTACATGTATTGTTTTGTTGTTTTGTTCACTGACACATCCCAAGCTCCTAGAACAGCTCCTGACACACAGTAGGTACTTAATGTATTGATTGAATAAAAGTGGGAAATGGGCTATTAGCATGCTTTGTAGAGGGTTTTTTTTAAACTAAAGTCTAATTGATTTACAATATTGTGTTAGTTTCAAGTATACAGCAAAGTGATTTGGTTATTCATATATATATATGTGTGTATGTCTATATTCTTTTCTTTATTCTCTTCCATTATAGTTTAGAGGTTTGTTTTGATGATTGAGCAAGATAATAGATGTAAAAGTGCTTGGCCCAGATTTTATTATTATATTATTAGTATTATCAAGCAATATGCTATACCACCTCTACTGAGGTAGAGAATGTTATTTTTATTTAGTCCTACTTCTCCAATGAAGAAATTGATGTTCAGGGAATTCCCTGGTGGTCCAGTGGTTAGGACTCCATGCTTCCACTGCAGGGGGCATGGGTTTGATTCCTGGTTGGGGAACTAAGATCCCACATCCTGCCGGGCATGGCCAAAAAAAAAAAAAGGAACATTGAGGTTCAGAGAAGGCAAGGGACTAACCTAAGACCACATGACAAGTTAGAGGCAAGATGAGGCCTTAGAACCTACGTGTTTCTGACCCCCAGCCCAGGTGTCTGCTGCCTGGTTTCAGTGAATGCCACTATTCAGGCTCCCCTTGGTGCCTGTATTAGTTATCCATTGCTGTGTAACAAATTATTCCAAAATTTAGTGGCTTAACGCAACACATTTATTACAGTTTCTGTGGGTCAGGAGCTTGGGCTTCCCTGGGTCCTCTGCTTCAGTGTATCTCACCAGGCTGCAATGGAGGTGTTGGCCCAGGGTCTGTGGTCTCATCTGAAAGCTCAGCTGAGGCAGGGTCTGCTTCATGCTCACTCCCCCAGTTGTTCCCCACTGCCTGTTGGCCAGGGACCACCTTCAGTTTCTTGCCAGGTGGCCTTCTCCATCAAGGCAAGTTCATGAGAAGAGCCAGGGAGAGGGCAAATGCCAGCAAGACAGACGTCAGTCTTGCATAAGCTTATCTCAGAAGTGACCTCCCTAGTGACATATGGATATATGTCTTTAAGACTGGCATAAATTGATTTTAAAAAGCTATAATCCTGGGCTTCCCTGGTGGCGTAGTGGTTGAGAGTCCGCCTGCTGATGCAGGGGACATGGGTTCGTGCCCCGGTCTGGGAAGATCCCACATGCCGCGGAGCGGCTGGGCCCGTGAGCCATGGCCGCTGAGCCTGCGCATCCGGAGCCTGTGCTCCGCAACGGGAGAGGCCACAACAGTGAGAGGCCCGCGTACCACAAAAAAAAAAAAAAGCTATAATCCTAATCACTGACTAAGATTCATGGATATACTTTGCAGTAGACATATAACTCAATGCATTTTTTTCTTTTTTTAATAAATTTTTTTTTTTTTTTTTTGGCTTTGTTGGGTCTTTGTTGCTGCATGTGGGCTTTCTCTAGTTGTGGTGAGCGGGGGCTACTCTTTGTTGCGGTGTGCGTGCTTCTCATTGTGGTGGCTTCTCTTGTTGTGAAGCATGGGCTCTAGGCACGTGGGCTTCAGTAGTTGCAGCGCACGGACTCAGTAGTTGTGGCCAGCAGGCTCTAGAGCACAGGCTTAGTAGTTGTGGCGCATGGGCTTAGTTGCCCCGCAGCATGTGGGATCTTCCCGGACCAGGGCTCGAACCCGTGTCCCCTGCATTGGTGGGCGGACTCTTAACCACTGCACCACCAGGGAAGTCCCTCAAGGCATTTTAAGCAGTTTGTCAGCATCTAGTTACATTAATGACATTTATGGAAAGTATAATTTTAAGTGATTGCTTTTACACTGTTGTCTTTTTGTCATAAATATTGATATAAAAACTTTTTTTTTTTTGGCCATGCCACGTGGCTTATGGGATCTTTGTTCACCAACCAGGGATCGAACCCGGGCCCTCAGCAGTGAAAGCACAGAATTCTAACCACTGGACTGCCAGGGAATTCCCAATATAAACTTTTTTGACTCAAAAAAAAAAAAATAGAAGTGACATCCCATCACTTCTGCCATATTCTAGTCATTAGAAGTGAGTCATGAGGTCCAGCCCACTCTCAAGAGGAGGGGATTACACAGGATGTGGTACCAGGAGGTGGGGTTATTGGGGCTCACGTCAGATTCTGCCTCCCATGGCTCCCCCGCTCCCTTGCAGGTGTCCTTGTGACTCTCTGGATTATCGACCGCCTGGGCCGCAAGAAGACCATGGCCCTGTGCTTCGTCATCTTCTCCCTCTGCAGCCTCCTGCTGTTTATCTGTGTTGGAAGGTGGGTCGTGAACTCAGCTCTCTGGCCAGCAGGCTTACCTCTCAGCTTGTGGTCAGGTCTTTGTGTCTGCAGGCTGTGGATTACACCCCCTGGGGTACCTGAAGGATCCCCCCCAGCCCCTCACTAAGCCTGAGGCTCTTGGCTGCTTCATAACTGGACAACAGATCGGGCTCAAAGTTGGGGCCTCTAATGGGAGTGGGGGTAGGAGGGCACTTTGGTCCAAATTTTGCTCCGACACCATTACATGTAGACTTTTGACATCATGTCCCAGTAAGATCACGCGTATAGCTGTTTAATTCATATATGGGTTAAAAGCGTTCATTTGTTCCATGGCAATATTTCAAGGTCTTGTTTTATAATCCCCTTCTGGCATTTCTCCATTTTTTCCATCTATCAAGAGCCTCAAAATATGGAACTGGCCTGTGTTGATCTCCAAGAGGCCCCAGACTGAACCACAGATGAGAGATCTGTGAAAGGTCTGGAGATGTAGCTTAGATCTGGAAGTGTTGATATTCAAAGACGTTATGGGAACAATGGAACAGAGGGCTGGGGATCAGGATTATCCTCATAATACTGAAGAGAGGTTTCCTTTGCCTGGTTCAGCTGGTTCCTGGCTCAATTCCTGCCCCCACTAGGTCCTATCTGGACTTTGGATTATTTACATCACTTCACCCCAGCCATGCCCTACCCTGGGCACCACCATCTCAGCCTGGAACTTTGGAGAATGATGAACTTATAAAAGCAGGTCTTCCGAGAGACCACGGGGATGCGTGTGTCTGCATGCCTGACTGATGGTGTGTTGGGTGAGGTGGGCTTTGCCAGTTTCTAGGGTGTAAATTCTACCTGGGCAGATAAAACTTTGCTGAAAGAAACTGTCAGAAAAAATACTTGCTCATCTGCCTTTTTTCTCTCTTCCTAGAAATATGCTCACTCTGTTACTCTTCATTGCAAGAGCGTTTATTTCTGGAGGCTTCCAAGCAGCCTATGTTTACACACCTGAGGTAGGAGGGATGCCTGGGAGCAGCCGGGGTGGGGAGGGGGCGGGTGTTTTCTCCGGAAACACCCGGCCTGGACTCCTCTGAGTGAAATTTGTCCTTGAGTCTGAGTGGCGGCTGTGAAGGCCTTCATTATTTCAGGCTTTCGTTCAGTCATTGTTTTCTGCTTATAAAAGCTTATGGTCAGTGTACAAGTTCCAAATGTTACAGAACTGTATAAAACCCCCAAACTAAAGGGCCTCACATTCTGCCTTCCTAGAGACCACCTTCTTGAATGGTTCAGTGTATATTCTTCCACATTTTTTCCTAATTTATGTTAGTGCATGTATCAAATTGGGTAACTGAGCAACTGAGATGAGTTTAATAAAGGACGGATTACAGTGGTGTAGGATGGGGCTTAGGGAAACCAAAAAGTGATGGAGCAGCGCCCAGAGCTCACAATGAGGTGGAGGTGGCTGGGGACACAGCTACCACCTAAGGCCTGTGGGGTGAGGAGACGGGGTGTTACAGGGTCCCAGGAGGGAGCTGTGCAGAGAAAAGCTGTGACCTTTAGTTGAGGGACACATGTGCCCTTAGGCAACCTAGACCGGAAGGAACAGGAGAATAAATACCCTGGCCTCTCTCTCCCACCTCCCGCCCATCTCCCACTGGGGCTTCCCATTGGCTGAACCCAACTGGAAGGCAAAGAGCCTAGGAGCCCTTGGTGGTCCACAGTGGCCAGCCCCCAGGGCAGAGAATGAGGTGGGGAGGGGTAGAGAGAGGTTCTGGAGGGGAAGATGGAAGACAAGGAACACAGGACATATGGACCTGCTTTGTTCTTTTTAATAGCTGTCATACTATACTGTCCTGTACTGCACTATGTGGTAATCTATATACTATATTATTATGTACAATCCTTTACTATACTATATAATATATATGCTATATATCAATATTATATACTATACTTTGTTATAGAATATATATACTTTATATTATATAATATACTTTATTATACTATATCATATATATTACATACTATACTATATTATATAGTATAGTATGGGCAAATCATAATTTTGTAACAATTCTCCTACCAATGGATATTTGAATCATTTTCCAACTTTTCACTATTATAGTGTGGAGGTAAACAGCTTTACCTGTCCTTGTGCACATGTGTGGTTTCTTTAGAATAAATAAGATGTGGAATTTCTGAATTAAAGCCTATAATAAACATTACAAACATTGAGAAAGATTGAAAAAAAAAATCAACCTCTAAAATGTTGCCTGAACTTACACTCCATGGGACAGCGTCTCAGAGTGTCCATTTTCCCACACTCGGGGATTATGGGTTACTTGTTTTGTATTTATTTTATCTCACCTTATTTTAGATAGGGTCAAAGGGAGGCAGGGGATAGTATGTACCAGGTGCTGTGCCAGGGGAAGAAGCCATCTAGATTGTCCCTCAGGTCTACGCAGCACTCCAGAGCCCTCACTTTGAGTCATCATCCTGAGCGCTGCTCCCTCCACTCCACCTTCCAGGCCCAGCTCCAATGCTGCCCCCTCCAGGAAGCCCTCCAGGATCCACCCCCCAACTTCATTTTGCCCTCAGTGTCTGTGCGCCTCTCTGGTATTTTTAGTCATGCCACCTTGCCTGTCCCCCAGGGAGACTCCTACTAAGGCTCCCTATGGGCAGGGCCTGGGTCTCCTACTCTGTGACTCTCATCTGGCCTAGTGTCCCCTCAGCAAAGGCTTGTGGATTGATTGCTGGAGCCTCCCAGAAGAGTACCAGGGGAAGGCTGCCTGCCCTGCAGGGACTGGGAGGCCCAAGGTCTACAGGGGCAAATACCAGGGCTCAGCAAACTACGACCCCACGGGCCATATCCAACCTGCTGCCTGTGTCTGGATAGCCCAAGAGCTAAGAATGGTTTTTATGTTTTTAAACGGTTGAAAGCAAAATCAAAAGGCTATTTCTTGACATGTGAAAATTATATGAAATTTAAATGTCAGTGTTCATTAATAAAGCTTTACTGGAACACGCCACAGCCCTTCACGTGCTGTTGTTGTCTACAACTGCTTTTGTGTTACAGGGGCAGGGCTGAGTAGTTGCCCGTCCACAGAGCCCAAATTATTTACTCTGGCCCTTTAAGACAAAGTTTGCTGACTCCTGGCTTAAACTAATCCAGCTGGCTATTCCTAACAATGAAGACTTGGTTCAATAAATGATGATTGATCCTAATGATAGAATCCTGTGCAGCCAATAAAAATTATGCTACTGGAGAAGACCAAATATGGACATGGGAAATGTCTGCAGTCTTTTTCTAAGAGGAAAAATTCTTCAAAGCAGCATATACAGAAATATCTAGTGGATGACATTATACCACCTCTAGGATTTGGTTTAGTGTAATTTAGGAGAGGAAGGAAGTGAGAGAGTATGATTGAAACTAACACAGGTCCTCTAGGCTTGGTCCTAGAGGATTGATTACACCATTCTACTTTAGTCTGTGCTTGAAATTCTCCATGATAGAGAGGAAAAAAAAAAAGGAATTTAGTATTTATTCATTTGGATATAACCACCCAGGGCAGGGAGGACCCCCTTCCTAGGTTCCCACCCCCAGCTTGGCCTCTTGCCCTCCTCATCGGTTGAGTTTCCTGAGACTCCCCACCCTGCCCTCCCACCCCTTCTTGGTATCACCAACCCCTGAGGGACTGACCCTAATTCAGGCCCACCTGCCCCCCGGGGCAGGGTGTGGGGTGGCGGGATTCCCATCATTCCCGAGCCAGAGAGGAGGGAGGGGCCTGCATTTTCTCAGTGCGGCCATTTTGGCGGCTGTGTTTCAGGTCTACCCCACGGCGACCCGAGCTCTGGGCCTGGGCACCTGCAGCGGCATGGCAAGGGTGGGCGCGCTCATCACCCCATTCATTGCTCAGGTAGGTGTCACCCCAAATACAGAGGGGGTGGGCGTGACAAAAGCCATTGCGTGGCAGGCTGTTACTGTACCCTGAGCCAATGCACTGCCCTTGGTGTGCATTACCTGATCTCATCCTAGCAGCCCATCCTACGAAGAAGAAGTATTGCTTGCAGATGAGAAAACTGAGGCTCAGAAGGGTCAAGGGACTTGTCCAAGGTTGCACAGCTGTGAAGTAGAGGAGCTGGGAATCAAACTCAGGTCTTTCCAGTGATTTGGCCGAAAACAATCTGGACGAGAATAAACAGGCCACCATGCCTTAGTGGGAAACAGATGTCCCAGTCCCTGGTTTCTGAGTTGGATGATTTGGTGTCGTTGCAGAACTTTGCAGCTCTTTGTGTCTTGAAGCATTTCTCTCCTTTTGCGGGGAGCTTGTTTGGGAATCCTTTTGCTTTTTTAATATCCAATTCATTTTTTCCTGTTTTTATCACTTTTTAAAGATTGAGGTAAAAGTCACCTAACATAAAATTAACTATTTTAATTCAGGGAATTCCCTGGTGGTGAATGATTCGGGGAATTCCTTGGCTGTCCAGTGGTTAGGACTCCGCGCTTCCAATGCTGAGGCCCAGGTTCAAACGCTGCTCAGGGAACTAAGATCCCGCAAGCTGCGCAGCGCAGCCAAATAAATAAATAAAATTTAAAAAAAACGAAGGGAACAATTCAGTGGCATGTAGCACATTCACAATGATGGGCAACCACCATCTCTATCTAGTTTCAAAACATTTTCCTCTCCCCAAAATAAACCTCCGTATCCATTAAGCAGTCACTCCCCAGCTCCCCCTCCTCCAGCCCCTGGGAATCACTGGTCTGCATTCTGTCTGGATGAATTTTACCTCTTCTGGATATTTCGTGTAAATAGAATTCCAACACATGTTTTAGCCAAGTCATTCTGTCCCGGTACCGTTGTGTTTGGCCATTGTACATCACTATGAACTAGCACTGGTTGACAGCTTGCCATGTGCCTGCATGGTGTCAAGTGAGGCATCTTCTCATTGGGAGATGGCTACTGCTCTTCTGCCCGTTCGGCAGATGAGGAAACGAGGTTTAGCTCTGCTGCGTGATGTGCCCTGGGACGTAAAGCTAGGAAGTCAGCAGACATGCTTCTGTGGGAGAGAATAAATACACTCTTGAGCCTGATGGGGTCTGGGTTCAAATCTCAGCCCCATCCTTAGTCTTTGTATGAACTTGGGTATGCTGCTTAATCCTCTTTGAGCCTCAGTTTTTCCCTCTGTAAAATGGGGGTGGAGGACATACCTGATAAAACTGTCGTGAGGACTCCATGGGAGTCCAGTGATAAAGAGGGCTTATAAGAGGGCCTGGCGTTCTCAATATTATCTGTATGGTTGGTAGTGCCTGTGCGTCAGAAGGGATGCTCTCACCGGCGTGCATCTCCCTCCCCCCAGGTGATGCTGGAATCGTCCGTGTACCTGACGCTGGCGGTTTACAGTGGCTGCTGCCTCCTGGCTGCCCTGGCCTCCTGCTTTTTGCCCATTGAGACCAAAGGCCGTGGACTGCAGGAGTCCAGCCATCGGGAGTGGGGCCAGGAGATGGTCGGCCGAGGGATGCACGGCACAGGTGTCGCTAGGTCGAACTCGGGCTCTCAGGAGTAGTGACCGATGGGGGGCTGAGCTGGTTTTTGAGGCTGTAGAGAGCGGGGAGCTGCTGGAGCCCGGCTGGGGCACCGATCGTCACTGCCCACATCAAGAACTCACCCAAGGGTGCCACCTGGACCAACGAGGTTTTGTGTCTTGACTGTTTGCTCATATTTATCAAGATCCATCCGGGGATGGGGAGGCATTTGCTCTGGGGGGTTCTCCGTATGTGTGTGTGGAGGTTTGTTAATAATCTGTGGATCTGCATGGGAAAACTGCCACCTCAGCAGTGCCTGGTGACGCCAGCTGGACACCATCCAGAGTCAGCCGGTCACAGCCTCGGTGAACAACAACCGAAAGATCTTTGTAGATACACTCCAGGCCGGGACCCCTGTGAGACCTGCCACTCACCCGCTGGACCTGTTCTTAGGTTTCTCCTGCATCCCCGGCCCCAGGTTTTCTTCTTTGAAATTGCAGGTGACCTGGGTGTGGCCTGAGCAGCTTTTTCTTGAGTCTGAGAAATGCTCCCAGGGAAGGGGCTCCTCACTTTGCCTTCCCAGGGCTGAGTAGCGGAGACTCTGGCCGGAGACTCTGGCCGATGGACATGCATTTGAACTTGAGCCGCAAGCCTCCACCTGGCCCCCTCTTGGAGTTGCTGTCCCTGGCTCCAGGGGATCCAAATGTGGCCATGGGGACAGCTAGGCTTGCACTAGATGACAGCCTCAGAAAGCTATTACCCCCAGGAATTGGGGATGGAGGCAAAAGGGAGGTGAAAACCAAGCCCACGACCAAAGCAGGGGCCTCCCCTTTGGAAGCAGCAAAAGTCACTCCGGGGGCTTCTTTTCTGGCCCCCTCGTTGGTCAGGCTGATTGGTGACTCTTGGGGCAAGAAAACAGTTAAGTCAGGTTTCAGTGCTTTGGAGTTTGAGCGCGGTGGGTGGCCAAATGGACCGAGAAACAGAAAGATGCTCCCCCCAGCCACCTGCTCCCGTGCGGGCCAGGGGACCAGGAATTCTTCCTCCCTGGATTCTCTGCCGTCCCTGCTGTCAAGGGGTGGCTTGGTCTTTCCATAGAGGCAGCTCCTGGGGTTCCAGCGATGGACCCCACGGCATGGATACCATGGGTAGGGAGGAATGGGAGGGCCCAGATGTGTGAAACATGTACATTTTCAACGAAAGAGAAGGGAGGTCAACTGGATTTGGGGGTTGGCCTCCAGAGGAAGGGCTGATGCTGTGTCTCAGCAGACAACATCCACCTCCAGGATTTGGTTTCCACAAGCCTTTTCCCCGTCATGAAGGCAGGAACCTAGGGAAGGAGAGACGAAGATGCCACATCCCATCAAAGGCCAGAGAAGACTGACCGTCTGCTTGGAGATATCTGCTTGAAGTGAACATTCCGAGGAAGCCAAATGTGTACGTTCACCTTTATTAAAACATGTTGGTGATGGACGTTGCAAGGGTTGAAGTTTGTTCGTTTGTCACAATGTCCTAGTGATGGTTCAGCTTAACGGTGTTGCCAACTTTGTCCATGTAGGGTAAGCTTAATGCTTTCATTTGCTTTAATATGACAGTCTTTCCAGCAAGGGGGAAAAGGTGCACAGTTGGCGGCCAACTTTGAGTCTGTTGGAAGCAACACTTCCTTCTAATGGTGTGGAGGTCACAGTGGGTGACTTCTTTAGGCCCAGGTCCTAGATCGACTGCAAATCATCCCACATCCCTGAATATATGTACTGCAGCCCTCTAGGCCCAGGCAGTCAGTGGGGGCAGCTTGGCAGAGCTTCCTTTCTCTGACACCCACATTTCCCTGGACCATGAGTGGCTAAAGCTTTAATTATTTCTGGTCTGCTGAGCTCTCCTGGGTAACTAAGAACCTATGCTTGTCTTTTTTTGCCTTCCAGCTGGCCAGACACTGCCGGATGAGCAAGTCCACTCGCTTCACCCTCAAATAACCTGGAGGATCTGGGGGCTGTGGTGGGGAAGGAGGGCTTGGTGGCAGAGATGTTTTCCAGGGGCTGGAGTAAAGAGGCTTGTAGTTGTGGGTTTTCTCTTGTTGAGAAAATGAAAGGTGAAAACTCTTGGCCTTCTGAATTGCCTTCCCTTTTATAAAATCGATATAATTGAATGATACAAGAGCTGCCACAAAAGTTGCCCAAACCTCTGAAATGCGTGAGACCTTTAGCTGAAGACCTTTGTATCTAATTTTGAACTGTCCAGAAGCTCCTCTTTTCATTACTGGAAATGTCATCTGTTTCTCTCAGTGTTAGGAAAGATTTTAGAAAATGGCAAAAGATGTTCAGTGTAGCCAGGGTTATATGGTTTCTTTCTTTCCCTTCAAGTATGCTCAGGAATACATAAATGGGATGTGTTGGCAGTGAGATAAAAGAGTATCTTAGAGATGGACTTTGAAATGAATATGGATATGCATTATTTTTAAATAATGTTAAGCAACAGAGAGGCTTGAAGGATAAGATCATCCCTTGGTTACTACAGTAAACATCAAAGGACTGGGATAACTTTGAGCTGCAAGCAACAGTAAAACCTACCAATAGTAGTTTAACCCATTAGAATATTAATTGTTCATTTGACAACAAGCCCAGAGTCAGAGAGCTCCAGAGAAGGTTCAGCAGCTGAACAATGTCATCAAGGACCCAGCTTCTTTTTGCCTTTCCTCTCTACCGTCCTCTGCATGTTGCCCATTGACCCTATGTGTGAAACCTCATGGTCACAAAATAGCCGCCAAAGTGCCAGGCATCAAGTTTTTTCCAAAGATGTTAGCATGGGGAAGGAGCAGTCACAAAAGGTTTTCTTTCTAAAGGGCCTGTTGTTTTTGGTTGGAAAGGGAAATCCCGCAGCAGATTTACCATTGCTTTGCATTGGTCAAACCTGGGTCGCATGCCCATCCCAGCATGAGCCCTCCCCTAGGGCTGGGGAAGGAACGGCCTATCTCCCACAGGATCAAGGGATACCCACAGCCTCTTGAACACAAAATTGAGATTCTGGTAGAAGGAAGACAATAGTGGTGGGATGGGAGATAGTTGAGAGAAACCTTGACAGAGTTCTCATCAAGGCTGTTTTAGTTGCAAGGAATAGAAATTGTACTCAGATTAATTCAAATCAAGCAGTACAGCTTTAATATAAGACTGGGAACAGTAGTTAATTTCCTGGGGACTATAAATGCGGGAAACGGAAGTGTAAGGAATGACAGGAAGAGGGGAAGGTTGTGGCAGAGTATGGGACATAGGGGGCGGCTACTACTCAGCTCCAGTTGATTTTGTTGTATCGTAGAATCGCCTGATTTTCAAGACAGGAATCTGGATTCTTATGTGAAATCTCCAAATTTTAGTATGTTAGATCAGGTTTTTTTAAATTTTATTATGTTGGATTGTTTAAATTTTTAAATGTGTGGCTCCAATAAAATTCATCTGTAGGCCAGATTTGGTTGATGGGTGACCAGTTTGCAGTCTCTGAAAGGTTAGAAAGTTCGCTGAAATAAATGGAACAGGGACCTGGAGAGCCACCAGGGCCTGAGGCAGCCCTCTCTCTGGGTCCGTGGCCCTGGTTTCTGTCCCTCTCTGCAGACTGGCTTCCTACCGACCCCTCATGGCTGCTGCATATGCCTGACTATGCATATGGCTCGGGCTCACCAGGGCTCGGCTCTGCAAACACATGTGACTCAGCTGTTCGGTGTCCCACTTCTAAAGTCTCAGGAGAGAAAGCTGATTGGCCCAGTTCAGTGTTGGTTCCAATCCTGGTCCAATCAGTTGGGTCAGGAAGAGGTGGGATCAAGAGGCACGAACATGGCAGCTTTGGCCATGACAACTACTGGTGGCACAGACAATTAATGGTATGCCTAGAACCCACAGCAGCACATAGGTAAACTTTGGAGTCTGTTCATTATAACTGTATTTTGGGTCATGTCATGGCATGTGGTCAGTATACATGGAGTATCCACCATGTATCAGCATGAAATTTAACACTGAGGATGCAAAAAAGAATTGAGACATGGTCCTTATCTTCATGCACTCACAGCGTAGTGGGGAGAACGTAGATGGGTGAGACACAGATTGATATGGGCGCTAAAGGAGGAATGCAGAGTATTGTGGGAGGCACACAGGATGCCAATCCCAAAGCTCTAGAACATTCTGAAGCACCTTCCAGCTCTTCAAAGATTCAGTGGTTACAGCCGGATTTAGTCACCGTTGGTACTTTACTATATTCTGGTTCCTTGACATTTGAACATCTGGATACATCACGTATAATCATTCTAAATTAATCAAGAATATTTTGATGATGAACCACTTCAAATACCCCTACCCCCACCATGCCAGAGAACAGAGCGCTTCCCAGATTCATCAGTAAGAACACAGTTCCACCCACAATAGCATCAAAAAGGATAAAACGCTTAGGAATGAATTTAACAAAAGGAGTGCAAGACTTTTGCAAACTACAAAACATTACTGAAAGAAATCAGAGATCTGAATAAATGGAGAAACATTTCATGACCATGGATCAGAAGGCTTAAAATTGTTAAGGTGTCAATCAGTACTCCCAAAATTAACCTTATAAATTCAACACAATCCCTGTCGAATTCCCAGCTGGCTTTTTTGGGCAGAAATCGGCAAGCTGATCATAAAATGCATATGGAACTAAAAGGACCCAGAGTAGCCCAAAAATATCTTGAAAAAGAAGAGTAAAGTTGGAGGACTCACACTTCCTGATTTTAACACTTAACTACAAAGCTACAAGTAATCAAGACAGTGTGGTCCTTGTACAGCAGAAATTAACACAACATTGTAAAGTAATTATACTCTAATAAAGATGTATTAAAAAAAAAAAGACAGTGTGGTCCTGGCATAAGGATAGATATACAGATGAATAGAATAGAGATGAGAGTCTAAAAATAAACCCATACATTTATGGTCAGTTGGTTTTTGACCAAAGTTCCAAAACAATTCAATGAGAAAAGATAAAACTTTTATAAACTCAGCAAGCGGCCAATAATTCATTGTAAATGTGGTTGTAGATCACCACTGGGGAAGGAGCAGGACTGTTAAGTGAAGAAAAATGAAGACATCAAGGCAAATGTCCTACAGTGCCATGTGGATTGCAGAATTTCCCCATGCTCCTTCTATTCTGAATTTTGGAACGGAATCAAGAGGAAACCACATTGCAAAGAGGTCTTTACCATTTACAAAAAGGAGGGTCACTTTGGGTCTGAATAGAGACTTTCCTGGCCATGTTTTTTTGTGAGTTCACTGTGTTCTGTGCCCTGGAGTGTTCCTGCTGACAATTAACCTCGACCGGTAGGGGTCGCTTTCCCTGGGGAATTTTAGGATGGGCAATCACTTTAGTCAAAAATGCTGTTCCAGGGCTTCCCTGGTGGCGCAGTGGTTGAGAGTCTGCCTGCCAATGCAGGGGACACGGGTTCGTGCCCCGGTCCAGGAAGATCCCACATGCCGCGGAGCGGCTGGGCCCATGAGCCATGGCCGCTGAGCCTGCGTGTCCGGAGCCTGTGCTCCGCAATGGGAGAGGCCACAACAGTGAGAGGCCCGCGTACCGCAAAAAAAAAAAAAAAAAAAAAAACCAAAAAACAAAAATGGTGTTCCAGGGCTTCTCTGGTGGCGCAGTGGTTGAGAGTCCGCCTGCTGATGCAGGGGTCGCGGGTTTGTGCCCCTGTCCGGGAGGATCCCACATGCCGCGGAGCGGCTGGGCCCGTGAGCCATGGCCGCTGAGCCTGCGCGTCCGGAGCCTGTGCCCCGCAACGGGAGAGGCCACAGCGGTGAGAGGCCCGCGTACCACAAAAAAAAAAAAAAAAGGTGTTCCACTCCAAGCACCGGAAGTGTCCCTGACTCCAGTCTGGTGAGAGTCCCCTGATCTTGGCCCAAATGGCTGTGAGGAGGAGAGACCTGGTTCCTTTACAGTGTGTTTGCAGAAGTAGTTGGGGAGGAGGCCAACCAATTCCTTCATAACTATATATTTCCCCCCAACCTGGGATTCATTGTTTCATGGTGGTTGAAAGTGAGGCACTGGAATCACATAATTTCTGGCCCTGAATCTCCATTCTACCCCTTCCCAGCTGCTGACCTTGTATTGCCTCTCTGTGCCTTGGTCTTCTCACCTACGAAATGGGAATAATAGATACTTCATTTTGTAAGAGTTGAGCACTGGTAGCCAGTTAGAATGCAAAAAATTATAACTATAATAAAAATAATAATTGTTGTTATTATGATTAGGGCAGGAATTCTAAGATCTTGGCTCTTATACCCTCTGCTTAGCTTAGGGCCAGGCAAAATCTTCATGGCAGATGCTCCATGAAGAGCCCATCAGGTGAAATGACATGGATATAGATGGCATGGGCCAACAAGACCTCTTCACAGCACATAGGGTGTCACTGGTCCCACATGCATGAGGAATACTAGGCTCTGGTTTTTACCAAAGCCCCGGAGGGATAAAAATTCACCTCAGAGGCTGAGGCAGATAATTAGGGATGAAGATGCTAAGGTGCCATCTGGGCTCGTTCAAAGCTCTGAAAAACATCTGGAAACCTGTTTGCTATCCCAGAGCGTGCTAGCCAGAAGGTAAGGGACACGTTCAATCTGCTTGGTGAATTTAGTTATCTATAGAGGGGCTCCTTTGGGGATGACCCCCAAGGGGTCCTCCTCAAGGGTTACATAGTGCCCGTGGGGCCGCTAGTGGGCAGCTGAAGCCATTAGGAGTCCTGGATGTGGAACAGGCATCTGTGGAACAGTTGCTAGTTCAATGGCTCTCCTCTTCTGCCTTCTCCATACCCCAGTTCTATGTATAAATTCCTTCAGTGAAATCTGATACCAGTTACCTCAAGTGCATTCTGTGGCCTTAGAGAACCAAGGTTGCAACAGCCTCCATCACCCAGATCTCCCTCACTCGGGGCTCCCTCACAGCCTCCCTCACTCAGAGCTCCTTCGCCACTTGGATATTCTGAGTTTTCCTTCCTCTGAGGACTCATGGGATAACAGCCTCCAGCTGTTCTTAATGTCAGGCCTGGAGAGGGTGGAGAGACCTCAGCCATCAGAGGGCGCAGGACTCTCCTTCAGGAACTGACCTTGTGGTTTCCTCTCACCTTGTGCTTCCAGGTAGAGTGGGGGGTTAATGGTGTGATGATTAGTTGGCTGAGGGGAGCAGGGAGTTTTTGTGGGGGAGGCGGAGGTCACTGGCATCTTCAGAGGTGGGATGGTGGCATCCTGAGCAAATTCCTTTCTTCCAGGATTTTCCCAAAGATCTTGGCCACCTCCAGGGCACAGCCCCAGTGGATGGTGAGCCCATAGCCTCCGTGGCCATAGTTGTGGATGACCTGGGAGAGGCAAGAGAGAAGGTCCCTAGAAGATTCAGGAGCTTCCTGAAGTATCCTAGGTAAGCCTGGTGGTACCAGAGCTCCTCTTGGTACCATCCCTGGTGGGATATGGGAACCCCTGGAAGGGTAGTCAGGGGGAGTGTTTGGGGAGTTGGAGGTCAACACCCTAGACTCCTCTTCTGTTTAGGAGGCAGACCTGCTTTAAGCACTCAACACAGAAAAAGTAGAATCACCTGGAACTTGAGGTCTGAGATTCCCCCCACCACATCAAATTATTTGAAGTTCCCTAAATCACTTTCCTTGTTCCCATCCTGCTCCACACAGGATGTTAATAGGTAGACTCTTCTACCCACCAAAGAAAAGAAGGGGCGCTGTATGGATGGACCCTGGAGAGAGGCAAGACGCCAGGGGTCTTTTTCAAAGCTAAAACCATCAGCAGGGAGTTCAACTCTATCTGTGACTCTCCCCCCAACCCCACTGCTATACAGACACACACACGCATACACACACACACACACACACACATATGACCTCTCTACAGACAGACACACAACACTCTATGGACACATGACACATACACAAAACTTCTCTATACACCCCACCTCCAAAGGATCAGAATGAAGGAGGATGGGTGACCTAGATTCCTTCAGCCCAGGACAACCCTTGCCTTTTCAATAAGGCCAATTCCTAGCCCATGAGAGAGGACATGAGAGGGGAACCCAGAGAGATGATGGAGCAGCCACAACGTGGACATCTGGGAAATGGCTCTGGACTCAGATTCAAACCACATCCCAGCCTTGCCCCTCACCACTGGTCTGATGTAGGCAAGTTGACTTCCACTTCTGGGAACCCCAGTTTGCTCATCTGAAGCATGGGGTGAACAGTCCCTGTCCCAAAGAGCTGTAGGGGAGATTCAGTTAGGTCATTCTTGTCGTGGACACAAAGTAGATGCTCAATAAAGTCCCCTTTTCCTTCTATTCGACCACAGGCTCTAGCAAATTGAGGCACTGCCCTCTATGTAAACTTGAGCAGGCCCTTTACCATCACTGAGCCTCAGTTTCCCCATTTATAGAGGAGGGGATATTAGCCACCACTGCCCCCACCTGAGGTCAGCATGACTGTTCCCCTCAAAATGCCAGAGACTTCTTAGGAGTTGAGGGATGGCATTGCTTTCCTTGCCAGGAGAGCATACCTCTGTGTTTGAAGATCCAACATGAAGCTGTTCTCTTTCTAGTCGAACCTGGGGGCGTACTGGCCGGAAGCCAGTGCATTCACTAACAATTTTTGCATCCTGGAAAGAAAATTGTTGGTAATTCATCTCTGGATTTTTTTTTTCTGATGCCATTTTTAGGTGATAGAGAGTTAACTTTTGGAACTTCATTACCATCACCGCCACCACCACTATCATAGTCACTTTTGTTAATTACCACTAAGATCATCACCACCTTTATTGGCCACCAACATCATTACTATCCTACTACCATCTCACCACCAGTTCTATCAACTATCCCATCTTTATCAGTCACCGTCCCCACCAACCACCACCATAATATCGCCTCATCACTACCATTATCACCACTCTCAGCGTTTTCATCACCCTCAACAACACCAACCACTACTTCCATCCTTGTCTTCATGACCATCACTATTGTTATCACCACTAGCAGGCAATTGTGAAAACTGAGATTTCTGCAACAAATACATCTGCTCCTTGTGAAGACAGACTAAGGTTTTTAAGGGATGTCACCTCAAGAGAGAGCAACTCTTAGCCATGACCAGATAGGTTTCATCAACCCACAGCAGGACTTCCCTGTACATTGTCAAATTCGGGTATAATCCAGAGTCCCTTGTTGGAATTATTTTGTCCAGTTATCCCAGTCATGATATCTTCCCATCTTCAAGTGTCCTTATGATCATCAAACTGCTAGGATCCTGGTCTAGGGCACTGATATCTCTCCCCACCTTACCTTCAGTGTGGGCTCCAGTCTGCAGCAGCCTTCCCAAATGGTGTTGTGGTCCTGGATATTGTTTGTCTCACTCCAGTTCCCCAGCTGGAAGATGCCTCCAAGAGTCACTGCCTGGATCCTTGATAAAAGTGGGCAGGGTCAAGGATGAAGGAAAACGAAATCTTTGAGATAACGGGGGGGAGGGTCATTGCCATGCTCACCCTTACCACCATGTTTGCCTAAATCAACTTCAACATTATCATCCCACAGGTATCAAAAACAGATTTATGGTTACCAAAGGGAAACATAGCGGGGAGTGATAATCAAGAGCTTGGGATGAACACACACACACTACTATATATAAGATAGATAACTAACAAGGACCTACTGTGTAGCACAGGGATGTATAACCTATTGTGTAGCAACAGTTTATTGCAGACTACTCAATAGTCTGCAATAATCTATATAAGAAAAGAATCTAAAAAAGAATGAACATATGTATATGTATAGATGAATCACTTTGCTATATACCTGAAACTAACACAATATTGTAAATCAACTATACTCCAAAAAAATTAAAATATTAAATAAACTTAAAAGAACATTATAATCTCTGCTAATAATACCATCAAAAAGAATAAAATACCTAGGAATAAACCTACGTAAGGAGGTAAAAGACCTGTATTCAGAAAACTATAAGACACTGATGAAAGAAATCAAAAATGACACAAACAGATGGAGAGATATACCATGTTCCTGGATTGCAAGAATCAATATTGTGAAATGACTATACTACCCAAAGCAATCTACAGATTCAGTGCAATCCCTATCAAATTACCAATGGCATTTTTTACAGAACTAGAACAAAAAATCTTAAAATTTGTATGGAGACACAAAAGACCCCGAATTGCCAAAGCAATCTTGAGGGAAAATAATGGAGCTGGAGGAATCAGACTCCCTGACTTCAGACTATACTACAAAGCTACAGTAATCAAGACAATATGGTACTGGCACAAAAACAGAAGTATAGATCAATGGAGCAGGATAGAAAACCCTGAGATAAAGCCATGCACCTATGGTCAACTAAGCTCTGACAAAGTAGGCAAGGATATACAGTGGAGGAAAGACAGTCTCTTCAATAAGTGGTGCTGGGAAAACTGGACAGCTACATGTAAAAGAATGAAATTAGAACACTCCCTAACACCATACACAAAAATAAACTCAAAATAGATTAAACACCTAAATGTAAGACTGGACACTATAAAACTCAGAGGAAAACATAGGAAGAACACTCTTTGACATAAATCACAGCAAGATCTTTTTTGACCCACCTGCTAGAATAATGGAAATAGAAACAAAAATAAACAAATGGGACCTCATGAAACTTAAAAGCTTTTGCTTTTAAGCAAAAGCAAACTATAAACGGCAAAGGAAAGTATAAACAAGACAAAAAGACAACCCTCAGAATGGGAGAAAATATTTGCAAACAAATCAACGGACAAAGGATTAATCTCCAAAATATATAAACAGCTCATGCAGCTCAATATTAAAAAAACAAACAACCCAATCAGAAAATGGGCAGAAGACCTAAGTAGACATTTCTCCAAAGAAGACATACAGATGGCCAAGAGGCACATGAAAAGCTGCTCAACATCACTAATTATTAGAGAAATGCAAATCAAAACTACAATGAGGTATCACCTCACACTGGTTAGAATGGGCATCATCAGAAAATGTACAAACAACAAATGCTGGAGAGGGTGTGGAGAAAAGGGAACCCTCTTGACTGTTGGTTGGAATGTAAATTGATACAGCCACTATGGAGAACAGTATGGAGGTTCCTTAAAAAACTAAACATAGAATTACCATATGACCCAGCAATCCCACTACTGGGCATATACCCAGAGAAAACCATAATTCAAAAAGACACATGCACCCCAATGTTCATTGCAGCACTATTTACAATAGCCAGGTCATGGAAGCAACCTAAATGCCCATCGACAGACGAATGGATAAAGAAGATGTGTCACATATATACAATGGAATATTACTCAGCCATAAAAAGGAACAAAATTGGGTCATTTGTAGAGACGTGGATGGACCTAGAGACTGTCATACAGAGTGAAGTAAGTCAGAAAGAGAAAAACAAATATCATATATTAACGCATACATGTGAAATATAGAAAAATGCTACAGATGAACTGGTTTGCAAGGCAGAAATAGAGACACAGATATAGAGAACAAATGTACGGACACCAAAGGGGGAAAGCATGGGTGGTGGTGGGGGGGATGAACTGGGAGATTGGGATTGACATATATACACTAATATGTATAAAATAGATAACTAAGAAGAATCTGCTGTATAAAAAAAATAAAATTCAAAAAAATAATCACTGCAATTGCCATTGTCATTACCATCAAACACCACCACCTCCACCATCACCATTAACATCACTATCATCATTGTTGTCCCTTCTAATGTACAGCATAGTAATGATAGTTAACAATACTGTATTATGTACTTGAAAGTTGCTAAGAGAGTAGATCTTTAATGTTCTCACCACACCCACAAAAAAACTATAGTTATGTGGTTGATGGATGCGTTAACTAACCTTATTGTGATAATCATTTCACAATATATACATATATCAAATCATCGTGTTGTACATTTTAAATGTACACAATGTTATATGTCAATTATATCTCAATAAATATGGGAAAAACATTGTCATCTCCATCAACAACATCATCTTCACTACTGCCTTCTTTGCTACCATTAATATATCACCATCAATCCCATTCACCATTTCCACCACCACCATTAGCATTGCCATTGATACCATCATCTCCGCCACACCACTAACATCGCCATTGAGGCAGTCAGCACAGTCACAACATTAACATGGCCTTTGAGACTGTCATCTCTGCCATATTATTAAAAGTCATCATTGATAAGTGTCATCTTCATCAGCACCAACTGCCACCCCCAACTCCCGCTCACCACCACCATCAACACTGATCTCCTCTTCTGTAACAATACTATCTCCACTACCACCATTCCTCTATCCACATTATTATCATCATCAACCCCATCACCACCACCATTATTGCTGTTCACAACACTGCTGGTGTCACTGCCATCACATCCACTACCTTTGTCTCCAGCATCCCCACTACTGTCATCCCAGATTATGTTCAAGATAGAAGCCAGGAGCCCAGGGGAATTCCCTGGTGGTCCAGTGGTTAGGACTCTGCACTTTCACTACCGAGGGGCTGGGTTCGATCCCTGGTCGGGGATCGCACAAGCCGCGCGATGTGGCAGTTAAGGCTGAGTCCTGCCTTCCCAGAGGTTTAACGGCTCAACCTCACTTAAAAGCATTGGAGGAAAAAACCTGAAAAGACTTAAGAAAGAGCCCTGGAGCAGGCAGCAGGGGCATAAAAAGAGCAGGAAGGTGCCCCCTCTTCTGACCTACAATATCAGATTTTTACCCTGGGATGATGTATGGGGACTTATAGATGCCTCTCTCTGGGTCATGGGTGAGAATGAAGTGCTTCATCCATGGGGCATCCACCTGTTGATTGAAGACAGAGAAGTCTCATCAGAAGAGTTAAATCAGTGGGCTCCCATCGCCTGCTCCCCTCTATGACCAGATGTTCTGACAACAGCGGCAAAGTCATTCCGTAGCCCTCAATGACCCCTCTGTCCCAAGTCTGCACCAGACTGCTTGCTTTTGTAGGAAGAGCTGCCCTGATCGAGAGCTACCCCAGTCCCTGAAGCATCACACATTCTCATCCACAGAAAAGCCCAACACGTGTAAATGCACGTATACATTAGCCCACCTCGGGAACACACATACCTATGAATACACTCCAGTACTCACATGGGCACACACACCCACAAATAGGCATGCCTCAGGCACATGCACACATACACAGAGCTGGTGTGGAACAATGTTTACACACCTGGGCTCTTAAACCAGGTTACCTGTTCTAATCCCAGTTCCATCACTTACTGTGATGTGAACTTGTGCAAGTTACTTAATTCCTCCGTGCCTCAGTTTCCCCATCTGTAAGATGGCGATGGTGATGTGATAGTACCCATCTCAAAGGGTTGCAGCAAGGATCAAATTAATTAACACAGTGAAGTACTTGGGTCTGTGTCTGGCACTTAGTAGGCATTCCATAACTGTTTGCTCTTTTTAATATGGCAGGCATATGCAGCTTCCACATATGGACAAACACACACACACACACACACACACACACACACACACACACACACGCTTTACTATTAAGAAGAACCTCACCCAAGAAAGAGTATGTTTGGGAGGGTCGTGTTGGTTCTTCTTGTTTCTTTAACATGCAAATTCCCTGAACACTGGGGGGTTCCTCTAACAGATGTCCCCCGATTCAGCCTCTATCCTTGGAGATGAAATAAAGAGGCAGAAACAATCTGACAACAAAAGCTCATCCCTCACCTTCAGACTCACCTTAATGATCTGCCCCCGGCCTGGCTGCAGCAGGGGATCTGGTTGCAAAGCCCCAGCCCATACCCCAGTGCAGTTGATAATCACATCAGCGCCTCCTCTTGCCACCTGGTAGCAACCAACAGGGCAGGTGGGATGGGAGGGGATGAGGACCTTAGTATCCCTTGCATCCTCCCAGCCTGCAACTCTCTGCTCCCTGTGGAACAGCCAGGAGGGGACTCAGTGAGGAACCCATGGACCTGCCTCCAAATTCCGCTCTGCCATTTACCTACTGTGTGACCTCAGAAATGTCCCATCACCTCCTCAAGTTTCAGATCAGATTCCTTAGCTATAAAATGGGGCTGGTAACATCTGTTCATAGTGTGCTGTGAGGCTCCAGTATGACTCTGCCTATAAAAGTGTTTGGAAAAGAATACTACGGAAGGGGGAAACCTAGAAGAAGTCAGAAAGGACACAGAGATAGTCTTCTCCCTCCTTCTGACTCCTTTCTGTTTCATTCTCTTGTCTTCTGCTCTGCCAAGACATCTGAGGAAGGCACATTGGAAGCCCCAGCTCCGTGCATTGTATGGGAAGCTCCACAGCCCAAGGATGTAGCAACGTGGGCACCCAAACTCCCAGCCCAGCCCCAGTGACTCCCCTCACAGGTCAGTCCTGGGTCACACTGCTATTTTTCATGAGCCAGTGTTTGCCACACTGGGCTGTGAGCCCCTTGGGATTGAGAACTGTGTCTAAGTCAAGTATGTATTCCAAGTGCCCCTCACGGCTTGACCTAGAGCAGATGCTCGTACACGTTAGTGGCTGCAAGTACAAGAGTCTTCCATGTGCCAAGCACTGCTCTGGGTACTGAGATTGAGTGAGGTCATACAGCAAAGCTCCTGGTATATAGCCAGTACCTGCTGATGGTAGCTGCTACTGTCATTATTAATGATGGTGGTGTCACTCTGGAGGTAAGTCAGTGGAGGGCCTTGACTTTGTAGGAACATCATCCCAGATGTTGGTAAGAAGCAACCAAGCATCCGGAACTTGGGTGTGTGGTACAGCTGATATTGAGAAGAGGCAGCCAGCTCTCTGGCCCTAATACTCACTGAGGCTCAGATATAGATATAGCCCCTAATGGCCACCATGATCCCACTGTCCCTTTGCTTGTGACACCAACATCAAGGCAGAATGCCTGAGTCCTTCTGGGATTAAAAATAGACCTAGAATCTGGGACAGACCTCAAAGGGATGCTAGGAGCCTGAGAAGGGGCCCCCCAACCCTGCAACAGGAAGCAAAGGCCTCCCCTCTTCTCCTCTCTCCCACATCCAGCCCCTTCCAGCCCAGCAGCTCACCTCCTCAAAAGACTCCACCTTCCTTAGGAGGAATTTCACTCCTCTCTCAGTTAACCTGGGGTGATCAAACACATAAAAAAAATCCAGTATTCAGTTCTCTGTCCCATCCCTCCAAGAGGATGGCATGGGGGACATTTCCCAAAGAACCTCTTGTGGATGTTAGTCCCACAGGATGCTTCTTGAGAATATGGCTGTGTAGTCCAGTTCATGAGCACCTTGACGGACTAGTGGTCCACGAAATGTCCCTTGGGAAACCTGAGATGGTCCAAGCCCCATGCTGGGCAGATGGAGATGGGAGAAGGGCCTTGCTGAAAGTCGTACAGTGAGTCTATGATGGGATTAGGACTCAAACCCAGGCCTCTTACTACCACCACCCTGCTTTGTATTATCAAAGGGAATGAGATGCAGGGTGGAGGAGAGGCAGGGTTGGGCCAAAGGCGAATTACTTCTTTATCTGAAGCAGAGCATGAGGAAGGAGGTGGGCTGGGGACACCCACCCCTCCCTAAATTTCACAGAGAAAAAAATGTATGTCACTGTTAGAAATATAGTAGAAACATTAAAAGAATAGGAAGTAAACCACATGCAAGTTAAAGCATAATATCAGGGTTATTTTATCCACATGGTTTCCTCAAGATAGAAAATCTGGGAGCATTCTTTCCTGGAAGGGGCTGGATAAGAGTCATAAGTGTCCCAAGGTTAGGAGACATAACCATGTTTTAATACAATGGTTTCCAAACCTGGCTGATAATTACAATCACTCAGGGAACTTCTTACAATACAAATTTCTGAGCCCCACTCCAGAGAATCTGATTCAGTGGATATAAAGTGAGGTCCTGAAATCTATATTTTTAAAAACCTCCCCAAGTCATTTGATAAAAGCCACCATCCAGGGGCTTCCCTGGTGGCGCAGTGGTTGAGAGTCCGCCTGCCGATGCAGGGGACATGGGTTCGTGCCCCGGTCCGGGAAGATCCCACATGCCGCGGAGCGGCTGGGCCCGTGAGCCATGGCCGCTGAGCCTGTGCGTCCGGAGCCTGTGCTCCACAACGGGAGAGGCCACAACAGTGAGAGGCCCGCGTACCACACACAAAAAAATAAATTAAAAATAAATAAATAAATAAATAAATGTTAAAAAAAAAAAAAGCCACCATCCATTCCAGTTTTTTTTAAATCTTAATAAAATAATAATATATAGGAAATATATGGAATCTTCCTTAATATGAATGTATGTGAATATGAATACAAATTGTATCTCTCAAGCTAATGTTTGCCAATTTAGAACACTACAAGATTCCTATCAACATAAGGAACAAGACAGGGACATCCTCTATCATCTGTATTAGTTAGTGTTATTCTAGAGGTACAGCAATTAGACAAGAAAAAAAAAATGAGGTATAAAAATAAAAACCGACTTCCCTGGTGGTGCAGTGGTTAAGAATCCTCCTGCCAATGCAGGGGACACGGGTTCGAGCCCTGGTCTGGGAAGATCCCACATGCTGCAGAACAACTAAGCCCATGTGCCACAACTACTGAGCCTGCACTCTAGAGCCCGTGAGCCACAACTGCTGAGCCTGCATGCCACAGCTACTGAAGCCTACATGCCTAGAGCCCGTGCTCTGCAACAAGAGAAGCCGCTACAATGAGAAGCCTGTGCACCGCAATGAAGAGTAGTCCCTGCTCACCGCAGCTAGAGAAAGCCCGCGCGCAGCAAGGAAGACCCAATGCAGCCAATAAATAAATTAATTGATAAAAATTTTTTTAATTAAAAAAAAAACAACTTATGTTTTGTAGATGATGTAAATATATCTGGAAAACTTAAGAGAATCTATTTAAAGCTATTACACAGCCATCACAGATTTTAGTAAGGCTGATAATAAATACTGTATCACATGTAAGAAGCTTTCCAGGTGGCTCCAACAAGGTGTGGAAGCCACTGTCTTAGTGCACAGAGGTGGTCAGGAACAAGGATAGCTCCCACCAAACCTAAAGGTTTTCATCAACATTTGGGGTTGGTCAATACAAAGACAAATCCCATGAACAATCATCCACTACAGCCCTGGTCCCTGAGAGGTGCTTTCCTCAAAGTGTAGCTGAAAATCTCACCTTTCCGTCAGCCACTGCAGATACTTCCTTCCCTCCAGAATCAGGCTTGTGTTGAACCAGCCATAGCTAGAGTCACAGTAGGCAAAAGGTGAGAATAAAGGATCAGAATCACAGCTATATTTGAAAGCTATCATATGGAGGTGGAAGCTGTCACATTCTTTGGGCCCCCAAAGGGTGGAGCAAGGACCACTGGGTGACATTCAAGGAGGAAGTGGTTTTCAGCTCAAAGCAAGGGAATATTTTGTATCAGACAAAGCCATTCCTGACATTGGGGTGTGCAAGTGGAGATTAATGTGCATCTGTAGAGAGGGTTTAGACATGGGGTGAGGTGAAGAGAGGACCAGAGAGGCATCAGGCTATAGCGAAAAGAATAGAGGGGTTTGGACTGGGTTGGAATCCCATTCTGGTCACTTGACCTGGGGAAGGGACTTGGCCTCTCTGAAGCTCAGTTTCCTCATCTACAAAATAGGATAGTGTTATGGAACTTCTGGGCTTGAGATCTATGATTCCGTATCCCCTACCTCCCTAGTCTAAGGTGCAGTTTGGGTGGGTGGGCTCTCTGAAAGAGCTGGACAGAGCACTGGGAGACCAGAGTATGGGGCTCTAGACCAGGGATGGAACAGGAAATTTGGTGCCTCCATGTTTTGGACAAGTCTATCTGAACTGTGGGGCCTCAGCTCCTTCACCCATGGCAGTAACCTTACCTGTACTCGGGAAACATGTCCAGCTCTCTCGGAGTCAGCTTCCGAAATCCCAGAACTACATCCTTCCAGTAAGGGTCCTTTAGAAGAAGAGAAGGCGGCACAGGGATGGATGAACATCAATAAGAATGATAATAACAAAAACTTATATAATGTTTTCTGTGTGTAAGTTGCTGTTCCAAGCATTTTACTCATACCAATCCAATAATCTTTACAACAACTCATTGAGGTAGATACTATTTTTAGTTCCATTTTGCAGATGGGCCCATTGAGGCTCAGAGAGGTTAAGTAACTTGTCTAAGGTCACACAGCTAATAAGTGGTGGAGCTGAGATTCGAACCCACACAGTTTGGCTTCAGAGTCCATGTTCTTAACCATGATGCTATATGAAGGGTAAGAATAAGGCTGAGTGGGCTTCCCTGGTGGCGCAGTGGTTGAGAGTCTGCCTGCCGATGCAGGGGACACGGGTTCGTGCCCCAGTCCGGGAAGATCCCACATGCCGTGGAGTGGCTGGGCCCGTGAGCCATGGCCGCTGAGCCTGCGCGTCCAGAGCCTGCGAGTCCGGAACCTGTGCTCCGCAACGGGAGAGGCCACAACAGTGAGAGGCCCGCGTACCGCAAAAAAAAAAAAAAAAAAAAAAAAAGAATAAGGCTGAGGATGAGTGATAGGGTAAGGGGCATAAACAGAGGAGAAAAAAAGGGGCAACAGTGAAGGTCATCAAAGAATGAGAGTGGGAAGTAGCAGAGTCAGACAACCTGGGGGGAGATTTTGGCCTCACCACTGACCACTTTGAATTCTCTGAGACTCAGTTTTCTTATCTGTATAATGGAGTTAATAATCACTCTTGGAAGGTAACAGATAATGAAAGTAATACCTTAGCACAGTGCTAGACATTGAATAAACATTCAATGGGAGAACTGGCATGGGATTCTGGGCACCCAGCCAGACCACCCCCTCCAAACAACCTGAGAACATCCCCCATGGCTTTGCCTTTCATTCGAGCTGGGTTCAAATTCGATCTTTGCCACTTAAAGCTTTGTGAGTTCAAGTAAGTTACCCCAATTCTCGGAGCCTCTAGTTTCTCATCTGCAAAAGGAGGACAATGATAGCACTTACTTCCTGGTTATGATGAAAATTTAATGAGCCATTAGTTATAAAGTGGTTAGGACAGGGCCTGGCACATAGTAAGTACTTTAGAAGTCTGTGCCAGGGTGAGTGTTTTAGTCCATCTTGATGGGAAGTCCTGGAACCTCCAGGGGAGCAGGAAACCTTTTGGCTTCAGCGTCAAGTGCCTCCCACTCCAGGATGTGTCTGTATTTCACCCATACCACTCAAGAAGGGCTAGTTTCCCTGATTCATCAGAAGATTCTTTGGTCTCTGCCAATTTAATAACAAAGTTGAAAATGAAAATGATTTTGAAAGCAAAAATAGAAATTAAAGTAAACCTGTTTTGAACACAGGAGTCTTTGCCTAAGAGGCTCAAAGTACCACCCCCCACCCCCACCCGCTGCCACACTCTGGTCTCTGATCAAGGCTCTGCCCTATGGTTTATGGTCAGGGACTTCTCACTCACCGGAACGGCTTCACGGAAGAGGTTGTAGCCTGAGATTGGGGCCAGGCCCATGTCTGCAGCGTTGGGAGAACCGATGTGGCTCAGGAGATAGTTGAAGGTCTGCTGGTTCCAGTGCCTAGAAGGATCCCCCAGATCTCAGTCACCTAATGAAAGCTCCAAGGGTTGGCTTGCATGGGGCTGTGGTCAGGTTGGTGGGATGTGTCCAAATCCAGAAATCCCACGTTTACTCTGCAGTGCCCCAAATGCTACAGGTCTTCCCCCTCCCCAAACTTTCTACTATTTTCCCATTAATAGGATAGAGGAGAGGGGTAACAAAGGATGCTCCATCAACATAGAGAACAGTCTTGTGGTTGCCAAGGGGGAGGGGGTTGGTTGGGGGAGGGATGGAGTGAAAGGCTGGGGGATGGCAGATGTAAGCTATTGTATACGGAATGGATAAACAGCAAGGTCCTACTGTATAGCACAGAGAACTATATTCAATATCCTGTGATAAACCATAATGGAAAAGAATATAAAAAAAGAATGTATATATATATATATATATATATGTATAACTGAATCACTTCGCTGTACAGCAGCAATTAACACAACATTGTAAATCAACTATACTTCAAATTAAAAAAAAAAAAGGATGCTCCATCATAACTATTTGGAGCCTACCTCTGGCTTGGGATCACGTAGCTGCGAGTTTAAATGAAAGCTTTGACTGCTTGGGGGACTGTGAGCCCCGTGGTTCAGGCTCACTCTGGGCACCCCCCACTGTGAATGCCAGTGGCAGGCATCACTTACTGCTTCTGAACACTTTCTCTCCCCGCCGGGCACACAGCTCAACAACATTTCCTAGACTGCCTTGCAGATAGGTGTGACCATGTGGCTGCGTTCTTGCCAACTGACCCTAACGTCTCCTTCCAGGTGGTCCTCATGCTGTGCTCCTTCTACAGGCACTGGCCCATGGGAACATCAGAAGCCACAAGGAGGATGGCAGAGCCATGAGATGGAAGGAGCCTGGGCCCCTGAATTGCCACCTACTGATCAGGAATACTGGTTTTGGAATTTATGGGCATGAGAATGAAACTTGTGTTTGAGCCGTTACTCATTTGAGGGTTCCTTTGTTGAAGCAGCTGGTGGTTTCTAAACTGACACAGTGACCTCTGCCACTTTGCTAAACTTGAACGTCCATCCACCCACTTAGAGGCGTTCCTGATGGACAGATGCATTGAGCATCCACAGCCACCCGGTTTAGGTGAGGGATGGAGACAAAGCCTCCATCTGTCTGGCACACATGGCTTCTTAGCCTTTCGGCCACGATCAAGTATAGCATCTGTCTGGCCCACAGCAGGGACGATATTTATGCGTATTGTCTTTATAGTATGTCAGGCCAGAGCCTCCACAAAGGGTTGTAATTGGTGACCGGAACCCTGAGAGGGAACATCCTCTCTGCAGACTCAGCCCCTCTGGCCCCAGGCCACCCTCTGGGACCCTCACTCACGCCTCCTGTGGGTTGCTGGGCTCGGAGAGGTAGGGCTGCCAGAGGCCGGCAGCCACATCAGTGTTGGTGAGCGGAGTGAAGCGTTCTGCGTAGACCTTCACATCCAGCGACTGCAGGACGGAGTGGTAGCACTCATGGATGCAGAGGGCGGTGGACAGCCCGATGACGCCCGCTCCGATCACTACCACACGCATCGTGCCAGCCTGCGGGAAGTCAGGGTTGAGGCATGCCACCACCACCATCGCTGCCATCCACTGACGGCTTAGAAGATGCCAGACACCGCCCAGCCCTTTTTATACTCGATTCCCTCAGTGGCCCTTACACACGGGAAAACTGAGGCACAGAGAGGCAAAGCAACTTGCCTAAGTTCACACAGCCAGTAAGTGATGCAGCTTTCTCTGGGGACTCTCCTCGAATACCCTGTCCCCAGGCTGGGAAAAAAAAAAGGGCCCAGCAGAGTGCCTGGCCAGCTGTAGTCTGGTTAGTCTAATGGTTAGGACAATGGGCTTCAAATCTCAGATCTCAACTCTGCTCCCTGCTGGCCATGACTTTGGCCAAGATGCTTCTCAAACCTCAAATTCTTTTTCTGGAAAATGAGAAAAATAACTCATGCCCCGGAGAGTAGATGGGAGTTTTCCACAAGATGGCAAATGTAAAAAGCTTAACACAGTGTCTAGTGCAGAAGAAGTGACTTCCTGACATTTGCGGAGCACCTACTGTGTGCCAGCCCCTGCACTAAGCGCTTCCCAAGTGTCATTTCATCTAAGTGTCCCACATTCTTAGAAAGTAGGGGTTGGTGTTATTGGCCCCATTCTACAGATGAGGAAACGAAGGCTCAGAGAGGTGGAGTAACTTACCTGAAGTCACACAGCCAGTAAATGGTGCTGCCAGGATTTAATTTTAATTCAAGTAAACTTGATACACACTGCACACCTAGTGTGTGCTAAGCTGGCAGCTAGTGGATGCAGCTGTGAGCAAGTCAGATGCAATGTCTGGCCTCAGAACTCAGATCTTCAGCACATCCCCTCCAGGCCTGCCTTGGGGTGCTTGGCTGGCTGGGTCCTCAGAAGTTTAGAAGACCTACCAGCTTTTGACCTTGAAGCTACTTGGGCCTGCACAGCAGGGAAATATTCTGCAGGCTCCTGCTAAGGCAGAACAAGGGGACTTTTTGTGCCCGGAAGGGCCAAATTCAACTTTCCCTCCTCTCTGCTCACAGCTCTCCTCCCACAGACCTCGCCTCCTGGCAACTGCGGCCCATGGCCCTGAACGGCAGGACATTCTCAATATGTCCTAGTTTTGTAAAGGGGAAAATGGCTCCAGCCCACAAGAACTGGACTCTGTTGGGGTTTCAGCAGCCAAGTTGGAGATAAAACCAAAAAATGGAAAAGCTTCGTTGCTCTGGGTGATTCTGCTTCCAGACTCGAGCCTGGGCTTAGTTGCAGGGGGACCCTTTCAGAGACCCCTCGCCTCCTCCCCCATCCTTTGCCTCAGGAGATGCGATCTCCTCAGCTGTGGAATAGGGTTAACCCCATCTCATGGGGTCAGCCTGAAGATTCAATGACTCGCCTGGTCAAGGTTCCTGGTACAGGGCCTGGCCTCAGTCTGTGGTGGCCTGCTTCTGTCCCCTAGCACCTTGAAAATAACAATGGGAAAAACACTGGCTGTGGAGGAGGGGAGAGGAAGGAGGGAGAGGCAGACCTGGCTTCACTGCCGGCTTGCTGTGTGACCTTGGCCAAGTTACTTCCCTTCTCTGGGCTTTCTGTCTCTGCATATCCTCTGGAGATTTGACCACTTTTTTTTTTTTTTTTTTTTTTTCGGTACGCAGGCCTCTCACTGTTGTGGCCTCTCCCGTGCGGAGCACAGGCTCCAGACGCACAGGCTCAGCGGCCATGGCTCACAGGCCCAGCCGCTCCGCGGCACGTGGGATCCTCCCAGACCGATGCGTCCCCTGCGTCGGCAGGCGGGCTCTCAACCACTGCGCCACCAGGGAAGCCCTTGACCACTTTGACATTGACAGTAAGAAGGCAGGAATGGAGGGTTTTCCTGTATTTTCCAAATTCCCCATAATGAACCCAGGAGGCGGTGTGGCTTGGAGAGGTGGCAGTAACAGCCCAGGCTGGGGGTTAGACAGCCTGGCTCTGGCACACACCAGCTGTGTGACCCTGGGTAAGTCACTTCATTTGACTGAGCGAGAGGTTTCTGAGCAGGGAGAAGGAGACTTCAGACCGAAGCCATCACATGGCACGTCTCCAATAACAAGGCTGTGGCAAAGCCTCTGGTTAGAAATGGTGGCACATGCCCAAGAGAAGATCATGAGGGGGGGACCCAGAGGAACTTCTAGAACCAACTGGCCAAGACAAAGAGGGACAGGTAACAGCATAGGGCTCAGTTTCTCCAATGTCTAAAATTCTAAAGATAAGCAAGATGGCATCGTGCAGAAGGGGAAACTGAGGTTCACAGAAGGGGAACCACTCAGTCAAAGTCACATGTTTGTGATCAAAAAATTTGTAGAGTCTTGGGGTTTAAAAATCTCTGTGAAAGAAAAGACCTGGCAGTGGGGAGATTACAATAGCAGCTGCTAGCTTTTCAACTTCTAGTATGTGTTACTCATTGTGCTAAGAACTTGACATGTGGGACTTTCCTGGCAGCACAGTGGTTAGGAATCTGCCTGCCAATGCAGGGGACATGGGTTTGAGCCCTGGTTCGGGAAGATCCCACATGCCACAGAGCAGCTAAGCCCATGCGCCACAACTACTGAGCCTGTGTGCCACAACTACTGAAGCCCTCGTGCCTAGAGCCAGCCCGTACTCCGCAACAAGAGAAGCCACCACAATGGGAAGCCCGTGCACCACAACAAAGAGTAGCCCCCGCTCGCCGCAACTAGAGAAAGCCCGCGCGCAGCAATGAAGACCCAATGCAGCCAAGAATAAATAAATAAATAAATAAATAAAATTGACATGCATTATCTACTTTAATCTTCTAACAACCCTCAGGGTTGTCCTTATGCCCATTTTACAGATGAGGCAACTGAGGCTTAGGCACCAGCTGGTGAGAAGCAGAGCCCAGGCCGGCCTGACTCTCAAGGCTGTGTGCTTACACCCCGTGCTAATCCCACTATTTGAAAAACCATCAAGTCAAGCAGGCGAAGAAAAACAGTCAAGGCTTCCGAGTCCTGCGTTGAAAAAAAACACGAAATACAACGAGTACAGGAATTTTATTGTGTTGGTGGTAGGCATAGAATTGAAAAGGGAAAATGTGTGTCCTAAGTCAATTATCTTAGTTAAATAAATGAATCAGATTTGATACTGATTGTAGCAACCATGTGTGTGTGCATGCATTTAAGTGGAATATAAATGCATAAGATTCTTATCAGAATTGGCAGTCAGACTGTAGGATGTGACAGACCCATCCTCGGGTAAAATCATTCATGCATGTGGGTAATGAACTCCTGGACTCGTCTGCACACAGCTCTGTTATCATTCAACCATTTGCTTGTTGTTGCTGACGTTTTTATTAGTGTTGCAGTTTTCTGCTTTATGCCATTACTTCAAACAAGCATGCTTGGAGTGTGCATTCAGGAAGATGCAAACAGCTGAAGTTATTACGTGTGCTTGTGTGTGTGTGTGTGTGTGTGTGTAATTGTAATGTCTATGTATTTGTGGAGTAGGAAGGGAATTTTGGCTGTCTGCCACTTGCCAGACACATAGATGCAGCACAGACATCCTCTTACTTTATCCTCTCAACTGCTCTAAGAAGTTCTATGGACGCAGGACTGAGGTTCAGGGAGAGGAAGTCACTCCCCCAAAGTCACACAGCCAGTGTGGGATAGCGTTCGGATCTGGACCCAGTTCTATCTGAGCTTTTCTGTGCTGCGCCATAGAGCTCTTTAGGCGGCCGGCAAGAAATTGGCGGCCGGCAAGAAATTGGCAGCTGACACCTTCCGCTTACTTTTCAGTCTTGTATTTGTTTGCTTATAAGTTCCCTTGTCCCTAGAACGAACCTTGAAGCAGCTCATGCCTTTGATGGCTACATGTGCAAAAAATAGGAAAGACTTGCTTTTTAAAAAAAAATCAACAAGTTACGGGTGAGGTATTTGAATGAATGTAATCAGCTCCGTGTGGCTAACTCCTGTGAAGCTTCAGAGTTTATCTGTAAAATGGAACAGATTCTGTAAACGCTGCAAAACCAGGCTACAATCTCCCAGCTCCCAGCCCCCCAAACAATAACAATGACCATTTATTGAGTACTTGCTATGTGCCAGTTCTGTGCTAAGCCCCTATAGTCATCACCTCTTTTCATACTCAGATTAACCCTGGAAGAGGTGAGTTATGACCCTTATCTTCCATATGAGGAAACTGAAGCTTGGAGAGGTAAAGGCACTTACCTGTGGTCCCTGCAAGATTGTCACTTCCGTCAGGCTCTAACGTGGACCTTCTCTGTCGACACTGGGAGGACACTCAGATCTGCTGTGCCACCACCCCTGCCCCCGCTCACCTGGCGTGCCAAATTTCTGGAGAAAAGAGGCAGCTGCTACGGGTGCAGGGTCCTATCTCCTAAAGGGAGGCTCCTGAGGCTGGGGCGTCCTGTCCTCAGCTGGGACTGGAGCTCAGGGTCAAAGTCTGAAGTTACGGACAGGGCACAGCAAGGGGTGGGGCTGGGCACCACACTGCTCTCAGGGGCTGGACCTGGACCAGGCTGGGAGACCTCACCTCCCCTCGCTCCGGTCCCTGAAAAGTTGCCTGGCTTTTCTGGCTGATCCTAAGTCCCTGTGGACAGGCCTTTGGGGAGGGAGGGAGAATGGATGGGGGTTCTTGGAGGGCTGATGGGCACAAGGTTTGTCTCCCGGGCCAGCTGGAGACGATCCTCTTTCTTCCCTCTTCCTGCTGCCACCCTGGGGGAGGGGAGTCTGCACAGTGGGAGTGGTCAGCCTGGCAGCCCCTGAGGTGAGGCCAGAGGTATAGGACAGGGGCTCCTAGGGCCAGCCAGCCAGCCTAATGCCATTCTGGGATGCTGGGTGGATGAGGCCAAGGAGAGATTCCAGGCGATGCCTGTTTGGGCTGTAAAGATGTGTCGCTCTTTCTCCTGTATCCCAGAGACACGAATGGCTGGATGCCAGGTCCCTCCTCTGCCAGAGCTAGACCTGGAGCAGTGATTATTAGAGCTCAGAGAGCATAAGGCTCCTCACCGTATGGATGGAGAGACTGAGGCCCAGAGAGAGGGACCAACCAGCCCTGGGTGAAGCATCCTTTGGGTCAGCTTTGAAGGTCCAGCCTGTAACCCCTTACCTTCGGCATTATCAAATAAAAATGTGCAGATGACATAAGAAAATGCATGCAAAATACTAGTGCATACTCTTTTCTCTAATAATAAAAAAGATGGGGTGAACTCCACCTTTTATTTATATGCTTCCATTTCATTTGACTTTTTTTTTTTACAATAGTCATGTGTCACTTTTATATCCCACAACCTTAGGGAAATTCCTTGTGCCTCTAATTCATTATGGGAACATTTAAAAGTTAACAAGAGCTAGCCAGATAACTTTATTCCCATTCCCATTCTAGCAATGATTTGTGTTTTGTGAATTTCAGTGTGCCAGTTCTAAATACTTTACCTGGATTATCTCATTTAATCTGGCAGCAGCCCTAATAGTAGGTGTCGTTATTATTAACTCTCTCTTCATAGTTGAGATTTAAAAACTTGCTCCCAGTATCCACTATAGCTAAAAATATGTCCATCCTATAACCCAGCAACCCTACTTTTATGTACATACCCAAGAGAAGTAAAGACATCTGCCAACCAAAAGGCTTGTACGAGAACATTCATAGTCCCAAAGTGGAATTAACCAAAATGTCTATCAGAATGCATAAACAAACTGTGTTTTCAGACAGTTCATGCCATGGAATATTATACAGCCAAGCAAAAATTAAATACTGCTATACACAACAACTGGGTGAATCTCACAATCACTACACTGAGTGGAAGAAGCCAGGCAGGGAAGAGCCCATACTGTGTGCTTCTATAGATGTGAAATCCAAGGAAAGGTGAAACTAACTGATGTGATAAAGGATATGGGAAGAATGATTACCTCTGGGGCACAAGGACATTTTCTGGGATGTTAGAAATATGTCCCTTAATCTGGGTAGTGGTAACAGAAGTGTATGCCTATGTGAAAAGTCATCAAGCTGCATATTTAAGATTAAGATGAATGGATTGACAAAATTAGAAAAAAAGAGTGGTGGGGGGGAGAGGGAGAAAGGTGAAGGAAAGAAGAAGGGAAGGAAGGAAGGAAGGAAGGGAGGAAGGGGGGAGGGGGAGAGAAGGAGAGAGAGAAAGAGAAAAAGAACTTGCCCATAATAATATGGCTCACAAGCCCAAATCTGAAGCCAGGTTAGGGTTCCCAGATCTAGCAAATAAAAATACAGGACAGGGCTTCCCTGGTGGCGCAGTGGTTGAGAGTCCGCCTGCCGATGCAGGGGACACGGGTTTGTGACCCTGTCTGGGAAGATCCCACATGCCGCGGAGCAGCTGGGCCCGTGAGCCGTGGCCGCTGAGCCTGCGCGTCCGGAGCCTGTGCTCCGCAGCGAGAGAGGCCATAACAGTGAGAGGCCCGCATACCGCAAAAAAAAAAAAAAATACGGGACACCCTGTGTTATATCTGGCAACCCTCACCCAGGCAGTCTGTGTCCAGAGGTGGAACACTCAGCCACCATCCTGGAGAGCTTTACTGAGAGTTGAGAAGGGTTCCAGGCACCCAGGACTCCCACACCCCAGAGCCGGAGGTGGGCCTTGGCTTCAGAGAGTCCTGTGCTGTGTGCAAAAAGCAAATTCAGTACAGTATTTAATATTGGAAAATGAAGTGGAGTGACACCCATTGTTTCCATGATCCAATCTATAGAAAGTAAAGTTTCACAGAATATTCTTGGCTCTTGGAATGAATAGAAGATATCCCCTTAGGAGGCATGTGAGATTTTTATCTTTATCAGAAGGGAGCATGAGTTTCCTTTTGTTTTGAAAAAAGGAGGACTTCCCTGGTGGTCCAGTGGTTAAGACTCCGTGCTTCCACTGCAGGGAGCACAGGTTTGATCCCTGGTCTGGGAAGATCCTACATGCCACGCAGCGTGGCCAAACAAACAAAAAAATGTTGAGAAACACTGAGCTGGTTGAATCTGCCCATTTTACAGTTGGGTAAAGTGAGGCCCAAAGAGCGGCAGGGTTGTGCCCGTAGTCCCACAGCGGTGTAGGGCTTACTCAGTCTGTTGATCACAGGGACAGTGATAAACTACTCTGAAGTCCAAAGTTCACTGATCATACTGATAGGAGGTTCCAGAAGGCCCCCAAAGGACCTTTGGAAGCAATTTCTGTTTATTTGGCTGGAGCTGTTGGAGTTGAAGATTCTTCTGACCCACTGGCTGGTTGATAATGACATGGCCTTCTAGCAGCTCTGAAATACACTCAGGCCAGGACAAAAGGATCCTTGGCTGGGAGAATTCTCTGCAGGAGGCAGAACTCTGTGGAGGGCCAGGTGAAGTTAGAGAATAACCAGTTAATCCCACACACCCACACATACATTCTCAGATGAAATTAGCTTTATTAGAACTTTTCTAAGTATTAACATCATCATAACCTCTGTAAATGTATAAAATACAGAAGGTAGAGAGAAGAAAGTACTAATCACCTGCTACCAACCCCCACACCAAGAAACAGGGGCCATTAACATTTTGGGTGAATGTCTCCAAACGTTAACATAAACATACCTGGGTGACAAAAATGGGCTTATGTTATACGTGCTGTTTTGACTTCCGTTCTGTTCTGTTACCAATATGGCATGTCCTGAACACCTTTCCATACAACTGTAGAACAACGGTATCCATTTCACACAGGTTACCGTTGTATGCGGATGTAACAATTTTTTTTAAAATTCTTGGATGTAACAATTTTTAAAGTCGGTCCCTATGGGGACTGTCCCTGTCATTTTTTGATATTACAAATATCCTAGATGCATTTCTTGGCACACCTGTCTATTTCCCTGGGGTTGAGTCCTAAAAATGGAATCATTTTGCCAAAGAGTTTGCACATTTAAAATATTGATCCATTTTGCCAGACAGCCCTCCAAAAGGACTCTATTAACCGACAAGTTTAAGGAGGCACGCACCCTCAGGTGCCCACCCTGTACTTGCACCATCCTGAGAGTGAGAGCCTCCTTAAATTTTGCACACATCCCCACTTGCCTCAGCCTAGTTCCAGCCCTGCTAATAAGACTGCAAATCTTTTCATACATTGATGGACCTTTAGATTTATTTCTTTATAAAGGCCCATTTTTGTCCCATTTTCCTCTTGAAGTATGTTGGCTATTTCTCTTATTAATTTGTAAGAACTCCCTTTATATTTATGGGTATTATCATTTTGTTGCAAAGATTTCCCCCAATTTGTCTGACATTCAAAGGTTTTAGAACTTTTTGGGCAGCAACATGGATGGGCTTAGAGATTATCTTACTAATCGAAGTAAGTCAGAAAGAGAGAGACAAATACCATATGCTATCACTTATATGTGGAATCTAAAATACGACACAAATGAACATATCTATGAAACAGAAACAGACTCACAGACATAGAGAACAGATTTGTGGCTGCCAAGGGGGAGAGGGGTGGGGGAGGGAAGGATTAGAAATTTGGGTTTAGCAGATGCAAACTATTATATAGAGAATGGATAAATAACAAGGTCCTACTGTTTAGCACAGGAAACAATATTCAATATTCTGTGATAAACCATAATGGAAAAGAATATTAAAAAAAGAATGTATATATATGTATAACTGAATCACTTTGCTGTACAGCAGAAAGTTACACAACCTTGTAAATCAACTATATTTCAATTAAATAAAAACCTTTTTGGAGTCAAATCTATTCATCTTTTTGTTTTTCCCTTTTATGTTTTCTGCAATTAATGTCATATTTAGAAACCTTGCATCCCCTCCCCTCTCTGTCCCATTTTAGAAATTACTCATGCAGACTTTCTAGAACTTTTGAGAGTTTTTTTTAACACTGAAATATTTGATTCATATGGAATTAATTTTGGAGAAAGAAGGGGGTTAAGGATCCAGCTTGACTTGCTAGACAATGGCACCAAAACTGTTAGTTGACTCACTCATATTTTCTCAACTGATACTTCCCTGCTTTTATTATTCACTAAACTTTCCTGTGTGTTTGGGTCTATTCCTGGACTCTCCATTCATCTGTCTGTGGCTTTCTAAACCAGTGCTCATGCTGTTTTAATTTCTGCAGCTTTGTCACATGTTTTAATATCTGGTAGGACAGATTCCTTCTTTCTACTCTTCCTTTTTGGTGACTAGTGATTAAGACCAGGGACTCTGGAGTCAGGCAGGCAGACTCAGCTAGTACCCCAACCTTGCCCTCTCTACCTGTGTGGTCTTGGGCTGGTACTAAAGGAAACCAGAGAACAATCGGGAAGGCACATGGCAGGAGGTCCAAGAGCACATGTTAGTGTCAAACACACACGAGGTCAACCCGAGCTCCATTCCTCATGGTCCCCAGAATCTCAGACAAGTCTCTTTTTGAAACTTTATATGTAGAATTTGTGGTAGGGGGTGGGGGGAGGGAAGCTAATAACATTTTCTTGCTATTGGAAAAATTAAATAACAAGGGACTTTGCCCCTATTGTGGAATTAAGATGAAATAGTGATTGAAGAGGACACGATGCACAGTATATGTTCAATAAATGTGTTATAAAACAAAATTCAACTGACTAAAATGTTAAAGCTCTAGTTGGCTTTAGTCAACGATTTGTGAATTGGGCAGTATCCAATCTAGCAGATAGAAAGGAGTTCCCAGGAGCTATACAAAATGAAAGACTTGTATAAGTAGAAGGGAGCAGGAACAAGGAAGTTATACTGAGCAGAAAAGCAGATTGGATATTGCAAGGTCACTTTTCTTTAGGGGATGGCAGGGATTTACCAGGCAGATAACCTAACTAGTGCTGATCAGGTGATTCCTGGCTGGCTGATTTAAGATTCCATTTCTGGGAAACACAAAACTGTAATTAAAATGCAGTTTGGTGATGTGGGGCTTAGTGTAAATGACTCCATTTTGGGCTTGTTGTCTTGTCTTTAACAATTGTCATCTCATTCAGTTATCTCTTATCGATCCCTTATACCCAAAAACATCAGGTTGGGATTTTCATGGGAATTGCATTGAATTTAACTTAGAGTGATTGATAATTCTACTATAAAGTCTTCCCCTGCCAAAAAAAAAAAAAAGAAAGAAAGAAAAATCCTCTCCATCTCTCCATATATGTCTTCTTTTTGTTCTTTGGTAGAGTTTTATAACTCTTCATATTTTTCTTCCAAAACTGGGATGCTACTGTCATATAGTGATTGGTAACATACTTTATTTCCCCCAACTTAATATTTCATGAAACTGTTTCTCCAGTAGTGCATTATATTGTAACATATATATATATATATATATATATATATATATATATATATATATTTTTTTTTTTTTTTTTTTTTTTTTTTACAGTACACGGGCCTCTCACTGTTGTGGTCTCTCCCGTTGCGGAGCACAGGCTCCGGACGTGCAGGCTCAGCGGCCATGGCTCACGGGCCCAGCCGCTCCACAGAATGTGGGATCTTCCCGGACCAGGGCATGAACCCATGTCCCCTGCATCGGCAGGCGGACTCCCAACCACTGCGCCACCAGGGAAGCCCAAGTGGTCCCATTCTTATCCCCATTTTACAGAGCAAGAAAGTGAGTCTCAGAAGAAGGAAACACCTGACAGCTCCAAAGTCAGGAGGCCAGTTTGAACCAGGCAGATCCCAGGACCGCCACACCTCCCTGGTGGGGTTGTCATGGTGATTCCTCTGCTCAAATGTCACCTTGTCCAGAGGCTTCCCTGACCACTTGCCTAAAGAGCCCCTTCCACCACCCTCTCCCCCAGACTGATTTTTACTACTTGACATCATATTTCATTTATTTGACACTGATCTGTGCATGTCATGTTCTAAGAACTTTACTAACAGGGATTCATTTAAAAATGACATATTTAAATATGAATATATTATATGAATATATTAGCATATGTTATAGTAAATATATTTACTTTTTTTTTTTTTTTTTTTTTGCGGTACGCGGGCCTCTCACCGCTGTGGCCTCTCCCGCTGCAGAGCACAGGCTCCGGACGCGCAGGCCCAGCAGCCATGGCCCACGGGCCCAGCCGCTCCGCGGCACACGGGATCCTCCCGGACCGGGGCACGAACCCACGTCCCCAGCATTGGCAGACGGACTCTCAACCACTGCGCCACCAGGGAAGCCCATATTTACTTTTTTGTTTGGCTATATCTCCTACCTGATTGAACACCACCCAATTATATTCATATATTCATTTAAATATTCATATAGTATATGAATATGCTATATTTATTCATCTTTATATGCATATATTAGCATATGTTATAGTAAGTCTATTTACTTATTAGTTGTTTGGCTATATCTCCCCCTTGATTGGACACTGCCCAAGGACAGTGACTCTTTGGTGTTCCCTGATGGACCCCAAATCCTAGACTGGTGCTCAGCAGAGCGTAGGCACTCCATGAATTCTCGTTGAATGTACTGAGTGAATGTGAAAATGATACAATGTCCAAGAATTGCCTGGAACATATTGGATTATGACATCATAATAATTTTTTTATAGTTGTTAAATAACAAAAATTTAACTGAGTAAATTTTAAAGATCTAATTGGCTTTGTTGAATGATTCAAGAATTGGTAGCATCCCATCTAGCAAGTAGAAAGGAGCTCCAAGGAGCTGTACAAAATGGAAGGCTTTTATAGCAGAAGGGGGAAAAGAATGGATTGTTTCAGGCTTAGGTAACTTACTTATGGAGGACAGAAGGGGGCTACATGACAGATTACCTCATTAGTGCTGACCAGAAAGTTCCAGACTGACCAGTTAAGACTACATTCCTGGGGGAGGTTGTAACTGCAATTAGGTTAAGTATTAAGTCTTGGTTTGCTGATGTGGGGTTTAGCACAAGTGACTCCATTTTGAGCCTGTTGTTTCTTTTTTAACACAGTGTACGTGTAGGTTGGTTTTATATTCATTTTCTATGGCTGCTGCAACCAATTACCAGAAACGCAGCGACATAAAACCACAGGAATTTATTTTCTTATAGTTCTAGAGGCCAGAAGTCTAAAATCAAGGTGATGGCAGGTCTGCATTCTTTCTGGAGATGATGAGGTAGGAATTCACTCCTTTGCCTTTTTCTGCTTCTAGAGACCTCCTGCGTCCCTTGGCTCACGGCCTTCCTCCCATCACTCCAACCTCTTTCTTGTGTCATCACGTCTCCTACTTCTCACTCTGCTCCTTCTGCCTCCTTCTTATAAAGACCCTTGGGTTTATATCAGGCCCACGTGGATAACCCAGGGTAATCTCCCCACCTCAACACCCTTAATTTAATCACATCTGCAAAATCACACATGCCAGGCATTGGAATATGGACATCTTTGGGGAACCATTATTCAGTCTATCAGAACTTTGCTACCTCTGAACTGCAAATTAGTTGCTCTGAAAAGGGAACTATCAGCAGAGTTCTCTTCCCTTCTCCCCTCCTAGGCTATCCTGGAAGAATCTCTGTCTTTGAGTTCTAAAGTAGAAAAACATCTGTCCCAATACCAGCTTCACCACTCCCTAGGTATGTGACCTTGGGTGTGTGACTAAACCACTCTGTGCATCCACTTCCTCAGCCATGAAATGAGAACCACAACAATGTGACAAGAAATAAATAAAGAGGCTCAAGCCAGGAACAAGCAGAGGGGCAGCAGGAGCATAGATAAGGGGTACCTACCTTCCAGCCTCAGGTCAGGGAAGGCTTCCTGGAGGAGGTAGCCCTGGAGGTAGACTGGGAGACATTCACATGTTAATAAACCCCTGTCCCCAACACACTGGCAAATCACTTTGCCTACCGCCTAGCAGACAGCAAAGAACTCCATAACTTGCTGTTTTTAGTCCTTGCAAAACTGAGCTGAGACTACAAGGTCAAAGATAATTAAATAAATCATGATGAAAAAATAATTATGATGATACCGAATGGAAAGGGCTCTACTGGATGCAAGAAAACTTTGGAGCTGCCTCTTTCAGTGGGTTCCCCTCCTCCACTCCTGAAGCCTAGACCAGGGGTCTCTCACTTCTCTTTTCCCTGCCCCACCCCCTTACAGGCCACAAGTCAGGCCCACAGGCCTTTTCACAGAAGGGTTTTCACAAAAGTGTTTAGAATGATCAAAATTTTAAATAAAGACAGGGTCAAATAAAGACAGGATCAGTAAAAATGCCTTGCTGTGCCCTGCTAGAGCCTGTGGCACGAGGAAGATCAGTAATATGGTACTGATCCCTTTTCCTTTTTTGGCCACGCTGCTGCATGGCTCTCAGGATCTTAGTTTCCCAATCACGGATCGAACCCGTGCCCCCTGCAGTGGAAGCACGGAGTCCCAGCCACTGGACCACCAGAGAATTCACCCAACCCCATTTAAAATGTTGACATTTCCTTCATCGAAGATTTTTTTTTGCATAAATTTTGATTCTTTAAAAAATAGTCTTTTTCTTGGTTACTGAGGTTTCTTGTTGTTGTTGTTTTGGTTGCCCCCTTATATTTTGTGCCCTCATCTTGGTCCCAGCCCAGCTCCTGAGGTTTTCCTTAGAAACCATGTGATAAGTCAGAGAGATAGTTGTGACAATGTTGAGTGACACATGCTGTGGGTCTGTGGGTAGGTGGGGGGAGAGCTATGAAATCCTGGGAAGGACGCTGAGTCCAGTCTGGGGGGCAGGGAGAGATTTTTGGAGGTGGTGTCTGGCAAGAGATAGTGTGGGAAGGAAGAGGGCCCCTCAGCTGTAAGAGGAAGTGAGAAGGGGTGAGATGGTCTCTGGACCAGTGGGGGTGGGTAGAAAGCTAAGCTGGGCCACGGTAGGAGGATTAGGGTTTAGTGCCTTCTTGGTGGCAGGATCAGATCTTTTTTTTTTTTTTTTGAAGTATAGTTGATTTACAATGTTGTATTAATTTCTGCTGTACAGCAAAGTGATTCAGTTATACATATATATATATATATATACGTTCTTTTTTAAAAAAATATTCTTTTCCATTATGGTTTATCATAGGATATTGGGGGTTTTTTTGGCCATGCCACGCAGCATGCAGGATCTTAGTTTCCCAACCAGAGATCAAATCCATGCCCCCTGCAGTGGAAGCACGGAGTTTTAACCACTGGACCGCCAGGGAAGTCCCTATCATAGGATATTTAATATAGTTCCCTGTGCTATACAGTAGGACCTTGTTGTTTATCCATTCCATATATAAAAGCTTACATCTGCTAACCCCAACCTCCCACTTCAGCCCTCCCCCAACCCCCTCCCCCTTGGCAACCACCAGTCTGTTCTCTATGTCCGTGATTCTGTTTCTGTTTTGCAGATAGGTTCATTTGTGTCATATTTTAGATTCCACACATAAGTGATATCATATGGTATTTGTCTTCCTCTTTCTGACTTACTTCACTTAGTATGATAATCTCTAGTTGCATCCATGTTGCTGCAAACGGCATTATTTCATTCTTTTTCATGGCTGAGTAGTATTCCAGCATATATATGTACCACATCTTCTTTATCCACTCATCTGTCGATGGACATTTAGGTTGTTTCCATGTCTTGGCTATTATGAATCGTGCTGCTATGAACATAAGGGTGCATGTATCTTTTTGAATTAGAGTTTTGTCTGGATATATGCCCAGGAGTGGAATTGCTAGATCATATGGTAATTCTATTTTTAGTTTTCTGAGGAACCTCCATACTGTTTTCCACAGTGGCTGCACCAACTTACATTCCTACCAACAGTGTAGGAGGGTTCCCTTTTCTCCACACCCTCTCCAGCATTTGTTATTTGTAGATTTTTTAATATTTATTTTATTTATTCATTTATTTTGGCTGTGCCAGGTCTTAGTTGCAGCACATGGGATCTTCTTTGCTGCATGTGGGATCTTTTTAGTTGTGGCATGCATGCGGGATCTAGTTCCCTGACCAGGGATCGAACCCCAGCTCCCTGCATTCGGAGCGTGGAGTCTTATTACTCACTGGACCACCAGGGAAGTCCTTGTAGACTTTTTAATAATGGCCATTCTGACAGGTGCGAGGTGGTACCTCATTGCGGTTTTGGTGATCAGATCTTGGTATGGATTTCTCGATGGGTAGGAGAGGAAGGGTATGGAGGGAAGACCAGTAAGGAGGCCTTGGCATTTGTACAGGGAGCGGTTCTCAAACTGAGGTCCCCATACCAGCCCCATCAGCATCACTAGGGCATTATTAAAAGCTGAGTGAATCGCCAGCTCTGGAGGGTGGGGCCTCCAAATCTGTATTGACTCCAGGGAATTCTCAAACCTTCCCATTTGAGAACCACCAGCCTAAGGTTCTCGACCCTAAAATCCCACACCCCTTTTACAACGAGTGTGTGATGATTCCTTTTCTCATTGGCAACAAATTCATAGATGATAAAGCCCACCTCCACATGTAATGTGAAAAAACAAAATCTATAATGCCCTAACATAAAAGGAAAATTCATCATGATGAAACAACATCCATTTCATTATGTGAAATCTTGGGCACAACTCCCCTGCAGGACACAGGGAAGTCTCAGTAGTGTGTCTGGGTTTATCTTTTTTTTTTTTTATTCAAGTATAGTCAATTTACAATGTTGTGTTGAAGTGTGTCTGTTTTTAATGAATGTGTTCAGAGTTGAGAAGTAAGATAGTCACTAGTCAACTGAATATTGCCCATAATTTTGTCTTACACTTGACATTTTAAAATAAGTGCTAAATAAATATGGCGGTCTGTCTACAAGAGCACAGCTACAGATGCCTGCTTGTTGGGTCAACTGCTCCAGTATTAGGAGTGGTGTTTCCCTCTATAAACTCTTTTTCCCAAATGGTGAACAACTCCGGACAAAGCTCTCAAACAAAACAAAGTATATTCTTTCCTCTATTTAAACGTAGTTGCATTTCTGAAATGTGTTGATATGTAAAATGGAATTAGGTTCTGGCTTCAGATAACTATGAACGGTGTTTTCACCCACACAGGTGTCTTGTGGGAATGAAGCAATTCTCCTTGGGCGGGGGCAGCGTCACTGTCCAGTGCATTGCACGACTTTTAGCGTTTTTAGCATTCCTGGCTCCTGCCCTCTAAACGCCAGAACCGCCAATAGCTCTCCCCATCTGCAAGACATTAAAAAATATTCCAAGTTAAAAAACAAAACAAAACAACAACAACAAAAACAAAACCCCCATAACACTCAGTGGGGGCTATAGTAACCCCATAGAGAACCACCTTTGAGATGAATGATGCTGAGGGGATATGCTGGAGGTCCCAGACCCTGGACCTGGGGGAAGCAGCTGGAGGGATCCAGGAGGCTGCTGGGTTGCTGGTTTGGCAGTGAGACGGATGGGGAGCAGGACTGGACCAGTAAATTTGCGGATGCTTGTGCAACCTGCGTGGGGCGACAGAGGGGAGGGAGGGGATTTGAATGAAATTGAAGCTATTACTAAGTCAAGCCAGTACCACCTTTTTAATATCTTACTCCATGTCCCTCTCTCCATCCCCATACTGGTCACCTCCTCCCAGGACAACAGCAGCAGCCCATCCCTGGTCTCCCTTCACCCCTCTGCCCCACAGTCCATTCTCCAAGCGGCAGCCAGAGCTTTCTAGAGTGCACCCTGACTCTCTCCCTCCTCCCTTCCCTAGGATCGGGCCTCTGATGGACAATCTCCTTCCAGTTTCCGGGCCTTTAGCTCCCCCCACCCCCCAGTCTCCCCTCCCTTCACCCGTTAATCCTGCTCATCCGTCAGGCCTCTGAGCAAATGCCCCCTTTTCAGAGAAGCCCTTCTTGACTTCCCAAGGAGTTGGCTGGGTTTCTGGACACATATTAAGAATTCATATAAAAAGACTGGCAAAATAATTTTTTTTAAGTGCCTAGTAACTTGACTCACTTCTGTCAAATCCCTGAGGGCAGGCCTAATCTATGTTGCTCACGGTTGAATACTCCGTGCCTGGCACTTAGTAGGTGCTCAATAAATATTTCATAAATGAATGAATGAATGAACGAATTAATTTCTGCAGACCGCTCCTCGGGGTTCAAGGCGCAGGGACCAGGAGGTGTTTATTTCCTGGTCGCTGCACCTCCCCTCCCCGAGCATTCCAGGCCGTGCGGACGCCGGGCCTCAGTTTTCCCGCCTGCGAAGGGGGCTGGCCTCTGGGGGATGGATTTGTTCGCCACCGGGCGCGCCCCCGCTTCTCAGGCTGGAGGGCCGGGCGCGCGGCCGAGGCGCGCGCGTCGGGCGCGCGGGAGACGTGACTGGCCAGCCGGGGCCTCCCGCCGCCGCTCGGGGGATCCCGCGCCGCGCACGCGCGCCCCGCCCCGGCCGCTGCCCCTGCCCGCGCTCAGGCCCGGCGCGCGCCGGCGCGGGAGGCGGGAGGCGGGGGGCGGGGGGCGGGGGGTGGGGGCGGCGACAGACGCCGACAGGGAGGGGCGGGCCCGGCCCGGCTCGGCCCGGCTCGGCCCGGCCGCCCGTGAGCGGCTCCCGGAGCGCCCTGGGCCCGGCCCGGGCGGCGGCGGTGGCGGCTGCGGCTCTAGTCCGAGGCTTCGGCGGCGCCCGGGCGCCGCGCCGCAGCCATGGCCCTGGTGACCCTGCAGCGCTCGCCCACGCCCAGCGCCGCCTCCTCCTCCGCCAGCAACAGCGAGGTGAGCCCCGGGCCCGCGCCCCGGCCTGGCCGAGCAGCCGCCGCGCCAGGCCTGGGCCGCGAGTGCGGGGCGCCCGGGGCTGCGCCAGGGCAGCTTCAAGGGGTCCTCGGCCTGCGGGGCCGCAGCCGGACGACCCAGCCTTGGCAGCCGGACTGGGGTGACTGTGCGGGAGGCTGTAAGCGGGTGTGACCCCTGTTTGGGGGTGACTGTGCAGTGAGACTGTGTGCGGGTGTGACCCTCGTCTGGGGGTGACTGTGTGACCCCTGTTTGGGGGTAAGTGTGCATGAGACGGTGTGTGTGACCCCCATCTGCGGGTGACTGTGAATTTGAGCCCCGTCTGGGGGTTGACCGTGAGTGTGTGACAGTGTCCCTCGTCCGGGGGTGACTGTGCGGGATACTGGACGTGGGACCGGGACTCCTGATTGGGTAACTGCCTGAGATGCCGGTTCTGAGATTCAGGACCCTGTGGCTTGTCTCTGCCCTTTCCCTGTGTGCCCGGCTGAATGTATGCATGTGTATGCCAGCCTGTGTGTGCCTTTCCCTGTGCGTGAATCTGGCCTGTCCCCTGGGAACCGTGCCTGTGTGATGCTGGGGGAGAGGCTGCCGGGTGCCCCTGTGGATTGTGAGATTGTTTCCCCCGACTGCACGCCACTGGAGTTCTGGCTCTGGGTGTGAGTGGCCGTGCCTCTCGGGGGCCGGCGTCACCGTGTGACAGTAGCTGAGTGAGCTCAGGGCGCTGGGTGACTGTGTGTCATATGTCTTTGTGTGCAGCTGAGTCTCGGTTTTTCTTGCTGTGATATCTTTTGGGGCTGCATGTTTATGTGCATCTGGCTGTGTGGCTGTGGCCGATTCTGGGGTTGCTGGGATTGCACCGGTGCTTTCTGGGGCTGAAAGTGCATCTTTGCGCTGTGCGTGTTTCTGTGGGTCTGCGTGTGACCCAGCCTGTCCTGGACTGGCTCCTTGCTGTGGGGTTACTGAGGAATTGGGCCTCTGAGTGCACAGTTGGGCTGGCCCGTGCTAGTCTGGGCCTCGGGCCTCCGAGCAGGAGAACCAGTTGGGTCTAAACTCACATCTGTGGCCGGACCGAGTGCTGACCTGCAGACACAGCAGGCTGGAGGAGGAGGCAGGGAGCTGTTTAGGGAAGGGAGAAGAGGCTGGAGGAGGGGCCCTGCAGGCCCAGGAAGTGGCCCCGCCAGCATCTGGGCAATTCAGGCCCCTTCTCCCTGGGGGACGTTGACTGATAACATGGAAAGGTTTGTGTGTGTTTGTGAGAGAAGAGGACCTGTTTGCAGTTTAACAGCCCTGCCTGTCCCACCAGCTCCTGGTGGGGCAGCCCTTCAGCCTGTTCTGCTGGGACTGGCACTCTCAGAGTGGCTGCAGGGTTGAACCTCACAGCCCCTTTCTCTCGAGGAGAAGCCATTAATGAGTTATCTTGTCTACAGACAGAAGATTCTAACAGTCCCTGCTCTGCACGGTGGCCAGTAGCCTGCAGCTGAGGAGTCTGCATTAGCTTCTGGCCTCCCCACAGAGACATCTGTTCCCCTACATCATTTCTACTACTGCTGTCTTGCAGTTTACAAAGTACTTCTCTGCACTTAATCTCATGGTCCCTTCTCAAAAACGAGTGAAGAGTTCAGCTCCAGGAAGAGGTTAGGCAAAGAGCCTCTCAGCCTAGGTCTCTGATTCTAAACCCCACATTCCCTGCGTTACTTTGCACTTGATGTATTTCTGCTTTAGACACATTTAAAATTTTTTATTTTATTATTTCATTTTTTAGCTGAGATAGAATTCACATACCATAAACCCACCATTGTTAAGTGTACAATTCAGTGGTTTTTAGTATATGCACAAGGTTGTACAAGCATCACCACGAATTCCAGAACATTTTCATCACCCCCAAAAGAAACCTCATACCCCTTAGCCATCACCCACAGCCTCCCTCCCACCACCCCTGCCCTGCTGTAACCAACTCTAGGCAACCACTAATGTACTTTCTGTCTCTATGTATTTGCTTATTCTGGGCATTTCGTATAAGTGGAATCATACACTATGTGGCCTTTTGTGTCAGGCTTATTTCACTCACCATCATGTTTTCAAGGCTCATCCATGTTGCAGCACATGTCAGGACCTCATTCCTTTTTATGGCCGAGTAATATTCTATGGTATGGATGTACATTTTGTTGGACATTGGGGTTGTTTCCACTAGGCACATTTTAAATTATTACAGAAAGCCTTATTTTCACCAAATGCCAGTGACCTCCAAAATAAGAATAAAACTCAACCAGCGTTTATTCAACTTGAGTAAATCAGCAGCATTAGTTGCCCAGGGAGCCAGCAGAGGCTGGGATGTTCCCTGGAAGGTGAGGCTTTCTTCCATGTGGGGGCGAGGCACGAAGATGCAAGAAGGAACAGAGAGGGCAGGCGTGTGTGCACAGGATCAGGAGACGTGGGCCAGGCCGGCTCTGCCTCTGGTCCGACCTTCCTCAGGTTACTTCCCTTCTCTGGGCCTCAGCTCATCTGAAAGGGCTGGCTTCCCTCTAACGTGTGTTCTTTGGCCTATGTAGCTTTCTTCTCTGGAATAACTGACCTTGCGTTGCCTTTCATGCTGAGAATCTCAGAGAGTGAGCAAGAATTAAATGATTTTGAAGTCTGTATCCTCCCTGCCCCCCATCATTTCCTTACTCCTCAAAATGTGCATCCTTCGTTAAGTCAGAGACACTCAGGGTATATCTTTCCTTCCCCAGCCCGTGGTCCTGCTGCATGGCGTGGGAACTAAGGGAAGTCACAGCCCGCCCTGCAAAGCAGTGCTTCCCTCTTTTTAAGTTTTGTTCCTTTCCCCCCAATCTTTAATTATCTCATTTATGTCATTTTACTGTTAATCTTTCCTCATTCTTTTGTGAGAACAGGCAGAGAGCCCAAGAATAGGTAAAGCAGCAGCTCTCAGGAATGGGTTGTAACATTGTTTTTTTTTTTTTTTTATGTTGTGATTTTTTTTTTTTTTTTTTTTTTTTTTTGCGGTACGCGGGCCTCTCACTGTTGTGGCCTCTCCCGTTGCGGAGCACAGGCTCTGGACGCGCAGGCTCAGCGGCCATGGCTCACGGGCCTAGCCGCTCCGCGGCATGTGGGATCTTCCCAGACCGGGGCACGAACCCATGTCCCCTGCATCGGCAGGCGGACTCGCAACCACTGCGCCACCAGGGAAGCCCTTTACGTTGTGATTTTTGACAAATGTTCAAGGTGACTAATTTTCATGGGCAGATCTCCAGTCCCTTTGAGGTGGCGGGGTTGGATCAGGGTTGCTCAGCTTCAGCATTGCCGATGTTGGGTGAGCCGTCTGTTGCAGGGGCCCATCCTGTGTGTTGGAGGAAGTGTAGCAGCACTCTGACCTCTACCCACTAGATGCCAGTAGCATCCTCCCAAAAAAAGCTCCAGCCTTGCCTGGCGTCCCCTGCTGAGATCAGTTGCCCCCAGTTGAGAACCACTGGGTTAGACCCAGCAGTCTCTTCTAAGTTTGTTCCTGCGGTTGTGTGAGTTGCTTTGTGTATGTTTCACTTCGGCACCGAAGTTGGTGGCCCTGTGGTCAGCAGAGCTGTCCCCGATGTTTCCACTTCTCCTTCATTGTCGGGTAGGGAGTGTGAGAACTAGCTGATGGTCTCTGCCTCTGCCCAGTGCGTTACATACATGATCTTATGACAGCGTAGGGATTCCAGGACCCTCTGCTGGACTCATTCCTTGGTGAAATTGCCACCTGTGGTGTGTGTCCCTTGCTGCCCAGACCTCTCTCTACATGATCTCCGTAACCCTTTTCCCACCACCGCTGGCTTCTGTCTGGTTTCTGTCCTCAGTCAGCCTTGCATCTCTTCCAGCCATCACTGCTTTCCAGGTTTCTCTCTTTCCCCTTCAATGAGCTCCTCTGTGTAACATACAAAACATGCCAAGTCCCAGCGGTGCAGAGTTGTTGGGATGTGTGTTTTCTTCTCATTTGAGTTTTCTCCTTGAAAGAAAAAAAAAAGAAAAGAAAGAAAAATTGCAGTCAGGGCTTAAATCGTGGTTACTTTTGGAGCCTCTAACCCTCTTGGCCTTGTAACATTTAGGAAATATTAAGTGTCCCTTTCTTTCATGTCTATAAATAAACCAATAGCCTAGAAAGTTTTATATTAAACTTTAAGCCTTTTTGAGAACCACCAAGAGCTTCAGGACTAACAGACAGCCTGATCCTGGCCACCTTCCATTAAGAAAGACTTGCCTGGAATGGTGGTGGTAGTGGTGGTTTTATTTATTTATTTTTTAACTTGTGTGTTGTGGCTTAAAATGGTGTTGATCACTCAGCTGTTGCCTAGCTTGAAGGGAGGAAACAGCCTCTTAAGACATTGCCCCCTCCCCTTAAAACAGAAAAACAGGATATGCTCCAAAGCAGCCCTGGAAAATGGAGAGCTCAGGGCTGAACAAGCGTGTGGAGTAGCAGTGCCGGCCAGGAGCGCTCTGTTAGCAGGCATCGATCTGCGATGCCTTGGAAGGCATGTGGGGAAACATCGGGAAACCTGAAAATTCCTCCGCGGAAGTTACTCAGGGGAGCAGCAGAGCAGGATTGGTAAGGAGAGGGTGCGGCTCTTTGGAAGGAACCAGGTTTCCTGGACATCTGTATCTTTTGCAGACACCAGAGCAGAAAATGTGAGCCTTGTGTCTGAGGCTTGTCGATAGCGGCATCTGGGCTGTGACATTCTCTTTCTTTCTCTGCAGTTGGAGGCTGGCAGCGATGAAGATCGCAAGTTAAACCACAGGTAAGCAGACTTAGTGTTTTCGTCCTGAAGTCTTTCTTCCAAGCAGGTAAGAAATACTCTTGTGCCTTTCCAAAAGGGAGGACCCTCGAGAAAGGCTACACCAGCTTTTTAGTAGTGCTTTAAAAACGATCCAGAACACATAGACAGAAGGAGAGCTTTACAAGTGATCTAGACGTTTAACTGTAAACAGCTTTAATAACATTATGTAACATTTAGAGAAGAAAAAAATAATTGCCAGTATTCCACCCCCCTGGCTTTACCGTGATGATGAGTATCTTTATAAACTTCCTTCCAGATTTTACTTCTGCTTTAAAGAAAATAATCATTTTAATATGTTCTCACTTTTCCATCCTGCTTTTGGGAAGGTATTCCTTTTGAGGTAAGTACATTGCTGATTTGAAACAGACATTCAACCCCTCAGTTTATTAATTCAAGGTGGTGTGTGTGTGTGTGTGTGTGTGTGTGCACGCGCGCCAGTGAGAAATCTTTACGTATACTCATTTGAGAAGTTTCTCAAGCTTGTAGTCCTCGGTTGCTGTATTCACAAGTAGACGCCAAAAGCACGATTGTTTTTCTTTGCCAAAAATTGGGTGTTTTGTTGGTTTACAGAAGATTTAGCACTTCATTATATAATGTATTCTTCTGTACCAAAGAACTAGTCTTAAACTCTGGCTCTTAGAGTGTAAAAAAGTAAACAGCTAGATTAAAAAAAAAAGAATTAAACAGAATTTAAAAGATTTTTTTTTTAATGTCTGTTTCATCTTGGGAGGAGGAGGAAAATTAATTGGAAAAGGAAATACGTGTTCAGAAACTGGGGTCAGCCGTTCATTACGGAGAGCAGGCTATCCTGGTTCAACTCACCCGCAGAAGTGGTAGAACTCCGCCTCGCCTGTCTTTGAAGTTTTCTGTGTGTTTGAGGGAAGGGAGGCACCATTTTTTCTAAAGCTCATGTGTGTAGAGAAATAGTTGTCTTATTACAATTGTGGGTCCTCGTTTTCACGTTATGCTGGAGGGAGGAGCGGGGCAGTGACACGTTTGCTCTTCAGACTGGGGGTGTGGGTTGCTGAGAGTCTCCAAGGCTGGAATCAGCTGGATTCCCAAGTGGTGGAGGCGAGGAGGGGAGGAGTGGAGTCTGCTCTGGAGACTGTGGGGGAGGGAGAGCGGGGCGGAGGGCCTGCTGCCCGCCTCGTGGGGCCCCATCCCCGCGCCCCTAGCTCCTCTGCAGCCCTTACATGGACTTGGACTCTTCTCCCCCTCAAGCCGATCCTTTTCTTCCAGGCCTCTTGCCCCAGAGATGGCATTTCAGCCTCTCACTTAGATGGTCTTTCATTTTTTAATTGCCCTTCCTGAACTGACAACATAGTGTTTTGAATTGTTTCCATTAATAAGGAAGTTACAAATAGCAGTGATAGGAAAATGTGTATGTGCTGCTGGCCAATAAAAGGCCCCTTCCTCTGCACAGCTTGGAGCTGGAGAGGACCGTACAAAGGGAAGTGACGGCAGCTCTCTGCGTTGCCAAATTTAACCCTCACAATGGCCCCAGGAGGTGGGCTGTTCCCCCCAGGTCGCAGGTGAGGAATCCGAGGCCCAAGGTTGCCTTCGAAGCGGTGCCTCGGTTGCCCGCAACACCTGAGTTTGTCACAGGACACCACCTTTCCGGGGACCAGTTTCGTGGTTCAGTTGAGCAGCTGTGTTGCACGTACAGGCGTGGGAACTTGCTGAACTCGCCCAGGTGGGTAGAGGCCGCAGCAGAACGAGAGCCCAAGAGCCCCGCTGACTTGTGATGGTGCCTCCTAGGAAGTCAGATCCCCCTGGTGACCACCGTGAGTCCCTCTGCGCTGCTCTCAGTGGGTCCCCAGTGCCATCGTGAGCTCTGGGAGACCTGGGCTGGGGGGGAGCCTGGTCTCTGAGCCCATCCTCACAGGCTCCCCTTTCGTCCCCTCTTCATTCACCTGGATGTCCACGCCCCGTTTTAGGCAGTGGACACCGTCCTGGTTTCTAACCCTCCGAACCAAACAAGGGAAGTCCTGCTGTCCTGGTGTAAGCTTTGACTGAAACTCATTGGCATCTGTGTGTGGATTTGCATTTTCAGGCCTGTGCTCTCTAAGCTTCTCCTAGAGAAAACAAATGTGTGGAATGGTCGGTCCCCCATTCGTTGCTCGTCTTGGGGAGGAGAGTTGGGGGAGAGGAGATTTCTCTTTGCTTCACATTCATCCTGAAGTTAATCTGGCCTGATTTGGTTTCTGAAGGGTGCTGGGGAGGGAGAGAAACTGGGGCCCGCAGGATATTCTTCTCTCCTTGCCCCTTGGTCTACCCTTAATTGACAGTTTCATCTTTCGGGTCCTCCAAGAAGTGATCTTAGCCAGTGTAGCCAGTAAATTGCTGAATCCATGGATTGGCTCTTCTGTCTCACCTGCCCTCTTCCTCCCTTGTCCCCCCCCCCGGTGGCACCATCAGTCAGGTCCTTGTGCCTCCCCTGATCCACTGAGGGGCCACCCATCAACCCAACCCTCTGCGTCAGTTTATCGTCCCCACTGTCAGAGGGACGCCAGTCTGGAAGCGCCCGTGCTTCTTCCTCCTGGTCCCCACCCTCTTTTCCTCCTTCACCCTCGTCACTGGCCTTTCGTCAAATGAGTGTGCCGTTTTTCAGTCCTACCCCTGCTCCCTGACCAGGCTCTTTCTCTAAGCCAGTTCCCTTTCCAATTGGCCACAGTCCTCGTGGCCAGCTCAGCGTGCTCCCATCCCAAACCTCTGTGGCTTCCCTCTCCTTGGCAGGTGGCTCTTGGTTTCTCTCTGTGCTGGGTACCATACCTGCCTTCCCTGGCAGGTACCTGTGTTTTTGTCTCGTCCCTAACTGTTGGTGCCATCTTAGTGACAGGGTCTTAGTTCTCTGCCTGCACATGGCACTTCAGCAGTTTAAACATATTAACTTTGTTTTGATTCTGCAGCGAATTGCATTCATGTGTGAGAAAGATGTGTCGAGGAAAGATGTGGGCTTTGGAGTCAGGCAGATCTAGGCTCGGAGCCTGGCTTCTGCACTAGTAGAGGTGCCAGCATGCATCTGGGAGTTACTGTGCCTCTGTGGGTCTCCGTTCTTCCATCTGTAACATGGATAAAGCTATGACCTTTCAGGGTTGGCGAATACTTTGTGTAGGGCCCCTTGCACAGAGCCAGGTCCACGATGGGCGTGGAGGACAGTGGCTGCGTTTGGTCTTCAGAGGATGGTGTTCCTATCAGTGTTAGGTTCACAGCCCAGAAGTAGAGGCTCTCACCCCCAGCAGGCGCCATGTCCACTGTGTGGGGCTGAGAGGGCCACCCCCGTGGCTGCCCTGTGACTTGGACCAGCCCGCGTCCTTTACCCAGTGACATCCCTGTAAGATGTAAATAGGAGCGCACCTTCTGCAGAATCTTTTTTTTTTTTTAAAGAAACTGCTTTTTATTTATTTATTTTTGGCTGTATTGGATCTTCGTTTCTGTGCGAGGGCTTTCTCTAGTTGCGGCAAGCGGGGGCCATTCTTCATCGCGGTGCGCGGGCCTTTCACTGTCGTGGCCTCTCTTGTTGCGGAGCACAGGCTCCAGACGCGCAGGCTCAGTAGTTGTGGCTCACGGGCCTAGTTGCTCTGCGGCATGTGGGATCTTCCCAGACCAGGGCTCGAACCCATGTCCCCTGCATTGGCAGGCAGCCTCTCAACCACTGCGCCACCAGGGAAGCCCCTGCAGAATCTTTATTGTCATCTGGATGGTTTCTCCGAAGGCCTTCTGGCGGACGTCTCGAGACCTGCTCAGCGCCCGTCCAGAGGGAAGCTGAGTGACGCAGAGCCGTAGACCCAGCCCTCGCTGCCTCTCCCCTGCTCTCTGCGTGTGCAGATGGCCGCCGGCCTCCAGCGATCCCCTTTGGGAAGCTGCGCTGTTCAGACTGTGGGAATTGGTGAGCTTATGGCCTGCTGGCACAGCTCCTGGCTCCCTCACCATCCTGGGAGTCGCCTCAGTCTGGCATGAGGCGTAAGTGGTTGTGTGCCAGGCAGGGCCGTGGGGAGGGAATATGGTTGTGTTGTTTCCAGAGTGTGGATCAGGAGTGAGTGTTTTGCTGTTTTGTTTTTTTGGGGGGTTTTTTTTCATCCAGTATTTCAAGTCAGGCACGTGAAAATGATCATTAGAGTTCTTTTCATTTCTTTTCTTACTTGCCCAAGCAAACGTTTGGGCCACAGCGGCAGGACTTTGTCTTCCCTGTTCTGCCTGGTTTCAGTGGTGAACTGTGGACTCCCTCACACCTCTGCCGTTCCCTCTACCCTCTCCTCCTTCCGGTCTTGACCTGGAAACCCCCAGAGGACCCCGCTCTCCCTATAAGCTTTTCTCCCTCCCCGACAGCATCAGGATGGCATGGTGGTTGGTGTGTCTTTGCTCTGCAGATCACACTTCCCAATCTTTATTCACAACCTCTTCTTCGAGGCCTGTCCACCCTTTGAGGTTTCTCTCTGCCTTTCTTGACGGTTTCTTACTCGTCAAGACTTGACTGTGGCTGTTGAGAGTCTGTCCATTTAAGTCCTGGCAAGAGGTGTCGAGCGTTTGCGGCATCCAGGCTTTGTGCAGCAGGCCGCTGCATCAGCTGTCTACTGCTGTGTAACAAGCTACTCCAGACTCAGTGGTCCAGAACGATACATGGTTATTCCCTCACAGCTCCTGTGGGCCAGGAACCCGGATATGGTTGAGCTGTGTCCTCCGCTGGGGGTCTCACGTGGCTGCAGTCAAGGTGTTAGCTGGGGCCGGGATCTCATCTGTGGCTTTGGTCCTCTTCCAGGCTCACACTGGTTCTTGGCAGAATGCGTTCTCTTGCAGCTGTAGATTCCATGGCTGGTGGCTTGCTTCAAGGCCGACAGGAGAATCTGATGCCATCAGGGAATGCCATCAGGAGAGGGACCATCCCATCACCTTTGCCATAGGGTATAACCTAATGAAGGGAGTAGCTCTCCCATCCTGTTCCCTGGTCCCAGCACACTCAGCACAGGGGGCTCATCCAGTGTGCCTGCACCAAGGCCTGGGATCCTGGGCAACCTCAGAATCTGCCCACCAGTCTCAGTCCGTGGGAGTTCTTGAGATGCCCCAGTCTAATGTAGAGAAAACAAGACATGTAACCGAGTAGGGTTCTGTTCAGTGTTACAGATGTGGCAGGCTGTAAAGGCATCACTTATATAAAGGCATCACTGGCTGGTGGGAAGAGGCCAGGAGCCCCAGGGAGCTGGCAGGAGTCGCCCACATGCCAGAGACCGTCACGTTCTCCACTCAGCACCCGTACGCTCCTCCTTCACACTTGGAGGCTTGGCATCTCTTGTGTTTGCCCCATGTTGCATATTGGCCTCTGCAATAACACCTCCAATGACCCTTAAACATTTTTTCCATGAGCTTTGGCCTTGGGGAGGGACAGGCCTGGGTTTGGCTTCCACCTCTGTCATCTGCCACCTCACCTGGCTGTCATATGACCTGGGCAGGCCTCATTTTCCAATGGGCAAAATAACCTGCGGCATCATAGACGTTCAACAAATGCCCCGCCTCTGCCTCCTTCAGATCACTTCCTGTGGTCACTTCTGACTCTTCCTTTTTTTCCCCACAGGCGTTTATCTCTCCTTAGTATTTCCTTGAGACTTGGGACTTGTTATGTAGTATTTACCGAAGTACATAAATGTTCTCTGCTAGGAGGATCAGCTGTATAATTTGTGGAGCCCAGTGCAAAATGAAAATTGTGGATCCACTTTTTAAAAAGTGATGAAGAATTTCAAGGTGGCAACAGCAGAGCATTAACCAAGCTCGGAGCCCTTCTGAGCACGAGGCCTTGAGCCACTGCCCAGGGCGCCTGCCCACTTGACCATGAGCCCACCCTAAGGACAGAGCCTTCCCCGCCTCTCCCGTCACCTCTCCCGGTGCCTGGTGTGCACTGGATGGGCCATCGAGGTCTTGTAAATTGAATTTTCCAAGTTCTATTTCATGGTGAGGAACTCAGAGTGGTCTTGGACAACACACAGGAAGCAAAGGACAGAGGAATTTTTCCTGCGATTTTCCCCTGCAGTTTGGCAATACAGGTGCTGTTAGCTCAGTCTCAGCACGCCCGTCTTAATCTGCTTACAAGCCATTCATTCACCAAATCTTTATTGAGCACTTACTGTGTGCCAAGCACTGTCCTAGGAGCTGAGAATATAGCAGTGACCAAAGCACAGAAATCCCTGCCCTTGTGGCTGACATTCTGTTGGGGGAGATAAGACAGTAGGTAAGATGAACAGGTACATTAAGTGTGTTAGCAGGTGCTGAGGAGGAAAAGTCAACCAGGGATGGAGGCTGTGGAAGTGAGCCCTTCAGACGTGCTCTGCTCTGTGAGTTGCCTCATGGGCATTGTTTTATTTCGTCTGTGTAAGGAAAGCACCACTTCTGTTCCCATTCTCTGGATGAGAAGACAAAGCCTCAGGGAGGTAGCTGGCCTAATTTCAGGTAGTAGGAAGTGATGGAGCCAGGACCCTCATGCTCCGAGTCTCTTTGACTCCAAAGCCTGTGCTCTGAGCCCCCAAATTCGAGAGCCATCTCCGCAAGCCCGCCTCCCGTGGCTTTGCCATCCTCCCTTCTGGCCTGAACCCCAGGGGCCCCACGGTGAGCGGTGTGCCCTGTCCTGTGAGCTCCCTGACCTTGACCTAGAGTGAGACTTGTACTCGATGCCCCTTCCCATGCAGTCTCCTGGACGGGTAGCAGGGGAGGGTGAGGGGTGCTCCGCGTGGCTCCCGTTCAGCGGGGGCCTGTAGGTGCAGGCACTGGGCTGGGCACTGGATGCAGCTTGTCTGGTTTCTGTCACCCCCACGAGGTGCCTGCCTCATTGTAGGAAACTGCAGTTCCCAGGGGCCGGGGCCAGGGTTTAGATGCAGGTCGCTGTGACTCAGAAACCTGTGTCCCTTCCTTGCTGCTCCTGTCCCCACAGGGCACCTGCAGGTTTGTGTTCAGCTCATCCCTTCCTGTCCCCACCCGCGTGGCTTTAGAGGCAGCTACCTCCCGTCGACTCCCCACCTGAAACACGGGTGCACACACATGTAACGTTCTGGGGCCATTGTACCATTCTGCTCTTCCTTTCGATTTAACTCCAGTGTTCTTCCTGGCAGTTTGTTGGAACGTTTGATTTTAAAATCAGAATTCGCCTTCAGTATGTGTTAAATATTTTTTGTTGTCGTTAGAAAACTCATCCTAGAATGGGGGCACGTGAGAACAGAGGTGAAGAGTTAATTTGATTCTGTTGGAACGTAATTAAAGTTATTAAGTTTAACTTAAAATGGATTTTGCTCAGAGTCTAGTAGGTTTCATTAAACTTTTGAAATACCAGTGCTTAGACTTCAAAAGAATGCCTGGGGGCTTCCCTGGTGGCTCAGTGGTTGAGAGTCTGCCTGCCGTTGCAGGGGACACGGGTTCGTGCCCCGGTCCGGGAAGATCCCACATGCCGCAGAGCGGCTGGACCCGTGAGCCATGGCCGCTGAGCCTGCGCGTCCAGAGCCTGTGTTCCGCAATGGGAGAGGCCACAGCAGTGAGAGGCCCGCGTACCGCAAAAAAAAAAAAAAAAAAGAATGCCTGGAAGCCCTGGTCTGATTCTTCCTGTGCACTTAGCACACTAGGGGAGCGTGTTTGCACACCAGGGGAGCATGTGTACACACCAAGAATGCTCGTTCATGTGAGCAGTTTCTTCCTGGGTGATCGTGGTACCCGATCACCCTCGTGGTAAATGGAGCAAAGCTGTGAGAGGGAGTCAGAAAACCTAGGTTCTGTCCCACGATGTGTCATCTGCTGTGCAACCTTAGGCCAGTCACTAAAGGTCTCTGGGCCCCCACTGCCTCCTTTGTAAAGTGAAGAGATGAGATTAGATTATGGCTTCCAAATGCGAGAAGGAGAGTCCTCACTCACACCCACCAATCTAGTTCTGTGTTACCTTGTTACCACTTCTGACCACTAGTTCTGTGTTACCTTGTTACCACTTCTAACCATTCTCGGTAGCTTTCTAACAGGCCGTCCAGAGTTTCTCCTTTCTTCTCAGGCTGAGAGCAAGGTTAGCCCTGTGTGGGGCATCTCGCCAAGTCACGCTGAGATGGAGAGAACTGGTGTGGCTGCTGAGAGGAAGTGGACCCTCTGCTCAGACCCACTTCCCCCTCAGTGAGCATCAAGCCAGGCGCGCCTCACCCCAGAGCAGGGCCACACGCACGGCGGCGGCCGTCTCAACAGAAGGGACTCCCGCCTTTAGAGTTCATCCTTGGCGTATGTCGTGCTGTGGTCAGATACCCTGGATCTGGGCAGTGTAGTGGGAAATTCCTAAGACTAGGAGGATATCCACGGGAGTCTTTCTGTTTTGAGGAAGGCTGCAGGAAGAAAACAGGATTCATCAGAGGATTAATCGAAGTCAGGAGTAGCCACTTGCAGGGCGTGCTGAGTGATGGGGCTGGGGGCTGGGGGCAAGACCACGCGTCTGGCCCACAAGACTCCCACTCTGGCGTGTGGAAAGCCCTGGCGATGGTCCCCACTCCCGCGGCAGAGGCAACGTGCTGATGAGAGCACCCCCCTGGCCGTCCTGCCCCGCTGTGTGGGGAGAGGATCAGCAATGCCCAGACCGCTGTGTAAATTACAGAATCGTGCCGTTGGCTGTGCCTGGACGGGGTGGGGCTTCTGGGTCGCGTCTGTACCCACCCCCTGACAGCCTGTGTGACTGTGACCTCGGGCCAGCCCCCTGCCCTCCCTGAAACAGGAAGGGTCCTCCTCGGTTCAGGGGGCTTGTATGAGGCTGAGAGGGCGTCTTGTACAGTGTGTAGTGTCTGGTCCTTGCCAGCCCATTTTCATAGATGGTGGGAAGTGAGAGTCCCTTCTGCTGCCTTCCTGACCATGTTCCCCCCCAGACCAAAGACCAAAAAGTCAACTGAGTGGAACCCAAGGGAAAAAACAGCCAACGCCTGACCTGTTTCCCTCCAAGTTACACTGAGCCTGGTACCAGGCGAAGCATCGTGTCTTGTCTGCCTTTATTTATTTATTTATTTATACAGATTAAAAAAATTTTTTTTCCTTGAATGGCTACTTTTGAAGCTATTTTTAAAAAGACTTTGTTTCAAAGAAGGCCTCAGAGGCCCCGCCTTAGGAAACGTCTGGTGCCCTCCCTGCCGGGGGCCTCCCCGTGCTGGCAGAAGTGATTCCCACATGCTTGCTGAGAGTTCTCAAGGCGTGAGTCCCCAGATCGGGACCCACAAGGGAGGGGACTGTTGGTGTGCTTCGGAGAGAGCCAGGCCCTCTGCCGCCTCTGGAAATTGCTTGTCCCTTCTTCCCAGATGTCCAAGCCCACTGTTCCGTGTCTTGTCTGAAGCAGCTGGAAGTTGGGAGGGGCTGTGCGCTTCTGGGGTGGAGGCCGCTGAGCCATACGGCAAGGGGGCTTCCTCAGGAGCCCACTCCCCAAGCCCGGGCGCCCTGTGCAGGCCCCGCCACACGGAGTGGGAGGGAGATGTGTCGCTTATGAAGCAACCTGGTAACGGAGGTGGTTTTTATTTAGAGTTATATTTGCCTTATCAATCCAGCCAGTGTATTGGGTTGGCCAAAAACTTCGTTCGGGTTTTCCATAAGCTGTTATGGAAAAATCTGAACGAACTTTTTGGCCAACCCAGCATGTTTGGTGCCTATATGTGTATTGGGTTCTGTGCTGAATGCTGGGGATTCCATGCTAAATAAAAAAAGAGTCCTTACCCTCCAGAGGTAACATGTGTGCTGTGTCTACCATAGGTCTGCCCGAAAGCGATTTGAAACAGCTTATAACATTCAGAGGGAACAGTATGATTTAAAATTGGAAAAGTGGAACATGGTGAACATAGGGGAAAATAAAGCAAAGTGAGGAGAAGGTTTGTATGTGGAATTCAAGGCATAATGTTGGTATAGTTACCAGAGTTTGGCTACATATCTGACTTTGAGCTTCCTGGGAGTCAAAGCAAAGAAAGAAACAAGATCAGTTGCTTGACTCATGGTGTCCTTAAAATACCGCCAGGTCAGTTTCTCTGAAGAACTGTTCCTGGTAGATACCTGCAGATGGGTATTCGTGAGGAGACCCAGTGAGATGGGCAGACAGGCAGGTCATCTTAGGTTTGGCCCTGAGGTCCACAGGGAGAGCTGATGCCACGGGCCCATCCCACCAATTAACCTGGGTATTTGTTGTCTTGAGAGGTGAGGTCAGCTGCAGTGCTTGGTGCCAAATCTGCTGGCCACTCCAACTGTTGAAAACAGGATGCTGAGTCACATCCTGCAGGTCTGCAGCGTCCTGACTTCGCGTGCCCGTCACAATGGGAGGCTCGCCCGGGCAGGTTGGCCCCCCACTTTTCCGAAAGTGTGGTCTCAGAGCAGGAAAACGCTAAAATTAGGTCTTACGTGGGCCAGGGCCATGTGTGTGAGGCTCTCGAAATCTGGACAGCCATAGACCGAGAGGAACCCAGAGAGGGGAGCTTCCCATCATCCTCCACTGCCTTAGGCATGAAGCGAGGCTGCTGCTGTTATGGAAACACAGAGGGGAAATGGTCCTGAGGCAGGGAGAGATCTCAGGTGCTGAGGGTCAGAGCATCCAAGAGGGAAGCTGGAAGTCAGGACGTCTGCCAGTGATGATGACCAGTGAGAGGGTCTTAAGTTTTTAATCACTGGCCAATAGAGAAGAATTAAAAGGAGTGTTTTTGCCAAAATCCAGTTAAGTGGAATTAAAAAAAATTTTTTTAAGTAATTAAAAAAATTCAGAAACAAAAACGTACATAAAAGTTGCAAATATAGTACAAATAACATTTTTCTAATCCTCAGACCCCATTCAGGGTCCGCCATTTGTCCCAACAGTGTCCTCTGTTGTAAAGGATCCAGGTCAGGATCGCCTGCTGCATGTAGTGGTCCTGTCTCCTGACTCTCCTTCAGTCTGGGACATTCCTTAGTCTTTCTTTGACTCTCGTGACCTGGACACTTTTGAAGGGAGAGGCCCGTCAGTTTGTAGAATGTCTCTCAGTTTGGGGTTGACTGATGTTCCCTCAAAATTAGATTCGGGTCGTGCAACACCATGTGTCTCATCACCGGTGATGTTCACCATGGTCCTCAAGTGGCTTTGCCCGGCTTCTTTACTGCACGGGTATTCTTTTCCCCCTTTATCAAGAAGTGTTTCTTGGGGGGGAATACTTTGAAATTAGGTCAGTACCTGATGCCCCCTCAACTTTTCCATTGATTTATATCTGTGTGGACTCCTGTTTGTCTGTTTCGTGCATCGGTTCATAGTCTGTTAATTGTATTGACTTCAAGGTTCAAATTGTCCCCCATTTAGCCTGTGGGGTCTCATTCAAGCTGGCTTCCCTGTCCCTTGACGTATCCACATCTTCCTTTAAGCACTGCCTTATTTTCTGACACCAGATGGCAGACCTCATCTTGTCCTTTCCATCCCCCATCTCTGGAATCCCTCATTTCTCCAAGGAGCCCTACCTAGTTCCTTTTAGTAGAGAATGGAATTTCAAAACCGAGACAGGTGGTGATTATTTTGTGAATCACTATCTTGTGCACCTGGAACTAACAGTGGTGTAGGTCAATTATACTTCAACAAAAAAGTTTTTAATAAAGAATTTATGAAGCATTTTAACCCCTGTGAATAATAATTGGAAGGGATAATTGATGGATGAGATTAGGAGCTGGGGCTGGACCTAGAAATCTGACAGTGGAATGCAGACCATGGAAAGTGGTAGATACAGGTTGTCACGTTCCATTTATTTGGGTTTTAGTTGATCCATGGGCGTATCTGAGAACTAAATTCCCACTAAGTTAAAAAAGCAGAAAATATTACATTTTCTTTTCGTGTACTCTATATAAAGATTCCTTGAAGCTCTTTCTACTCTCTAAAAACAAACAATATTAATTAAGGACTTTTCTTTTGAAGAAATAAAATTATACCAAATTAATCTGGAAAACAAAAACAAAGAAGCTGAGGTAAGTGTACTTATTATTACTGTTGGGGGCATTGCTCTCCGCAGGCCCCTTCAGTGGGCAGAATTAGGGAATATGTGGAGGTACGTGCACACGCAAGCACACACATGCACACACACGTTTGCATCTGTATTTTTTTCTGTATTTAAATATATTTAAAACCATAAATTCAAGCTAATACCTTCACTTCTGATCCAACATCTCTGGGTTCATTCTAGTTTTTTCTCTCTCCATATTTGTAATCCCTTTTCTTTCTTTTTTTAAAAATAAATTTATTTATTTTATTTATTTTTATTTTTGGCTGTGTTGGGTCTTCGTTGCTGCGCGCGGGCTTTCTCTAGTTGCGGCGAGCAGGGGCTACTCTTTGTTGTGGTGCACGGGCTTCTCATTGCGGTGGCTTCTCTTGTTGTGGAGCACGGGTTCTAGGCACGCGGGCTTTAGTATTTGTGGCATGTGGGCTCAGTAGTTATGGCACACGGGCTTGGTTGCTCCGCGGCATGTGGGATATTCCCAGACCAGGGCCTGAACCCGTGTCCCCTGCGTTGGCAGGCAGATTCTTAACCACTGCGCCACCAGGGAAGCCCCTGTAATCCCTTTTCTGATAGTGAGGAACCGTGCTCCCGTTGTCCCTAAAGTGTTTACTTGTTTGATCGACTCCCCTATCTGCAGCCACCTCTCTGCTGCTCACCACACCCTCTCCCTCACCCAGAGGCCTGCCTTGCTCTGCCCACCAGATGGTTTTCGGTCTGAATTGTTGGGGAAGAGAAGCAGACTTACTTTCTTCACTCTGTGTTTCCCCATGGGTGTCAATTCAGCAGAGGTTCGATGCTTACCGGTGAGACTCCTGGTGTCTTCTCCTGCCTTTTCCACTTTTTGGCCACATGAATTTGGACATGCGACTTGATGTCTCTGAGCTTCAGTTTCCCCGTATAAAATACTCATAGGTGGATGCTGAGGATTAGGTTAATATTAGGTTAATATGTATGACATGCCCAGCATGACACACAGCAAAGATGTTTCTTATCGATTTTATATTTACTGAGTGCACATCTGAGGGGTGTCCAGAGACTGAGAAGTTGTAGCCTTGGCTCTCAGGACTCCAGTGATGAGGAGAACTTAGTTGTGTTGTTTGAAACACTTGGTTGCCAAGAGGACCTGACTGTAACTGCATTTATGCAGTGAGTCTTTTGTTTTATCCAGAGGTTGTAATGCTTAGTTAGAGGTGTCTGATAACTGATTGAAGCTTGAGAACTGTTTTCCCAGGTTACATGTTTTAGTTGAGTAATAGGGCATCTTTTTAATTTATTTTATTTTATTTTATTTATTTATTTTTTTTGTGGTATGCGGGCCTCTCACTGCTGTGGCCTCTCCCGTCGCGGAGCACAGGCTCCGGACGCGCAGGCCCAGCGGCCACGGCTCACGGGCCCAGCCGCTCCGCGGCACGTGGGACCCTCCCAGACCGGGGCACGAACCCGCGCCCCCCGCATCGGCAGGCGGGCTCTCAACCACTGCGCCACCAGGGAAGCCCTTAATTTATTTTTTTATTGAAGTATAGTTGATGTATAATATAAGTTACAGGTTACAATATAGTGATTCACGATTTTTTTTTTTTTTTTTTTTTTGCGGTACCTGGGCCTCTCCCGTTGTGGAGCACAGGCTCCGGACGCGCAGGCCCAGCGGCCATGGCTCACGGGCCCAGCCGCTCCGCGACACGTGGGATCTTCCCGGACCGGGGCACGAACCCGTGTCCCCTGCATCGGCAGGTGGACCCCCAACCACTGCGCCACCAGGGAAACCCCCGATTCACAATTTTTAAAGGTTATACTCCATTTATAGTTTTAAAAACTATTGGCTGGGGCTTCCCTGGTGGCGCAGTGGTTGAGAGTCCGCCTGCCAATTCAGGGGACACGGGTTCATGCCCCAGTCTGGGAAGATCCCACATGCCGCGGAGCGGCTAGGCCCGTGAGCCATGGCCGCTGGGCCTGCGCGTCCGGAGCCTGTGCTCCGCAATGGGAGAGGCCACAGCAGTGAGAGGCCCGCGTAATGCAAAAAAAAAACAAAAAAACTATTGGCTGTATTCCCTGTGTCGTACTGTATATCTTTGTAGCTTATTGCATAACATAATAGTTTGTACCTCTTGATCCCCTACCCTTATATTGCCCCTCCCTCCTCCTGTCTCCCCACTGGTAACCACTGGTTGGTTCTCTGTTATCTGTTAGTCTTATCTGTCCTGTTCATCCTGTGTGTGTTGAGCACCCACTGTTACAGCTGCTCAGAGATGACCAAGGTGAGTTAGTCACAAAATGCTTTGAGGCTGGAGAAGGGTACAGCTCGGCCAGTTTATGAGTATTTACTTCTGAGTATCAATATTATATGTCAGGCAGGGAGGGAGACTTAAAAAATTACGTGTGTCCTGGCCCTGGAGTCCCATCGTGAAGTTAAAATATACTGGTATGAAGATAACATCACCACCAGTTAGTAGGTAAATAGGTCCAGGAACATAGTTTGGGGCCTTGGGTTCCTATCCCTTTCTAAGTATATGACCTTGGATGAGTGACTTACCCTCTGAGCCTCAGTTTCTTCACCAGCACCGTGAGAGAAGGTGCTGTAACGTGTCGAAAGGGAAGAGCACGGCTTGCAGCTAGGGTGGTGAGGGAGGGCTTCCTGGAGAAGGCGTGAACGTTGGAAGGTGGACGGGACGTGGGGAGGCAAACAGGAGAGAGGCTGTGCTAGAGACCCAGAGTAGAAGAGTTGATGACCATGACATAGACGGGGATGGAGCAGAAATCGCATGGAGTGTGGGAGGAATAGTGTAAGAGCTGATACAAGGAAGCTTTTTATTATAAATCACTTTTGCTGATTGCATTATAAGCTCCCTGAGGTCAGAGAGTGTTGGATGACTGAAATTTAGTTAGTGACATGGCATGGCTAACTGGCTGCCATACAAAGCAAGCACAAGGACTCTGGGTTCTATAGAGAATGCTGCATCATTGAAAGTTCTGGAGCTGCGGCATAATGTAACAAGAACAGTGGCTGGGAACTAAGGCATGGGGTCCTCTCTTCTCTGCCCTGACTCTCGTTAGGCTGCAAGCTCCCGGTACAGCTGTGCTGTCCCATATCATAGCTGGTAGCCGCACGTGGCTAGTTAAAATTTAATTAAAATCAAATAAAATGACAAATTCAGCTCATCAGTCACACTCATCGCATTTCAAGTGTTCAGAACATAGGCCTCTATGGCCAATGGCTGCCGTATTGGACGGCACAGGTGGAGAAGATGTCCTTTCTCTTGGAAAGCCCTGCCCTGCAGGGGCCCTGAGGACCAAGCACAGAGCCGGGCACACAGTGAGTGGACGTCGCATGGCTTACAGGCCTGGGGGACTGGGAAGGAAAGGGCGCCCTGGAAAGGTTAGGACTTGGCGACCCATGAATATGGGATGGGCTGCATCCCAAAGAAAGGGCCGAGAACCGGGGACAGTTGAGACAATTCGTTCTTGGAATTTTTGAGTTATTTCAAAAACATTTCCTTCGTGTGCCTGTTATTTCTGGCTGGCTAGGTTGCCTCTGCTGCCATTGCGTTTCCTGCACAATGTGGCCTTTCTCCCTCTGTGCTCACGAAGGGGGCTTAGATACCGGTGTACCAGATGTTCACGGGAAGATACACCGGCTCCGGCTTCCACAGACGGGGCCTGAGGGCTCTTGGGGGCCATCGAGGAGCTATCCCAAGGTTTGTGAAGCCAATCCAAGGTGTGTGATTTGCTGTCTCACTTTTCCGGGAGGGGTGGGGGGGAAGTCCCGATTTTGCGAGCTTGTTGGTATATTCAGCTGCTTGCTCCTACCCATTGGTAGGAAGGAGTGCTGTGTAGCTGGCTGCAGAGAATGTCTCTTACTGTCCAAAATACTTCTGGACATTCCTTCTCTCTGAGAGAAGCCTACGCCTTCTAGCCAAACAATACATGCCCCAGCAGCAAAGACATTTGTAACAAGCCCTGCCAGCATTTCTTGCCAGTGACCCCATTCCCTAAGTATAAGGCCCTGCAGAGCTGGAGTTTCCCTGTTGTCAGCATCCTGTGTGGAGGGGAGTTTTTGGGGGGCTCTAGCTGATCAGTGTGTCAGGTGAGTTGTTTGCTTAGGCCCCGAAGAATGGCATATGGGACAGGCCTTGCTGAATGCCCCGTAAAGGACAAAATAAAAATAAGGCCTCAGCACAGCCCGGGGTCTTTGTGACTTTTGAACTTGACTTCAAAATGAGGGAGGCACCCATGGGAGAACAGTGAAGAGAGTTTTCCATCTCCACCTGCAGGCTGCTTACCTTACTCCGTGTACAAGTCTTCCGTCTCCTTTGCATCTTTGCAAACTTCATTTTGGTAGCAAGGGGGTTCTGGATCCATCTAAAACATCGCCAGGAGGTTTTAAGGTAGACTTGCATCCATCCAGCTCTACCTGCTGCTCCTGTGGCTGCAGGTCACACCGTCCTGCTGTCTGACCTCGGGATTCTACAGGAAGAGCCCCGAACTTGGAGCCTGTCAATCTCGTCCGGCCCCTTATGGGCCGTACGACTGCAGACACGTCGTCTATCTTCTCTGTTTTCGTTCTTTCATCAGAAAAGTGGCATTGTAAGAATTAAGTGAAGAAATGTAGGGGCAAGCTCTCTGTAAATTATGAAGCCCCATTCGGATTGGAGGTATCGTTGACTTACTTAAAATAACCCTCGATGAGTGGCTACTAGGCCTTCGGGTGCTGAGAACTCCTGGCTCAAGCACTCACCCAGGGTTTGATTCTTAGCTTTGCACGTTCTGAAACTGGAATATTAGTTCACCCAGGGATGATCAAGTTCTGAGAAACCAACTCATGCTAACCAGACTTATAAGGAACTGACGTATAAACCTGAATAGACATTTATGAATTCTCAGTGGAACCTCTTACCACAGAGACCAGATCCTCGTCCCCTGTTCACTGGAGGGCACCTATAGCAGAATCTTCCTGTTCTCCTGCTCCTTGCCCTCTTTGTCCCTGTTTACAGGTCCTTCGAGGCCCAGCTTGGTGGTGTTTCAGGGAGATCTCCCTGGACCCCCAGGCTGGGCTGGGCATCCCTCCTGAGTGTGTGTGTGTGTGTGTGCACATGCGTGTGCATATATGGCACCTTATTCATCCCTGCATCATGGGACCTGCTGCACTACATTGCAGGTACTGTCCTGCGTCTGTCTGACCCACTGGACTGTGCTGTTGCTCCAGGGCAGAAACCGTTTCTGTTTCACTTTGAATCCCCAGGGTTTAGCACTGACCAGGCACGATAGAGGCACAGTCAGTATTTAACCTAGATGGAATTAATGGAACCTCCTCTTGGGAGTGTTCACGGGCACCACCTTTTCTGTAGTGACAACTTTATATGCATTCCATTTTTTTCTTGAATTATCGTCAAGTCCACTGGACAAACCAGTCTACTCAGTAATCGCTGGGCAGAGCTGAGTGCGATCGAGGGTTAATTCTATCCATGCAAAAGTATCAATAGTTCAGTTCGTTTCAACCAGTCCAATTTGAATCTTTTTTTTTTTTTTGAAGTATAGTTGAGTTACAATGTTGTGTTAATTTCTACCCTTTTTTGAGCCTATACTTTTATGCTCATTTTCTCTGGGTTGTTTTTTTTTTTGCAGGAGGTAGCATCAGAAATCCTAAAATCATAACTGGTTAATAACTTCCTGTTTCATCATCTATAAAATGAGTATAATAATGCCTGCTCTGCCTGCATGGGAGAGCTTCATGAAGATCAAATAGGTTGACATTAGCCAGAGTGCTTTGTCAACAGCAGAGCTTATCAGACGTCTGATCCCTCGTTATGATTGTCATCTCAGATGACTGTAATGCAGGGCTGCCTTTCAAGGGCAGGAACACCTGTGAGTCTGAAAGTATTGGTAGAAGAAGAGCACGTGCAATTATCTGCTAACCTGTTTTGCTGCTTCCCAGGAGGGTATTATTTTGTTTTTTTGACCTAGTGTGACCTCCCTACATTGCACCTAATTGTGTTAATCTTCCGAGAGGACCACACATTTTGATTGGTGTTATCTTCCACCAGCAAAAACATTTATCGTGTACCTACTGTGTGTAAGGTACTCTTATGAAGGCCACAAGGGGAGCCAGTTTCCTCTGTGTCTTCTGTTATTGTTAAGCTCAGGGGTTCTTAGCCCTGGATGTGCATCGGGACAATTTCTGGGACTTTTTAAAAAGCAGATGCTGAGGACTCGTCACAGACCTTCTGAACTAGAATTGGCTGACGTTAGACCTGGATGTGAATATGTTTTAAAAGTTTCATAGGTTCTTCCGATGTATGGCCAGAGTTGGAAATTAGGAGCGTTAGTATCATATTCTGTAGTGTGATGTTTCTACACCTGATGTTTCCCTTCTTCAAGGAATTATGTTTCTAAGTGGCCTGGCACACTTCCAAACTGCCCAAACATAGACCCATCCCTTAAGGCTTGGCTTAGCATGGTTCTCCTTAGTCTGCAAATATTTGGCTATTCGAATGAATGAACAGAGAGCCCTGTAAGTGAATATCAGAACATACCCATAATAGACCAAGCATTAGAACCCAGAAATATGGATTCCCAGACCAGTGCCTTGTATTTTCTTAGAACTTCCATGTGCACCAGAGTCACCAAGGGCCTTGGTTGAAAATGAGGTTGCCCAGGCTCTCCCCAGGACGCTTTCAGGAGCTGGACTGGCTTCCTTCATTTGTCAGAGAGGAAAGAAGGCCTTCCCCGCAGAGCTTGGGAATTAGACGGGGTGGCACAGCTGAGAGCCTCATGTGGCCTCTGCCACGTGGTGGGCGCTCGGGCAGTGGCGGTGCTCTTGCTGAGAAGCAGCTTCTTGACCAGCATGGCTGTGCTGCTCCCCTCCCTCCAGCCCCCCAGGATCCCCATTCAGTCCAGAAGGACCAAATGATGTGTCCTGTCCCATAACTGTGATGGTGGCAGCCCTGCTGCTTGCCCCCCGGGGGCTGATGCCCAGTCTTCTCTTTCTGAGGATGTTTCCCTGCATCTTTCCCGCACCTGATGCATTCACATGCTGGGAAGAAGGACTGGGGATGGGTCCTGTCCTTAGTCCTTGGTGATGCTGAGCTTGGCCGTCAGGGCAGGCAGGGCAGAGGTGGCTGCAGGGTCTCCTCTCTGATTCTCACTCTGGACGGGCAGGGGCGAGGGCGTTCCAGGGGTTAAGAAGGTGGGCGTGGGCCCGAGAGATGTGGGTCTCATCCCATCTTGTAAAGATTACGCTCCTGCAGCTGAAGTTTCCTCAATTGCAAAATAAGCATAATCGTAGTGTATGTTTCACTTAATCCTCTTGTGTGAGGATTAATCGATCATTTGGGAGCTGGGAGAGCCTTCCAGAGGAGGCCCTCCCAGAAGTCTGCTCAGTGCCCTTCACAGAATGTTCCAGAACCCATCACTTAGACAGTTCCTTTTCCCAGCCCTACAGGTTTCCTTTTGCAGGGGACTCATCCCATCCTGCCCTGCACTATCGTTGGTTGCATGCTTACTTTATTTCCAGCTGCTCCCGCTGGGTGGGTTTCGGGGTCCTGGCCCACACCCTCCGGGACCCACACCTGCCCTCCCACTGCAGCCTGCCCTGCGCCCCTTGTGTGAGGGTCTCAGAGCACCTCCCGACCTCTACCTGGAATGCCGTCCCCCACACCCCAGATTTGCCTCCTCCAGGAGTGATTAGCACGACTGAAGGATTTCCAGAACAAAACGGTGCTTGTGAAAACACCCAGTAACTAACTGTGGCCGCTGCCCACGGTCACTGTTGGGTGAATGGATGGTGATATGTGACGGTTTGAACAAGGATGGGGTCCTCATGGCTCGGGGCGGGTTACTGGGCCACCAGCTGTTTTTCCTCGCAGTTTCTAATACACACACCCTGCTGCTCATTCCCGAGGCCCACTGCGAAGCCGTAGGAGTAAAGTGATTAGAGGAACTTCAGCTGTTTTGCTCCCTGTGAATGGCCCTCTTTCATCAGGATGTGCAGGGACAAGGGCCTTTTTAAACCCAAATATCAGGGAAGGACGAGAGTTCCACCAGAGCCATTTGCCGTCTGGGTGGGAACGCCATCTGGACGGGGACTCTGCTTTCCTCGAGGGCCCCATCCAGCCTCTTCTTCAGACGTTCAGCCTTCTCTGGAGGGCGGGAAAGGCAGGGGCTGGGGGCAGTTCCGTTCACGATGTGACCACGGCAGTCCCGGACCTTTTCTGTTGTACTGACGTCTGCACCTCCAGCCAGCCAGCTCCCTACTTCTGCTCTTCAGAGGTTTCCAGCCCAAGTTAGTAAGTATCGCCACCGCTGATTTCTGCCCACCCACCCCGCCCCCCTGTCGTGTCTTGGTTTCTGGATGACACTGGCTGTTGCTGCTCTGAGGGCTGGGGTTTTCTGGAGGATCCTGTCTGCCTGCAGTGCCCTGCAGAAATTATGAGCCCGTGTCATCTCCTAAAACCGGGGTCTGAGACATCTGTATTGTGGAGATAAAAGCGGTGAGGATGGAGGAGGGAGGGCAGGGGCTGGTTCTTAATCCCCCGTCAGGACTTTTCCATTTTGTTTGCCTGGGTCTGACCTCCTGGAGCTTTAGTCGCTCTCTTCAGGGCACCAGCATCTTTGGGCAGAAGGCTGATTTCTCCATAGTTGGGATGGGTGGTTTGTGAGTTTGTTTCCTCCTCCCCAGAACCTAGTAAAGTATGAGTGCCCCCCACCCCCAACCCCGAAATGGATTTCGTAAAGGACTTCCTTCCCCGGCGAGGTGTCTTGAGACGGATGAATTGAATCGGGTTCTGCGCCTCTCGTATCAGAGCCCTGGCCCCTGGCTGGGAGAGAGTGTTCACGTCAGCCGCCCACAGGGCGCAGGAGGCTCTGGGCCCAGAGTGAGCTCAGAGCAGAAGACGGGAAACAGGGTCATAAAGAATATCTGTGTCTCGTTTTCCTAAGTCCCATGACTGCCGTGCTCTGTGGCCTCTCGCCTCCGAGAGTCATCCAGTGAGGTTTTCCTCGTGCTGTATCTGCTTACTGTCTCTGCAGATGCAGGACCATCTCACGGGCTTGGGATGCTGTGTTGTTCTCTGAGCTTCCCCGCAGCTTCAAATCTCCTCTTTACAGTAAACGCCTGTGACTAATTTCGGGAGGAGGACAGGAGCAGAGTATTCCAGGGCCCCCATCCACACAGCCTTCTGACTTCACATGTAGCTGGGAGGCTGTGATTCTGTACTGGCCTCAGGAACACTGAGGAACAACTGGCCTTGTAAGTGATCACAGGATAAAACCAGCCTATGCTTTTGCATTGTTCCTTTCCCCCCCCCCCCCAAGGAAATGTAAGGGAAACCAAGGGGAATTTTTGCCCATGATTTCCAAGGCAAAGGTCACCATCAATGGCTGGCTGTTTCCAGAGGGCTCAGGTTTCTGGTCAGTATGGATTTTTTTTTTCCTTTTTTTTTTTTTAAACTCATGAACAAAAAGAGGTTGATGATGCCTTGCAAAGATTTTTTTCCCCCAGCTGCTTCGATGAACTGATTGTTGTTTGAAGTTTCATGCGTTTTGGAGTCTTTCAGACAGTGATGAGAGTAGGTAGTAAGTGATCCGTGTCTATCTAAAGCAGCATAGTTCTGAAAACAAACTCAGTTGTAGGGTTTTAAGGAAGGAGTGGGTGATAAGTTTCGGGGGTGGAAAAGTGTTGGGTAAGTCTGCAATTTGCTAAAACTAGACAACCTGGATTTTCTGTTGGCCAATGGATGCTAAAGAGCTTTTTGTCTCCCGTGGGTAAGTGAGACTCACAGAAAGGGTGCTTCTCGTTTCTTCCATTATTTATAGTCCTGGGTTCCTCAACACTTGAAACTTGCCGCACAGATACGGGACTCACAGAGTGGAAACGATGACTTGGCAGTACATGCGTGGTGGTAGATGAAGAAGTGCTGTCCATATGTAAAGTGTTGCCTTTAGGAAAGAGATAAAGCCCAGTTGTCCGTAACTCAAAGACCCGGATAAGAGGGGCAGAACTGAAACCTTCATATTTGGTATTTGAGCCGTCATGATTTTTAGCGTGAGAATTTAACCAGAAAAATGAGCAGATTTTATTTTGGACTTCATAGTATGGAAGATAATCATTTTTCAATTCCAGGAGCTGCTGACTTAAATGCTAGTCCATGTGGTGAGTTTTCTTAGCTCCTAGGGTTGTATTTTAGACTTAGCTGAGTTTTTTATTCCAGGATGAGAATGTTTAACTACTTACATTAGCTGTCTGGGGCAGTGGTGATTTTGCTATTTTATATTACAGAAAATGTCCTTGTGTTTCTGTCAGGAATTGATTTGCTTTCTATTAAAAAAAAATAGCACTCCTGTTACTTAGAGATTTTTTTTTCAAATCAAATTGTTTATTGGTTGCTGAAGAGAGAATGAATGATTTGTATAGTTCCCTATAATTTAACTGTGATCTTCTTTCACAAAATTAATAAACATGAAATGTTTTTGCATTATAAAGTATAGTACATATTTTATATTACTTTGAAAATTAAAAAATTTATAAAAGTTAATATTTGCTCAACAGAGTAAGTTTGGAAGAGAAGATAATTGTAGGTGGTACAACCCTCCCCCCACAGAAAAAAACAATTTTGGTGTATCTTATGTGTAGTTTTCAGAGATGATGTTATTTTTAAATAATTGGTGGTAATTAACAGCTAATACAGTCCATTGGTTTATACAGTCTTAATTTCTGCATAAGATAAAGATTTTGTTTTGGTAGCCAAATCGTGAAAGTGAAATTTTTTATTGTAATTTTTTAAATTATATGTTGAATGTAAATGTTATTGCTTTGTTAAAATAACAAAGACCAAAGATTCATTCTGCTGAGAAATTCATTGGGTCAACTTGAGATTTTTCTACAGGTTTTCCACACAGCAAGCTTGACTAAGTTAAACTGGTCAATAGCTACCCGCTTTTCTTAAGATGCAAACAAATAGTGAAAGTGTGATTTCATCTTCCTTGTATTCTGTAAAGGGAAGACACCAAGAAGCAGTGAGGTTGTTAAAAGTTCAGAGAGTTAGAAGCAAAGATCAACAGCAAGAGTACGAAAAATTAAAAGGGCACCACCCTCTGCTCATCAGAGAGTTGGTCTCTATTTTTAGAAGATGTTGTATTACAGAGTGGTCCCTTTACAGCATCCTGCAGGAAGGGGCTCCTACCTCTGGAGGAGGGCACGGAGAACCTTGGGTGTTTTAGCCGAAGCATTATTTTATCACATAAACTCTCCAGCAGCAGGCTTGTAGCAAAGGTTTGGGGGGAGTATGGTGTGAAATTACTATAGGAGCTATTTTATCCCATTTGCATGTTACATGCCACTCTCCAGCTTTTCCTCTGCAGCATGTCTCTGCCCATTTTCCTCTGTGAATTCCAGCCTAACTGCGCTCTGGTTTTTCCCCCCACAGCTTAAGTGAGAGTTTTTTCATGGTGAAAGGAGCAGCCCTCTTCTTACAACAGGGAAGCAGCCCTCAAGGCCAGCGGAGTCTTCAGCATCCCCACAGGCATGCAGGTGATGGCTCTAAATTGACGCTCTTACCCTGGGACTTATTTTCTGGGCAACAGAGGAACCCTCCATTACTGGCGGTGAGCACTTTGCTGGTTTTCAAGGCCAGGGAAATACAGGTTTGTAATGACAGGTGCGGGTAGAGGCTCTTGAGCAGGCCACGCACGTTTTCCAGATGGCACCGGGAGCCAGTGACCCTTTGACCACGGAGTCTACGTAAGAAGGTCAGCAGCTTTCTGTTTGGATATAAAGATTTCCTACTCAGTGTATCAGTTAACTGCAGATTTTAAGTTACAGTATGACTTTTTAACAAATGCACCAGAACGCCTTATAGCCAGATGTGGTCCCCCTTGAAATTAACCACCCTGGGGTCCTAGATGCCTAGTCCGTCATTTCTCTGAGCTTTTGGAAAACTCTCATTTGGGGAATTTCTTTACGAGCCTTGGGCATATACTGGGGTGGGAAGTCTTTATTCTTTAATGGTGGGTTTGGTTTTTTGGAAGTAGACAGAAGTGATAAAGTGGGGATCAAACTGAGTATTAATTGAGGTCCAAAGGCAAGCAAATAAGAGATGCCTGCAAAGGAATAAGACTGGTTTTCTTAGGTGACTTGACTCTGAACCTGAAGGCAGTTTGGAGAGAGGAATTCAGGAAACACTTGCATACAAGTGGATCTTTGTAGCTGGTGGGGAGCCTCTGCAGGAACTTCTTGGACGGGCAGCATGTGTCGGAGTAGGAGCTGGAAAGGCCTCTGCCTTTCAGAACAATGGCAGGTCAAAGCAGCTAGCAGTTGGGGCCAGTTTTTTTTGTCACTTGGATCATCTTGTTTGTCTCACCTCAAGTCATCCAGCCTCATTTTGGAGCTGAGTGCTTAGGTTAGAATTTCCTATCTTGCATTTTATAGCAAACACGAAGGCTCAGTCAATATTTTCACATACTGATATTTATAATCAAGATTTAGGTCTGTTTTAAGCTAAGGAAACAATCTTCCTGCCCTAGGAGGCAGTGTGTTTCATGGAAAGAATATTTGCTTTGGAGCCAGACAGACCTGGCTTCTGATCCCAGTTCTACAACTGTACAGAACATTCATAGTCAACTTCTAAGCCTCGGTTTCCTAATCTTTACAACGGCCATCAAATATTGGTAACTCAGACGTCGTGGAATTTAAAATTTACACACGTAAACAGACTTAGCTTCTCTTAGGTGCTCAGCGTCCATTGCTGTAATTATTGCTACGGTGACTGCTGGTACAATACCACTATAAACAGAAGCTTCGTTCTTGAATTTGCTAACGGTTCTGCCCTGTTAAGAGTGTAACTGTTTTTCGTGTCTTAACCATAACCCGTAAACAAACAAAGCCAGTGCTCAGCTTTGTTCCCCAAGTATGAAATGTCTCCTTCCTCTAATTCAAAGAATATTTTCGTACTGTGTGTGAGCCTGGGGAAAGTGACTGCAAAACCGTCGTGTAAAAACCCTAAGTCCAGCTGCTTGGCACATCTCTGCCATGTACACGAGTGTAGGAAGGAAGCCTAGTGTGTTGGCTCTTCTGCCCTAGGGTCTAGGAGGGCTGGTGAACTCCAAAAGGCAGGGGGGCGCCCACTGTCCACAGATGCTCAGTAGGTGACCCTGGGGCAGGCACAGACTAGACTTCACGTCAAGTCCCCTGGACGACCCACGGTCCCCTAAGCGAACCCCCATGCCGAGCCGAGTACAGTGGAGGGTTAACTCTGTCCATATCAAGTAATTCAGCTCATGTCAGCCAGTCCAGTCAGGCTGAGACTCACTCTTTCCAGGGCTGACCTATACTTTAGGCTCACATTCTCTGCCTTTTTTTTTTTACAAGTGCTTACTGAACACTTGAACGTACAGAGACTGTGTGTGGCTACCAGGCCGGGGTTGGGATTTTTCTCTGTCAGCAATTACACATCTCAGCAGACAGTCCCACTGTGTGGAAAACGTCCCTTTCACTGAGCCACTCATCAGTCAAGGGGTTGGTTTCTGCTTTCGTCTGTGTGCTGCTGCGATTCGGAGTGGATCGTGGGGTGGGGGTGGGGGGCCCAGGTGGGCCCAGAACCAGCCATGGTGGTTGTGTGCCATCCCGATCACGCTGGTGACACGACAGGTGAGGGCGCTGTTGGGGACAAGATGGGAACAGGGACCGTTACCTCCAAGTCGTCCCTCGTAGGACATGGTGCCAGTGTAAGGTGTCTTCCACTGTGGGATCCTGTAAGAGAACAGACGAGGGGGCACGTTTCCAATGACCTGATTCCTCTCTGAGGCAGGAAGTACCGTTCGGACAGCATTTGTCAGCCTCCCCTAAAATTCAAAGGACGCTTTTGCAAAAGGAACCCAGCCAATGGATTGATCCCTCTGGGGTTCTAATTGTGATCTATAGGGTAATTTTTTTTTAAAAGATAATTCTGTTTCTTCAGGGTGTTGCACAAGTTGAAATGAATATGGATTTTCTATGAGTTACTCCCTGCACTTTCTTCTAGATCAGCATCTTTACAGATGAACCATTTCTTCAGAAAGAACCCCATACAGACTTTTATTTTTGAAATATACATAAGCAAGGAAAAAAGTGGCACTAGAACCACCCTTGCTACTTGCTAGTTACGAAGCTCAGGTACGGGGGCCCCTGTGCTTGGGACACACAGCCCTTCTTTGGTGAGGTGGATCCTGCGTAGCTGTGGAGACTCACTGCCTCAGAGAACCTTTCCTCCCCTCCCTATAGCCCAGAGGCACCCCTGGGACCCTGGGGCCGCTCAGAGATGTTCAAAAGCTGACTCTGGATTACTGCCTCTTTTTTTTTTTTTTTTTTTTTTTTTGCGGTACACGTGCCTCTTACTGTTGTGGCCTCTCCCGTTGCGGAGCACAGGCTCTGGACGCGCAGGCTCAGCGGCCATGGCTCACGGGCCCAGCCGCTCCACGGCACGTGGGATCTTCCCGGACTGGGCACGAACCCGTGTCCCCTGCATCAGCAGGCGGACTCTCAACCACTGCGCCACCAGGGAAGCCCCGGTGGGTGACCTTTTTTAAACTTTCTTCATTGGTCCAACAGGGGACCTGCCTCAACACCTTCAAGTAATGATCAACCTTCTGCGTTGTGAAGATAGAATCAAGCTGGTAAGAAGAGACGCGAGTGGCAAGTTTTAATTTTTAATTGTGACGTTTGTAGGGACTTACTGACGAGCAGGGGCTTGGGACGGGGGGGCTCTTACATCAGAGCAGGTTCTCCCAAACCGTTCTCAAAAGCCAGAGCCCGCTCTGCTCCTCGGTACCCAGAGGTTCAGACAAAGGGGGTGTCAGGTCTCTGGGTCAGTCTGTGCTAAGCTGGAATCATCATTCGCTGGAATTTATGTGTTAACCCCTTTAACAAACTTTGGGGGTCTCCTCTGAGCCAGGTACCATCCCTCATGCTGGGGATATAAATGAGACGTAGGAGTTTTCATCTAAATTCCTAAACTCACGGGGGAAAGGTAGGAACAAAAGTCTTTGGTCTTGGCTTGGTGAAGGAAGGGGGTGACCATCTGGCAAGGCAGGCCAGTAAGAGCATCTCTGCCTGTCTAGGCCGTGCGCTTGGAGAGCGCCTGGGCTGAGCGGGCCCGCTACATGGTGGTGGTGGACAGCAGCGGGCGCCAGGACACGGAGGAGAGTATCCTGCTGGGAGTCGACTTTTCCAGTAAGGAAAGGTGAGTCTGATGGACGGCGGCTCCTTTCTGTGATGGGGGCAAGAGTGGCTTCTGGAAGAAGGTTTTCAGGGTCCTACATCCACGGGGGCCGGTGATGGTAGGTGATGGGGTGATGAGGCACTGGGAATGGTGGAGCCCCTGGTTTTAGCTCTTATGTGCCGAGTGCTGTGCTAGGTCCAGTCTCTACTCTCAGAGAGCTCAGGGTCTGCACTGTGTGCTTAGAGATTTAACCCTGGGTCCTATCAGGGGTGCCCTAGAGGAGGGCACCTTAACCAGGAGGGCTTCCTGAAGGAGGTGACGGCTGTGGCGAACACCCCAGGACAAGCAAGAGCCAGCCAGGTAAATCAGGAAGGCGCCCTCCAGGCCGACCATCCCATACAGAAGTATGTGATTGATCGGCATTGTATCGAGCGCCTTATGCAGTATTAATATCCCGTGGATTCCCAAGTACTTGTTGACGGGTCCTGGGTCAGAGGCTTGAGGAGAGGTTTGGAATTTCCCAATAACTGGAGGCCAAGTTAGTTGTATCATAGACCCTGTTATGTGTGCGAAATGAAGGTGCACGACTCTCCTTACATCTAGGATAAGTTAATGCGAGTGAGATCATTGCAGAACCTGAATTTGTTAAAACTGGATTAAAGTAGATGCCCTTTATTCATGATTCATTAATTTTCTCGTTCATTAAGCAAACCATTCATTTGCCTTCTCCTGTGTATGAGGGAATAGACTCAGCCCGGGAAAACAGAGAAGCAACAGTAAGCACGGTTCTCGGCCTCAGAGAGCCTGTAAGCTCAGCGAGGGAGGGAACCATCGCCAGAACCTGGGGTGATGGGCCCAGTGATGGGGAAGTGTGGGGTTCATTCCACACTCGTGACCAGGACTCCATTGCTGGTCACAAGTAAATGAACTAAAAGGGAAGCCGTTTCCTTTATGGCCTCGTTCCCAGGAGCATTCTGAGTGAGTTTCTGCAGCTCGCTTAGGGACATGAGTCCGAGCTGGCGCCCGTGGCCTCGGCTGGTGGGGAAGTCTGGATCTGGAAGGATCTGTGTCAGGACGTGCCTTAAGGGGTGAGCTCCGAGGAGCCCCTTGGAGACCAGAGGGCTCCGTGCTCCAGGTCGGGATGCTCCCAGGCAGGTGCCCTCAGAAATGGCCGGGGCTCCATCCTTTTGGTCATGAGGCAAAGAGATGTTCACCGGTGTTACGGTTACGTTTGTTCTCGGAATGGCTGGCCGGCCTTTCTGAGGGCCTGTGGGGGCAGGACTTCTCCCACCGTGTGTCATCCATCCCAGCAGTGCTCTCTGGCCCTGAGCTGAAAGCTGCCTCCCTGGAGAATGTGCCCATCGTCTCAGCCCGAGCCACCAGGGCCTCATAGGAGGCTGCCCCCATCCAGGTCATCTCTGTGACTTTGGTCAGAGAGCACAGAGCAGTTAACCCGATGCTTCATAAGCGTCTCGCCCCGTGGGGTAGGCGGTCCTATAACTCACGTTTTACAAACAAGGAGTCAGAAGCCCAAGAGGCTGGAGTGGTTACACCAAGGCCATCCTAGGAACAGAGCTGGGATTCAGAATTGGGTTTTTATTGTAGACCTGTGGTGTAGACCCACTCATTGTCCTCTGCGCCCCCTCGTTCACCAATCTGTTCATACCGTCACGGTGCGTGCCCTTGTCTGCACGCACTTTCAGTACGCCAGGTGCCCTGCCAGGTGCCCTGCCAGGTGCAGGGGCTACATCGGTGGGAGAGACCGGCCTCTGCTCCCTTGGAGCTCACAGTCTAGATGGACGAGGGTTAGACCCACGAGCACCCTGAGACCGTTCTCTACACACAGGCCCATGTGCTCATTCCCACCCACTCTCTGAAGCGCCCCGCCCCTCCTCTGCCCCCTGGGCACCAGCCTCAGTTCTCAGCATGTCCCCGCTCCCTGGGTCCTCTCTCCTCTGCTGCACACTCTGCGCTCAGGCCAGCGTCCCCTCCGCCGTCCCAGACTGCGGCACAGCCCGAGCACAGGTGCCAACTCCAAGGCCAGTGCTGGTCTCCTGTGTTGGGGAGATGGGTCAAGGGGCTGCAGAGGGTGAGCGGGAACCACACGGACCTTCCTGTTGTTGGGCCGGATGCAGCGTCCCCCGCGCCCAGGCATAGGGGCCAAGAACTGGGCGCTTTTATCCATCTCCAACTTGAAAACAAAGCCCTTGTCCTTACAGAAGCCTTTGGCCTGCTGAGAGCATGATACATTTGTTTTTCTAAATTCCTGCCATGAGATTTTGTTTCCTTATTCAAAAAAAGAGAGAGATGAGGTGCCCCCAAAAGGACTCGCCCCAAGGAGAGGGAGTCCAAGTGCAGTGTCAGGAGAGAGCGTGGGAATGACGCCAGCCACAGCGGGCTCACGGGTTCTCCCTTGGAGTCACATCTACACATGATTCCTCTGGGGATCAGAGCAGCTGCCCTGCAGGGGCCATCTGGGGTTATTTTGTTTCAGATTCGGGAACACCGTGGGTGCTGTGAGCACGAACACCGTCCTCCACTTGTTAGCGTTTTGCAGCCCGTAAAGGACAGGGCTGTCTCCTTCCTACACCTCCAGCCCCCGCGCAGGCCCCGCCGGCTTCTCTGTCCCTGCCGCACCGGCCCCGGGGACCGGGGACTGCTTTCTTCCCCTAGAGGTACCCCCACCCACCCGTTTTATCCTTCAGGGCTGTGCTTCCTCTAAAAAGACCCAGTTTCCCTGACCACGTGTCCCGTCCCCACTTCCCATATATATAAACCCACAGGCCCTCCTTCACTGTACAAATCTTACTGTCACTCACTACAGGACTAGTGGAGACTCACAGCAATAACAGATAAGGGGACGTGATGGAATTGGCACAGTTGTTAAGTCGTGTCCCGGTCTCTGGTCTGCGCTCTTGACTCCAGGTTGAGACCCTGAGCGGAAGTCTTCCTTGGCCTTCTGCCCACCGTTTGTAGCTCTCACCAGGCTCTTCCCCATCTCTGCACTTAACGGAGGAGGGCAGTTCAGATGCTGCCCTGGTCTCCTAAGCACCGTTCTGTCTCCGCCCGCCCCGGCCCTGGGCCTGCGGCTCCCCAGTCTGTGCTCCTTGTAGCTCCTCTGTGCCGTCTTCTCTCCTCATTTCCAGTCCCTGGTGTGGGTCGTCTGTGCTGAAAGCGGGCGAGTGTCCGGGTCTGCCCACACCCTCCCAGGGCACCCTCTGGCCTGGGCTTTCTACGTGTCTGTCTTGGGCTCCCAGCGGCCCCCTTCTTGCCTCTCCCCTGTGCGACACAGCTGAGTAACCCTGGGAGCTCTGAGTCTCAGTGTCAATTTTATTTTGCGGCTGTACAAAGGAAATATCATTAACCCATCAAGAATGGGTAGGACCAATGTAAAACAGATCACTAGTGGGAAGGAGCCGCATCGCACAGGGAGATCAGCTCGGTGCTCTGTGACCACCTAGAGGGGTGGGATAGGGAGGGTGGGAGGGAGACGCAAGAGGGAGGGGATATGGGGATGTATGTATACATACAGCTGATTCACTTTGTTATACAGCAGAGACTAACACACCATTGTAAAGCAGTTATACTCCAATAAAGATGTTAAAAAAAAAAAAGAATGGGTAGGACTGCAGGGTGGCACCAGAGAATTTGCCCAACACAAAAGGCTTAGCCCACTTTGACCCAAAGGGCTTGAAACTACCTTCCCCACAGATACAGAAGCAGAGGGTGGAAAAGATCCCCCGCGGCTGCCGAAGCTCTGGAGGGAGAGCGGGTTCCTTGAACCCCAGAGCTGCCTGTGTGCACAGTCGTGTGTGTGTGTGTGTGTGTGTGTGTGTGTGTGTGTGTGTGTGTGTGTGTGTGTGTGTAACCGTGCTCCCTGGGGGGCTGTTAGGCGGTAGCAGAGATGTCAGCACAGGATCCCTGGAGATGTCTGAGCTGCCCTTGGCAGTGACGGCTGTTTCTCACAAGCAGACTCTTTTTCAAATGCCTGAAGAGTTTTCATAGTGATCCGAGGAGACCCTCTGATAAAGCCCTTTCTTTTCCTCTGTGTTTCTCAGCGGCGCCAGGCTCTAAAGTGGTTAGGTATCATTTCACTGTTAGGATGGGCAAAACAAAAGCAGATTAAACTAGTTTTTAAAACAGCAGCTGCACAAAAGGTACAGAAACAGAGGTCCAAAAATGAACTCCAGTCATGGTGTTGGCACTCTCCCCTCCCCTGTCGCTCCAGGACAGGAGGCTGGGGGTGGCTGCCACGACCTGCCTGTGTCCCCCGGACTGTGTGTGGCCTCGTGCCAGGCGTGTGCCAGCCATCAGCGGCTTCAGCCCTGCTGCAGTGTGGGCGTGTGGTCAGCTGGTTACTCCTGGCCCCCGAGAGCCGCAGCTGAGACCTGGCATTTATGGAGCTGCAGCCACACCAGAATGCTGGGGTCAGAGTTCCCTGTGACTGTCTCTAAGCTGGGGTCACTGGCCATCCCAGACCCACATCTTCTGGAATTCAGGGGTGAGCAGTCCTTGCAGACAGCCTTAGAACTTCTCCCAGATACACACCTAGGCAGCTGGACGCAGGGCAGGTGGTGGGTCCCCCATGAGCTGGACAGGCTGGGTGGAGACACAGAGAGGGAAGACCACATGCAGGCAGGTGGACCCTAACTCTAGGCGTCTTCTCTTCCCTCCCCTGTAGTAAAAGCTGTACCATTGGGATGGTTCTCCGACTGTGGAGCGACACAAAAATCCACCTGGACGGAGACGGGTAAGGAGATCTCTCAGGAGGCTTCTTTCACGGTAGACTTTGAAACACGCGTCAGTTTGGGCATCGTTGGATAATCATTAACGACAGTCACACGTGTGACATGTTTACCACATCAGGAGAAATAACATTGCCCTCCCATGAGCCACACAAGGCAGGGTACGTTTGGGACATGACATAAGGGGGTTGGGTCACGAAGTACCAACAGAAACATTTACGGGATATCTGCTGCTGTGTGAAGTTCAAGAACAGCAGTGAACAGACATTCATTCACTTGCCTTGATTTGTTAAATGAACACTCGCTGTGTGCCCTCCATGGGCTGGTCCCTGCAAGTTCACAGATGAACATGATGCAGCAGGAGCTCTAAGTCTTTGAGGGCTGCAGGGAAGACACACAAGCAACAGGTGCAACAGTGTTTCAGGTGCCATTTGGGGGGCTGCAGAGGAGGAATCATCCAGGTGGGCCTGGGCAGGTAGACCAGGGCCAGGGGGCCGTCCAGATTCTGGGGGGAACTACTCAGGTACTGTCACGAGTGGGAAGAAGCAGGAGAGGAAATTATCTCTACTTGAATTCCAGCAGTAAAAGTTACGTTGCCTTCTAGATAGAACTGGGAGGGAAAGATAAAAATTAGATTTATTGACGACATGGGCTTATGGTTTACCTTTTTCCTTTTTAAACTTTTGTCTTCCACTAATGTATTTTTTATGCAAGTATAAAAGACACAGATGGAGTGTGGGGGACAGGAGGTAGCGGGTGGGGTGGGACAGTGCAGGCAGGTGAAGCGAGATGGTGTCCAGTGCCGCTGTTGCCTCACACGCTTTGCTGGGCTTTTAGTTTTTGGCTGACTTTGTATTGCTGGGTTAAAAGCCAGTCTTCCGGATTTAAGAACCTATCTCTTTTTTTTTTTTTTTTTTGCTTTTGGCTTTTGCCCTTGTCTCTGTGGCCTGTGGTCCCTCATCAGACAGCGTGAGACACACTTGTCCTCAGGGTGTCCACGACAGGCTGTCCCCCCCGCCGTCTGGCAGGGATGTGGTCGGAGGGTCTGACTTCTCACCACGCTGTCCTTTGTTTTTCATTCTCAGTGGATTCAGCGTCAGCACGGCAGGAAGGATGCACATCTTCAAGCCCGTGTCTGTCCAGGCCATGTGGTAAGTGTGGTTTTAGGGACTTTTAACTCCTTAGAAATATTTTCCTAGCTGACAGCACAAATAAAAAAAACCGCACCTACTTAGAAGCACATTTAGGTATGTTTATTTTGTGTGTGTGGCAAAAAATATGTATCAATAACAAAATTTACCATTTTAAGGACACAATTCAGTGATGTTAAGTACATTCACAATGTTGTACACCCATCACCACTATCCATTTCCAGAGCTTTTTCATCATTCCAAACAGAAACTCTGTACTTATTAAACAGTAATTCCCTATCGCCCCCTCCCCCAGCCCCTGGTAGCCTCTATTCTACTCTCTCTCTATGACTTTGCCTATTCTAGGTCCCTCATATAAGTGGAATCATACAGTATTGGCCCTTTTGTATCTGGCTTCTATTACTTAGCATAATGCTTTCAGGATTCATCCGTGTTGTAATACTTCATTCCTTTTTAAGACTGAACAATAAATTTATTATATGGATGTACTACTTTTATCCATTCATCTCCTGATGGACATTTGGGTTATTTCTACCTTTTGGCGACTATGAATAGAGCTGCTGTGAACATTGGTGGACAGAGTATCTGATTGAGTCCCTGCTTTCAGATCTTTTGGAATTTCTAGATCATGTGGTGATTTTGTGTCTAACCTTTTGAGGGACCACCAGACTGTTTTCTGTAGCAGCTGCACCATTTTACATTCCCACCAGCAATGCACAGGGGTTCCAGTTTCTCCACATTCTAGTCAACACTTGTTATTCTTTGATTTTTTTTCATAATAGCCATCCTTATGGGTATGAAGTGATATCTCATGATTTTGGTTTGCATTTCCCTAATTAATTAGCCTTGAGCATCTTTTCATGTGCTTATTGTATATCTTCTTTGAAGAAATGTATATTTTGTATATCTTCTTTGAAGAAGAAGATATACATTTTGTATATCTTCTTTGAAGAAATGTCTATGCAAGCCCTTTGGCCAGCTCTTAATTGGGTTGTTTGGTCTTTTTGTTGTTGGAGGTACCTTGTTTTTATGTTTCTACCGTCCCTGCTGACAAAATGTCATTTTAGCATAAATTCACTGGTTCCTTGTCCCTGGCACACTGAGGGTGATCAGTTTGCTCCATGAAGGCAACAGCACTCTGCTAGGCATTGAGCATCTGTGGAGGCATAAAACGGACATAATTCCTGTCCTCCTGGAGTTTAAAGTCTGTTGAGGGAGGTGGCCATAAACCCAGAGCAGAGTCCTATGTTATACTGAGGGGTGGGTGCCGGGCTGTGGGATACCTACTGCAGGGGGCAGGGGCCAGGGCAGGGTAGGGCCTCCCTGGACACCTGCATTGGGGGGTGAGGTAGCTGTGGGTGAAGACTGCGTTCAACTTTCAGACCTTCTCTGAACCCGATACACATCCTAGAGCCTCCTCATCCTTGGAGGGCTGCACAGACCACTCATACAGCAGACTCCACACGGCAGTCTCTCTCATATAATCTGGAAAAGACTTAGGAGAAAGCCGGTGGCCTCTGATGAGAAGAATTCTGCCCAGTGTTTCAAAATAATTACTCTTTTCTCCAGGACAGTGAGAGTGATGCAGGATCCTCCCATGGGCCACGCGCTAACATCGTTGCTTCGTTTTTATGTCTTCTGTTCCTGCAGTCAGTTCAGGATCATTTGGGGGGACATCATGAACTCATCGTTCTCTAGACGTCCCAGATGTTCCTTTGTGGCCCTGGATAATTTGTTATCTCTTTCTCTACGAGCGAGTAAAAAAACAGGCCTATGGGTTTTTCCAAAACTTCAGAACGAGAATAAAATTTCGTAAATATTCAGCTCAAGTTTCTTCCCTCCCCCAGTCTAGAGCTAGGACAGATGTGGACCACTGGGGAAAGTGACGTGGGTTGCAGTGGTTTTTACACTGTTGTTGAGCCATTGGTTCTCTGATAACTTCTCCATCCAACGCCTCGCTTGTCCACCCTTCACTGATACCTGATTCATCCCATTCACTGAGAAATACTCAGCCCATTTTTTTGTAAAAAGAAGTAAGAAAAGGATAAGTAAATTGGCTGTTACCAATGTATACATTTTCAGTCCTGTTTCTCCTGCCCGACTCTGCCTCCCACAACTTCTTCTGCAGTTAGTTCTTGTGAGTTTCTCATTTCCTTACGCAATCTAAGCATCAAAGCTATTATAACATTGATGAGAGGGAGGTAGAAATTAAGCGACTGGGAATGCAGTCACTTATCTCTGCTGCATGTTGAGGATGCTTTCCTTCCAGCTGCTCGGCTGCATTGCGGTTCCCACATTCAAGGTAACCACAACCTCAGAAGTGAATCTCAGTTCCTGGGAGTTCATTAGCGGATGTAAAGTGACCTGGGAGCCTGCCCGATTGGGAGAGTTGGAAAGTTTTGTTGTTTCCTCGTTGGGGATGGTGACAGGCGCCGTCTCTGCTCTCGGGGTCGGTGCCTGTGTCCCAGAGACCCGCAGTGGTACCTGGCGGCCACGTGTCCCCCTCGTAATCTCAGATGTAAGAGCGACTCCAGCCCAGCTCCCCTCGTGCCTCCCGGGCCTGACCCTCTTCCCCTCCTCACCCCAGGTCTGCCCTGCAGGTCCTCCACAAGGCCTGCGAGGTGGCACGCAGGCACAACTACTTCCCCGGGGGCGTGGCGCTGCTCTGGGCCTCCTACTACGAGAGCTGCATTGGCTCCGAGCAGAGCTGCATCAACGAGTGGAACGCCATGCAGGACCTGGAGTCCACGAGGCCCGACTCCCCCGCCCTGTTCGCGGACAAGTGAGTGCGAGTGCGGAGCCTCCATCCCTGCCCCGGTCCCCGACCCCGAGCCTGCCCCCCCCCACCACGCATCACAGCCCCATTGTCTCCCAGGGGTTCCTGACCTGCAACCCGTGGGTGTCTTTGGCTGGGGAAAGGTCTGACCACCTCCCGCATCCCGCCCCCCCACCCCCCGCCTTTTAAAATGATAGACAAATTCGGGTGTGAATGCATTTCTGGGGAGCAGCTCCGTAACGTTCATCAGCTTCCCTGTACCGGTGCTCTGGTCCCTCCTCCTCAGGTCCAAAGTCTTGATTTCCAAAGGCTCTTCCTCTGCCTATAAGAGTGTGATGAATGTGACATCCGGTTCCTTGGGTCCCAAAACACACCTGCACAAAGGCAGGCCGAGGGCGGGCGGCTCTGAGGCAGCAGCGCTGCCCCACGTGGCCTGAGGCCACACTCCATTAACTCTAGTTCCAGAAGGAGGGAGCCGCTCTCCCCTTCTCTCCTGGTTAGGACCCTCCTCCCCAGAGCATCATGTTCCATGGGGACACCACACGTAGGAGGGCTGTGGACGGAGGGGGGCCCCCCGAATGAGGGGAGGACCGGGAGCCACATTGTATGAGGCCTCAAAGAAATTACGAGAGCGTTGGAAAGGATACATGCCTTTGAACATGTGAAGGGGCTTGACGTACAAGAAGGATTGTTGTGGTCCGTGTGGCCCCAGGGTTAGAACCAGGCTGATGCGTAGAAGTTGCAGGGAAACACATAGATTTTGGTTCCATGTAAGCGTGTAAGGACGTAACGGGAGCCGGATGCAGCTGGGGCCATGGGCTGCCTGAAGACACAGTGATGTCCTCAGCAGAGTCTAGGGGGTCTGGGCCGTGGGGATGTCGCATGGCGGTTCCAGCATCCGGCCCTGAGAGGCTGAGGCTCTCCAGACCCGCAGGACGAGTCTGCTTCCCAACCACCGTTTGCCCCCTTGGTCTGCCGTCCCCTCTGGTGGCCCCTGGGCGACTTCCCTGTCCCTCTCCCCTTCTCGCTGAGAACGTGCCCAAGCCGTGTTCCGTGTAGCCCGGGAGCAGCTGGGGTATCTGTGAACGCCGACCGCAGGCTTCCCGTGGCTTCCCGTGGCTTCCCGTGGCTTCCCATGGCTCTGCGCTTTCCTGAATGTGATTTCTCTCCAGGCCAACTGAAGGGGAGAGGACTGAGCGTCTCATCAAAGCCAAACTCCGGAGCATCATGATGAGTCAGGACCTGGAGAACGTGACGTCCAAGGAAGTAAGAGCGCTTCCCTGCTGGGTGGGCCGGAGGTCATGGGCATCCCTGTGTCCTGTTGCCCTAGCGCAGCCTAAGTCGGGTAGATCTAAGAGGTTGAAGTTGCCATTTTAAAAAGCCATATACAATCTCTTTATTAATTAGTGCACATAAAAAAATCCTATTGTGATACCTTCCAAAGCAAGATGAAACTGCCTTTTAATGTTTTTCTCGATTACTTTTTTCTTTTTTCTGTTGCTCTTTGTCCGAGGAATGCAATGAATTGTAGTAACAGCTTAAACTAAGTAGATCTAATAGGTTGAAATTGCCATTTAAAAAAGTCATGTACAATCTTTTTATGAATTAATACATAATAAACCCTATCGTGATACCTTCCAAAGCAAGATGAAATTGATTTTACGTTTTCACGGTGATAGATTTGATAACTGGAAAAGCATAAGTTTTTTCAACTCAGTAGAAAAGCTCCCAAGGGAATCAAATTCTTTCTTTCAAATAATAAACGTCCCCTAGTCAAATTCACATTGAGGCCGAGTAGCCTGCATTCCCACCACCCATGCGTGTGTGCAGTGTGTCTAAATGCATATATGCTTACTCTGAAAAAAGCCCCAAAACACTTTTTTGAAAACAGTCATAGTTCATGTTGTGACTTTATTACTTCTTTGGAGAAACTGTTTTGTTTTGTTTTTAAACAAACCCCCTTTCCTAATATTTTCCACTCCGCAGATCCGTAATGAATTAGAGAAACAGATGAACTGTAACTTGAAAGAATTCAAGGAATTCATAGACAACGAGATGCTCCTTATCTTGGGACAGATGGACAAGCCCTCCCTCATCTTCGACCATCTTTATCTCGTAAGAGGCACAGCGCACGGCAGGGTCTGGTTTGGGAAACGTAAATCAGACCTTGATTTGTTTGGAGTTTGCAGCAAGTCATAGAGGGGGAGAAACTTGAGTTCCTGGAGCCTCCGTCCTGACTTTTACGGGAACTCCCCTCTTGACCCCTTTCTCTGGCCTGCAGCCTACAGGTTTGCTCGAGAGCCAAATGTTTGCGCCGCAGCTCCCAGCTGAGCTGTGGGGAGTTGTTTGAAAGCTCTCTGGTGTAGTCAGCTGGCAACCGTTTTCAGATGCACACCACCCTCCGCCTTCATCGGTCACTAACAGAAACCCCCTCCAGATGGTCTGCGAACTAAAAAAACCCCAGTTACTAAAGGGAACACTCGTGCCTAACCCCAGAATTATGCCTCCTCATCCCGAGACATGAGAAACAGCAGAGGAGACAGACCAAATGCCTGAAACGCAGCATCCCTCCCACACCCCCCACTTGTCCCCTAGCTGCCCCCTGCCCTGCTCCCAGAGCCCGTGGAGGCAGCAGGCCTTGCTGACACGGCTGGCGGGGCCTGCACATCACTCTCTTCACTCCGTCCCTCAGTCAGATTTCTTAAAGCTGTAAGTCTCCATAGAAGGCAGCTGGCAAGTTTTCAAAGTCAGGGGGTTATAGAGGAAGGCACGCTACTAGTTAGTGAGGCAGCACGGTGCGATGGAAACCGGACCCACCCAGCAGGTTCCCACTCCCCAGCCTGACCAGCCAGGTGCCCGGGGGCAAGTCTCTTGGCCTCTCCTTTCCTTCATCCTGTACCTCAGGGGATGAGTATGAGGATTAAGTTAGTACATATTTTAAGCACTGAGTGCAGTTTCCGTAGGCACTCAAAAATGGTACCCATCGTTAGAGCAGAAATCACATCCTTGGAAAGTTGAGGACGTGTATTTGCTGCCAAAGGCATGAATGACTGTGTTTTCTGCCTGTAGGAAGTAATCAGTAGTTCCCCAAATGTGTATGTCATGATACATATTTAACGTATTAAATATATATTTAGCGTATTTATATATATATATTGATCTATATACATAGATCTATACATGTTTAATGTATATATATTTAAATGTGTATAGATGTGTGGATTTGAAGCCTGAATCTTGAAAGCAGCCCTGGCTGTAATCCTCTCTGGGAAGTTGATTGTTTTCCCTGGTGGACACAGAACCGAAGGCACCTCGGCCCGTCTGTCCACTAGGTGGTGATCACGGCAAGAGGATGCTCACAGGCTTAGCAGAGCTTTTGTTATTTTTTCAGCATGGTTTGGTGCTTTATGTCACTTTTTCCATGAGAGATACTAAAGGAATTTTTATGTTTGAGCCTCTCCCTCCAATATGAAAATCCAGCTAGTGCCCACATGCTGCCAGCTCCGTTGGGGCCCCTGCAGCCCCTGCATCTAGAGTGGTCCACCCTCTTGGGAAAGGAAGTTTATAGGGAGACCAAGAGGGTGCTTTTGCTCTTTGTGACTCTGTGTCGATTGCATTTCCTAAGACCAAAGTGATGTTTTTTTCTTTGTTTTTTCCCTTCCGTGTTCTTTGCCTGCTCAGAAATGGGGGGTTTTGTATTTTTTTTAATCCCATTTTTAAAGTATGAAGTTAGAACATGTTACAGAAAGTTAGGAAATATAAGTTGAAGAAAGAAAATTTAAAAGCATTCTCAATTTCACAAATCCAGAGGCAGTCACTGTTGACACTTTGGTATGTTTGTTTTTCTATCTTCTGGTTTTTTGTTTTTTTTTTAATGCATTTACAGCTTCTTAAAAAAGAAAGAAAAAGAAAAAGAAAGAACTGTACTGTTTGATTATATAGTTTTGTATCCTGCTTTAAAAATTTTTTTTTCATTATGTGGTATTTCCCTGTGTCATTAAATATCCTCCAAAAGTATGATTTATTTTAACGGCTCCATCATATGATTTCTTCTTGTCGGACCTTTGGGTGGTTTCTGCTGTTTTGTTATTATAAATAACCGTAAATATCCTTGTACATATATCTCTGTGAATTCTGGGTGTTTCCTTAGGGTAGCTTTTTGTAAGTGGAATTTCTAGGTCAGAGGGTGGGAACTTTTTTAATATTGCCAAATACTTCCCAGAAAAGGTAAACCAATTCCTGCTCTAGTCAGTGGTATGTGAAAGCGCCCTCTCCTGCGTGGGAGGTCGGAGGTCACTGCCTCTGGTGACAGGACCCTGCTGGAGTCTTAGGAAAGGGAGTGATGAGAGGGGGCAGGGTCTCCTCGACCAGCCCCTTTCCCTGACAATGCCACAAACTCCTGGGGGACCTGCTCTGATATCGGCCTCTTTCTATCAGCTTTCTTATCGGCCTCTGAGTCCAGGGGCCCATGAGATACCCATCACCGTCAGGGCTAGCGCACACCGTACATCCCGTAAGCAGCTCTGAGGCTGACGTGTGACACTCACGGGGGTTTGTGTGATCTGTCCCCCAGGGCTCTGAATGGAATGCATCCAATCTGGAGGAACTGCAGGGCTCAGGGTGAGTCTGCTCCCCGTGTCTCCCCTCATCCTTCCAGGCAGCTTAGAAACACTCAGCCCAGCCGTCCATTCGAAGCCGAGCCGGGCGCTGCCTGCCTGCCTGCCTCGAATTGCCCACCCCAATCTCCAAAGCAGCTGCCGGCCTGATTTGCATAGCTAAACAGATGTGCTTCAAAATACCACCTCCTGAATAATCCATGGGTTTTAGATTTGACTGGGGTTTAGAAATACGTGTGTCAGGGAGAATGATTCTAAATCACCTTCAAATGGTATAGGACAGCCTGGATGCTGATGCGGCCACGAGCCGCCCCCCTCCCCCCTGCCCTGCAGAGATGCTGACAGCACCAGTGTGGACACACTTACCGGTGGGCCACTCCTGGTTCTCTCTGTGGTTGTACTTTTGAGCCTGGTGGGAATCTTGCAGCTAAATGCTCAGCGTTGGCCAGAAACACATGCCTGTCTCAATCTGAGAAATACTCGGCAGCAGGGATAAAAAATGCTTAAACCTAGACCTTCAAGAACAGATGTCTGGACATTTTTTAAAAAAACAACACAGCCACAAAATCACCATCCTGTGGGTCTGACATGATGGCATTCTTGAATTACTGCATTTAAAAGTCAAGACTAAACAAATCTTAAAATATATCTTTAGAACTACTAGTTAAGATGTGTTCTTTCAAGAGAAAGGGATCTTAAAGTATAGGGTGATGCTGTGTATGCTTTATCTTGCTGGGAATAAATAAACGATTTTAAAGGTTTTTCTTTTTTTTCCAAAGCATTTATAAGTATGCTCTTTTGAAATCTATTTGAGGTGTTTTCAAACTCCTGAAATTACGTTGGTCTTCCAGGAATGTAAGTATTAAGGTTAGAGAACTATAGAACCTGAGTTAGCTGGGTTAGCAGACCCTCCCAACTATTTATTTATTTATAGCCTGCCTTGTTTCAAAAAGGAGTTAAGGCAGTTCCCAAGGATATAAAAAATGGATGGCTATATTCAGCTTTTTAACTACTTAAAAGTGGAGACGTTGGGGTTTTTTTGTTTGTTTGTTTGTTTTTGCGGTACGCGGGCCTCTCACTGTTGTGGCCTCTCCCGTTGAGCACAGGCTCCAGACGTGCAGGCTCAACGGCCATGGCTCACGGGCCCTGCCGCTCCGCGGCATGTGGGATCTTCCCAGACCGGGGCACAAACCCATGTCCCCTGCATCGGCAGGTGGACTCTCAACCACTGCGCCACCGGGGAAGCCCGGTTGTTTTTTTTTTTAAAGCCTCTGTATACTCATAATGGTTACAAATTTTGAAACTTTAAAGGAGTTAAAAAATGTATTTAGGTAATATGTGTGATTACTTTCCAGAATTAACGTTGCTTAGCAATGCTTTGGACGGAGCTTTCTTTTTATAAGTTTTTTAGGCAGAAATTTGTTTTTTATCATAAATATAATGTATTCTCATCATGTAGAGGGTATTTAGAAGATACCAAAAAAAAACCCCAAAGACCACCACTATGAAGTCCTGCCATAAAAACACAGACCCTTTATAAATGTGTATTTAATTTTTTCTCTGCTCAGTTTGTTGTTACTTTGGTTTTTGTCAATCCACATTCTGATTCTCCAATTTGTTCTTTTTTTTTTTTTCTCATTGCAGTGTTGACTACATTTTAAACGTCACTAGAGAAATAGATAATTTTTTCCCTGGCTTATTTGCGTATCATAACATCCGAGTCTATGATGAAGAGACCACAGACCTCCTCGCCCACTGGAACGAGGCGTACCATTTTATAAACAAAGCAAAGTAAGTGGGCGGAGAAGTCAGAGAAACCAGGCTGGGGAAGAAGCTGACCGGCAGCCGCGGGCTGGGCAGACATTAATGGTGACCCCAGACATAGCTGCCTCCTGGCTGGAGGGGCCTGTGATGTCTGATGGGCCTCTGGTTTTATTTATTTATTTATTTATTTATTTGGCTGCGTTGGGTCTTCGTTTCTGTGCGAGGGCTTTCTCTAGTTGTGGCGAGCAGGGGCCACTCTTCATCGCGGTGCATGGGCCTCTCACTGTCGCGGCCTCTCTTGTTGCGGAGCACAGGCTCCAGACGCGCAGGCTCAGTAGCTGTGGCTCACAGGCCCAGTTGCTCTGCAGCATGTGGGATCTTCCCAGACCTGGGCTCGAACCCGTGTCCCCTGCATTGGCAGGCAGATTCTCAACCACTTCGCCACCAGGGAAGCCCGGGCCTCTGGTTTTAGAGTGCTGGACCCCAAGCATCGAAAGGGCCGAGTCCTTGATCTTCTCCAGGGGTCCCCAAATGAGCTCATTCTCTTTCACCTGCCGTGACATTTGACCCCCGTTTCGTCATTAGCACTGGCTGCAGGCAAGGGCCCTGTACCAAGCGGACACTCTTGGGAGCTCTGCGCATGGGGAGTCACAGAGCCAGAGGAGAGAGGAGGCGGGGCGGATCGTACGTGACTCAGAGCACCTTTGGGGCTGCTTCCCTAGAGAAATCTTCTCAGAAATCTACTCGGGCAGATGCCCTGAGCTGTGGCCCACCTCCACCTGAGTTAGTGTGACTCCTGTTCACGTAGAATGGGACGGACCATCAGGGGTCCCCACTGCCCCGAGCCTGCCACTGCTGTCACGTGTCTTTTGTCCTCACCTTATTCTCCTGTGGAACAACTCTGTCCACTGAAGTCAGGACCAGAAAGAGACAACTCTTTGAGATGCTATCAAGAGACACCTCTTCTGCTTTGCACCCAAGTCAAAGCTCCATGATGTAGGACCAAATCTTAGTTCCCCTGGGTTCCTGGGGGATAGACTTTGGCAGTCCAAAAAACCCCCTGAGGTTTGAGGATGAACTTTTAAGCCTGGGGTATAGGAAATGAGCCTGCTCTCACCGAGCAGGTGTGCTGCTTCTAATGTAAATAGGCAGGCTGGCCGGCCTGCTACCTCCTGTACAAATAAACTTTCACAGGTGCAGCCCTCCCCAGCCTGGTGCCCCTCACCTTTGTGAGCAGGCGAAAGCTAGAGCAACAGTGTTCCTGGCCTTGCCGTGTCTGTTATATCAGCCTCTCCTGGGCTGGTACCGTCTCCCTACAAAAAGCCTATCGGCCCATCTGTTCCCTTTGGCTTCTTTCTCTGGTGGCCAAGTCAAGTGCTGCGGACTCATGCTGGCTCCTTGACCCTCCTGTCTGCCGAGGCACTCTCTCTGCCAGGGGCCCGGTGGCTTTCAGTTCACTGACCCTGTTTCTCTACAATAACCTGCTCCCTGTCTCCATCTGCTCTAGCAGCTGAGTGAGTAGCTTGTGCAAATTATCCCTTTCGCTGCCGGGTTGCTTCCTGCCCAGGGGGCTCTGATCTCCCGGCAGATCCCAGCCACCTGGGAAGGCGCCCAAATGGGGAGCTTTCTCTCTGCAAAACTTGGCCAGGCCAGGCCAGATTGATCTCGATTTCCCATTGTATGCTAATTGATTTTGCAGTGAAGTTATCTCCTACTGAGGGTGTGTGGATGTCTGCTGCCTAAACATCAGGACCTTGGAGGGTTTGGGCAATGAGATAACTTAAGTGTTTTAAAAAAAGATCCAGGGGCTTCCCTGGTGGCGCAGTGGTTGAGAGTCCGCCTGCCGATGCAGGGGACGCGGGTTCGTGCCCCGGTCCGGGAAGATCCCACGTGCTGCGGAGCGGCTGGACCCGTGAGCCATGGCCGCTGAGCCTGCGCGTCTGGAGCCTGTGCTCCGCAACGGGAGAGGCCACGACAGTGAGAGGCCCGCGTACCGCAGAAAAAAAAAAAAAAGATCCATTGTGCCAGACCTGAGAGAATGCAGTTGTATCAACTTTTGCCCTCTCCCCCCACCCCCACGGCTGCAGGAGGAACCACTCCAAGTGCCTGGTACATTGCAAAATGGGCGTCAGTCGCTCTGCTTCCACGGTCATAGCCTACGCGATGAAGGAATTTGGCTGGCCCCTGGAGAAAGCCTACAACTACGTGAAGCAAAAACGCAGCATCACACGGCCCAACGCGGGCTTTATGAGGCAGCTGTCTGAGTATGAAGGCATCTTGGACGCCAGGTGGGTGCCTGTCTGCAGGGAGGAATTGGCAGAGCCGAGCTCCAGAAGCCCTGCCGCCCAGCCGGCCGGGGCTGCCGGCCACATCCCAGCCGTGCTCCCGTTTGGCCCAGCAGTGGCTTCCACAGCCAAAATCCTGCCTCTTGGGGTTGGGGGGAATCGATTTGAGAAAAACAACGATTGTTTGGGGTTTGATTAGTGGTTTCCAGGAGGGATCTGTGCTTGTTGTGTTGGCACGCACGTAAAGCTGTTTTGCAGCTGGAGGGAGCAGCACGGCTTCTAATCCAAGGCAGGACTCCGTGTGAGTCTCGGCCCGGGGCTGCCCCGTTTCCTGCGCACCTGCTCTGTGCCAAGCCCGTGCCAGGCTTCACTGCAGGGCAGCTCCAGGGACTGCAGAGGCAGACCCGGGCCCACCGCTGATGAGCTGGTAGCTCAGGGCAAGCTCATCAATCTTCCCCGGCCTCAGTCTCCTCTTCCGAGTTAAGAACTAATCCCCCTGATAGGATTGTTGTAAAATTTCCACGAGCACCATGCAGCTGCTTCGCTAGACCCGGCTCATGGTCAGTGATGACATAGCTGCTTTGTAATTCTCCACCCACCCACCCCACCATGAAAAAGGTCTGCAGAGGACAGGGGGTCCCCCATTTATGGGGAGTAAGGAACTGACGCTGGAGGTTATGGTGTCCCATGTCACACAGCCAGTGGGAGGCCCAGGGATTGGAGGGCATGCCCGGGTCTGTCAGCCTCTGGGGCTCCCGTGCAAGGTGATCCTGCGCCCATGGAGGGGTCCCCCAGTGACCCCAGGTGGATCGCTGGACTTAGGGACTCACTTTCCCCCTGTTCCTTTTCTGTTCAGTCTGTTCAAGGCCTCCCTGGGTGGTTTCTGCCTGGTGTTGTGAGGAGGCCACAGGCTAAGTCCACCAGCTTCTTGGCCACGTTTGGGGAAGCAACTGGCGGGTCTGGAGAACAGCTCCGGACATCTCTGGACTCCTTCACTGTCAGCCAGAGAGCGGCTGGACAGGTGCTCAGGCAGGGCCGAGGGGGACGGTGGGGAGGAGGAAGGGGCACATCCTGCTCTCGCCTCCGGTAGCCCTTCAGTCACTTGCTGCCATCAGGGGTTTGCAGGCTAACCAGGGGTTGCCGGGCCAGGTTCACAACAGCACAGCACTGACCTTGAATTATAGCCCCGTCTGAGGGCCCTCTTGGCCTTGCCCGGAACGTGCACACACAGCAGATGGCCGTGAATGACCGTGTTGCTCCCTCGCATTGAAGAACAAACCCTTAGTTTGCATGTCCTTTTATGTTTACTTCTTTCTCCTCTTAACCGTCACAACCCTGGGATGTTGGTGATCCTCTGAGGTTAGTGGAGGTGACTCATTTGCCTGATTTCACTCTGAGCCTCTTTCTTCTTTTTTTTTAACCCTCATGTTTAAAAACTGTGTCATAAAAGTAATAACACAGCATTAGAAGACTTATTTTAAAAACTGACCTGTAATCTCTCTGACCTACACAAGTATTTCCAATTTTCTGGCATCTCCCCAGCTTTATTCAGGTGCATTACGTGTTTACATGGTCACCTTAGTGTGTATAAGTCTTTATCGACTCTCTACTTTGATCCGCGTTATTTCCCTACGACATAAGTAGGAGAGGATTGGGTTTCTTATTTGACAGATGGGGAAACAGAGACGGAACATCCGTGGCATGACCCGGTTCACCAGGAGATCTGGGACACTAGGACCATGATAGGATTTCAGGTCCAGACCCCCTCCCCATGTCTGCGACATCCTCATCACATGACAAAGTTGTTTACGTGATCCCACGTGGATCATACGTGCGGGATGCCATACGTATGGGAGCCATGATGACTTAGGGTCCTAAGGCTATTTCCGTCATTCTCGAATTTCTTGGGGATAAATGAACCGAGAGAGGCTTTACCCAGGTGAGCCCCTGGTGTCCATCCGAGCCTTGGACTGCCCCTTGCTGGCTCCCCACACCCTTCCTCCCAGGACCCTTGGGCACTGGCGTCTGCTGACCTTCCTCTGCCTTCCTTCCCCCAGCAAACAACGGCACAACAAGCTGTGGCGTCAGCAGCCTGTGGATGACCCAGCGGGGCCTGGGGACTTCCTGCCGGAGACCCTGGACGGCACCCCGGAAGCCCAGCCGCCCTGCCCGGATGCCACCGCCGAGCCTGGGTTCCCGGGCAGCGGGGCCCCCGGGGGACCCGCTCTCCCCTGCTGTCTCCGGCGACTCTCAGACCCCCTGTTGCACTGCCCCAGAGACGAGACGGGCGGCTGGGTCCACCTGGAGGATCTGGAGAGGGATGCTCTGCTGGAAGAAGCCGCTCAGCCGGCAGAGGCATCCAAGCCGGCCGGACACCCCCCAGGAGGTCCTGGACTCTGTGAGAAGGAAGTGAGGAAGAAACTAGAGTTTGGGAGCCCCCACGCCCGGGATGGCTCATCGCCACAGGTGGAGGAGATGGAAAGGGAGGAGGCCCCGGGAGCAGGGAAGTGGGGGCAGCCCGTAACCGAGCTCAATAACCTGCTGAACTGGGAAAACCTAAATAACAACAACAGCAAGAGGAGCTGCCCGGACGACTTCGAGGTAGGCCTGGGGCCGCGAGGGGGTGGCGGCAGGCACGCCATTTCTGCCCCGGGGGCAGCCCCCCCAACAGCTGCCTCTGCCAGCTCAGTGGGTGGTTTTCCGCGCGATTCTACAGGCCAATGGGGATGGTGGATGATGGAGGACCCGGGACCCCTGGGGAATGGTGATCATCCCCATGCCCTCTTCACCCCGGTGCCTCATTCACATCGGAGGCAGCATTTCAAAGTTTTTTTCCTTTTTTTTTATGTAAAACATAAAACATATAACTTCTGGGAATTTCCTGGCGGTCCGGTGGTTAGGACTCCGCACTTCCACTGGAGGGGGCCCAGGTTCGATCCCTGGTCAGGGAATTAAGATCCCGTATGCCACAAGGCATGGCCCAAAAAAAAAAAAAACCCACAAAACATATAACTTACCACCCAGCTTCAGCCTTTACCAGTGTATGGCTTTTCTTCCTTTCATCTCACCCCCATCCGCGTTCCCATACCCTGGATTATCATGAAACAAATCAAATCCCAGATGTCGTTTCCATCCCAAATGCTTCCGTTTATAATCTAACCATAACACCATTGCCACCTTGAAGAAGCCGACATCATCAAGTATCTAGTCTTGCAACTCCGACTCTAATGCTTAATTAACTCCAGCAGTCCCTTGTAGCTCTCATACTTGGTGGGTTATTTGCAACAGGGCTTTTGTCTCAACCTGGCACTTGCTCAGAAAATCAAGAATTCCTCCAGCCTTTTTCCTCCTCCAAGTGGCCCACGCGTGGAGGCTGGTTTCGTGGAGGGACGTCCTCTGTTAGCCTGGTCTTGGGTTCTGCCCTCGCTCTGCTGCTGGCTCGCCCTGGCCCGGGGGCAGGAAGCTTCATTTCCCGTGGCCTGACCACCCACCTCCCGGGCCAGCTGTGATTCTCCAGTGAAGCACTGGGGAGGCAGACAGAGGCATCCCCTTGTACAGAGAGTTCGCCATCATCACGTTATAATGCAGACAAAACTGGGAAGTGAAATCTCCCGTACTCCAAATCAGGACCCAGATTCCAAACTGAATAGTAAGTACTCTCGAATTTCCCTCACCGCTCATCTTCCCTTTAAAGAGCAAGTGCCCATCAAGATAGATGATATAAAACCTCTCTGTCTGGGACAGTGGTGCCTCGGTTGGTCCGAGATGACGTAGCTGTGAGTCGTAGAATGGGGACCACGAGAGAAGCCTGGATAAGAAGATAAACGAAGGACCCAGCCTTCCTTTTCTGGCCAGAGTGTGGATGGGTGACATTATCTAGGGAATAGGACCTAGAGACAAGCATCCATTCACTTGTTCAAGTTGTGTTTATTAACTCCGGGGCCAGGTTGGTGAGGGGGTACAGCTGTAAGGTAGCTCAACACACGTGGTCTTACGGGGAGATGGGAGGTAAACATGTAAGGATGTAACACCTGTGTGTAAAGCATACAGGTGGTGCTCGGTGTGGTGGCCCAGGCAGGGTGGGAGGGGAGGGGGTGAGGCGGAGCTGGCTGCGCAGAGAGCCAGGAGGAGAATCTTCTGGGCCCCAGGCCCCTGAGGGTGGAAAGCTTGGCCTGGTTGAGGGGCAGTGGCTGAGGCACAGTTGGACAGGTGGCTGGGCACGCGGGGCCTTGGGGCATGATGGCAGGGCCCTGCGCGTTTCCTCCCAGGGCTCTGGGAAGCACGGGAGGGCGTTAGGTGGTTGGTGACAAGGCCCCTCTGGCAGTGGCCTGCGGGCAGACTGATGAGGTGAGATAGAAGCCAGGCATCGGAGATGGGGGTGGCTCAGAGGATGGGACAGGGACCGAAATGCACAGCTTAGGAGGCATCCAGAGACAGGGCCCTCGGAGGGCGGGGACTGTCTTGCTCGTAGCCCCTGCGCCCAGTGCAAGGCCTGGCACAGGACAGGCGCGCTCCCTAAGTAGGAGCTGGATGAATGAATTCCCTCCTCCCTTGTCTCCCCATGAGCTCTGAAAGGTCCTCTCAGATCTCCCACTGTGGTAGATTTCACCACAGTTTAGAAGGTTAGATTCTAAAGGTTTTAGAAGAAACAAACATATAGACACTTTGGTGAAAGCTTCAGGAAAATGTCTGTGTTTGGGCCTCACCACAGGGGTGACCAAGCCCCAGTGGTCGACCTGGAAACCCGCCCCAGGAATCCTGACCAGGATAGGGTCCCGCAGGAGACCCGGCCCCCTACCTGCCCCACCAGGTGCTCTCCACATGCCCCCTTGAAAGCCTCCAGGAACCAGGGCTGGGTTTCCCCTTGACTCCTCCAGGACTGGACCGGACCCTGACTCCTTAGCTTGCGGCGACCTCGGGCTGCCACACAGGATGGTATGAGTCCCTGACAACGACAGAGGGGCAGGGAGAAACCTTTTACCAAGAAGGCTTGGTTTTCAACCGCCTCAGGAGTCTCACAGCGAAACAACTCGCAAGGGAAGAGAGTCATCCTCTTGCCTCCACTCCTGCGGTTCTCGGCTGGGTCTCGGCCCAGAAGAGCAGCCCTGGTGCCATTCGATGGGCGCGTGAGGGAGTGAGGGCTTGGCCTGCCCATCAGGAGGAGGGCGGGGTGGAGAGGCCCACGTTGAGCTCACGGAGACCCCCAGTGACCAGAGGCAGGGTGTTTCTTGGGAAGTGGTGCAAACGTGCTTTCCCCTGGTGTATGAAACCCCCACCTCTGCCTGGCTCCCTCATCGGGGCCGTGGGCACCCGTGTTTGGGTCTGTATTAGAGTCTCTCCCGAACCGTTTCTGCCCTTTGCCACCTCTCTGTGAAGAGCACAGTTAGATGGTGGTTCCTTGGAGCCATGCTCTGTCGTGCCAGACAGGAAGGGTTCTGTCTTCAGGCTGCAGACTCCAGACCCTTTCTGAAAGGGAGACACAGTTACTGTGCCAGAAATGTTATTTCACTAATTCTCCCGAGGCCTTGAGGGGAATGGGTGAGGCGAAGTCACTCTGGTTTCCAGGCAACACCAGAGCGCTGGAAAGGGTCATTTGGTGCAAGTGGCGGAGGCGGAGTTGAGAAGGGAGGCCCTTGGAGGCCCTGCTCCTGGCCATGTGGCCGAAGGTTTGCCCAGGACTGTGGGCTCGTAGCTTCCGGGAAGTTCGATTCAGTGTCTCTAACCCATCCCTAACCTGCATTAGTCACGGCCATATGGGTTCTGAGAGGGCTCTATCCCAGCCCCAGCTGAAGTGAGAGCACTGCCAGCCCAGTGCCCGCCCCAGCCCCTCCTCCTGCCCTCCTTGTATTTTTCGGGCTTCGGCTTGGGTCGCGCCCTCACGATGTTCTTGTCCCTTTCAGCATGATGCGATCTTTGGGATCCTTAACAAAGTGAAGCCTTCCTACAAATCCTGCGCCGACTGCATGTACCCTGCAGCCAGCGGGATTCCCGAGGCCTTTGGGGAGCGATGCAAGAACCCCGGTGCTCCCGCCATCTGCACCCAGCCCACCTTCCTGCCTCACCTCACGTCTTCCCCCGTGGCCCATGTGGCCAGCAGGTCCCGAGCTTCAGAGAAACTGTCCTCTGGCCCAACCGACACTCCCCCCTTCCTACCACCAGCAGGCTCGAGGAGGCCAGACATCAGTGGCCCTGGGGCCGGGGCTGCCCCAGATCTACCAGCCAGCCTTTTGGAACCTTCCAGAGACACTCACAAAGTCCTACCAAAGTCCCTCCTTTTGAAGAATTCTCACTGTGTTAAGAACGCCCCCAGCGCGGAAGTAGCGAAGGACGACGCGCCGCCCAAGAAGGATCCGAAGCCGGCCAAGGACCTGCGGCTCCTGTTCAGTAAAGAAGCCGAGAAACCGACAGCCAACAGCTACTTGATGCAGCACCAGGAATCCATCATCCAGCTGCAGAAGGCGGGCTTGGTCCGCAAGCACACCAAAGAACTAGAAAGGCTGAAGGGCACGCCGGCCGACCTGGCGGCCCCCTGCAAGGATGGCCCCACCAGCAGGCTGGAGGCCAGCATCCCCGAGGAGAACCAGGACCCGGCTCTGCCTGGCCAAGCCCAGGGCGACGAGAAGCCCGAGGCTGGCCCCCCTCCGTCAGAAGGAGCCCCACTGAAGAGCCCCCCACTCTTCCTCTGCCGCCCAGACCACGCCAGTCACTTCTCAAAAGACTTCCTGAAGACCATCTGCTACACCCCGACCTCATCCTCCATGAGCTCCAACCTGACCCGGAGCTCGAGCAGCGACAGCATCCACAGCGTCCGCGGGAAGCCCGGGCTAGTGAAGCAGCGCACGCAGGAGATCGAGACCCGGCTCCGGCTGGCGGGCCTCACGGTCTCGTCCCCGCTCAAGCGCTCTCACTCCCTCGCCAAGCTCGGGAGCCTCAACCTCTCAACGGAGGACCTGTCCAGTGAGGCCGACGTGTCCACCGTGGCTGACTCCCAGGATGCCAGGTTGAGCGAGTCTTCCTTCTTGCATGAGCCCCCAGTGGCCCCCAGGAACCCAGCTGCAGCCTCTAAACCATCAGGGAAATCTGCCCTGGAAAACTTGAAAAGCCCTTCGTGGATGAGCAAAAGCTGACCCGCCTTTGGCTGCGTTTGGACTTCTGTGATCCCTCCTTTAGTTTCACTGTGGATTTCGGTCCGCCCCTTCTGTCTTGATTTCCTTTAAACAATTGGCGTTATCCTTACTTTTCCTCCCCTCTTGCGGCAAAGGGGAGAAGAAACAACAATACCTAACATACAGCACAAGAAGAAAGGGGAGCATTGGTTTTGTGGCCTGGGAGAACCAGCAGCTGTTGACCAGTAGACTCTGACTCCAAATGAGGTGTTTCAGGTGCTTCTCGGGTGTTAAGAAGAACATTTATACAGCGATGCACACACATCAAAAATCCTCTGGCACAGGGCTTCCCTGGTGGTGCAGTGGTTAAGAATCCACCTGCCAATGCAGGGAACACGGGTTCGAGCCCTGGCCCGGGAAGATCCCACATGCTGCAGAGCAACTAGGCCTGTGCGCCACAACTACCGAGCCTGCGCTCTAGAGCTCACGCTCTGCAACAAGAGAAGCCATGACAATAAGAAGCCCGCGCACCGCAGTGAAGAGCAGCCCCTGCTCGCCACAACTAGAGAGGCCCGTGCACAGCAATGAAGACCCAACACAGCCAAAAAACAAAAAATCCTCCGGCACAACCTGCAAAAGAATAGCTGTGGCACTGGCATCGCCACCATGGCACGTGTCCTAGCTCATTCAGGCCCTTCTGGGGAAACTCGTGGATGGCAGTAGAAGTCCTACCTCTGATCCTGCTCTGCTTTTTATTTTTAAACTCCAATAATGACCAAGGTTCATTCCAGGGAAAAATGCTGTGTCAGAAAAGATTTTTCCAAAAGAGAACTTTTTGTTGTGTGGTTGTCAGGACCCCAAAAAGTATTAAGACTTTTAAGGTGCCTGCACCAAACACTGCTAGTTAAAGTGACTCGAAGGCATGAATGCTGTTGTCAGACCAACTCCAGGGTGAGTGGAGGTCCTCTGAGCAGTTGACTTGCCTGTCCTGGCGCGTTGTCACAGCTGAGTGACGTGTGTCTGGCTGGCCCTGGGGTGAGGTGGGGGGAAATGTGTGTGGGGTCCTCAGTTGTTGCTAAAGGTCAGTCTTCAGTTGTCCCCCATCTGGAGAGAAGGACCCACAAAGTATCATTGAGTCTTATCTGCTGCGGAACCCAATGCGGTCGTGTTGTGGTTCGTAGTGTCTGGCGGGGCCGGGGATTCTGAGATGTGGGTCACCCCGTCAGGAGCCCCAGCACTCAGGTTCATTAGGTCACATGTACTCATGTTTGGGGAGGAAAAGGAGATTTCAGCAGTGAGGAACGCTCAGTCACTCTCAAGGAACAACTTAGCAGCAGCTTCTCTGAGAAGTGGGACTGGTGGAAGCCTTGGCAGATGTTTACAGTCGCCCCTTCCTGCGGTGAGAACGCTGCCTCCTGTTTCTCTGCGGCTCTTCCCAGTGGGCAGGACAGCACGTGGTCCTGAGTGGCTCTGGGAGTAGTCCCTCTAAGGATCTTGAGTGGAGGGAGTCCTCTGATGTTGGCCGGCAAGACAGGATGTTAAAATTTTTTGGAGAGAGAGAAGAGGTCGGTTACGTTTAATTCAGGGGTCAGCAAACCATGGTGTACGGCCCCAAGAGCTAACTTTTTTTTTTTTTTACAGTTTTAAGGGATTATCAAAAAATTAACAAATAGGCGACAGAGACCATGTAGCCTGCAAAACCTAAGCTAGCTACCTTGCGATCAGGCTCTTTATAGAAAACCTTTGCCGAGCCCTGGCCAGCGAAACTAGAAATCCTTCAAGGGCCAGCTAAATTCCAAACGTGGGTAAATGAGTTGCCATCTTACGTTGGTCAGAACTGGGCCCCCAAGAATAGCCCAGGCAGGTTCTTCAGGAAGAAGGCTAGTCCGTATTTCAACTAGTGGGTAGAGTTTTTGCAAAAACCCTCTCTCCGGAAACTTTTTCTCCCTGGCCTTATTTTTTTTTATTGAAGTATACGTTATTTTACCTTATCGGAATTGGTTTTCCACCACTGTCAACTGAAATCAGCTTAAAAGGTGATTATCCACTTATTCTGGAAAACCCAGTTGGGTTTCCTCCTCTCTCTCAGCCAACAAGAGCACAGTCTCAAAAAAATATATCAGGTTCAGTGTTTTGCCAAATTAAATTTCATATGGTGGATCAACTTTTGTGTCAAAATAATCCTTTAGATTTGATGATGCCAGGCTTATGTTGGTTTTTTAACCATGCCTGGGTGTTACATATTTTTGAAGACCTTAATTTTGAAAGCCATAATTTTTCTTATCCAGTTAAAGGGTGGGAGGAGGATTACGAATACTGGTGGGTCTTTGGCTTTTGGCAGAGTCACCGTTCGTTGTCAGGAGCTAGTCTATCAGTAGCTAAGCAGACCAGGGCCCAGGTGCCCATCATCAGAGCAAAATGAAGCATTCTTGATGGATGACACTGTAGCCTGGAGAAGAGGGTGAAGGTTTTTCTCTGAGACCCAGATCAGTGGCGCACAAACATGTGGCACATTGCTATTTTAAATGTTGTACTAACAAGACAAGAGCATCCTACCAGGCTTGGAGGCACCTTGGCAAAGACAGATTCATACCGGTCTCTGAAAAGAAAGCTTACACCATAAGCTGTGCCACATCTTGACCAGTGCTTCATCTGTAAGCTTAGCAGATGGGGGAAATTCCGAATGTAGGCGGCAGTGGTTTACGCTGTGAAAGTCATTGATTTTGGTGACCGCCATCTTCGTGGAATGCCTTTGTTGAACTAGGCGAGAACAAAAACTTTCTACATCAGCTCAATACCCTGTGAATTCAGCTGCATTTCCTCTTCCACCTCACCTTTCCCTCACTCGCACTCTCATTCACATGGCATGCCAAAATTAGAGTGAACTCCTCTAGGTCTTCTTCTTGCATTGATACAGGGAGGTCTTCTCATCAAGTTTTGTTGAGTCGAAGAGGAGGAGTGGTCACAGAGAGAGGGGAAACCGTGCTGCCCTCTGATCGGGGCTTGACCTTGCCGATTTCCATGTCTTTGTCTTGTAGTTACTTCAGGGCCTTGGAGCAATGTGCATCATTCCATGAACTTCTTGAGAACAAGGTTCTTGCCCCCAGTCTCCCCTGCCTCTTTGGTCTCAGTGCAGGCACCAGTGCCAACCTCTCGGCTGCCAGACAGCTCTCTGCTGGGTGGAGGCACCCGGTCCATCAGGCGAGCAGGTTACTCTGTCCAGCTCCCTTCCGCTCCATCCCACCCTCTCCAGCTAAAAAACATTCCAGCCCTTTCTAAAGCCTTTTCCCTCCTGGATAAGCCCAGAGGATGCCTGGGATGGAGCCAAAGAGGCCATAGAACTAACATCATCAGGACAACCCTGTACGTTGGCACTGTGCACAGGTGCCACCCCAGGAGGCTGATGGATCCCGTGCTCCCCTGGGGCCCCTGCTCCCTGGTGAGAGGAAATGCTGTCATTTAGTCGAGAGCATGTGAGTAACCTCACCCAAGGTGTCCGAAGAGCGACTTGCTGTCTGTTGGCTGGAAACGCTTGGTGCCAGAACACATTTCCCAGAACCCTGCTCTGGCTCGCCACCCGGCAGGGCTTCCCCGCACCCACGCGGCCGGCACAGTGACGGCCGCCCCTTCACCTCCGGCAGGGGAGCCAGGCGGGCAGGAGATTTGTGACATTGGGACAGCGTGGTGCAGGGTCACCGGCTACTGTCGCACCCCCAGCGTCTCCCCGACGCGGCATGCCAAATGAAGGTACTTATGGACCCCCGTGCTCAGCTACTTGGTCTTTTTATTGTCTGCTCTGCAGTTGAATACGCATGTGTATGAGTTCACTCTGCACAAATATATATATTTGAATCTATCTATCTATCACTTGAATCAGAGCATCACGTGCATCCCCTCCTCCCTCACGTACACGCACACTGTGTCACCAGAGCTATGAAGCAGGTCACCTTGAACGGTCTGGAGCAACGCCGTGCGGTGCTGCCCTTGGTGGGTGTGGATTTGACCACCTCGTCTTTGTCTTGCAGTGGGTGCTGCAGCCCCGGCTTGTGTCGGTCTCTTAGCAGGAGTCTTAGAACCAGACCCCCGGTCCTCTGCTGTCCTTTCTGTCGGCCGCGCTGCTCACGGAGATGGCCGCTCCCTCCCTCCCTCCTTCCTGACACTGTAATTATTGTTTTACAATCGAGTGCCTTAATAATAGTTTACAAATACTGTGTATTTATGGGCAACCGTTAAGCTCTCGCCTTCTGTGATTGGATACTTTGCCTCGTCAGTGGTGGTTGGCGTTTTAGTGCTGGAGCTTGCCTGCCCCGTACTTGTGCTGGTCTGTTGTGTGGCTTCTCGCACCTGCCCGCAGCCAGGCCAGGAGTGTTGCTAGAAACGGCACTGGCGGTTTCTGCTGGCAAGGCAGGCACGGTTTCAGCCACAGCCCGGTCCGTAGTAAGCGAGGAAAGAACGGGATTGGTTTGCTGGCCAGCCGGGGGGTGGCGCGGTCCAGGCTCGCCCTGGACCGCAGCCCAGCCCCTCCCCTGTTCCCCCCATCACGCAACTGTACTCCTGTTCAGTAGAGTTTTTATTACCACCTAGGCCCCCCTGTTTTCCTCTCTGCTGGTGTCCTGAGCTCTTTGCAACAAAATGCAGGTACAGACCGCCATCAGGAGCTCCACAAGATGGGCTGCCCTTTGGTTTTCAGAAGCCGCCAGTGGGTTCCAGTGTGTTGTGTTATGATATCAATGATTTTTTTTATTATATTGTTTTTCTTCTTGTTTTTTTATATTATATATTTAAAAGGCAGTATCTTTTGTACTGTGAATTTGCAGTAGAAGATGCATAATGCACTTTTTTTTTTTTTTTTACTTCTGTTGGTGTGTACTGTGTATAGTCTGTGTGCTTCTTGTGATGAAAATAAACTTTTTCTTCATAAATGCCTGATGACCTCCAAACTTGTGCCAAAAAGCAACAGCCTCTTCAGCCCTTGCCAGGAGACTTGGTTGCAGCTTCGTCATCATGATGGCCGGTCTTGACTGAGCATCTGCCGTATGCTGGGCCCCATGCTAAACACCTGGACAGGTGAGACCAAAGAAAGAACCAGGGGAAGAAGGTCAGCTCCTGCAGGAATCATCCTTTTCCCTCCTGATCTTGCCAGTAAGGAAGAGCAGGCCCAGTTGTGGGTGGTCACTTGTATACCAAAAAAACCTGTCCCATTCCTCCACCCCACCACCCAGGGTGGGACTTGGACTTGGGGTGGCATCTCTCCCTGCACAAGCTCTAAAGCTAGAGGTGTGCTCAACAGAACCACCTTAGCTGCTCACACGGGACAGGGGACAGTGGGAGCTCATTGTGGCTAACGGCCAAGGCAGGAACCCCAGGGAATCCCAGTCGCTGGATACAGCAAAGGCTCATCTCGTGCTCAGGTCGCAGTCCACTGCAGGTCAGAGCTTTTGGTGGCTCTCCTCCCTTGGTGTCTAACCAAGTCAGGCTGCTTCCAACAGAAAACCCTGCCTTCTTGGAGTTCTGTGCATCTAGCCATGCAGCAGGGCAAAGAGCATGGGACTCACATTCCCTCTTCACCGCCTTTGGGTGCCATACATTACATTCCAACGAGCAAGGCACATGGGTGAGCACTGACCATCTGCCACTAGTGCCTTGATGTGACCATGAAATTCCAGCGCCTGTAGATCCAGAAAAGACTTTGTTTAGTTCACCTAGACGTACTCGGCCCCTCACCTGGACTCACAGGAGACTAGTAGATAAACCAGAATGCAAGTTTTTCACTTTACAAAAAGAATTAAAACTGTCAGGCAGACCAGATTACTCTCATTTGCCGATTACCACATTGAGCCCTTCTAGGAAAATCTACACGTGAAGCCAAAGTATGGTTAGGAATTGCTTATTCAGTAGGAAATCAAAGCAAAAGGTGAGTGGCGTGATTGTACTCCTTGGTGCCACCAAGCTGTAATGCAGCCCTCTCTGTAAGAGGTTTTTGGAACTGAACCACTGAGGGTCATGGTTCAGGACGCTCATCCTAGGAAAGGCTGGAGACAACAAATTCCCTTCGGGCTGCAAACGTGAAACAGAGGCTGAGGATGGGGCCCAGCACTCTGTATGATTCCCATGGATTCCCTGGGAATTCTGATGCCATGTTTAGAAACCATTGAAATAAGAACGTGATGCAATTGAGTAGGCTTTCCCTTTGCTAGTTACAATCACATTCCACACATGCGTTCTGGAGACAGCACCCACCCACATCACCCTTGCAGAATGTGGGTGTTCCCAGATCATCAGATACTCTTTCAACTCAAGTCCTCGGAGAACCTTCCTATAACTGACTGCTTTGATCCTGATTTCGTCCTCCTAGTGGCAATCCTGAGGTTGAATGTGATCCCAGGTCTCGCCGGCAGGGAGTGTGGTTGTGCAGGGGAGGAGCTGCATGCTGGGGCGGTGGGGGAGGCCCCTCTTGGCAAGATGCTTGGAAGAGGTTCCAGAAAGCAGACCATGGAGGACAACGTGGCATTTCAAAAGGATTCGCTTCATGGTAGGAAAGCCCTTTCCAAAGATGTCCAGCCGCAGTGCACAAAGTGAGCTCTGCCCAGAAAACACCACCCACCCACCCCTAAGCCCTCAACGAGGGAGCAGAACCACACTTCTGAGCCTTCCGCATACCCAGCACTTTAAAGAATCCCGTTGAATCCTCCAAAGGCCCTGTTGACGTTACGCTCAGTTTACAGTTGAAGAACCAGGCCTGCAGAGGGTAAGTCATTTGTCCAAGGTTACATCTAAAAAGTGGTGAAGCCAGGAGGTACTGCTCCTTCCCCACCTGAAACCCTCTGGGAGCTGCCCCCCACCCCAGAAGTAGAAAGCAGCAAGCTGAAGCTGCATCTGATCTCCCTGTAGGTACCAGCAAGAAAACATCGGAGTCAGAAATGAAGCCTCCAGCCCTTGGGAAATCTGACCCACTTCGTGCTCTGAAGGCTATCTGGGCGGCACAAGGTTTGTTTCCCTCCCCCAAACTGGATTCATCGTATTTTGCCTTTAAAGGGAAGCTGCTCATGCACCCTGAAGTATACTTGCAAAGGGTCCTGTTTCAGCCCCAAATTCCTTTTTTTGGTAAACTGTTTCAGCAAGTAAAGTGTCAGCATTGGCGGGAATCTGACCCTAAGAGACAAAGTCCCCCCACAAGTGGTTGGAGGTGACAAGCTCCCTTTGGTTTTGAAATTGGATGTCACAACGGGTGAAGGACAATGCTACCTACCTCAGGGGGGCAGTAATTTGAGAATTAGCTGATAATGTATGCAAACCTCTTCTGCCTGGCACACCACTGGCTAAGTCAGTGGCAGCGCTTACTGTTGGTACTGGCAGGAGGGATGGAGGGGAGGGAGGGGAAAGGGAAGTGAACTGCCCTGAGCAGCTACTACTCGCAGGTGTTTCATGTGTGTTGCTGAGTTGATCCTCACAGCAGATGTGACTGTTTTACAAACAAAGAGGTGGAAGCTCAGAGAGGTTAGGTCACCTGGATAAGGGCCACACAAAGCTTGGGGTGCCTGACTCCAAACTCATACACTTTCTACCCCACCATCTCCTCTCCAAAGAAGTCAGCACTTAATGTACTTCGTGCAGAGTAAGCACTCAGTAAATACCGGATGAGAGTAAATGAACGAAATATGCTGTGAAAATGGGTCCCAAGCTTCATTCACCAAGGCTGGGAAAGCTTGGGGACACCCATGACCACCTAAACCATGTTCTCCCAGGACAGGGACATGAATCAGACACCTCTGGGGCCCCAGCACACTGGGCTTGGCACACTGGACTGAGCCCTAGGTCAACACCAGGCATTTACTATGCAGGAATCAAAGAATCCTGAGTGTTTAGAGACCAGAAGAATCTGAAAGGTCATCCAGACCAGGCCCGTTTGTAACATCCATCCATTCCGTCATCCTCTCCCATTCATGTGCTCCTGCCATGTGCCAGATGCCCGAGACAAAGAGGAGCCCATCTCTTTCACCCCCTGGCAGTCCTGATGGAAAGCCCATCTGTAAAAGCTAGGAAGGAAATACACCACCTGCCAACAGCAATGGGGTTAGATGAGGAGGATTCGAGGTTGACGTTTTTTGCTTTGATCTATTCCCAAATCTCTGCAACAGGATTATTATGTTATTTTCATACTTAAAAAGGAAAATGTAAAGATGTAATAAAAGGATGCTTTGGCATTGAGCTACAATTTGCTCTCCAAGCTCCCAGGCTCATGGTTCTAGGGAATTCAGCACAGCATTTTGTGGGGAGGGTCTCTTCTCCCCTCTGATGGGGTAACAGCCCCCCTGGAACAGAAATTGTGCTCAGATCACTGAGGCTCAGGGGTGCCAGGCAGGGGCTCACTGTCCTGGTGTGTGAGCTTCTCCAGGCCACTGTGCCCACCCCCTGAGCGCTTGGGGCCTGGCTTCCTGGGCAGCTGCACAGGACTCTGAACTTACAGGGGCCCTGTGATTGGTCGGTGCTCTGCTGTCACTGTCTTTAATTCTTTAATGAGGGCCAGGCCTTCTCATTTCCCACTGGGCCCTGCAAATTATGTCGCCGGTCCTGGCAGCGTCACCACGCTGATCAAGGGCTTTGGAGAAAGACAGCCCAGGGTCTTGCTCCCTAACTCACCCAGTCTGTGACCCAGGTCACTGGCTTAACCTCTCTGTGCCCCCTTTTCCTCATTTGAAAAACAGGAATGACCTCATAGTGCTGCTATAAAGATTAGCGCTGTGTCATCAGCACACAGTGAAGACCCGTGAATGTAGATATTATTTGCTAGATGAAGCACTGAGCGCAGGTCCCGGCACAAAGCGCTCCCTCCCTGAGTATTTGCTATAATCGTGGGAAAGACAGTGATCCGATGCCCACAGACCAGCCCTGTTGACGCAGCTCCTCTTCCCACGCTGCTTCCTTAGCATCCTCTGAAGGACAGAGGGAAACCGACACGAGCCCACTGGAGGAGGGACTCAGCTGGGCTGTGCACATGCGTCCTCCTCCTCCTCCCCTGCCACTGACCCCTCGGAGGATGCCAGCTCTGCCTGTCTCCTGATACAGACACCATTTGTCCCCGACCTGGACCCAAATGGTTCTTTGCAACAGGCCTTTGGGGAGGGGAACGGTGTGGGCGGCCTGTGAGTATGGGCTTGTCCCTGTTGCAATCCAGAGGTACATCCTGTTCTGGTGTTGCCATGGCACAGCCAAACATCTGCCACAACAGACGGCTGAGGCTGGCGGCTGGCAGCGGGGCTGCAGACGGGTGAGGGCCCAGACATCGCCCCACCCCCCCACCACTCACACGTATGCACAGACTTGCAGCCACACGCAGGCACACACACTCGCACACACGCAAGTTGGCCTTCCAGGACAGACAGATTTCCCATAGAGAAGAGTTCCCAATTCTTGGTTTTCTTCCTGGAGGTCCTGGAGAACAGCCCTGGCAGGACCGGGCCGTCCCGAATTCTTATCCTGGTCCAGCCCACAGCCAGGCTCACAGAGCTGCCCCAGGCCCTGGCCTGCTCCTCAAATGGAATTTGCTTTCCTGGTTGTTATTGTCATTTTTCCTGATTCGGAAGTCAAATGCAGTCATTGTAACACAGTCACATGATGTAGAGGAGTGACAATAGCTGCCCTCGTGGTGGTAGGAGCACGTACCTCTCACTAAAGATACACAGGCAGAAAGTGCGTGCAGCGGCATCTGACTCACAGTACACGCTGTACGCACGTCTGTTAAATAAAACAATTGTTAACATGATCTGATTCCATCTGGCCATGCAGGTATTAGAAACACATTTTCTAGAGGAGGAAGCTGAGGCTGAGAGGTGCCATCCCCTGCCTAAGGTCCCATAATGAGTGCCCAGTGGGATCTGAACCCAGGTTATACCAACACTAGAGCTCTAAGCCCAGAATCTTCCATCCTCCCAAACCCCCACCCTCTGCTGCTTCCTGAACATCTTGGGGGGTCCCTTCCTCCCATCTAATCACAGGGCCCCAGCCCTGACCTCATTCCTGCTGGAGGTCCCAGTGGTCCCCCCGAGGTCACAGACCTGGCCCTAGACTCCCTGCAGCCACTCCCTGTCTGAGGCCTTTGGGGTTTCTTTTCACTGGTTTGCCCTGTGTTCTTAGGCTCCCAGGGTCTCGGCGCTCTCTGCCTATCCCCAACCAGGGCCTAGACGTGGATGGTGTCACACCCCTTCCCTCCCTGCCCACTTTCTCTGCGCTGCCATGAGGGCTCAGTTGGGACCATAATGTGAGTAATAACAGGTGACATTTCTTGAGCCACACTGGACAAGGTGGACTTTGTTGTCACCATTTTTCGGATGAAGACACTTAGAAGGTAAATGACTTTGGGGCCAGGTTGCCCAGCCAGAAGGTAGACAGAATTCCAGAGCCAACTCTAGGAAGCCATCCCTGGCAGCACCTCGTCCCGCCCCAATTCTGGAAGAGGTGGCTCTTCTGTCCGAGTACCCCATGGGCATGCTCAAGACCATGAACCCCCTGAGGGCAGTGGCTGGGGCAGGTTTATTGTGATCCACCCTGTGCCTGTATCTGACAGAGTAGATGCTCAATAAATATTTGTTGAATGAATAAACAAATGAATGGTGGAGCTGATCGCTTTTCCCCCTCTCAGGCCAGGAGAAGTTTGGGAGAATCAAGCCTGAGTTTGAATCATTCCTTTGCCACTTCCTGGCTATGTGATCTTGGACCAGTTACCTAACCACTCTGAGGTTTCCCTCTATGGGGAGGGTTGGAGATGACCTACGATGACTACACATAGTAGATGCTCAGTAAACAGCACTGTAGAGAAACAATTCAGGCCCCAAGTCAGGCTGCGAGAATTCAACTCTCAGCTTCGAAATGGACTATCTATGTGACCTCAAACAAATCACTTTCCTTCTCTGGGCTTCATTTTCCAGATACATCCCATGGGGATGATAACAGCACCTGTAGCTCAGTGGTGGTGAATGAAGGGACATAGTGAGTCCCCTAGAGTAAGTGAAGTAACGGACAGCTTGTGTGATGGAGAATGAGCTCTTTGGGGGCAGGTATGGCTCCTACTTTCCCACCTGCCCCTTGGGCCCCGCTCAGTGCCAGGCGCACAGTAGGTGCTCAGATGCCCGAAGGAACTGAATCTTGTTTCAGTTCTTTGTGCTGCAGCCCCAGAGAGCCAGCGCCAGCTCCTCAGCGCCCTCCCCTCCAGGCCGCCTCTCCTGTGTTTTTCCATCCCATTTCCGATGAGGTGGAGACAGAGCACCAGCCCTGCCCCTGCCTCTGTGCTGAGGCTGGTGGAGGTGGGGTGGCAGCTGCTCCTCCAGGGCACACCTCCCAGTGGAGGCTGGGAAGGAGGGAGGAGGGAGGGGGAGAGGAAGTCCCTCCAGAGTTAGCCTTGCTTTCCCAGGGGCCCAAGGTCCTCAGACAGGAGAGTGAGGCTTCAATCCCAGCACCCCTACTCCTGGCTGTGTGACTGTGGACATGTCACCCCACCTCTCTGAGCCTCCCTTCCTGTACAGTGGGGCTGTTGATGACACTGGCAGCCCCCTAGGGTTGTTGGGAAGCAGGTGAAGTGTGGAGCATACCATCGGCACTCCATAAATGCACCAGGCACTGCTGTCTCTCAGTTTTTACAGCTCCTCTCTTGCACAGATGGGGAAACTGAGGCCCACATAGGGCCAGTGTCTTGTCCAACATAGCAGAGCCTATATCTTGCTGATTCCAGCTCTGGCCTTAGCCATTCTCCCTGTGCAACCCCAAATAACCAGCAGGGCTGGGCGTCTGGGTAGACCAGGCAGGGGTCTCCTGGGTTGAGGGGGTGGGGGGAGTGGAGGAGAGCACAACAATAACAGACCCCCTTGCTGAGGGCCTACTTGTTTTCTCATCAAATCCTGAAAAAACGACGAAAGTCGTATTACTGTCATCCCCATTTTACAGATGAGTAAACTGAGGCTCAGAGAGGAGCAGTCACTTGCTCAAAGTACACAGTGGTGGGAAGAAGGGTCTTGACTTCAGCCTCAGATCTGTTTGTTGAATGCAGGAAGAGACAGTGGACAGTCGAGGGACACTGAGTGCCGTGGTTTGGGGAGTTCAGTCGCCTACCCCACCCTGGGAGGAGAGGTGGGGGAAAGACACAAGGTCGGTAGCATCTAGGGTTGGGCTGTTATTAGAAGCTCACAAAGTATGGGGAGGGGGAACCCTGTCACCCTTATCCACCTACCCCCGGTTCCAGAAGCCTCCCAGGGGTGGTGAATGACCTTCAAGGAGCCTTCCTGCAGCTCCCGGGGGCGGGGCGGGGCGAGGCGATGCTGGGGGAGGTGGAGGCGGGGCGTTGCCTCCCGCGGCCCCACCCACAAGGTGTGGCTGGAGCCTCGCCGTCCGACCCCACGCAGACGCCCACCGGGACCCGCACCGGCTGTCGTGTAAGATCTTCAGGAGAGTACGTGTGTAAGGTCTTCAGGAGAGTACGCGCTGCGTGGGCCTCCCGGAGCTCCCGGCCTCCAGCGTGCCTGTCGGCCTCCAGGTGCACCATCTCCAGTGCGCCCCGCAGGGGACCTCGGGAGCCATCTCAGCCTCCGATTCCCCACGGAAGGACCCGCTAGTTCCAAGGTCCGAAAGGAGGAAGGCAGAACCCCCCACTCGAAAAGGTGAGCACCTTTGGAGGTGTCCCTCCACTCCATCGGACCTGCAGACTGGACAGTTATCCCTCGGGGGCATCCTCACATCTGCATTCTCAGTACTGCTGCCCATTTGCTAGCGACTTAGGCAAACTCCTGGCCCTCTCTGACCCTCGGTTTCCTTATCTCTGCCACCATGGCTTGGACCTCGACCTTCTACCCATAAAACTCAAAGACTTCGTTTTGTGAAAGGTTGCGGGATTATAATAACAGTGTCTGGTCCATACAAACCTCCTTTCCCTTATTGAATTCTCACAGTAACCCTCCCGGGGAGGTGCTGTTACCCCATTTTATTGATGTGAAAATGAGGCTCCTGGGATTTCCCTGGCGGTCCAGTGGTTAAGACTCCGTGTTTCCAGTGCCAGGGGCGTGGGTTCGGTCCCTGGTCGGGGAACTAAAATCCCGCTCGCCACGCGCACCCCCCCTCCCCCCGCCCAAAGAAAAGAGGGTCCTGAGTGGGTGGATGAGAGTTGCAGAAATAGGGCCCAGCACCCCCCTTCCCCCGCGCAGGCCTGAGTTCAAAGCCCCTTGCTCTTTCCACTGTAACACTGCCTCCTCAGATCATCTCCTTGAACCCTGCAAGGGCTGGATTCTCAGAGGAATGGCCAGGGGGTCCTTGCTCCTGTTTCTGGTCACCACCTTCAGGTTGCTGAGACCACCTTTCTGCATTATCCCCGGGGAACATCCTTGGGAGGACGGACAGCTGATGTGGACATTGCATCACTGGCCCAGCCTGTCTGTGACCCAAACCTTCCACGCACGATGGAGGAGGGCCCCTCACACAAGTCTAAACGGGGACCCCCGATTTGGGAATCAGAGTGAGGTAAAGAAGTGGGGGTTGTATGGGCAGCTGGAGGTGACCAGTGTTCTAGGCAGAGGGAGGCGCTGGTGCAGAGGCCCAGAGGTGGAGGCCAGCGCTCTGGTTTCTACAGACAGTATAACAGGTAGAGCTTACAGCGATGGGCCAGGTGCAGACCCTGCAGGGCCTTGTGGGCCATTGTCAGGGGTCTGGACTCCATCCCGAGGGAGCTGGGGAGCCAAGGAGGTTCAAACTGTGGAAGGACATGGTTGGTTTTCCCTCCTGAGCCACACTGTCTACTATGGTAGCCACTAGCCACATTGTTATGGACTGAATATCTGTGCCGCCCGCCCCCAAAATCATGTTGAAACTCTAAGTCATTACATGACTGTATTTGGAGATGGGGCCTGTGAGGGGAGATGAAGGTTAAATGAGGTCGTAAGGGTGGGGCCCTAAGTCTATAGGGCTGGTGCCCTCATAAGAACAGGAAGAGACACAGATCTCTCTCTTTCTCTCTCTGTGTCATGTGAGAACACTGTTTACAGGCCAGGAAGAGAGGTCTCACCAGGAACTGAATTGGCTGGCACCTTAAATTTGGACTCCCCAACTTTTGGAACTGTGAAACTAAATTTCTTTTGTTTAAGCCATCCAGTATGATTTTTTTTATGGCAGCCCAAGCTAACTAATACACACATGGCTCATTAAATTAAAAATTCAATTCCTCAGTTGCACTAGCCATATTTCAAGTGTCCAGTGCCTACATGTGGCTACCATATTGGACAGTACAGATATAGAACATTTTCACCATTGCAGAAAGTTCTATGGACAGCACTGTGCTGGAGACATCACTCGGGTTTCTGGGTAGAAAATGTTTTCGGAGGAGGAGACCAGTGAAGATGGGGTGCTGGGAATCCAGTGAGAGATGCCGGTGGCCAGCGCCTGACATGGTGCCAGGAACACCGCAGGTGCTCAATAAAAGCCCATTGAATGGATGAATGGGCTGGATGAGAGTGAGGTGATGGGGATGGAGATGAGAGGATGATCTTAGGAGCCCAGCAGGAGGCTGAATTGATAGATTGTGGTGACTGGTTCGAGAGCCAAGGATGGCACCTCGGTTCTGGCTTGGGCAGCTGAGTGGATGGTGGGGCTGTTGCCTAAGATGGGAACCTGGGAGGGAGGCAGGTGGGTGTGGGGGACGAGGACGAGCTCATGTCTGGGGTGCTGGTGCAGTGGCCACACGGAGATGTCCGGGAGGCCATTGGATATTTGGACCCGGAGGCTGGCAGTGAGGTGTGGGCTAGGCAGAGATTTGGGAATAGATGGGCACACCTGAGAGAGGATGCAGATACAAGAAGAAGGGGCCGGAGGAGGGCCCTGGAGATGCTGACATCAGAGAGGCAGCCAGAGGAGCAGCAGCAAAGCCAGGGGTGAGCAGTGACGAAAGGGCCGGGATCACCGGGCACCTGTCGACCAGGACCAGCAGGCCCTGGATGCAGCCAGGTTGCTGGTGACCTTGGAAAGAGAAGATTCGGGAGAATGGGAGGGAGAGAGAGAAGAGACAGCGACAGCTGGCCTGGCCGACCAGAAGTGAGAGGTAGGCCTTATTACTCTAGCCTTTGTAAAGTGCTGTAGGGGAGGCACAGAGAGACAAAGTGACCCGCCCGAAGTTGCTACCATTCTTGAGAAGCTGGTTGGTGAAAGAGTTAAGGCTGTTACTGAAGGCGATGCTGGGTGGGGGGAAGGGAATTTTTTCCTCGAGATGGGAAAAACCCTAGCCTGGTCACAGGTTAAGGGGAAGTGGGGGTGGGGTGCTAAAGACTGGGGGAAAGAGCAGGTGCAGCTAATTCAGTGAGGTCCAATAATTGGGGTTTGAAACCTGCTTGACCGTCTACACCAGATCCAACAGTTGATCTGAGCGTCCCAGCAAGGTGGCTGTGTCTTATTTATCCCCATTTTGGAGGTGAAGAAACAGGTCAGGGGGGTTCAGCAATCTGCCCCCGTCACTTTGGGCACCTTCTCCTAATTCCACAACGGGTCCGTCTAGGCCAGCAGGGCCTGGTCTTGAGTCCAGCCCCTCTGGCTCTGACTCCAGGGTGCGTCCCCCACTCTTCCTCCTTTGGGGCTAAACAAACCACAAAGTGATAAACAAGCACCACGATTTCCAAGTGGGAATAATTTAGCCAGAGAGAAGGAGCAAGGAATGCCACTTATTCAGTGCTGATATTTCCAAACTTACAGCACATATATCCTGTCGTCACCGCATTCCCGAATATGGTGTCCTGTGGCTGTATAATCCAACAGTGTAATCCTGACGAGCATTCACTGTGCTCTCATCGTGTGCCATACGCTTTGCAAGGCGTTTAAATGTGATCTCATTGCACCTAACAGCACCCATGAGAGGTAGGCCTTATTACTTTACCCTTTTTAAAGTGCTGCAGGGGAGGCACAGAGAGACAAAGTGACCTGCCCGAGGCCACACAGCACGTCTTTGGCAGAGGCGGAAATCAAAACGGGGTCTGTCTGCTGCCAAAACCTGTGCTCATTTGCCAAACTGCTTCATCTGTGTCCAGATTATAGCAGGAAGGTGTCTTCGTTTTCTCTGTCACCTCTGGTTTGCTGACTGAGGCAGAGGAAGAGTTGGCATCCAATTCTCTCACCCTATCAGCCTCTTCTTTAGGGATAAAATTGTCCCGGGCTCTGGGATAGGACTCAGTTTGATCTGCGGGGAGACGGCAGCAATCTGGATGGAAGAAACCTGTATTTGCATCCACTAAAAGCTTTTTGAGATCCAGGAGCGGTAGGGAAATAGGGACACATGGGGCCATAGATTTCTTCCAGAAATGGTCTCATTTTCTTTGCTATCCCTGGATAATTAATGTGTCGGGGGATCAAGGAAATGGCTGATCATTTTCCACTGAACCGGTGGAGGGGGAGGGAGCAGGGGATGAACGTCTGTTCGTCTGTTCGTAATTAACAGGAGAAGGAGTCTCCTATGGCCCTTCCTGCCCTGGATGCTGGAGAGGACCCTCAGTGTCTTAATTGGTGTAGGTGACAGAGAGGATTAGAGAAGTGAATGAGAGCTGACCCCTGACATCTAGCTGGGCAGTCTGCTACGATTAAACCCTATAGCTGGCTGCTAAACCTCTGTTTGGAATGATAGCCTGGTTAAGAGGGTGTTTCAGCCACACAGGTACTCGGAAACCAAGGTGCTCAGCTTCAATTTTCTGGGGGTGTTGAGGAGAAAGAACCCAGCAGGATGGATTTATAAATGAAGAGCTAGCTTCCTTCCTACTTCACTCAGTCCCACATTGGGACACCCTGAACCTCAATTTTCTTCCCCTATGACTCAATCCCATACCCTCCCACAGAAATAACCATTGCTCAAAGTGGGATGATGTCTTCCCAGTTTTCCTCTGGGCATCTGCACATATATAATCATTATTCCGTTGTGTGGCTCTGCTGAAGTCAACTCAGCCAATCTCATGTAGAAGGACACATAGGTTGTTTACAATTTCTTACTATTGTAAACAATGCTGTGATGAACATCTTTGTGCCTAAAGCATTTGTAGCACTTGCCGTCTTTACTTAGACCTGGTTCTCAGAAATGGCAGACTACCTCCAAGGGGGGGCCCCAGCAATCCATACCTCCTAATATTCACACCCTTAATGTCGCCTTCCATACTGAATTTTGCTGGCCTGAGTGGACAGAAATAACAGTGTGTGACTTTCAAGGCTAAGTTATAAAAGGCATTGCAGCTTCTGTCTTGATCTCTTGAATCTCTCAATCTGGGGAAGCCAACTGCCATGTCTGAGGACACTCAATCAGACCTGAGGAGGAACTGAGGCCTCCCACCAACTGCCCCACCTGCTTGTCAACCTGCAGGTGGACCAACTTGGAAATGGGAGTGGGGTCTCAGGCAAGCCTTCTGCTGACTGCAGCCCTGGCTTTCATCTGACTGCAACCTCATGAGAAGCCCTGAGCCAGAGCCACACAGCGTGGCTGCTTCCAAATCCCCAACCCACAAGACATGATAAATGATTTTGCTGTTTTAAGCCAATATGTTATGGTTGATTTGTTTCACAGCCGTAGATAACTAATATACTAAACCAAAGACTAGAGCATTCTTTAGACTCATGATGCAGAATGCCATTTTTTTCTTTCCTTTTTATTATTTTTTAAAATTTTTATTGGGGTATAGCTACCATATACTTTATTTTTTTTAAATTTAATGTATTTATTTAGGCTGCGCTGGGTCTTCATTGCGGTGCACGGGCTTCTCTAGTTGCTGCCTGCGGGCTGTAGAGTGCATGGGCTCAGTAGTTGTGGCGTGCGTGCTTAGTTGCGGTATGTAGGATCTTCGTTCCCCTACCAGGGATCGAACCCGGGCCCCCTGCATAGGGAGCGGGGAGTCTTAACCACTGGACCACCAAGGAAGTCCCCATCTTTCCTTTTTATATTGCCAGATTGTCAGCACTTACTTTGACATGTAATTGACCTGGTGGTCTAAAGTGACCTCTTGATAGGAGATCCTATCAGCTCTGGGCATATGGAGTATATTTGGAAAGCCCCGTATGTGACCAACAGCCCTTTCCAAACTGTTTCCATGTGAAGATTGGTTTTTGATTTGTGGCCGTGAGCCCTTCCAGGGAGAGATGTCCACAGCTTGCTTCTGTGGCCAGCTAAACCATCTAATAACCTGAGCAGGGCAGCAGAGAAAGCCCAGTCTGTTGTCAGTGAATTGCTCCTTGCTTTCTCTGGATTCTCAAAAGCTTTTTAAGGAGTGGAAGCAAAAACATCTGGCTCGCAAAGGAAAATTTCATCAGAGGCCATGCAACCAGGATATGGGTTATCATGAGCAAGGCGGCTTCCATTTCTCTGGCACATGTGCTCAAAAGATTCCCCACGTGATGCACAGACCCGAGGAACCTGCCTGAGCACTTGGAGAAACACCAAGCGCTCCATTCATTCAGTCGTTGGTATGCTCAGTAAATATTTATTTAGCATTTCAGACACTGTTGAGACAATTCAAAGGAGTATAAGTTATAGTTTTTGTGCTTGAAGTTATTCACAGAGGCAGCAAATGGAGTAAAAAGTCCACAGTTGTTAGAGTTTGTACTGGGTTCAAATCCCAGCTAACCTGTCTACAAGCTTTGTGACCCAGGACAGGTTTCTGCACCTTTCTGAGCCTCAGTTTCCTCTTCTAAAAGGAAAATATAATAGTATTTATTTGCAATGGTTTGAGGATTAAATGAGATATGCCTATGAAACAGTACTGGACCTGGATCCTGGCATGAATTAACAAGTACTGAGTTTATTACTGTTGGTGGTAAAAGGTCCCACAATGCCTCGAATGAGCCCACATCACAAAATACGACACTCATATACCTATATATATATATATATATATATATATATATACACATGTATGTGTATTTAATTTTATTGAAGTATAGTTGATTTACGGTGTTGTGTTAATTTCTTCTATACAGCAAAGTGATTCAGTTATATACATTCTTTTTCATATTCTTTTCCATTATGGTCTATCACAGGATATTGAATATAGTTCCCTGTGCTATACAGTAGGACCTTGTTGTTTATAATAGTTTGCATCTGCTAATCCCAAACTCCCAATCCATCCTTCCCCCACCCCCCTCTTTGGCAACCACAAGTCTGTACTCTATGTCTGTGAGTCTGTTTCTAACAAGTACTGAGTTTATTACTGTTGGTAGTAAAAGGTCCTGCAGTGCCTCGAATGAGCCCACATCACAAAATAAGACAGACTCCTATTTGAATCCCAACTGTGTGCTGTGGATCAAACGCCTGTACCACTCAGAGCCTCAGTTCTTGACCTGTAGACTAGGCATAATCAATGTACCTTGCTGGGTGGTGGTGCAGATTAAATAAGGCAGTGTCTGCATATGGACACTCAGCACACGGGAGACCCGTAGTATATGGTACTATCTCTGTGAGGGAAGATGATCAGGAAAGCAAATTATTCCAACGCAGTGTAATAAGTGTTGTAACAAAGTCTTTCCCTTAGGTTTTGAAGGCTGGGTGTGGATTTCTGAGGAACCATCCTGCAATCCATTTGTGTAGCTAGGAACTTAAAGAGCGAGCCCTCATTTGACTTTGGGGCAGGAACTCTGGCTGCAGAGGCAGGACCCTGGGTGGTGGGCAGATGGTCCTGGAACTTCCAGGAATGATGGAGTTGTCATCAGAGTCCATCAGGCTAGGGTCCACGATTCGGCTCACCATCGACTTAGCTAAGTGAAATTAATCAGTGCATCACCTCTTTGAGCCTCATCACTACTTCATCCGTAAAGTAGCGTTAACGATGACAGCTGGCATGCACTGAGTGCCAGCTACGTGCTGGACCTTGTTTTCAGTACTTTATATTCATTAATGCGCTTAGTCTTCACAGCAGCCCCATGAAGCAGCTGCTATTATCACACCCCCATTTTACAGATGGGGAAGGTGTGGCACAGGGAAGTTAGATCTCTCGCTAGTAAAAGGCCCGGCCAGGATTTAAACCCAGGCAATCTGAGTCCTCAGCCAGTGCTCTTTTAACTCTGTAACTTTAGATCCACATGATGGGGTTTAGGGAAGGATAAAATTAGGCAACGCATAAAGAGAGCTGTACCCAAAGTCTGTAACATAGGTTATGCCCTGTAAAGGGAGTTGCTGGGTACTTTTTTTTGCTATTTTATTCCATCTTGTACAAGCAAAGTATTTTTTCATTCATACATATTTTAGAAAGGTCATACATCCCCCTAATGCTGCCATCAGATACACAGAAGAGGTGGCTAGGACACAGAGGGGATTGGTGAACATTTGAGGGTCCCCCGGTGAATGGTAGGGTCTCGAAGAGTTTACATCCTCTAGCTTGTTGTGTGAGTGTCCACCCCATGCACCAGGCTAGACATATCTCTCCAGAGCTTCTGAGCAGCCGATTACAGGTCTTCCATGCTAATGAGGCCAAGGGCATGGCCCAGCTCTCCCAGCAGACCACTGAGCTGACCCAGTGCACACAGCTGTCAGCCTGCCAGATGTCTTATCAATAATTGGCCCTATGGGAATTCCCTGGCAGTCCAGAGGTTAGGATTTCAAGCTTTTGCTGCCGAGGGCCTGGGTTCCATCCCTGGTCAGGGAACTAAAATCCCATAAGCCACACGGCGTGGCCAAAGAAAAAAAAAAGTTGGTCCTGCATCAGGGGGCCAGGGATGTCAGAAGGTGCCTCACTGAATGGTATAGGGGAAAGAGACTGTGTGTTGGCTCCATGACCTTAGGCAAGCCTCTCTGAGCCTCAATTTCTTTGTCTGGAAAGTGGGAGGGCGAGGGCTATGTATCAGTTACCTACTGCTGTATAACAAACCACCCCAAAATGTTAGTGGCTTAAAACAATATATATTATTTAGGTGACCATTCTGGGGGCTGGATGGCTGTAGGTTTGTGCTTACATCTGTGGTCAGCTGGAAGGTTGGCTCATGGCTAGATGGTCTAGGATGTCCTCACTCATATGTCTGGTGGTTGGCAGCTTCTGGCTGGGATGTCTGGGCCTTGGGACTCTCACCATCAAGCCGACTAGCTGCTTCTTCCTGGGTGGCTGGGATCCAAGGACAACAAGACAAGGCAAGCTCCACACAGTTTTCAAGCATTTCCATGTGTTGTGCTTGCTCATGTCCCATTGGCCAAGGCCAGTCACATGGTCAAAGCCAGAGCCAGAGTGGAGAGCAGCTAGCTCCACAGGGCATGGCTAGATGGAGGAGAATAATTTGCATTTTTACAATCTACCACAGTGGCCCTGGCAGAGATATTGGAAAGAACAAATGAAAAATGATGGGATTTTGAACAGTAATTGAGATCATAGAAATCATTTATTGGCACATCTGGGCTCAAGGCATGTTGAATGAACAATTCTCACTTTCCAGATGAGGGAACTGGGGTTCAGAGAGGTTGATAACTTACCTAGAGCCACACAGCTAATTAGAGTGAAAGAGCTGGACTCTGAGCCCAGGGCTGATTCCAAAGCTCACGTTCATAGCTTTCCCTTCTGCTGCTTTTCCCAACACAGAAGAAAATGTAGTTCAGTACAGACATGAATAGGGACTCATAGAAGCCTCTATGTGGGCTACAAACCCCATTTCTCCTGTCCCACCTTGAAGGTCTGGCCTCCTTTCAAAGAAGCGCTTGTCATCTGAAGTCCTAGACTGAACACAGTCGAGCCTGGCACCAAGTAGAAACCAGAAAGCATTTGCTTGAATAAAAGCTATTGCCACCCATTCCCTTAAGAATTTCAGCATCATGCAGACGCAGAGGGAGAGCTGCCTAGACTCCCACGTCGCACGGTTCCTTCCTGCTACTCGCAATTTTGGTGGCAAGAGTGTCTGTGTTTCAGAGCGTTCGTTCTCCCATCTCAGCATCCCTTTGGGAAAAGCCATTTATTCTCGCCTCTCAGAAAAGGAGGTGCACTTCCTTGGGGAGAGAGATGATCTTACACCCAACTCTTCTGCTGGGAAAGGCAGCAGCTGATGGGGGCTATGATCAAAACCTGTAAATGGAAAGGGAACAAAATCCAAACCACTTGACAGAGGGGATCCCGTGGCCCTGAGGACCCCAGTCTGGTGTGATTTCTCTCTGCGTGTTCAGGGATTCCTGATTCTGTAGGAGAGCACGGTGTCCTTGAAATTCCAAGTGCAGCCCTGATGCTGGAGAGCGGGAGCATGGGGCCTCCTGCGATTGGTTTCTTTTGTTTCCATCAAGTCAGAAACTCAACTTGATTCTTTTTTTTTTATTGTTTATTTTTGACCACGCTGTGCAGCTTGCGGGATCTTAGGATCTTGATTCTGCAAGATGGAGTCATAATCTCAAGTTCCCTCCTTTCCTGGAGCCTCGGTGTCCTCTTCTGTAAGATTGGCATGTAATAGGCCCTGTCTCCTAGGATTGCTGTGAGGATTACACGAGATCTTTTCTGTAAAGCCCCTAGGCCAGCTAGACTTAATACGGCTCCATATATCTGAGCCCTGGGTTTCTCAGTCTCACCACTACCAACTCCTGGGACCTAAGATTTCTTTGTTGTGGGCTGGGATGGAGGCTGTCCTGTGCATTGCAGGATATATCCCTGGCCTATACACATAGACGCCAGTAGCACCCTCCTAGTTGTGACAACCAAAAATGTCTGCAGACATTGCCAAGTGTCCCTGTGGAGGGACATTTGGGGGGGGGGAAGCAAAACTGCCCCCGGTTGAGAACCTCTGGTCTAAGCCTTTATTGTTGTTACTAATGAACACTAATTCCCTTTTTGTGTGAGTCTGAGGCATCTGATTTGGGAGGGGCAGCCAGGTTGAGCTTTGGAAGCTGCAGCTCATGCCGCTGCAGACACTTGCAAGGTTTACTACCTCAATAATGAGATTTACGCGGATGAGTGAGCACTTTTTGTGCCAAGATTCATGTTTAAATTTTGAAAAATCTTCCACAGGAGCATTGTCTGGAAATTCTTCCAGCTAGGTTCTGCTGAGGTTGTCAGAAGGTGACATTGGGTTTGGGGTCTTGATAGAACACCTTGAATTGATAGAATTCCTCCTCCCCCTTCAAAAAAGAGAATTTTTTCCCAATTTTATACCGTTGAATGCAGTTTGCAAAAGAAGTAGAAAACACAGGACAGGAAATGGAAAAAGGAGACTCACCCATAACTGGAATCCTGTCACTCAGAGATAATTTCTGTTACAATCTGTGTAAAGAAAATTACAGGCCAATATCGCCGACGAACAGATGCAAAAATACTTTTTTTTTTTTTTTTTTGCGGTACACGGGCCTCTCACTGCTGTGGCCTCTCCCATTGCGGAGCACAGGCTCTGGATGCGCAGGCTCAGCGGCCATGGCTCACAGGCCCAGCCGCTCCGCGGCACATGGGATCTTCCCGGACCGGGGCACGAACCCGTGTCCCCTGCATCGGTAGGCGGACCCTCAACCACTGCGCCACCAGGGAAGCCCCAAAATACTATTTTTTAAAATTAAATTTATTTATTTATTTTTGGCTGCGTTGGGTCCTCGTTGCTGCGCGCGGGCTTTCTCTAGTTGTGGCAAGCGGGGGCTACTCTTCGTTGTGGTGCGCGGGCTTCTCGTTGTGGCGGCTTCATTGTTGCGGAGCACGGGCTCTAGGCATGCGGGCTTCAGTAGTTGTGGCACATGGGCTCAGTAGTTGTGGCACGTGGGCTCTAGAGCGCAGGCTCAGTAGTTGTGGTGCATGGGCTTAGTTGCTCCACGGCATGTGGGATCTTCCCGGACCAGGGCTCAAACCAATGTCCCCTGCATTGGCAGGCAGATTCTTAACCACTGCGCCACCAGGGAAGTCCCCCAAAATACTAGTTGTGTGTTTTATAAAAATGGGACATACTGTTTTCCGGCCTGCCTTTTTCATCTAACAGCATCTGGAACATTTTTACATATCATTAAGCAACAAATATTCTTCCATGAAATTCTTTTATTTTTCCTGCTTAAAAACTTCCTGTGACTCCTGGAGGCCTGGAAATAGTCAGGATTCATAGGGGGAAAAGGATGAGGCCACACTCCCTGATTCGTGCTGTACAGAAGTTACGTGGAGACATGGAGGCAGAGACCACAGATCCCATGAAAGGAGAGGGCAGTGCTTGGGTTCTGGGAGGTCATTTTTGCCTCCGGGGAGAGGTACTGATGTTTTTGGCTGCTGTGCGTTCTCTCCTGTGCCTAGCCCCATCTGTCTTTTTGATCGTATCCTTCATTTATAGCATTCTGTCCAGTTCCTGCCCTGCAATGCATCTCCTCTGGTTGTTTGTGTCGAGGGCTGTTTCTCTAGCAGACCGTGGTGTGATACACATCCTTCCACATATACAGTTGATCCTCATTATTTGCAAATTCAACAACTCCTCGTTAAAATTTGTGACCCCAAAAGCCATACTCGCGGTCCTTTTGTAGTCATTTGTGGGCATGTGCATGCACAGAGTGGAGAAAAATTTGTCACCCAGTGCACACATTGCCAGCTGAGGTTGAATGAGGCAAAGCTCTGTCTTCTTGTTTCAGCTTGTACTGTAAACAAGTATCCTTTCCTGGTATATGTAGTGCCACATTTTTAGCCTTTGTGTGTTTTGGCATGATTTTGCTACTTAAAATGGCCCCTAAGCGTAGTGATAAAGTGCTGTCTAGGGTTCCTAAGGACAAGAAGGCTGTGATGTGCCTTATGGAGGAAATATATGTGTTAGATTAGCTTCATTCCGACATGAGTTATGGTGCTGTTGGCTGTGAGTTCAGTGTTAACAAATCAAATACATATATGTATAAAATTCAGCAATGTACAGTACATATTAAATAAGGTGTCATTAAACCAAAGCACACATAAAACCAGGTTATATATTGATTGGTTGGCAAAAATGTGGCCAGAAACCTGTAGGAACCTAACCTTTTATTTCCCCTAGGAGCAATGATTCAATATTCACTTGCTCAGTGTTTCTGTTGACTTTATAGAATATAACTACATAGAATAATGAGAATTGATTGTATCTTTGCATGTCACCATGATTATTGCCTTAGGATAAATTTCTGACAGTGGAATTACTGAGCCCGAGTAGAATACCTCTTCTGAGGTCAAGTTTGTATCAGTTAGTTCCTGCTGTGTAACAAACCTCTGTTTCTACCTCTGTAAAATGCTGATTTAAAAAAGCCATATTAGGGCTTCCTTGGTGGCACAGTGGTTAAGAATCTTCCTGCCAATGCAGGGAACATGGGTTCGAGCCCTGGTCTGGGAATATCCCACATGCCATGGAGCAACTAAGCCCGTGCACCACAACTACTGAGCCTGCGCTCTAGAGCCTGCAAGCCCCAACTACTGAAGCCTGTGCACCTAGAGCCCGTGCTCCGCAACAAGAGAAGCTACTGCAATGAGAAGCCCACACACTGCAACACAGAGTAGCCCCCGCTCACTGCAACTAGAGAAAGCCCGCACATAGCAACAAAGACCCAACACAGCCAAAAATAAATAAAAAATTAAAAAAGCCGTATTATTTCTCATCAGCTTTGTATGAGGATTCAAAGAGTTAGTGCCTAGCAAGTTAGTAACACTGGGCCTGGTGAGGACTAAGTGCTTAATAAGTACAAGCTCCATCATAGTGTTTATTTGTATTAAAGATCTGTGGCAGGTACTCACACAAACACAATCACAGGTTAGTATTATTTCTCCCCATTAAAGAGATGAGGAAACTGAAGCCCAGGGAGGTAACATAACTTATCCAAGATGTCCGAGCCAGGAAGTGGCAGGGCCAGTTATTACATCAGGGCTTCTACCAGCAACTCAATTCAGCAGGGCTACTGTGCATGGACTTAGCCTCCAGCACATGCCAGGCCCTAAGGCAAGCATGCAAGTTGCATTTTCTTCATAGATACATTTTCTCATGGATGCTCCCACAACACCAGTAGGACAAAAATTAATCCAACATGGATCACAGACTTAGATGTGAAATGTAAAATTATAAAACTTTTAGTGAAAGCATAGGAGAGGGACATCCCTGGTGGTCCAGTGCTTAAGACTCTGCACTTCCACTGCAGGGAGCACTGGCTCAGTTCCTGGTCAGGGAAGTAAGATCCCACATGCCGTGTGGTGCAGCCAAAAAAAAAAAAAAAATGCCTTGGAGAAAATCTTTGGGATACATGCAGAGCATTCTTAGATCTAATACCAAAGCATGATTCCTAAAAGGAAAAATTGATAAATTGGTCTTCATCAAACTTGAAAACATTTTGGGCTTCCCTGGTGGCGTAGTGGTTGAGAGTCCGCCTGCTGATGCAGGGGACACGGGTTCGTACCCCAGTCTGGGAAGATCCCACATTCTGCGGAGTGGCTGGGCCCGTGAGCCATGGCCGCTGAGCCTGTGTGTCCGGGGCCTGTGCTCCGCAACGGGAGAGGCCACAACAGTGAGAGGCCCACGTACCGCAAAAAAAAAAAAAAAAAAAAAAATTGAAAACATTTTTTTCATGAGAGACTCCATTAAGAGGATGAAAAAACATAAAGCAAACTACAGACTGGGAGAAAATATTTGCAAACCACATATCCAGCAAAGGACTAGCATGTAGAATATATACATATATATATTGCTCAAAACTCAACAGTAAAAAACCAAACAGTCCCATTTAAAAATGGCAGAAGAGGGCTTCCCTGGTGTCACAGTGGTTAAGAATCCATATGCCAGTGCAGGAGACATGGGTTAGAGCCCTGGCCCAGGAAGATCCCACATACTGTGGAGCAACTAAGTCCATGCACCACAACTACTGAGCCAGTGCTCTAGAGCCCACGAGCCACAACTACTGAGCCCGCATGCTACAACTACTGAAGCCTGCGCACCTAGAGCCTGTGCTTCTCAACAAAAGAAGCCACGGCAATAAGCCCGTGCACCACAATGAAGAGTAGACCCCGCTCGCCGCAACTAGAGAAAAGCCAGCATGCAGCAACAAAGATGCAGTGCAACCAAAAATAAATAAATAAATAAATAAATTTATTTATTTAAAAAAAATAAATAAAAAGTAAAAATGGCAGAAGACATGAAGAGATATACAGATGGCAATAAGTACATGAAAAGATTTTCAACAGCATTAGCCATTAGAGAAATGCAAATTAAAACCACAATGAGGTATCACTATATACCTATCAGAAAGGCTAAAATAAAAAATAGCGACAACACCAAAGGCTGGTGAAGATGTGGAGAAACTGGATCCCTCATAGATTGCAGGTGGGTGGGACTGTAATATGATATGGTCACTCTGGAGAAGAGTTTGGCAGTTTCTTAAAATACTAAACATACAATTACACCCATACCTCATTTTGTTGTGCTTCACTTTATCGCATTTTTTACAAATTGAAGGTGCGTGGCAACCCTACATCGAGCAAGTCTACAGTGCCATTTTTCCAATAGCATTTGTTCACTTCATGTCTCTGTGTCACATTTTGGTAATTCTTGCAATATTTCAAACTTCTTCATTATTATTACTGTATTTGTTACGGTGATCTGTGGTCAGTGATCTTTGATGTGACTATTGCAAAAAGATTATAACTCGCTGAAGGCTCAGATGATGGTAAGCATATTTTAGCAATAAAGTGTTTTTTTTTTTTTTTTTTTTTTTTTTTTGCGGTACGCGGGCCTCTCACTGTTGTGGCCTCCCCCGTTGCGGAGCACAGGCTCCGGACGCGCAGGCTCCGGACGCGCAGGCTCAGTGGCCATGTCTCACGGGCCCAGCTGCTCCGCGGCACGCGGGATCCTCCCGGACCGGGGCACGAACCCGTGTCCCCTGCATCGGCAGGCGGACTCTCAACCACTGCGCCACCAGGGAAGCCCTAAAGTGTTTTTTTTTTTTTTTTTTTTTGGCGGTACGCAGGCCTCTCACTGTTGTGGCCTCTCCCATTGCGGAGCACAGGCTCCAGACGCACAGGCTCAGTGGCCATGGCTCATGGGCTCAGCTGCTCCGCGGCACGTGGGATCTTCCAAGACCGGGGCACAAACCCGTGTCCCCTGCATCGGCAGGCGGACTCTCAACCACTGCGCCACCAGGGAAGTCCCCTAAAGTGTTTTTAAATTAAGGTATGTACATTGTTTTTTAGACATAATGCTATTGCACACTTAATAGACTATAGTATAGTGTGAACATAACTTTTATATGTTCTGGGAAACCAAAAAGTTTGTGTGACTGGCTTTATTGTGATATTTTCTTCATTGTGGTGGTCTGGAACCAAGCCCGCAATATCTCTGAGGTCTGCCTGTACCATACGACCCAGCAATAGTACTACTGGACATTTTTCACAAAGAAATGAAGACTTATGTTCACACAAAAACCTGTACATGAATGTGTATAATGTTCATAGCAGCTTTGTTCATAATAAACCGCCCCAAACTGGAAACGACCCAGATGTCCTTCAATGGGAGAAGGGTTAAACAAACTGCTCTATCTGTGGAATACTTCTCAGCAATAATAAGGAACAAAAGGGACTTCCCCGGTGGCTCAGTGGTTAAGAATCTGCCTGCCAATGCAGGGGGGATCCCTGGTCCAGGAAGATCCCACATGCCGCAGAGCAACTAAGCCCATGTGCCACAACTACTGAGCCTGCGCTCTAGAGCCTGCGAGCCACAACTACTGAAGCCTGCGCGCCTAGAGCCCATGCTCCGCAACAAAAGAAGCCACCACAATGAGAAGCCCACGCACCGCAACAAAGAGTAGCCCCTGCTCGCCGCAACTAGAGAAAGCCCGCGCGCAGCAATGAAGACCCAACGCAGCCAAAAATAAATAAATAAATAAATTTATTTTAAAAAATAAAGAACAAAAGAAAAATGAAAAGATAACAGCAACAGAAAATAATAAAGAACAAACATGCAACAACCTTGATGCATCTCCAGAGATTTACACTGAGAAAAACCAGTCCCCAAAGGTTGCACACTATATGACTTCATTTGTCATTCTTGAAATGACGAAATTATAGAAACTGAGAACAGATGAGCAGTTGCCAGAGGCTTAGGAGGGGATGGGGGCAGGAAGGAAGTGGGTGTGGCTATGGGTGTGGGTGTGAGAGGTCCTCCTGTTGATGGAAATGTTCTGTATATTGTATCAAGATATCAATATCCAGAGTGTGATATTATATACTATAGTTTTTTTAACATCTTTATTGGAGTATAATTGCTTTACAATGGTGTGTTAGTTTCTGCTGTATAACAAAGTAAATCAGCTATACATATACATATATCCCCATATCTCCTCCCTCTTGCATCTCCCTATACTATAGTTTTGCAAGATGTTAACCACTGAGGGAAACTCGTAAAGGGTACATGTGATCTCTTTGTATTATTTCTTATACTTGCATGTGAACCTACAATTATCTCAAAATCTAACATTTACTTAAAAAAAGGCACCCCAGGGAATTCCCTGGTGGTCCAGCGGTTAGGGCTCTGCACTTCCACCACAGGGGACCCAGGTTCGATCCCTGGTCAGGGAACTAAGATCCCACATGCCTCACCTTGTGGCGTGGCCAAAAAAAAAAAAAATAGGCATCCCATACTATTATATACAGAATGGATAAACAACAGGGTCCTACTGTATATCACAGGGAACTGTATTCAATATCCTGTGATAAACTCTAATGGAAAAGAGTATGAAAAAGTATGTGATGTGTATATATGTATAACTGAATCACTTTGCTGTACAGTAGAAATTAACACTATTTTTTGAATTTTTGCATTTTATTTTATTTTTTATACAGCAGGTTCTTATTAGTTATCCTTTTTTTTTTTTTTTTTTGCGGTACGCGGGCCTCTCGCTGTTGTGGCCTCTCCCGTTGCGGAGCACAGGCTCCGGACGTGCAGGCCCAGCGGCCATGGCTCACGGGTCCAGCTGCTCCGCAGCACGTGGGATCTTCCCAGACCGGAGCACGAACCTGTGTCCCCTGCACCGGCAGGCGGACTCTCAACCACTGCGCCTCCAGGGAAGCCCTAGTTATCCATTTTATACACATCAGTGTATACATGTCAATCCCAATCTCCCAATTCATCACACCACCCCCCCCTCCACTTTCCCCCCTTGGTGTCCATACGTTTGTTCTCTACATCTGTGTCTCAGTTTCTGCCCTGAAAACCTGTTCATCTGTACCATTTTTCTAGGTTCCACATATATGCGTTAATATACGATATTTGTTTTTCTCTTTCTGACTTACTTCACTCTATATGACAGTCTCTAGATCCATCCACGTCTCTACATATGACCCAATTTTGTTCCTTTTTATGGCTGAGTAATATTCCACTGTATGTATGTACCACATCTTCTTTATCCATTCATCTGCCGATGGGCATTTAGGTTGCTTCCATGTCCTGGCTATTGTAAATAGTGCTGCAACAAACATTGGGGTGCATGTGTCTTTTTGAATTATGGTTTCCTGTGGGTATATGCCCAGTAGGAAATTAACACAATATTGTAAATCAACTATACTTCAATAAAATAAATTTTTTTAAAAAGGCATCCCGTCTGTAGCCAATCAATCGTTTCTAGTTCCTATTTCTCAGAAAGAAGCACTCAAAGCAGTGAGGATCAAGATTGATCAATTGAGGGTGAATTTTAATATTCCCCAAGCTTTGTCCTCTTCTGTCACTCAAGCAGAGGTCTTGCTTACTGAGATTACTCTAGTAATCTGAGATTACTTCCAGTCACTCATTTAATTAATAGTATTATTATTTGTTAATGCTTCCACAGGGCTAATCCACTCAGCTTCCATGTTACCCCGGCAACCTAAGGCTAAGGTCTCCATTTGCTACTAAGAGAAACTAGAAAAATGATTTCCTTAGGAGCTTCCAAATGCAGGTCCCACAGTTCTTTCTTCTTCATACAAGACCTGGCCTGTGTATCATGTGGGGTATGGAATCATTCTTCTTTTTCCTGATCATTAAATGCACCTTCATCTAGCATCGATTTTTTTTTTTTTTGTGGTACGCGGGCCTCTCCCGTTGCGGAACACAGGCTCCGGACGCGCAGGCTCAGCAGCCATGGCTCACGGGCCCAGCCGCTCCGCGGCACGTGGGATCTTCCCGGACCGGGGCATGAACCCGCGTCCCCTGCACTGGCAGGCCGACTCTCAACCACTGTGCCACCAGGGAAGCCCTAGCATCAATCTTTTAAGGCTACTTCAGAAATCAGGTTTTGAGAGCAGGAAAAGACTCTCAAATCCAGCATCTTACCTGGACCTGAATCTCTCCATTTAGGGCCAGTTTGGACAGAACCAAGGTTTCCTTTCGAGTCCACGAAGGAAAGGAATTCAAGAGCAATGGGATGGTGGGGGAGGAGGGGTTTGCAAAGAGTTACGCAATTTTCCAGCTGCTTCTGGGAGTAGCAGCTCTCCACTGACCACATTTGGGTCAGGTGTGGTGAGGTGGCATTGCTTCTGGCTTTAGATGCTTTCTGTGCAAGAATCACCTCCCCCACCTTAAGGATAAAACTGGAAGGCAAAGGCCTTGGGATCTTTCTCAGCGTATTCTATGGTTGCAGTATGGTGGTGTCATCCTGGGGGAATTGATGTCCTGGGAAGTTTTACTTCTAATTTTATCATTTATAGAACTGGGAGATGGGAATCCACATGTTTTATATACCTACTGTATGCCAGGCACTATGCTGGATACTTTTCCATGATTTAATTCATTGAATCTAAACTCCTGAATCTTCAAAACCACTCTCTGAAGTAAGCATTTAGACGAATCCCACTATATAGACGAGGCGAGCAGGGCACGGAGAGGGGAAGTGATTTGCCTGAGGTCACACAACTGGTAAGAAGTGGAGCCTAGATTTAAAGCCGAGTCTGTCAGAATCTACAGTCCATGTTTTTCTCTTCTGTCATGCTGCCAGAGAGGCATCTTTAGTGTAATGACTAACTGACGCTTATGCCAAGTCAGGCACCCTGCTAAGTGTATTACTAACCAAGAGCTCATGGAATCCTTCCCAAGGTGCGTCTGCTATATCCCTATTTTACTGATGAAGAAACTGAGGCTTAGAGAGGAGAAATAATTTGCTGTGATAGCTGTTTTGGTTCAGGTGGACCCTGATTTACATAACACACATTTCTGTGGCTGATGCTTAACATGAAAAATTCCCCCGCTGTGAACTGCAAAAATGCCTTGCTTTGGGAAGTAAATAGCCTACCCCATCAGCAGGTCTGCTTTGTTAATTCAGTTCATCAGTCCCAGTTTCCCCAAACCTTGGCATTTCAGAGCTTGGTATTTGAGAAAGGAACTCTGGCTATAAAGAGGACAACTTCACGCTACAGATCAGGAGATTCAGGCCCACAGAGATGAAGGGAACTGCCTCAGGACCCAGTCTGACAGCAGCAGAGATGGACTGGAATCCCGGTGCTCTGACTTTCAGGCCTGGGCCATCCATTTATTAAGAGAGGGTCTTTGGCCAGGAAAAGGAAGGGAGGGACCCTGTATCCTTCATTTCCTCACCTGCGAAATTGGGTCAAGATAGGCCCTTCTGTGTAGTGGGGGGTGGGGGGATATGTGGGTGTGGTCCAGCCTAGGGGCCGCCACCTTGTGCTAGCAAAGTGACAAGGTGTAGTGCAAGGAGGATCATAGCGTCGGGAATCCCCAGAAGTGGTGGTGGGAGGGTGTGAGGGCAGCAGAGGCGGAACTTCGGGAGCCAGAGGCGGGGATTCGAGAATTCTGGGCGGGGCTTGGAGAATTAACGCTGTTAGATGGGCAGTGGGCGGGACTTGCGATGCTGCGAATAGGGTTACCAGCCCGTGGGCGGGGCTTCTAGAAGTTGGGGCGGGGGTTGTGACGCAGAAGGGCCAGTTCTGAAGGAATGAGAGGGGAGCTGGCCTTAGGGAGCCAGGATGCTGGCAAGGGGTTTGGATGGGGCAATGGGCGGGGTTCAGAGCAGCTGATGTTACGGTTTTAAGGGACTCTGGGGGAATTTTTGAGGAGCCGGGGGATGTGGCCCTGCCGAGCCAAACAGGTCAGTGGGCGGGGCTCTAAGGTAACCGCTCCTGGTTCTTTGGGGTCAGTGGGCCTGGCCCTCCGGCCACTCAGAGGACTAGCGGGCGGTGCTTGCGCTTGGGCACCGCCTTCCTCCGCGGCACTCCCGCATCCCTCGGCGCGACCAGAGGGGGCGCTAGAAAGAGTGAGGCGTGGAACGCAGGGTGGGAAGCGGGCTTCCCCTCCCGGAAGTGGGCGTGGTGCTCCGCAACCCCGTGGCCCTGGTTGGGCGCGGTGCGGCGCGGGGGCGGGGCCTGCGTGCAGCGGCGGGGGCGGGGGCGGCTGTCCGCGCCCCTCCCCCGCGCGGCGCTCAGTGCCAGGCGGGAGGCGGTAGCAGTTGGAGGTTTCTCCGGGCTTTGCAGCGGGGACTTCGGCAGCGGCGCCTCAGGCACCTCAGCCCTGGTGAGCTGCGCGCTCCCGGCGGGGCGGCTTGGGAGCGAGCCGGACGGGCGGACGGACCTGTCCTTTAAGCGTGTGCCGGCGCCGGCTGACAGGAGCGGGCGGGGCGTGGGACAGGGCCCAGTGGAGCGGACAGGGCTGGGTGGGCGCGCGAGGCGCGGATCCTTGGGCCGGGGGTCCGCCCTGGCCGGTGTACATGGAGTAGGGGTAGGGGCTGCCGCGGGAGACTTGGGATCCGGTGGGGAAGGGAGTTGGAGACCGAACCGCTCGGCCTGGGGAGAATGAACCCAGGTTCCTGTGGGGAGGAGGCTGCCCTGGGGAGACTTTTAGGGGTCCGGAACCCTCCTGGCCGGGCGAGGAGCCGAGGGGGCACGAGGTTGCCCCGGGAAGGATTTTAGGGGTCAGGGCTCCGCCAGGTTGGGTGGGGTCTTGGGTGGGGAGGGGCTGCTAGAGGCTAGAGCGCAGAGCCTGGGGGGCGCCAGGCCTGGGAGGCGGGACTTGAGCCGCCCTGGGGAGCGAGTGGGTGGGGGGTGGCTAGGGGCCGGGCTCACGTGGCGCCGCGGGGAGCTGGTCCCTGCGTGGGAGGGGCGAGGGCGGTGGTCCGGCCTGGGGGTTGCCAGCTGTGGGGTGCGAGGCCGGCTCTGGGCCCTAAAGAGCTGGGTTGGGGGTCTGGAAGGGCGGGGCAGGGCTGAAGCTGGGGTGATGTGGGTGGGGGCGACTCGGGAGGAGGATGAGCCGGGCGTTGGGAGCGGAGGGCTGGGACTGGCGGGGGAGGGGCGGGGGGCGGGTTGGGAGAGGAAGAATGGGGCAGGAAGGCTGCAGGGTCGGGGGCCTGGAGCGTCCGCGTGAACTGGGTGATTCAGAGATACGCTCGCCTAAGAGCGGAGCAGCTGGCGAGGGACGCAGTAAGAAGGAGTGAGGTGCAGGTGGGGCTCCGCTGCGCCTAAATGACTGAGGATGAACTCAGACGTAGAGGTGGAAATGCAGGGACCGAGCCCTCTCCCGCCTGTCCCCACAGGCGCGCGCACACAGCTCTGTGTCTCTCAAATGACTTGAATGTGTTGGGGGGAAGTGGCAGGCTGCGGGGAGAGCCGAGAAGAAAGGGGCTTCCTCTTGCAGGGAGGCGCTGGCCCTGCCGTCCTTTTTTGGGAGTGTTCAAAGGGTTTTTGATCGCTGGAAAAGGAAACGTACGCTTTACTGCATGGCGGTTTAGAATCACATCCTATATTTGGCCTTGATGTAGGCTGTCCTTGTTTTGTGGTGTCTGAAGTCCTTGCTCTACATGTTGCAAACGTGGGATTCAGTGTGAGAAGCAAATTGCAAGGCGCTCATCTCCCCCAGGAGAGCAAGAGGCCTTTCTTTCCTATAATACATTAAAACAGAATTGAATATAGTGCGCGTTTGTAAACTGGTACTGGGTGGCGAATGTGTTTACTTTTGCAAATAGTTATCACAAAATATAATATTAGGCCGTCTCACTGCAGCCTTCCTGCCCGGGATTACATCCTCAAGCAGTACTTGTAGGGCTCGTAGTCACTCTATGTAATAATGCATTTCATTGTCCTTATCTGGCAGAGCTCTCCTGACACCAGGGCCTGCTAGAATAGACAGAAACATGATTAAGTATAAGCAGTTGCTTTGCACCGTCTGTTCAGTTGTGAAGGCAAATAGATATCTGTTTATATGACTGCACTTTCTTCATTCCCTATAAAACTGAAGAAATGGGAAAAATCTATTTTGGACTTGATTCTGTATATTTCAGAAAACTAAGGACACTAATTTTTTTTTTTTTTTTTTTTTTTGGCTTGGAGGTACATTTCAGAGTCACAATGTTTGGATATGAAGCCTAATAGTAACTCTTGGGTCTGAGAGGTTGCATCATTAAGTGGGGGGGGGGGGGAAGTGAAATAAAAGTGGGAATTGTATATTAGGCCTTGAGGTGCCATGTTTTGTGGTAAATGTTTGTCGTGTGTACTGGGTGTTAAGGTTGGGTACACACCTTTTTGACAAATCTGGAATGTGCCTTGTCCGTATTTGGTTTTCATTATTTGTGGAAGGTACATAAAAGCTTGATGGATTCTAATAGACGCATACCAATGAGAGATCACTGCACAAAGTATTGAATTTTTTCATGATCATTTGTTACTTTGCCTGTAGATTGTGCTAATCAGAAGTTATGTCTATTACTTTATATATAATTTGGGATTAGATTCAGGGTTGACACATAGGACTTTCGGTGTGTGTACTACTTCATTATTTTTTTTAAAAATTGAGGTATAGGGCTTCCCTGGTGGCGCAGTGGTTGAGAGTCCGCCTGCCGATGCAGGGGAAACGGGTTCGTGCCCCGGTCTGGGAAGATCCCACATGCCGCGGAGCGGCTGGGCCCGTGAGCCATGGCTGCTGGGCCTGTGCGTCCAGAGCCTGTGCTCCACAACGGGAGAGGCCACAACAGTGAGAGGCCCACATACCACAAAAAAAAAAAAAAAAAAAAAAAAAAAATTGAGGTATAATTGACATGTAACATTGTTAGTTTCAGGTGTACAACATAATGATCTGATATTTGTATACACTGAAGTGGTCACCACAATAAGCCTAGTTACGGTGTGTCACCATACAGAGTTACTTTTATTTATTTTGTGACGAGAACTTTTAAGATTTATTCTCTTGGCAACTTTCAAATACGCACTGCATTATTATTGACTAAAGTCACCGTGTTGTCCATTACATCCCATGACTTAATTCATTTTATAACTGGAAGTTTGTACTTCTTGACTTCCTTCACTCATGACATACAGCACTTTTTAAATACTTGGATTTTTTTGATGTAAGTTTTATGCTTAACGCAGCTGTCACTTTTGAGATTCACTCCAACCATGAGGAGAGTCACTCAGATGCCTATGAAACGGAACGTTCAAAAGGATAAGTGATCAGTTCTTAGTTATGTCACTGGGGGTGTGGAAATTCTGTATGATGGCAAATTATTTCTTAATACTTTGATTTGTCACAAACGGTGCTTTAGAAACATTATATTAACCAGGTTGTTTTACCTTTGACTTCTTTTTTCAGAGGTGGAACAATAATAAATTTGAGTGCCATTTCAGATTCAGGGTACAAATCCTGTTTGTTTTCCTTTTGATGACTTCCCAGTGTCACCTTATTCCTGTCAGAGCTCTTTTCTGACACTTGTATATCTTTTTAAACTTAAGATGCCTTTTCTTTATTAAAACATGGAAATACTCATGAATATTTCAGTATGACCTAGTACCTAGAATGTTAAGTAATAGAATCTCTCTGTGTTTTCATTGCCCTAGTTCAGATGCTTTAAAATGAGTGAACAAGATTCTACACTGCTTTTGAGAGTTTATTTTATATTTCAGTGGCACATAATGGAATCTTTTTTGTTTTATAACCAATTTATTGAGATATAATTTACATACCATACAGTTCACCCATTTGAAGTGTACAGTTCAGTGGTTTTTAGTATATTCACAGAGTTGTGCAGTCATCACCACAATTTTATTTATTTTTATTTTTTAATTTTTAAAAATAAATTTATTATTTATTTTTGGCTACGTTGGGTCTTCATTGCTGTGTGCAGGCTTTCTCTAGTTGCGGAGAGAGGGGGCTACTCTTTTTTGTAGTGCACGGGCTTCTCATTGTGGCTTCTCTTGCTTGCGGAGCATGGGCTCTAGGTGCGGGCTTCAGTAGTTGCGGCTCGCGGGCTCTAGAGTGCAGGTTCAATACTTGAGGCACACGGGCTTAGTTGCTCCGTGGCATGTGGGATCTTCCCAGACCAGGCCTCAAACCCGTGTCCCCTGTATTGGCAGGCAGATTCTTAACCACTGTGCCCCAAGGGATGTCCCTCACCACAATTTTAGAACATTTTCATTGCCTCCAAAAGAAACCCCATACCCATTAACGGTCCCCCGCCTCCTCCCTCCCAGTTCTTCTCCCTCACCTGCCCTAGGCAACCACTTATCTATTTTTTGTCTCTATGGATTTCCCTTGTTTTGGACATTTCATATAAATGGAATCATGCAATATGTGGTCTTTTGTGTCTTTTATTTAGCATAGTGTATTCAGGGTTTATCTATGTTGTAGCATGTATAAGTACTTCATTCTTTTTCTAATGGTTGAAAAATATTCCATTGTATGGATATATACCACATTTTGTTTTTCCATTCAGCAGTTGGTGGATGTTTGGGTGTTTCTCCATTTTGGCTATTATGAATAATGCTGCTGTGAACATTTGTGTCCAAGTTCATGTGTGGATATATATGTTTTGCTTTTTCTTGGGACTTAACTGGGTCATATTGGTTACTCTGTGTTTAACTGTTAGAGGCACTGCCAGACTTTTCCAAAGCAGTTGCACCATTTTACAGTCCCACTAGCAGTGTATAAAGGTTTCCGTTTCTCTACATCCTTGCCAACACTTGTTATTCCCTGACTGTTTGATGCTAGCCATCCTAGTGGGTGTGAAGTGGTATCTCATTGTGGTTTTGATTTGCATTTCCCTAATGGCTAATGATGTCCAGCATCTTCTCAAGTAATTAGTGGACAATTGTATATTTTCTTTGGAGAAACCTCTGTTTAGATGCTTTGCTCTTTTTAAAATTGGGTTATCTTTTTGTTGTTAAGTTATGAGTTATTTATATATTCTAGATACAAGTGCCTTATCAGATATATGACTTGCAAACATTTTCTACAGTTTGTGAGTTATCTTTTTTAAAAAAAAATAAATTTATTTGTTTGTTTGTTTTTGGCTGTGCTGGGTCTTTGCTGCTGTGCACGGGCTTTCTCTAGTTGTGGCGAGCGGGCTTCTCATTGCGGTGACTTGTCTTTGTTGCAGAGCACGGGCTCTAGGCGCGTGGGCTTCAGTAGTTGTGGCACATGGGCTCAGTAGTTGTGGCTCGCAGGGTCTAGAGCGCAGGCTCAGTAATTGTGGCGCACGGGCTTAGTTGCTCCGCAGCATGTGGGATCTTCCTGGATCAGGGCTCGAACCTGTGTCCCCTGCATTGACAGGCAGATTCTTAACTACTGCGCCACCAGGGAAGTCCTGAGTTGTCTTTTCACTTTCTTTTCTTTTTAAATTTAATTTTATTTATTTTTGGCTGCACTGGGTCTTCGTTGCTGCGCACGGGCTTTATCTAGTTGCAGTGAGCGGGGGCTACTCTTCCTTGTGGTGTGTGTGCTTCTCGTTGCGGTGGCTTCTCTTGTTGCAGAGTACGGGCTCTAGGTACGTGGGCTTTCAGTAGTTGTGGCTTGAGGGCTCTAGAGCGCAGGCTCAGTAGTTGTGGCACATGGGCTTAGTTGCTTCGTGGCATGTGGGATCTTCGTGGACCAGGGATCAAACTCGTGTCCCCTGAATTGGCAGGCGGACACTTAACCACTGCACCACCAGGGAAGTCCCTCCTTTCACTTTCTTGATGGTGTCCTTTGAAGTAGAAAAGTTTTTAATTTTGGTGAAGTTTAATTTATGCATAATGGAGTCCAAACTGATAATGAGTTAGAAATTATTTAGACCTTAAATCACATCCTCACTGGTAGTTTGGTTATATAAATTAAAATCCAAATGTGAAAGGATTAGGGAAAGATTTGAGTTAGTTCTACATCAAAAAGGGTTCATCAGGGAGCATATCATTACCTGTTTAAATCCTCTCGTGGTCTCCCACCCCATTGTCTGTGGTTAAAGTTCAGACTTAATGTGGTTGTGGATGAGGACAGCTCTGATTTCAGCCTGTCTCATCTCTCACTGCTCCCCTTCCTGTGTTTTCATCTCCACTGCCACTCCCTGACTGTCCAGCCTTAAGATCTTGTGATACGCTTGCTACTCGGCTCCCCCTCCACCTGGTGAATCCCTCTTGTCCTTTGGGATTCTCCATGAAACCTTCCTTAGTCCTCACAGGCAGACATTGTCCCTGCCCTCATGCATCAGACATTCATCACTCCTGTCTGCTACAAGGAACTGGATTTGAACTTGAATCCACTGTCTGAAGGGCGCCTTCCCATAGAAGGCAGAATGTGGAGAGAAGTTCACGTGGAAAGCAGACCGAGATTCTGTTGCTCACAGTGTGGTCTCTAGTGCCTACTGGATATTTGCTGAATGAAAGATTATTTTTATTGGAGTTAACTGGAAAGATCCTGAGGTCAGTGGGTTTCTCTGGTTATTATACACTTTTGTTGCCTATGTTAAAATAACTTGAAGTACAGGGGTAATTCCTCTCTGCCTTTCTGGCACCCAAGTCCAGCTCTTACCAAAAAATTGCTCAGATGTAAACCGAGTGTTTGAAACATTTTCCTGAGGGCAGAATATTCTTGTCCACGTTCTTTCCCCCTAATAAACAGTGATGACTGGCGCACAGCCTTCTCAGCAGGGCAGAGGGCCAGGGAGCACATTTGGTTTGGGATGATTTACCAAGACCAAATGCAGCAGGCTTAGCCTGGTGGTGTTGAGGCAGTCAGTGCTGGAACTACCCCAGTGCACGCCTGATGGTGGGTGTAAATTGGGTTTTAGAGGTGCATACTTCCTTCCTTTTCATTCTTTTGTTCGTGCTCTTGCTTTTCTCAGAGCATCTGGTTAATACTTTAATTAAAAATACTGCACTTAGTATCTTCTTGAGAATTAGGAGAAACCAGTTGGCCATTTGGGGTATGTTTTCTGTGTGTTCACTGAAGTGATTGGATTGTGGCAAGGTAGTAAAAAGAAAAATAAATTTCAAATTTGTTCTTTGTCTCCTTAGGCTCAATGAGCTATCTGTACTTATATAGTTTCTTGCTCTAAGAGTTCTGTCTAGAGAAATTGAGGCAGTGAAGGGTGCAGACCTTCAGAGCCAGACTGAGCTGGGTTTCACTCTCTGCTATGATTTTGTCAATTAACCTACCTCCCTGAGCCTCTTCTGTAATATGGAGATGCTAATGGTACCTTGCTGGGTTTTGAGTAGACACCCAATAAATTTGTGTTCCCTCTGTCTTCACTCTTAAATGTCTGTTTTGTTTTTTTTTCTTAATTAATTAATTTATTTTTGGCTGTGTTGGGTCTTTGTTGCTGTGCGCGGGCTTTTCTCTAGTTGCAGTGAGTGGGGGTTACTCTTCCTTGCAGTGCGTAGGCTTCTCATTGCGGTGGCTTCTCTTGTTGTGGAGCATGAGCTCTAGGCCCGCGGGCTTCAGTAGTTGTGGCATGCAGGCTCAGTAGTTGTGGCTCACGGGTTCTAGAGCGCAGGCTCAGTGGTTGTGGCGCACGGGCCTAGTTGTGTGTGGGATCTTCCCAGACCAGGGCTCGAACCCGTGTCCCCTGCATTGGCAGGCGGATTCTTAACCACTGCGCCACCAGGGAAGTCCTTAAATGTCTGTTAATGAATGGAACTGGGGAGAATCAAGTGGGGTAAGTTTACTGTATTTTATTTCTGATATTAAGCTATTGTTGTGTGGATTCCCACTCCTGCCTCAGCATTTTAGACTTCAAATCAAACTTGAATCATTGGAGAGGAAAAAAGTGTCTAATTTTAGGATAGGAAGGTAGTGTTAAAAGTGAGGCAGTTTTTGGCCATCTATCTGAATTGGAAATGTCTATTCAGACAGACTTCTCTTATTCAGGCCTTAGGCTTCTATTCAGTCTGTCTGTCTGTCTATTTTAAGGAAAAAGGTTTAGTTCCTGGCAAAAGATTGATCTTTTTAGGGTTTGGAAGGAGATTGCACTGCAGGGTGTGAGATGCTCATGGGATTGAGTATGATGTGAATGGCAGCACTGTGATACAATGTAACATTCTGTGTGGGAAAAGAGCCTCCATAGTCTCATGGGATGTTAAATTAGGCCTGTCATTTGAATCTTACATTAATGACAAAAATTGTTCCTCCTGTTTGTCATAGTCAAGAAAAATCAAATTAATGCAAAGATCGGAGTAAGAGAAACTACTATAAATGGGAGTAGGAAGGCTTGTATTTTGTATGACTGAAGGTGGGAATTTCACAATACGTATTTTTCCCCCTTCTGTCATGCGGTTATCTACATTTAAAAAAATTATGAATAATGGATCATACTTTTAGCCCCAGTATCTCACCACCTTTTGAAAAATATATTGTACTGGGGGTTTGGGAGATTATTTCTCATGCCCAGAGGTCCTCAACTTGATGCCCGTGAGGATCAGCTCTAGACCTTGGTCAGTCCAGCTGCCTGGGCTCCAGCTCCCTGGTGACGCTGAATCACAGCCAGAGTGGAAAGTACCTTGCTGCCTTGTTCCTCATGTGATGGACGAGGGGACTGTGGTCACAGGTGCTTGAAAGACTTGCCCAAGATCAGGAACTTGACTGTCCCTCCCTTCTGCCCCCACCTCCTTCCATGGGTAGCGTGAATTCATTTTTGTAGTAGGTGGTGTGGATTTATACTATAGTGTGGATTTTTTTTTTTTAACAGTGTGAACCCAGTGTTCTTTCCCTGAGTTTTAGTCCTTGACCCAATGCAACAATTCCCTCTTAAGCTTCTGCCACAGTCTTTTGCCAGATTTACAAACTGAGCCTACTCACTGTTTATCGCTTCAGTTCATCATCACAATTGGTAGTTAGTAGCAATGGGTTCCCCCCCACCTCGCATCTTCAGATTGTACATGTATTCAACTATGAAGCTTGGTCCAGATTTTCAGGGTTTCCTTTTAGATGCAGTTTGGGGAAACTTGAAAGTACGTGGAATCTCTTGGAAAAGCCTTTGGTAGACTTGATTTCCTAGTTTTCATGTAAAGTTCCTTGACAGTGTTTTATTGATCCCTTTTTGTGTCCTCAGTCATGTAACCTGACCATTAGGATGTGGTCATGGTAAGGATTTATCTTGGGTGTTTCAAAGACCAATTAATATCGCAAAGGTCAGCCCTATTAAGCCATCCATATATGAAAAGGCTGATTTTGACAGGAACAACATCCAGCCAGTACTGGAACTACAGACAGGCATAATGAAAACCCCGTGGCATTGGCCGAAGTTGATCATTACTTCACAGCGTGTTCATTCTATCTCCAGGGAACCAAGGCAGCCTGGTAATCTGGGCACCTGGCAGTTTGGTGTAAGAGCCTTTTTTGCCCCATTGTGGACTCAGATGTGTGTCCCCATGTTCTGACAGTTGCTGAGGCCTTCATTCTGGATGAACAAAGCTGTAGTTTTTCAGTTTCGTGAACGGCCATAAACACACATGGGAAGGGAAGTGTTGGGAGTGTGAAGCCTTTGGGGGTGTACTTCCACTCTTGACATTGTCAGGGCTCCCCCTCTGTAGGACGAATGTTTACTCACCATTATTTGCTTACTTCACATGAAAGATACTTAAATTCCTTTTTATAATGGTCAAGCATTCTTTTCTAGTTAAAGACTCTAATTCCTTTCATTCTTAGGAACTTAAAGAATTGAGGCTGGTTTATTAATGTAAGAACTCAAATGCTGCCTGAGTGGTGACTGAGAAACACACATAAACTTGAGCTATCATCTCCGTTAAGCAGAAGGATTTATTAGGAGACTGACTAGTCACTTTACAAGCTAGATGGTGAATTAATTTTGCGGTTAGTAGTGTCTTTAGCTTAACAATGTCATCCGAGTTTTTCTTGGCAAGCAAGAGAAAGGCCAGAGCCAACAAGTGCTGGCCACAGCTCTTTGGGGTGATATTTAATAAGATGCATGTTGTCTGTTTTAGAAATAGAGTAACCGTCCCTTAGGCTCTCTCTCTTATGGGAACCTCTGTTGCTTTACAGTGTTACATAGGAAAAGGGAAATTGGAAGTATTTATTTATTCATTCATTCATTCATACATACATACATACATACATACATACCCTGAAACGTCCCTGGTCTTCTTATGCAGTATAGCGCTGTCGTGCATGCACTGGGCTGAATTATTATACATTGTCAAGCAGAACAAATGATACATCTTACCTGCAAAGGATAGTTGTGAGCCACGTGGCTCTCTAACCATGAAAGGTTGAGAGCCGAGAGGCAGCTTCTGTTTTGGAGGCAACATGTACATTCAGTCCCCAACCCAGGACTGGGTTGTGTTCCAAAGTCTAACTCAGTTATTTGGAACTGAGAAGGCATTTTTGGGTACAGATTCAGTGTTACAGTGGTGGGTAGGTTCCCATCCTAGAAGAAATCTGTTTAATTCACAGCACAGCTTTTTAAACTGTTAATTATGATAGCTGAATTCTGGATCTTGGAAGCTGGGAGTCATGTGACAAAGAAGTATGGAACCCTGCTCCACCCCAGATGCCTGTCTGTGTAGGCTGTGTGGCATCCAGCAGCCTCATGCCACAGCAGCCCTCCAAGTTCATCTTCCTTCTCTCTTAACTTGAAGCTTCCACTCCCCTGGTTAAGCTGATCTCCTTTAAATAGTAGTTGCAAAGCATATGGTTCAAATGCATTTCTGCTAATGCGCTCCTGGATGGCTACAGTTCCTACTAGACTAGCACTGTTATTCAGTGCTAGAAGGACTACGGGCTTTGTCTTACTTCACTCATGTCTCAACCCTTTTAGAGCTACAGTGTTAATATTTTTACAAAGGAAGCTCCTTATTGATAAACATCATCTCTCTGAAATGTTGGCATGTAGTCAGTATAACAGTGTTTCAAGGGGAAAGTTGAAGGAAGGCGAGTGGGGTCAGACAGAGCCCATATAGAAGGCTAGCCTTGGTTCCTGGAATCGGGAAGGAGCCTTGCCTGCTTTAGAAAGGTTCCTCCTGTAACCTCGAAAACAGTGAATCTGCTCAGCTTTTTTCAAAATACACAGGATCCTTTTTTTTTTTTCCCTCTCTTTTCATTTGGGAAACACAGCTTGAAAGGGCCTTATGTTTTAGCAGTGACTTGGTTTCCAGGACCTTTGAGAAGTAGATCAGGGCAGGGTAATGGTTGTGAGTTGGGGGCAACTTGTGCTGGCCAGAGCTGTGTGCTGGTCCCCGTCTATATCTCTGTCCCTTTATAAACTCTTACCACAAAGCCCCTTCTTTCCTCAGAGGGAAATAATTGATCTTTCCTTTTTGTTATTGCCTCTTTGAAGGGTTTGGATTGTCTAGTTTTTAAGAACGTCTTATTCAAGCATTTTATGATGCTAAGTGTGATAAGGATTAGGGACTTGATTTTTCTGATGCAGTTAGAAAAAGTCTTGTTCACAAAGTGTTAATGGCAGGCTTAATATTTTGATTTACTTTTAAACGGTATAATAGCTTTAAAAATACGTTACAAGCTTCTTCTAGCCCCCAAGTATGTAATTCTTGACGCTGAATTCTCTGTGTGGAGCCTGAGCTCTGCGGGGGTTGAGAGGACAGGGTGGTGGGGAGTCAGTGTCTCTGGGACACTGGGTCGAGTCCCTGCCCGAGGGTTTGCAAAATAGCACTGGGCTGACTCAGAGGAGGTGTAATTGGGGAAGAGCAGTGTCAGATGGATAAGGGAGATGGCTCAGATTGTCCAGGGTCATGAGAACAGAATACACATTTATACGGTGTGTTTGCGTAAAAGGTAAGCATAGTTTAGATATAGAGCTATAAAGGTAGCTGGAAGTGTAATTTGTGGGTGTCCCTAACATTACTGATTTCTGTGCTATTCCTAATTACATTTTGGGTTAAATGAGTAGAAATTTTAAGTAAACGTAAGTGTGGAATTATTATTTTCCATTGTGTGAAAGTGAACGCTAGTACCCACTCTATGCCACGTTCCGTGAAGGCAGAGAATGTCACAATGTTTTTGTGCCTCCGTTTCCAAGCGGGCTGCGTGACACATGGTAGGTACTCAGTAAATGTTAGTCGAATAATTGAATTTCAGTTTTACATGGTACACTTGTGATAGTGATTGTTAGTCTTCCCATTTTCCTAGAAGATGAAAGGAAAAGAGGAAATTTTCTGTGGTGTAGAAGGACTACTGATTGTAAACATTTGCCTAGTAAATTATCTTATGATAAGCTAGTCATCATTTTCATTTAAATAAGTGTGTTAGCATATACACACATTTATTTACTGAAACGTTTTATCTGTAAAGCAAATTTTGGAGTTCTGGTTATTTAAAGCGTGAATTCTGATGAAAAATAGGGTGGCATCACATATTGGTACTTTATTGCAAATTTACCTAACTTTTTTTTTTTTTTTTTGCGGTACGTGGGCCTCTCACTGTTGTGGCTTCTCCCGTTGCGGAGCACAGGCTCCGGACGCTCAGGCTCAGCGGGGATCTTCCCAGACCGGGGCACGAACCCATGTTCCCTGCATCAGCAGGCGGACTCTCAACCACCGCGCCACCAGGGAAGCCCCTAACTAACTTCTTGAATAAATTGAAAGTACTGGTGGCATGGAGTTCTTAGGGATTTGATTTGTGGTTTGGTTAGCAACTTCGACTTCAGAAAGAATCCATGAAGGAACGTCCTAGTGGAAGTGTGCCTTCAGCTGGAGAGTTTTTGTCAAAACAGACATGGGAAGAACCCTAATTTGTATCAAGATGAGGATTTAAAGTTAAGGTAGCCCTCGAAAAAGCTGAGTTTCCCTTTCTTGTCGTTCTCTTTTCCTCGAGTTTCTTATCTTTTAATCGACTGCCTGTAAAGTGTCTGCATTGGACACTGAGGGGCCCCTAGGCCCAGCCCCAGGGGAATCACAGGGCAGGTCTCAGCTCATTTCAGTGGCTTCTGGATCTCCAAGGATTTAATGTGCTTGGGTTCATTTAACTTGAGAAATTGACAAGAACCAAGTACATTAAGAAGGGGTGAATTGGGCACCCTTTCAGCTGTTGAATCATTTAGGAGTTCATTTGTGCAATATTAAAATTTGAAAATCTGTAGGCTTTGGTTTGTATCTTATTAGTAACATGTGATCACAAAAAAAGAATCATTTTGTAGCTGCATTTTTGTGTGTGTTATTTCTGGCCGTTTTTAGAGGTTCCTACAAACCATACATGTAGTTTGTTTGTTGTAAATGTAGTTTTTTAGAAGAGTACTGTTAGGGGTGGGAAGCCCCTGATCTTTCTGCTAACCTTCTACTCAAAATGCTTAGAAAAGGACTCTTCCTGCTTTCATTTGAGGCGTATGGAATTTCCCTTTTAGTTACTATTATGCAGTCCAATTAATTTAACATAAAGGATTAAGGACTATGATTTTCTTTTCAAATCTTTATCCAGTTTGGAGGGAAATTGGATTTGGGATGGTTAAGGTTACAGTTTTACCAGCTAAGGCTGGTAAAAGCTTCTAGTAATAGAGAATTCACTCCCCAAATACTTAGCCCAAATGTTTCCTCCTGAAAGTGAGTTTTGTTTGTCTCCACTTCCCCGGAGGTATTTTCATTTTATTGGTAAAAGGAGATGTGTGGCATTTTCCCCCTAAAGAATTGAGACCTTCAGAAGGTGTTGGGTGGTGGTAAAGTATTTATTTGGTAGTAACTACATTTCCCCCAGTTTCTTGTACTCTGTTGTAGACACTGATATTCTGAGTTTTTTGTTTTTCCTCTCTTTAGAAGAGAGGTGTGCTGATAAGGAAATAGTTTGTAATTTTACCAAAAAGGATCAGACAAAACAAAACAATTCGTCTGAAGGTGCAGTAAGATTTCAAGAGGTACAGGCACACCTCATTTTATTGCACTTCACAGATACTGTGTTTTTTACAAATGGAAGGTATTTGTAAACGGCATTTGCTCACCTCATGTCTGTGTGTCACATTTTGGTAATTCTCGCAATATTTCAAACTTTTTCATTATTATACTTGGTATGGTGCTCTGTGATCAGTGATCGTTGATGTTACTATTGTAATGGTTTTGGGGCATCACAAACCACGCCCATAAATAAGATGGTGAGCTCAATAAGTGTGTCTTCTAACTGCTCCGTTATCTGGCCATTCCCCTGTCTCTCTCCCTCGCTCAGGCCTCCCTATTCCCTGAGACACAACAATGTTGAAATTAGGCCAGTTAATAACCCTACACTGGCTTCTAAGTGTTAAAGTGAAAGGAAGAGTATTATGTCTCTCACTTTGAATCAAAAGCTAGAAATTATTATTATTATTATTTTTTTTTTTAAAAAGCTAGAAATTATTAAGCTTAGTGAGTGAGGCATGTCGAAAGCCGAGATAGGCTTACAGTTAAGCTTCTTGGGCCAGTTAGCCAAGTTGTGAATGCAGAGGAAAAGTTCTTGAAGGTCTCCAGTGAACCTGGAATGATAAGAAGCAAAGCAGCCTTATTGCTGATATGGAGAAAGTTTTAGTGGTCTGGAGAGAAGATCAAACCAGCCACAACATTCCCTTAAGCCAAAGCCTAATCCAGATCAAGGCCCTAACTCTTTTCAATTCTGTGAAGGCTGAGAGAAGTGAAGAAGCTCCACAAGAAAAGTTTGGAGCTAGCAGAGGTTAGTTCATGAGGTTTAAGGAAAGAAGCTGTCTCCATAACAGCAAAGTGCAAGGTGAGGCAGCAAGTGCCGATGTAGAACCTGGAGCAAGTTATCCAGAAGATCTAGCTCAGATCATTAATGAAGGTGCTCACTAAATAACAGATTTTCCACATAGATGAAACAATCTTCTACTGGAAGAAGACGCCACCTAGGACTTTCATAGCTAGAGAGGAAAAGTCAATGCCTGGCTTCAAAGCTTCAAAGGACAGGCTGACTCTCTTGTTAGGGGCTCATGCAGCTGGTGACTTAAGTTAAAGCCAGTGCTCATTTACCATTCTGAAAATCCTAGGGCCCTTAAGAATTATGCTAAATTTACTCTGCCTGTGCTCTATAAATGGAACAACAAAGCCTGAATGACAGTACATCTGTTTACAACATGGTTTCCTGAATATTTTAAGCCTACTATTGAGACCGACTGCTCAGAAAAAGATTCCTTTCAAAATATTGCTGCTTGTTAACAACTCACCTGGTCACTCCAGAGCTCCGGTGGAGAGGTGCCACGAGGTGAATGTTGTTTTCATGCCTGCTAACACAGTATCCACTCTGCAGTCCGTGGATCAAGGAGTTTCGACTTTCAAGTGTTACTATTTAAGAAATACATTTTGTAAGGTTGTAGCTGACATAGATGGTGATTCCTCTGATGGATCTTAGCAAAGTCAATTGAAAACCTTCTGGAAAGGATTCACCTTTCTAGATGTCATTAAGATCATTCATGATTCATGGGAAGAGGTCAAAATACCAACATTAATAGGAGTTTGGAAGAAGTTAATTCCAGTCGTCATGGATGACTTAAGTGGAGGAAGTAACTGCAGATGGGATGGAAATAGCGAGAGAAGTAGAATTAGAAGTGGGGCCTGAAGATGGGACTGGATTGCTGCCATCTCATGATAAAACTTGAACAGATGAGGAGTTGCTTCTCATGGATGAGCAAGGAAAGAGGTTTTTGAGGTGGACTCTACTCCTGGTGAAAATGCTGTGAAGATTGTTGAAATGATAACAAAGGCTTTAGAATATGACATAAACTTAGTTGATAAAGCAGCAGCAGAGGATCGACCCCAATTTTGAAAAAAAAGTTCTAGTGTGGGTAAAATGCTATCAAACAGCTTTACATACTACAGAGAAATCTTTCCTGAAAGGAAGAATCAATTGATGTGGCATACGCCATTGTTGTCTTATTTTAGGAAACTGCCGGGAATTTCCTGGTGGTCCAGTGGTTAGGACCCTGTGCTTTCACTGCCGAGGGCGTGGGTTCAATCCCTGGTCGGGGAACTAAGGTCCGGCAAGCCACGCAGCATGGCAAAAAACTAAAAAAAGAAAAGAAAAGAAAAAAAAAAGGAAATTGCCACAGCTACCCAACCTTCAGTAACCACCACCCTGATCAGTCAGCAGCCATCAACACAGAGGCAGGACCCCCAACCAGAAAAAAGATTATAACTCTCTGAAGGCTCAGATTAGATAGTTGGCTTTTAACAATAAAGTATTTTTAAATTAAGGTGTGTACTTTTTTTTTTTTTTTTTTTTGTGGTACGCGGGCCTCTCACTGTTGTGGCCTCTCCCGCTGCGGAGCACAGGCTCCGGACGCGCAGGCTCAGCGGCCATGGCTCACGGGCCCAGCCGCTCCGCAGCATGTGGGATCCTCCCAGACCGGGGCACGAACCCGTGTCCCCTGCATCGGCAGGCGGACTCTCAACCACTGCGCCACCAGGGAAGCCCAAGATGTGTACTTTTTTTTAGGCATAATGCTATTGTACGCTTAACAGTGTATAGCTACAGTATAGTGTAAACATAACTTTTATATGCACTGGGAAACCAAAAAATTCTTGTGACTCGCTTTATTTTGAGATTTGCTTTATTGCGGTGGCCTGGAACCAAACCTGCAATATCGTTGAGCTGTGTATGCCTGTATACTGCTGCTTTTTCTATAGGATGGCTGAAAATTCATTTTTTTATTTTAAACAGTGTTAGTTTCATTTTCAAGTAGCCCGTTCAATATGTTTTTTGTTTTTTGGGGTTTTTTTTTGGCTGCGTTGGGTCTTCATTGCTGCATGCAGGCTTTTTCTAGTTGCGGCGAGCGGGGGCTACTCTTGGTTGCAGTGCGCAGGCTTCTCATTGCGGTGGCTTCTCTTGTTGTGGAGTATGGGCTCTAGGCACGCGGGCTTCAGTAGCTGTGGCAAGTGGGCTCAGTAGTCGTGGCTCATGGGCTCTAGAGCGCAGGCTCAGTAGTTGTGGTGCACGGGCTTAGTTGCTCTGCAGCATGTGGGATCTTCCCGGACCAGGGCTCAAACCCGTGTCCCCTGCATTGGCAGGCGGATTCTTAACCACTCTGCCACCAGGGAAGCCCCTGTTAAATATGTTTACCTTCGAGCTCTGGGCACCTCTGTGGGCAACTACCTTAATTTTGAAGCCATGGATCCAGTTATTAATCTGAAAAGGCACAATAAGTAATTTAAATATTTTCCCTATGTTTTTGCTCTTTTCAGACACCCTACTTGTAAAGAGAAGGCTCTTGGGAGCTGCTCCTAAGAAGTGGTTCTTCGTCCTGTTTTGACTCCCTGCCCTCGTGAACTTCTGTGTCCCAGTGTTTGTCGCAGCAGCACAGTGACGTTGGTGTGAATAATTGATTCTGGTGTCTCCTCCTGGAGACTGTCAACTTCTTGAGAGCCGAGCCCGTCTCCTTGCTCACCATTGCATCTGCAGCGTCTAGCATCACGCCAGGCGCACGGTCAGAGTTCAGTAAATAGTTGTTGAATAAATGCATGATGAGTGACTGGGATTAAAGACCTCTTCAGCATTCACAGTCGAGTGTATGTGTTATGTGTATAACCCCTTGGGTGCTGCTAACTCCGTTCTCCTTGAATTGTGTGTGTTTTATTAGGGGATGTGGACTGGATCCCAGTGAAAGAAGCGTTCTCTATAGATTTGTAGGCTTTAGATTATAATAGTTATATTAATAATAGGACCCTAGAAATAATTTATTTTAGTTCTCCTATTTTATAGATGAAGGAACAACCAACCATAGCACTAAAATGATTTAGTGGTTAGGTGACTGTGTCAGGATAAGCTAGTCTTGCATCCAGGCCAGAGTTATTCCTACTCTTAGCTCCTCTTGAAATATGGTCAGGGGTATGTTTATTTAATCACTGCTTGCCCAGGGTATAGGGTATTAAAAAGGGAAGAGAGAAATTCTTCAGTTAAAGGAGATTACTCTTTTTTTGACATTGCTACTTTTGCTATGGCTAGCCTTATGAGGGTCTTCATAAAAATGCCTTAAAAAAAAAAAACCACAAAAAGATCTTGGAGTCCAGTAATTTCATTTCCTGGTATAAGTATATTGCCAAAGAATTATGAAAATTTTATTCCAAGAGAAACTCCATCTGACTAAGTAGTGGAAACAGACTTAGCAAGTTTGAACAGTCGTACACAGTGTGCTTTCCCCCAGTTGTTGATAAGAAAAGTAGGTCATCAGTATAGAAAGAGTATTTTGAAACACATTCGTCATTAATTTTTAAGTGAGAGTGCTGGGCCAGTCATGGGGGTAAAAGTTCTGCAGTTGGGATGAGAGCTCTTGGGATGAATTTGGCTCTTTGAAGACAGAGGCAGAGTCGAGCTTCCGAGCCTGATCTCCTGTGGGGCACTTCAGGGAGATGCTGGCAGCTCAGAGGATTCTACTCAGTTCCACCGAGTTGTCTGGGCAGGCAACGCCTGCTGCTGTCTCTGATGGGGGTTTCTTCAGCAATCCTTTCTCAAAGCTCCAGGGAGGGGTATAGTGGGTGTGTTTATAAAGATGCTGGTGATAAGCAGAAAACTGGGAGATAGAGGGATTGTAAACATGTCATCCTGACACATTATCTTCTGAAAAATCTGCTCTTCCTTTGATAATGTAGTTAAAAAAAATTCTGTCATTGAAGAGCTAGAGATGACCCATACACCCTTGTCATCTCATGTATAGTAACTGTAAAATTCATGTTGTGTCATTCTTCTTTATTTTAAGGGAGTTCCAGGCCCTTTTCGGGCATCTTTTAGTTGTAAAGGGTCTCTTTTTAATACAAGTGTGAGAGAGTCGATTTGAGGATTTGGGGTTTCTGTATTTAGGATCTTTATCTGTTGCTATTTTGCCGTCCATGTCACACTCATTTCTTTTTTTTTTAATTTCAGCCTTACTGAGTGTAGTTGACACACCGAGTTGTAAGATATTTAAAGTGGGCCTCGCGGTTAGTTGATGTACGTGCATAGCTCGTTTGGTTTCTTGTCAGACTGCATTTTCAGCAGTCACTCTCAGAGCTGCACGTCTCGCTCTGTCATCGGGAGCAGGGAGCGCCTGTGTTGATGGCAGGCAGCCCCCACTTCTTTTTGTAACCAGTTCCTAAAATGAGTACAAAATTGTAAAGTGTGAAAGTCGGAGTCCTTTTCTTAGAAAGCTTTAAAAGGAGTAAAAGGGGCTTCCCTGGTGGCGCAGTGGTTGAGAGTCCGCCTGCCAATGCAGGGGACACGGGTTCGTGCCCCAGTCCGGGAAGATCCCACATGCCGTGGAGCGGCTGGGCCCGTGAGCCGTGGCCGCTGAGCCTGAGTGTCCGGAGCCTGTGCTCCGCAATGGGAGAGGCCACAACAGTGAGAGGCCCGCGTACCGTAAAAAAAAAAAAAAAAAAAAAAGAGAAAAAGCCTGTCCGTTGCACCTCACCTTTTAGAACTTGTTCTTGATGTGTTGATTCCAGCCTTTTAGGCATGTCGGTTCAGGCTCTTGGACAGTTGAGCACAGAGCCCTCTGGCCTAAGCCTGAGGGTTTTCAGTCAGAAGCAAAGATTGGTTTCCTTTGGCACAGCTAATGCACCCTCTCGTTGATCTCAGCATATTTGAATGCGAACAGCCAGTTTGTGTATTGTATAAAGTGTGAGCCAAGCGCAGTTTCCTATTTAAAAATGGCACCAACAGGCCAGGTGGAACTGTGAGCTGTGGAGACAGCACTCCATGGAGCGGTTCTGAGAGGCCTCACTGGCTGACGTGGGAAAGCCAAACTGTATGTGTGTGTGGAGTTTATCACTGAAAAAGTATGAAAGTTCAGGGGGTGAAAAGTTGAATTGCCCTGTACTTTGTGGTTCGAGGTCATCGTGTCTCTCTCCGAAGTCCTTTATCTTTGGGCAAGTCACACAGTGTCTCTGGGCTGAAAATGAAAGGCCGGAACTGGTGACCCTTTTTACTCCAGGCTTCTGTGAAGACCCAGCCTGGATGTTTCTTGGTAAATCTGACTTGCATTTCTTTATCTTTTCATTCCAAGAAACGTTTAAAAACCAAAATGATAATGGGTTCTTGAGTCGAAACAGAGTGCACTTAGAGTCGGTATGCCTCCTTCTTGGCATTTTAACCTAGTACCTGGGTGGATAATGGGATGAAAGTGTTTGGAAGGCTATAATGAGCGTGAATTTTCGCCCTTTACTTTCGCCATTCTTGGTGTCATGATAAATTGAACCAACATAAGGGCTGTTCCATACTTGCAGTCAGTTGTCTTAAGTGGAGTGCAAACCTTTCAGCCTTAGCTGCTGTGTATGAGGAATGTTGTGTATCTATCTGACTTTCTCCTGTGCTTTATATAAAGTAAATTGTTGCATGCGGTCTTTTTTCTTCCTTCGTAAAACAACTTCTATTAAAGTAGGTAAATTAGGCGTATTTTTCTTGAGTATCTCATATATGAATCTGTTAATTAAGGAATTGGATGCAGTACAAATGATTTGTTAGGTGAACCCTTCAAGTGTCACTGATGAATTTTGTTTAAGGACATTCAAAAAAAAGCACAGCCGTCTCATATCCAGAAATGATGAATGTTGAATTTTTGTATTTAATCAGAGCACCTCCCGTATTTGCTTTCGGTGTCTGCTTTCTTGTGAATGTGTCTTCTACGTAGGCTTACACATTACCTTTCTAACTTCTTACAAAGAACTTTTAACTGTTGGCATTGCCATTGAAATAGCTGATTTCGGGACATTTGTTTCCTCCTCTGCTGTCCTGCTTGCCACTTTCTATTAAATAACGTGTCCGATCTCTCCCACATTAAAAAGGGCCAGAAAAGCATCAACTTAGAGGGAATGTGTTCTTTCCCTATTGGGATATTCTGGAGTCTCCTGTGGTTGCTGCTGGCTAGGGGACGTGCTCAGCCTCCTGAGTCCTTGAGTAATTGACGCTCTGGAATGGTCTCAGCTAATGTGCCGAGCAGGATTTTGCTGCGAGTAGGAGTTTTCCTGTATGTGTTCCTAGCAGGATGTGTTTCCTTTTATACAAACCATAGAAGTGCATCTGCTGGAATCTTTAAACAGGAAAATGTCAAAATTGTCGTCATTTTTTACAAGATTGATGGAAGTAGACAGAATAGAGAAAAGGTAGTAACATTTATTCAGGTGTTTTGAGTATATTTTATTTGGTGCCATTATAGTATTGTAAACACCCTGTCTTGTCTACATTTTTCCCTCCCAACACCCATCACATTTCTTGTATGGCCTGTGAAATAAATTTTCTCTATAACTTGACTAGGCAGTACCATAAGAAGCACACCTTCACACTCTCCTAGAGGTTGAGGATGATCAACTGACTGTAAGATGGAAATTTTCTTCTGAGAATGATTTTTAGCAAACTTTACTCTGATGCTTATAAAATAAGTCCTTAAACCATGGACCTTATTTTTACAGCTTGTTCTTGGTTAAGATGTTTACCCAACATGTAAAGAAAATTTTAATCATTTTTGTTTCCTTAGATGAGCTGCTAAGTATTGTGGATCTTGGTAGTCGGCTTTTAGATTTTCTTTATTTGGAGCTGAAAACGAGAATATATTATCTACTCATTAGAAATTTATGTGGGAATGTAAAATTGGTGCAGCCACTATGGAAAATGGTATGGAGGTTCCTCAAAAAATTAAAAATAGAGCTACCATATGATCCAGCAATTCCACTTCTGGGTATTTATCCAAAGGAAGCTAAATCACTGTCTTGAAAAGATATCTGAACCCCCGTGTTCACTGCAGTATTATTTACAATAGCCAAGGAAGTGGAGACAACCTAAGTGTCCATTAACAGATAAATGGATGGGAAAATGTGGTATGATGGAATATTATTCAGCCATTAAAAAGAAGGAAATCCCGCCATTTGTGACAACATGGATGGATATTGAGGGCATTATCCTAAGTGAAGTAAGTCAGATAGAGAAAGACAAATATCTTTTCAATATATCAGGGGTCCACAGCCTGTTAGGAATCAGGCCACACAGCAGGAGGTGAGTGGTGGGTGAGCGAGTGAAGCCTCATCTGCTGCTCCCCATGGCTCGCATTACCGCCTGAGCCATCCCTGCCACGCCACCTCGCCTCAGTCCATGGAAAAATTGTCTTCCACGAAACCGGTTCCTGGTGCCAAAAAAGGTTGGGGACTGCTGCTGTATATCACTTACATGTTGAATCTTAAAAATGAAAACAAAAACAAAACAAAACCCAAACTCATGGAGACAGCACATTTTGGTGGTTGCTAGAGGTGGTGGATTAGGGGGGTGGATGAAATGGGTGAAGGGATCTAAAGGTACAAACTTCCAGTTATAAGATAAGTAAGTCCTGGGGATGTAATGTACAGCATGGTGACTATAAAAAAGATAGATAAATTAAAAAGAGGTTTACTACGATGGCTGCTGGACAATCAAGACTTAACTCTTGCTTGGCCTTCAGTATCATCTAGAAACTTGGGCAGAGGAGACGTGTCTTTGTTTCTAAAACTGAGGTTTCAACCACATCCCAGAAAGAGCATTTCAGAGTTGGGCCTGTGCTCTCAACCTGCTCTCACATTGTCTTTCAAAGACACCTCAGTTTTTATTATAATGAAAACCATTCTAGAATAGTCCCAGTCTTATTGGAAATTTGGGCAGGCCTATTATAAGGCCTTGGGTAAGGTTTGTAATTCCCAACATTTTGTGGAAATTAAAAACCACGTTGCATTTTTTCTAAAATCAGTTTATTTTGAAATTTGTAAACATTTCTTTCATTTGCTTAATGAAAGACTTATTGCTACATTGTCTCCCTCTTTATTACTACGAGGATCCTTTATTACAGTGATAATTGCTAAGAAAAGGCCCTATGCAGTTTGAAGAATTTGTACTTGAAAGACCTAATGAGCAGACAACCTCTCCAAGGTTGAACTCTGACAAGACATTTAAAATTGAGGACTTCCCTGGTGGTCCAGTGGTTAAGACTCCGGGTTTCCACTGCAGGGGGTGTGGGTTCTATCCCTGGTGGGGGAAGTTATGCATGCCTTGGGGTGTGGACCCCCCCCAAAATTGAATGTACTCTATCCTTGGACTTGGTGTCTATGTATTAGTTCAGGATTCTTTCACTTACTCTTTTAAATATAACTGAAAATTAGATTTCTTTATAAAATGCTTTAGTTTTGGGGACACTCTAGTTGTATAATTTGGAACAAGATATTTAATAAAAGGACGCCTAAGTTTGACGATATGACCGTTTGGAAATTTATAGCCAAGCGTTTAAAAAATTGGTGAAACACTAATACCATTTGATAATGCAGGCCTTTTTCTCGAGAAGAGGGTTTTTTTTTTCTGTAGTAAACAGCATGCTGAGGTGGGAGAACATAAAATTTTGTAAAGGTTCCTCGATAACTGATACTAGTTCATTAACGTGAAAATCATACTTTTGGCTCATAATCAGTAGGAAATTGATTTGGGTTTTCTCCCTTGGGTAGGGAAACCTATTAGCAGTCTCTTAAGTAATAATTGTTGACATTTATTGGACAGTGCTTATTACTATGCTTCAGATTCTATGCTAGGTACTTTGCAGATTTTTAAAGAACAGCTTTGTTTAGGTATAATTCACATATCATACAACTCACCCTACTTGAAGTGTACAGTTCAGTGCTTTTTAATATGTTCACAAATATGTGCAACTATCACCACAAATTACAGAATATTTCCATCACTTTGGAAAGAAACCCTGTGCTCTTTAGCTGTAACCTCCTATTCCGTAGTATCCCTTCCTCCCCTCCAAGCACCGCTAATTTACTTTCTGTGTCTCTAGGTTTCCCTGTTCTGGGCTTTCGTGTGAATAGAAATCATAATATGTAGACTTTTGTAATTGGCTTCTTACTGTAATATTTTCAAGGTTTATCCAAGTTGTAGCATGTATTAGTACTTTATTATTTTTTTTAAGTATTTACTTATTTATTTAGGCTGCGCTGGGTCTTAGTTGCGTCAAGAAGGTTCTTTAGCTGCGGCATGCAGAATCTTTAGTTGTGGTGTGCGAACTCTTAGTTGCAGCATGCATGTGGGATCTAGTTCCCTGACCAGGGATCGAACCCGGGCCCCCTGCACTGGGAGCTCAGAGTCTTAGCCACTGGACCGCCAGGGAAGTCCCCTACTTTTTAATTTTATTTTTAATTGCCAAATAACATCCCATTGTGTGGATATATCACATTTTGTTTTTCCGTTCATCCAATGGGTATCCAACATATGGGTTGTTTTCACCCTTTAGCTGTTGTGAATATGCTGCTATGAAAATTCCTGTACAAGTATTTGTGTGAATACCTGTTTTCAGTTCTTTGGGGTATATTCTTAGTTGTGGAATTTCAGGGTCACATCATAACTCTGTTTAATCGTTTCAGAACTGCCAGACTGCTTTCCAAAGCAGCTGCACCATTTTACATTCCCGCTACCAGTGTATGAGGGTTCTGATTTCTCTGCATCCTCATCCATGTTTGTTATTCTCTGGCCTGATATTAGCCATCCTGGTGGGTGTGAAGTGGTATTTCATTGTGGTTTTGATTTACATTTCCCCAATGGCTAAAGATGTCCAGCACCTTTTCACCTTTTATTGTATGTTTGTGTATCTTTTTTGGAAAGATATCTATTCAAGTACTTTGCTCATTTTTAAATTGGATTATTTGTCTTTTTATTATCGAGTTGTAGGAATTTTTTATATATTCTAGATACAAGTGCCTTATCAGATATATGATTTCCAAAAATTTTCTCCCATTCTGTGGGTTGTCTTTTCACTTTCTTGATGGTGACTTTGAAGCACAGAGGTTTTTAATTTTGATGAGGTCCGTTTTGTACACTTTTTATTTTGTTGCTTGTGCTTTTGGTGTCATATCTAAGAATCCTTTGCCAGATCCAAGGTCATGAAGATTTATTCCTGTTTTCTCCCAAGAGTTTAAAAGTTTTAAGCCCTTATATCTTTGATCAATTTTGAGTTAATTATTTTATATGATGTGAGGTCAGGGTCCAGCTTCTTCTGTATGTGGCTATTCAATGGTCCCAGCACCATTTGTTGAAAAGACTTATTTTTCCCCCCATTGAATGGTTTTGGTACCCTTGTTGAAATCGCTTGACCAAAGATGTATGAATTTATTTCTGCACTTTCAGTTCTATTCCGTTGGCCTATATGTCTGTCCTTGTTCTGATCTTGTCAGATTTCTGCGAGATGATCATGTGATTTTTGGGTTTTATCTGATTGATACATGTTACATTAATTGATTTTCAGATGGTTCACACCATCCTTGCATTGTGGGATAAGTCCCACTGGGTCATGGTGTATAATCCTTTTCATATGTTGCTAGATTTGGTCTGCTAGTATTTTGTTGGGGGTTTTTGTGTCTATATTTATAAAAGATATTAGTCTAGTTTTCTTGTGATGTCTTTGTCTGATTTTGATATCAGTAATACTGGTCTCATAAAATTTGTTTGGAAATTTGTTCCCGTCTATTCTTTGTAAAAATTGGTGAAGAACTGGTATGAATTCTTTAAATATTTGATAGACTTCAACAGTGAAGCCATCTGGACCTGGGATGTCAGATGTTGTTTTTAATTCTCATGATGGGTATCATCCCCTTCATTTTATAGGTGAGGAAACGGAGGCTCGTAAAGGTTAGTGGCAGAGCTGGGATTTGAATCTGGATTACCTTATGTTAAGTACTAGGATGATAACAATAGCCGACATTTATTGTGTATTTAGTTATGTGTTTTTAACCGGACAGGGTACTTTAACGAAATCATCTCCTGCTATAGTCCCATTAGCAAGTGCTCATTTAATGATCACTTTAACTTTATATGTAATGTACCCATTTCCAGATAGAGAATCTGACACTTAAGGAGATTATGACTTTGCCCTACTGAACCACGGCCAGGAAGCAAATGGTACAGCTGTGCTTCTCACTCACAAGGTTGCCTGACTCTGGAGCCTGCCCTCTTAATTGCCTTTCTCTATTGTGTGCAGCAAAAGCAGCTGTGCCACATGTGGGCAGCTGAGCCAGATCAGATTTGACCTTGGATGTGAATGGCCTGGCCCAGACAGCACAGCACTCCGGGATCCCCGGCTTTTCTCACTCTCTCTGCTCTGTAGCTAACTGTCCTCCATGGTTGTAGCAAAAGAACCTGTCTATCATTCTGACTTCGTGTAGTTAGATGAAAATTTGTGTAACATGTGTCACTCTGTGTAATACAGAAATGACTTTTAAAGGTGTGTCAGCCCCCCGGCAGATTTGTGTGATGTCTTTCAGTGAAGACATTCAAAGCACTTTCCATATTTATGTTAATATTCATATTGTTGGTGAGATTAGATGGTATCTTGGCCTATTTGAGTGAAGAGGAAAGATTGTCTCCATTTTTCAGGTTGAAGGGCTTCCTCAAATATCCGTTCACATTGAATAGTGGGCCCCAAAAAGCTGACCCAATGCCTGTGTGGGTAGGGGGGCTGGGTGGGTGGTGGACCTCACAGAGGGCGGTGAGGGCTGACTTCCTGTGGGGCAGGGCGGGTGCTATCTCAGCCAGGCAGCCAGCCTTCTGGGAGCTCCCAGAACACAGGGCTGGAGGCTCCCCTGTACAGGACCAGGTCGTCTGTGTGGTACCTGCTGGTACCCGTGCTCACCTGTGCTGGTGTTGTCCTGTCCAGGGCCTGCCCTGTGGCTTCTGGGGCGGGCGAGGGGTGGCCCCTGGCGGTGCAGCACTGGAGGAGCAGCGCTGGGTGTCTAGCTGCTCCTAATTAGGCTTTTGGTCAGTTTTCCCTGCCGCCCCTGTCCCACATCTGTTTCCCTGCTGAGCGCTCGGCGGTTTCACAGTGGGCCTGGTGTCCTTCTGTGAGCCTCTCCTCCTGAGACCTCCGCTGAGTGGGGAACACTCACTTCTGTCAGTGACACTTGCCTGACAGCTTTCCTCGTCCACGGTCTTGTGGTCACATTTGCTGTCTTGTAGGCTCCTTTCCAGTGTCCTTTCGCTTGTCCTTTGGTGTTTATACCAGCTTTTATTCCTTTCCTGTCATTTTGTTAGGATTTCAGGAAGGAGTGGCGGTAAATGCCATTTGTGTTTCTTTTGTAAATTAACTCTTCATGTCCTTTGTGTAATTTCCTACTGGGATTTTCATGTTTGGAATCTATAAAAACTTTATATATGAAGGATATCAACTCTTTGGCTTATGGTGCAATTCTCCCTTCTTCTTTGTTAACTTTACTTTTGAAACACTTGCTGGAAGGTAATGGCAGGGATTCCGGCTTCTGCTGACTTGTGCAGATGGTGGGGTAGGGAAATGGATCCTGAGACCAGCTGGCTGTACATTGGCTTTTGTGTGGATGTGCTTTTCTTTTGTTTTTCACCACCTCGTGGAAGCTGTCTTATCTCCTCCAGTTTGAGAAGTATTCATACTGTTTCACAGATGGAGGACCCCGGCCAAATGGAAGCAAGTCATTTGCCGTCTCCTCCACCAGGTGATCTCAGCCTCTGGTCCTGGTGGTCAGCTGGGAAGGTCTGGCAGCAGCTGGGCTGAGGAACACGCCTGCTCACCAGCTTGCCTAGGCTTTGTCGCCTCAGCCCAGCCACACACCCTAGGCTTGCAGAGAGGCCGCTTCTGTACATGCCTTGAAAGGGTAGAAGGAGACTGGCAAAACCAACTTCTCTCCTTTTGTGCTTAGCAGTGGGCCCAGAGCCATGAGGAAGGGAATTCAAGGGGAGGAATTAGCAGCAGCCCCGCATGTGTCCCATTTGGCATGAGTGGATAGGTGTTAGTTAGCCCTCCTGTCCTTGGGGATCAGGGGGACTGGTTTTCAGCTGAGCTCTGAAGGTTTGACTGTGTTCCATCTCCACTTGTGTTTTCCCGTGGCTCCTTCCTCCCTAGCCAGCGTGAATGGAATGTCCTGGCATTAACAGACAGGAAGAGGACACTGTGGTGCAGCCCAGGAGACCTCAGGCAGGTGGGGCTGCTGATCCTAAAGCCTGAACGCTGTCAGTGCACATGTCAGGTGGACAACCCAGTGGAAGTTGAGGTCCAAAATGACCCATGGGGAAGCCTGGGAACACCAGCTTGGTGTCACTTCCTGTCCCCTAGGCCCTCTGGTTTACTTGGGAAGTGGCTGTGGTGAGTGATCAGCTCTGACATCCTGGTTTCTGTTACCCTCCCTGAGTTTTTCTGTTCCCCTCCCTGAGTTTTTCTGTTCCTCTGTCTCACTGCCGCTGCCGGGATCACTCCAGGCCTTTCTCAGGCCTGGTTCACCATCACAGCCTCTTAGCCCAACCCCTTGCTTTTCGCTTCTTGCTGTCGAAGAGGTCCAGTGTGCTAGCGTCAGACCTCTTGTCATCCTCGTCTCTACTTTCCATTAAAATTTTTGCCACTCTTTTCCAAGACCTGGCTTTTGCCCCATGGTAGCAGTCAGACTCCTGGTAGCAGTCAGCACCAGGAGTTTGGTTCCGAGTTGCTCTGATTGTCCTGCCTGTGTTGGAAGCCTCTTGAAGGCAAGGGTGGTTTGCTTGTGTTGGATTCTCCACTGCATGTAGTTGGTCTTGTGGAAACACTCGTGAGCAGTCTCCGCTCTCAGACTAGAGAGCTGATGTCTGGAGAAAAAGCTGAAAAATGGAAAAATTACCTCGGCAGACTGAGGAAAAAGCCACAGTATCATAATTTGGGAGAGGAAGGATTCCTCAGTTTCAGGTCTACCAGGTAACTTCACTTTGGAGTTTCCTTGTCTGTAGAAGGGGAGGGCGGGTTAGAGTGGATTGTCTTTCCATTCCCACCCAACTCTGAAAGGCTAATTTCCCTTCATTCTTTACCTTGATCTTTCTCTTGAAATTAAAACTGATGAGCTGTTTCTGGATCATGAGTTAGGAATTTTTCATTTCTTTGTCATTCTTGCCCTGACACATTTTGCAGTTTTCTCTGGGTATGCGCTGCTAAAGGAAATTTGGATTTGCCATTTGGCTACATTTTAGGAGAGCAGACAAAATGCCATACCATTCTGTTTTTTTTTCAGCTTTTCATTTGTAAAAGTAAAGCTTTCACTCGGGGGCATGATTTTAATATACTTTTTGTTCTCCCACAGACACGATGAGGCGAGTGGTACGACAGAGCAAGTTTCGCCATGTATTTGGACAAGCGGTGAAAAACGACCAGTGTTACGATGATATCCGGGTTTCTCGAGTGACCTGGGATAGTTCCTTTTGTGCTGTCAATCCCAGATTCGTTGCCATAATCATAGAAGCGAGTGGGGGAGGAGCGTTCCTTGTACTCCCTTTGCACAAGGTAAGTCATCTGACTTTCCATCCTGTGAGACACCCTCCGGTAATCTCTGTTTAGTCTGTAATAGATTGATTTTGGAGATTGATAGTCACTAAGCATTGTGTGATTTCTAGGACCATTAGACTTGGATGTAATTGAGCTTAAGTTCCACACGCTTTACTAACCACATCAGTTTTTCTCTGACAGAGAATCATTAAACAGAATGGCAAATTCTGTTCTGGGTGTGCCCTCTACAGATGAAAAAGATTCTTATAGTGATGCTGTGAGCATGGACAGGCACAGGAATTTTATGATTTGGTTCATAATCATCCACTCTTCATAAAAGTTTTTCCCAAAAGTGCAATTTTAGAAACAGTTATGTTTTTAAATGGGCAGAAATTGATAAGATTATAAGAAAATCTTTTTTGTGTGTGAGGTCATGAGGACTCAGACTTTTTGGTTTTGCTTTGTTTTTGGTTTTGAATGGTAAATGGGATGAGGGCTCAAGAAAATGTCCCCAAACAATGCAGATTTCAAGTCTGGACAGTAGTAGGTTTCAGCATAGGATCTAAACAGCGTTAACAAGCGGTGGAAATAAAGGCTCTTTATTGAAAGTGGTTCTGTGTGACTTTGAACCCGCTGGGCTTCCTAGTTCTCCCTTCTCCTGACTTTATCCTTCCAGACAGCCCTCTCCAGTATGGGAGAGAAGATTGGAGATCTGTAATTTTCTGCCTATTCTTGAAAATTGTAGATGAAAGTCTGTACTACCTTTAACAGGAAATCCCAGAATTGCAAATAATGGGGGGTGGGAAACACCATGAAGAGAGAGCTTGGAAAGAGTCATTTTCGGTTTTTTTTTTTTTTTTTTTTTTGTGGTATGCGGGCCTCTCACTGTTGTGGCCTCTCCCGCTGCGGAGCACAGGCTCTGGACGCGCCCACTCAGCGGCCATGGCTCACGGGCCCAGCCACTCCGCGGCATGTGGGATCCTCCCAGACCGGGGCACGAACCCGTGTCCCCTGCATCGGCAGGCGGACTCTCAACCACTGTGCCACCAGGGAAGCACGAAAGAGTCATTTTCTGATTAGCTTTTAGGAGGAAAATAAGATTGGTGAGTCCTGAGCCCTAATGATAAGGATGCAGATGTTGGGTCATGTTACAGCTGTTTCCACTCTGCTGGGAACAGTGGGTCTCCCTGAGTCGGAGCCATGCCTAGTAGAGGCATGTCTCATCATAATGGACCATGTGATTCTGAAAGTGGTTACAGTAACATGAATTTCTGTCAAAGTATTGTATTTTGGTGTTTTTTCCTTAGGAAAACTCTTGCTGGGAAAACTTCCAATTCTCTTGTACTTTTCATTCTCTCAGATGCTCATGACTAACTTGTTTTATTTTAACATCTGATTTGTATCTCAGTGGCTGGATTGATGTGATATTACACAATAGAACCATCTCACTACAGACGAGATGGATGCCTTTGGGGAACAAATCTGACATACGTTTCCAAACGTACTGTCTTATTGGCAAAGTTGTTAATCATGTTTTAAAGGAGAATCTTTTCATTAAATTGAAGTTAAATTTTCTACTCAGATACTTTTGCTTTTGTGGAGGAGATTGTTGTTTCAGTGGTGAACAATACATTACACTGTTGTAGCTGTACTTACCTGATTTGGGAGTGGGGGTTGGAGTTCAATGCCAGTCACGTTTGATCTCCACGACTTTCTAGTCGATTTGTTCACCAAGAGCAAGGAGCGTTTGGAAACTTGACTTCTCAGTGGTGGGTCTTATGGCAGCCAGTTGAGAAGACACCTCGCCTCAGCTTGTCAGCCAGGGTCAGGCACTGAAGTACCATGATCTCTTCTGAGTTCAAGAGGGATAAATTTACGACTTTTTGCTTCAGAGAAGGAGAATAAGCCAATTAAGAAGCCCCGAATAAACTTTTGAACGGCTAATCTTCCTCCAAGTTCAGACAGTTCTCTTCAAGTCCCACATTCACAAAAGGCTCTGTGAGTCCACCTTTGCTTTCACAAACCATGGGAAACTTAGAGTTACATTTATACTGTTTAAGGGAGCCCTGTGTGCAGGTCCTAAGCTAACTGGATCTTATGCTTTGGTTTTCAGTTGCATTAAGTGACCAATACCTAATAAATAGGTTTTATTATTTTGTTCTTCAACCAGCTGTATAGGAATTGGGACAGAATAAGTTGCTTCAGAAATTATCATGTTTGAACGAAACGTTGGTGTTTGGAGGAGCCTCGAGGGTCTGTCTTTTTCCCAGGCTTATAATACAGTCTGTGTGGCTCCACTCCTTAAATATTAGTTTGTGTTGGAGGAGGTGACATTGGCATAAACTAAGCCCAGTGACACCCATTGGAAATAAGGTCAGTACTTGGGGTTATTGACTTTTATAATCAACGGGTTCACACGTACTCTGGGATTTTTGTGTATTAGAGTGTGTGTATTGAGCCCTTAGGGTCAGTGTGGCGTCGAGGAAGGAACATGGGTCTGGAGCCGGGGGTTCAATCCTGTCTTGGTCCCCGACTTGTGGTGAGACGTGGATATGTCCCTCTGTCCTTATGCTCTCCCATATCTCTATCTGTAACGTGAGGGGCTCTATATAAAAGTGATTTTCTAAATGGTTCTGAAGAACTTAGGGGCAGGATAAAGATGCAGACGTAGAGAATGGACTTGAGGACACGGGGAGGGGGAAGGGTAAGCTGGGACGAAGTGAGAGAGTGGCATGGACATATATACACTACCAAATGTAAAACAGATAGCTAGTGGGAAGCAGCCTCATAGCACAGGGAGATCAGCTCGGTGCTTTGTGTCCACCTAGAGGGGTGGGATAGGGAGGGTGGGAGGGAGATGCAAGAGGGAGGGGATGTGGGGATATATGTATATGTATAGCTGATTCACTTTGTTATAAAGCAGAAACTAACACACCATTGTAAAGCAATTATACTCCAATAAAGATGTAAAAAAAAAAAAAAAAAAAGTGGTTTGCTACCCAAAATTCAGCAAAGGAAACACTGTTGTTCCCTTTTTTTTCCCTCCCTAGTGCCAACACGTAACTTTGGGAAGTAGATGCCTTTTTACTCGTGGCTGCTTTTCCGCCAAGGGCAAGGCTGAGCCCAGCAAAGAAAAGTGGTCTGTGGCTCCTGTAGACAGTTCTGTGTCTTGGGAGCTCTTAGAAGGATCTGCTGTGATGGCAGGGCCTAGCCCGGAGCCCCGAAGTGTCAGGTGACAGACACCCACCTTTCTTTTCTTCATAAGACCCTGTCCCTTGACTACTTACTATCTAGGCTTTTAGAAAATAGAACTATGTTCCACGTTGTCAGAAAACCTACATTTCTGCCTGCTTTAAAGGGCTGATTGCCCTCTGGATATCTATTTCCTTATAATTTTAGTATAATAATGAATATTTGAATAAGGATCGTAAGTTTTACATTTCTACAGATATTTCGTTGTTCATATGGTACGAGGTCTTCACTGTTCTTTGACTAATGCATGTGTGGTTTGATCGTCTGTAGACTGAGTGTCTGCCCGGTGCCATCTTCGCTCTCCAGGAGCACTGCGTCTACTTTTCATTGCGGTCAGTTTCCTGACCACCCCCCGGCCCCCAGGAGATTGCTGGTACTGCGGTGTTTATCTCACCTTTAGAAGTGTAGCCTTGAAGGACAAAAACATTGGAGACCTGAGTACATGGTGAACCCATTGATCCTAATACAGGACTCTGCCCTGGAAAAGAGATCCTACAACTTCAGTGTCTTGGCAACTTTGAAATAGTTTTACAATGAGGTGCTGCTTTTGTTTAAAGGCAAAGAAAAACCAAATACCCACATATAATAAGAAGTGATGCTTGAAATGAAGATTGTGGGAAATGATGCTCTGGGTGTGTATTGGGCTCCTGTATGTGTTGATAGCAGTCTAGGATTTCTCTAAACATGAACTTAAGGAGGTGGGTATGGTTTTTTTGTGTGTGTGTGTGGTGCGCGGGCCTCTCACTGTTGTGGCCTCTCCCGTTGCGGAGCACAGGCTCCAGACACGCAGGCTCTGCGGCCATGGCTCACGGGCCCAGCCGCTCCGCGGCATGTGGGATCTTCCCGGACCGGGGCATGAACCTGTGTCCCCTGCATCGGCAGGCAGACTCTCAACCACTGCGCCACCAGGGAAGCCCTGGATATGGTTTTTAATCACTATCTCAAGAGACTTCTGGCAGTGTGTATGTGTGTGTGTGTGTGTGTGTGTGTGTCTGTGTCTGTCTGTCTGTCTGTGTCCCCCCGCTGCTTTTTTTTTTTTCCTGGTTATAGTCAGCCAGGTTGGTTTTAGTGATGCTTTTGGGGCCTTCTGTCCATGTTAAAATTGAATATGTGTGTACTGATCTTAAGATGTATTGTGACTCTTTCTGAAAGGCTCCCATTTTAAAACATGGCCTTCCATGAATTCTTCAAAGTTAGTTAGCGTCAGCAGTAAATAGGACTTATTATTGCAACCTCATGAGGCTTATGATTAGATTCCAGGAGAATCATGGTCTCTGTCTTCCAGGACTTAAAATTAAAAATGGAAAGAGTGGTAGAGACAAATACATTGACACATACACAGCAAGAGGTAAGCTTAGGAACGAATATATATTTATTTAAGTGTATGGTTTATGAGGTTTTTGTTCGAAAGTTTTTATTAGAGAAAGTAGGATTTTAAGAGGTCACTGCTGGAGGAATACGGAAAGTGCTCAGCCCTGAGGTGGGGCGATTTAGATTAGCCCACATGATTCAGGGTTTCTTTTGTAATGCTTCCCTCAAGCTGTGGCATGCTGTTCAGTCATGACTTCTCAAGGTGTGGCTTAGTACATTTTCTTATTCTTTGGTCTTTCATAGGATGAATAATATCAGTCTTGTTGAACAGAAGTTGGCTTTGTGGTTTTGGCCATTGCGTTCTCCCCACAGCTACACAAGCTGCCTCGTCAGGAGCACACAGGTTCCAGCCCCCTGTGCACTACCACTCGGGCACGAAGGGCACGAACGAGCCTCTCCTTGTGCAGGAGCCACGCTCGTGATGTGAGACCAAGGCGTTCCCATCCCTGTTGTGAGCCACGGTGGCTCCTACAAATAGCAATGTTAGATGTCTGTGGGCACAGGCGTGCACATACACACTAAAACTTCAGATCACAGTGAACCTGGAGCAAGGGTTGAGGGAGCTGGTTAGAATTCTACGCTCCTGATGTCTTAACATCCGCGTGGACGGAGGATGCAAATTGGAGGGCTCCTGTCTTCCCTAATCGCTTTCTCCCTTCCTCCCTTGACTGTTCTTACTTTGGAGGATTGGAGTGATGTCTAATTTCATCTTCCCAGTAATTGCCTAGGAGAGCAGCTCTGCTCTGGGCCATGATGGGATGGGTGTGGCCAAGTCTTCGTCAGCCTTTTGGGTCACTGTCTCCTCTCTCTTCTTGCTCCTCTGGTGTAGCTGTGAGGTGCCGCCTTATACACAGTTATGTTTCTCCCGTATATTTTAAGAACTGTGTGGGGGAATATTTGGGATCTTGCTTTATTTATGTCTGTGAACTGTCTTTTCAACTCATTTTGTAGTCTTTCTCAACTAGAGTTTTGTGAAAGAATTCAGCCCCCCCTACGGAAAATCATTTCAGTGAATATTTTCTTAGTTTTCTCAAGAAAGGGACATAGCTAAGCCTTATAGATGGATAGGAGAGAAATTAATCCATTACATAAAGTAGCTGCCTTAGGGCATTAGGACTTAATTCCTTCACAGAACCCAGGTTGACAAGGGCTGCTTTAGAGTATTTTTCTGTCATATTTATTGAAGAAGAAATTTATTGAGGAAGAAATCTTGATTCATTTCAGTCAGTATTCTAAGTGCTCCTTCTTGATGTTTAGTATCCAACTCAAATTTTATCTCCAATTTGCTGAGACAGTGGAAATCATCCTTTGGGATTCCTTAGCTGCTTGCCTCATGCCACTAGTACCACAGGCTGCATTATCACATTGTAATGTAATTATTTTCTTAGCCACATAACAGATAACGGGAGGGTGGTTGGAATTATATGCTCTTGATCTCTTGACCTTCGCTTGGATGGAGGATACAAAATGGATGGGTGTATGGTAGGGTTCTCCAGCATCTCACCTTACTCTCTTGTGGTAGCAGCCTCCAAGGTGGGCTCCAATGGTTCTCGCCTCCTTGTGTCTTGCCGTTGTGTGGTTCCCTCCCACATTAAATAGGGCTGACCTGTGTAGCCACTAGGATAGGGAGGAATTGATGGAATGTGACTTCTGAGACTCGGTCATAAAAGCATATGGCTTCTACTTTATTTCTTTTGGAGCTTTCATGCTGTAAGGACTATTTCTTTTGGAGCTTTCATGCTGTAAGGACACTCAAGCAGCTCTGTGGAGAGGTCCACAGGACCGCCCGCCAATAGCCAGCACTGACTTACCAACCACGTGAGTGTGTCATCTTGAAGGTGGATCCTGCAAACCTAGCTGACACCTTGACTTAGGAGAACCCTCAGCCAGAACCACCCGGATAAGCTGCTTTTGAACTCCTGACCCACAGAAACTGTGTGAGATGAGAAATGCTTATCGTTTTAAGTAGCTAAATCTTAGGGTAACTCATTAAGCAGCAGTGATAACTAAAACATGTACAGTTGACCCTTGAAAACCCAGGGGTTAGGGGTGCAGACCCCTTGGCAGTTGAAAGTCTCTCTATAAGTTTCCAGTTGGCCTTCTGTGTCCATGGTTCTGCATCTGCAGATTCAACCAACCGTGGATCTTGTAGTACATATTTTTTGGAAAAAATTTGCATATAAGTGGACCTGCATAGTTCAAACCCGTGTTGTTCAAGGGTCAGTTGTATTCTCAGGATGTGGCACTTGACTCAGTAATGTTAGGTCGCACAATGCACAAATAAATGAGTAATTCAGAGCGGCCTAAAAGGCCTTCGGATAATTTTAAACACTCTTTCCACCTCTCCTTTTAAAAAAAATCTGTATCGTTAGATACATACATATAGGTATACAGCATTCTATAATAAATCTTAAATGAATAATTGAGGGATTCTGTAGTAGTCATATCAGAAATATTACCAAAGCTCTATGAAGAGCTAATTGTTGTTTAAGCTTAAATGAAATCTAAAACAGTACTTTAAAAAAATTACATTAGGGCCTCCCTGGTGGCGCAGTGGTTGAGAGTCCGCCTGCTGATGCAGGGGATACGGGTTCGTGCCCCGGTCTGGGAGGATCCCATATGCCGCGGAGTGGCTGGGCCCGTGAGCCATGGCTGCTGAGCCTGCGCGTCCGGAGCCTGTGCTCCGCAACGGGAGAGGCCACAACAGTGAGAGGCCCGCGTACCACAAAAAAAAAAAAAAAAAAAAAAAAAAAAAAAAAATTACATTAATTCATTCACATACTTATTTCTCAGACATTTGAGTACCTGCTCTGTGCCAGGACCTGTTTCGAATCTTGCTCTTAAAAACGCTTTGCTAACAGTTGACCTCGATCTCTCCAATGGGGAGGTTTGTCTGTGTCCGAAGGGCTCTGACGCAGCGATGGGAGATGAGTTCTGAATGAGGCTCAAGGAAGGTGTCACAGAGAAGGTCCTGTTGGAAGTTGGGTTTCTCCTGAGTGCAGGAGGAGCCAGGGATGAAACGGAAGAGGAGCCCAAGCAACTCACTAAACTGAGGTGTTAGAAGAGGGGCTCTGTTCCCAGGAGGGTGAGGAACGAGGGGGGCCACATTCCTTCTTTCTGCGTTGGGATGGCCTCTTCTCCTATTGGAGAGATGGAATGCTTGACTGGAGGGGGATTGGGAGGAGCTGTAGGACAGCTTTTTGGTAGAAAAAGTACACACTTCTTGGCTCTTTTTTTCCTTCACTTCCAGTGTAAATAGTACAAAACTGCTGTTCTCCTTCATCGTTATATGGAGAAGAACCAGGATAAGCACTGCTCTGCATTTTAGGATTTTTGTTAAAACTGGATCTACATGGCATCTTTCCACTGTTTCCGCTTCAGGAAAAGGCGGTGACTTCATGTTATATTCATAAAAGTAAGGCTGCAAAGTGACATCAGAATGTGCTTGGAGGGTCCCCTTCATATATGATGTCTTAGTTTTTGCACACAGTGGGGTGGCTGTCATACCTCTGTTCTACAGTTGCAGAAATTGAAACTCAGGCTGAGTGACTGCCCGGGGCTGTGGGGTCTTCCGTGGATTAGAACCTAGGTCTCTGAGTCTTTATTTGGTTTGTACATGTACATTTTTGATTAACATTTTTTTCCCACTGAGTGTGAAAGATTTTTTCATAGAAACCGTGGTCAAATTGACACTTAATCCTTTGCATTCTTTCTCTGGGATTAGAAGGCTTAATAACAAAAACACTAGCCTGTCAGGGCTCTGATTCTGGCAGCTCGGAGAATTGTCTCAGTGTTTGGAAAGTGCTTGGTCTCTACCATGCCTTGCGAGTAGACAGTGGCAGTGATGGAGTCGCAGCAGCTCACATCATTGAGGGCTTCCTTTAAGTGCCAGGCGCCGTGCTGATAAGTGCCTTCTTTCATGGACTAGTTCAAAAGAAATGGCAGTCTCCCGATGGTGCTTTTCTCTGTGACCCCCAGTTACTGCCAGCACCTGCTGGATTTGCATTGGCTGTGCCTCCCCCTTACTGTACGCTGCTGACAGGCAATTTCCATTCCCACAAATAGCGGTGCCCCATTTTGGACAAGGGTGGCGATGCTAGTAGCCCTTTGTACAGATGTGGACATCTGGCACAGGGTAGCTTTGGTGTGATGGGCAGGGGCTTTTATTCAGTGCCAGTGTCCTGATGTGTCCTGGGATGCCCATTCACCGCCTCCTGAAATAGATGCTGTCTGTCTGCTACCCTGAGCACCTTAACTGTCAATTGTGTGGGCTGTGAAAGGCCGGGAGGCAGGGCAGGGACGGCAGTGGAGGATGCGGGGTGGGGGGCACCAGGTGCAGAACAATGACTTCCAAATTACTTCCGAGCTGCCAGCCCCACGAGCACTGCACGGCCTCATTACCACACGAAGCGCCACAGAAGGACCTTTTCATTTGCTCCCAGTGACTGTTTTCCACAGTCTTGTGGGGGGGTGTGTGATGGGAGGGGGACACCCTACTCACCCCCAGTTAACAATGGAGCACAAAGTCCTGGCAGAAGGACTCTTACCACGTACCCTGGGGCTATTTTTGATTACAGTGAGTGGCTGTGACTCAGAGTGTGCCCTGGCAGATGACGGCTCCCCCCTCCCCTCCCCTGCCTTCCTCCTACCCCCTCCCCTGGAGATGAGCAGGCAGCCTGTCCTTTGTGCATTTCCTTGGCCAGCCTCTCACGCTGCTGCAGTTCACTGATATGTCCACAGCAGCCGGCCTGCAGGCCTGACAGGGCTCTGACAGTGGTTTTTACCATATATGGCCATCAGAGCGCTGGGGCTGTCAGCCGGCCAGGATCATTTCCTTCCTTTGCTTTGATTGGCTGCGTGGCTCGGAGAATGGTGGGATCTGGGAGTGTGTGGTGAGGGGAAGCCACTGAGTCAAGTGCAAAGAACATTTAACTCTTTCCTGGTTTTCTGGAGCGTGAGTCTGAGCTGAGCACATGGGCAAGTGCTGCTGCCAGAAGCCACCTTGTATAAACGTGATGATGACCCAAGTCAGGGAAGCAGCGAAGAGCAGGTTTCTGAATACTGATTACTCTAATAAAATAGACTCCAGGTGCAATGGACAGCTTTCTGCTGTCCCCGTTTGTCCAGAAGCCTCTTTATAACCATATGTAGTAAACGTTCTGCTCTCACCAAGTTGAATTCCATGCTAGTTGGGGGTGGGACCTGAGCTGAGTCCAGGGAAGGCTGAGCCTGGAGGGCAAGTGATGAGCACAGCACGTGTTGGCTTTCTCAGAGGAACGGGGACTTGGGTTTCCTTTCTGGCTGAGCTTTAAGTCGGGAGTAAATGATACAGGCTACTGAATTGGGTCTCTGCTCCAGTCCTCCTGCTGTTTACAACCACTGCAAGATGTGAGTTGCCTCGGCCGTGCAGCCCAAGGCATTTGCCTAAAGAAAAAAAAACAGAGAGAGCTGTGATATTTTTCTGTTTTTCATCCCCACTTCAAGAAGGGTGGGTTTTTGTTCTGAGGCTTGTGGGTAAACCAGTGCAGAACTGGGATTGGAAGGGGTAGCTCTGGGGCTTTTCCTCATTCACCAAGGGTCCCATGGGAGGAATCTCCAATGTCATTGGAGATGACACTCAGTACCAAGGGTTAGGCAACAAGTTACTCTCCTTTCTGCTTGGATATTAAATGCTTTGTTTTAATTTCCTATATTTGTACTTAGTTCGATAGTTCTTTTGCTTTCCAGTTTTTCCTGTCGAGCTGAATTGTATTTTGACTAGGTTCTACCTCATCTTGGGCTCCTGGTTTTTCTTTGTTCTCAGACCAGAGGGATCATATGGAATTACTTGTCTGCATTGATGAGGTTTTTGCTTTATAAATTTTCTGCTAAGTCAGGAAGTTAGGAAATAGAGCTTCTCCATTTGCTGTTGTGTATTTAGGTGTGGTTGAGTAAGGAAATGCCAACTCTTCCACCTTTTTGCTTTGTGATAATAAAATATCCATAGTTTTGTAGTAACTGCCCTCAAGTTCCTAATGGACTTTTAAAATGGTCTGTTCACTATTCAACCCAGTTTTTAAAGAGGACCTGTGATGCCAAAATGGTTTGCTTGGCATTTTCACTTGTGCCCATAAAGACTGTTCCTTTTCACTCACAGGCAGGGGAGGGCTCTCAGCACCATGCTGCCTCTCCCTGGCAGCTGTGGCGGCTGGCTTACTTTCCAGGACCCGGTAACCCAATCTCTATGTTCTATTCCAGAGCACCTCCTCTCACCCTCAGGGTTGGCGTTTCTGGTTCCCTTAAAGTAAAACCTCCTCAGAATGTTTTATTCCTGGGCCACGAGCTGTCACTCTTGGTGACCAGCCTGTCAGCAGGCCCTGTATTGTGTGCATCAGTCTTCCTGGTAGGCTGCAGGGGTCCCTGTCTTGCTCTTCTGGCCAGTCTCTCCCCTGTGCCACGACCACTGTCATTGTAGCTCCTCCCTGTGAGGGAGCAGGACCTGAAGAGATTGCAGTGGAACATGTATCCACATAAATAATACTGTTCCAAGAAAAAGGAAGTTAAAAAAAAGGAAAACCCACTTCAATAGATATCCTTTTTTGACTCCTTTGGACTCTGCACAATATGAATGGAGGCCTTATGCCCAGGCTGCAAACTTTTTCCTTTGCTTCCGAGCACATGTTTGACTTAACCGTTCTCCTTGCGGAGGGTTCAAGAATTCTCAGGGTATTACTCCAAGGCCAGTAATGAGGTATTATCTGTGCCTTTGAAAAGATCTTTTAATGTATGGACAATATGATAAAGTTACTGAACTTTGGGCACATCAAGTGATTTTGATCAGCATTTTTTCCTAAAATGAAAACCTGTATGAATATAAAGTAGGGAATGAACAGTTTGAAAATCTTTGTTCCTTGAGTCAGGATGGGGGGTGGAGTGGAGGCTGTTTGGGCCTTACATCTGAGGGTGGTGTAACCAGTTTGGATAATAAGCTCAGATTATAGTAATGGATTATAAAGTGGCTGGATTATAAGAAGAATGCAGATGAGAAGTTTGGAGGGAGGTCCTGGGAGCTTCCTGCTCTGGACTAGCTGAGGGAGATGGCCTAGGAGGCGGTCACAACCCACCGCCCCAGAACAGCTTGCGTTTCTAGGACTGAATCCACAGTGTAAACTAGAAGGACATTGTATGTGGAATACCCTGAGCATCTTAAAGGGGAATATTTGATTTGAGTGATAAAAGTAACGGGTGTCACTTTTTGGCACCATAGGAGTTTTTTTTTTTTTAATTTTGTGGAAACGTATGTTAGTTGTGAGAAAGAATAAGCCTGCTGGGTAAAGTGTTATGTGGCTTTAACCAAATGTTACTTTTGGAAGGAACCAGTAATTATTAGATTGAGCCTCGTTGGCACCAGTTTGGTAGTATCTTCAATCTAATATTGAGTGAGCTAATGTGTGGATCGAAAACAATTACCATGTGAGGGCTCTGTTTTACACTAAGAAACAATCATTCTGAATGATTAATGCAAAGGTCATATGGGAAGCATCCCAATGTTGTATTTTGAGACTTTGGGAGGGTGAAAATGTCTGCACCTGTAAAATACGCCATTAGCTTCCTTGAAAATACATCCCAGGGTGGAACTCCTTTATAGAAACATCTATGAGAAGATTTCTGTACATGTCTGTTTGTATATATTAGAATTCTTTTGATTGAACGGTAGTGTCTTCGGCGTGTGGGATGAGTGCGCTTCCTAAATATGGATTCCTTTTTGAAAGGAGATATGACAGATAAGTAAGATAGGACCTCTCTGGTGGTGCAGTGGTTAAGAATCCGCCTGCCAATGCAGGGGAAACGGGTTTGAGCCCTGGTCTGGGAAGATCTCACATGCTGCAGAGCAACTAAGCCCATGTGCCACAACTACTGAGCCTGCGCTCTAGAACCCTCAGACCACAACTACTGAGCCCGCATGCCACAACTGCTGGAGCCTGCGTGCCTAGAGCCTGTGCTCGGCAACAAGAGAAGCCACTGCAATGAGAAGCCTGCGCACCGCAACGAAGAGTAGCCCCCGCTCGCTGCAACTAGAGAAAGCCTGCGTGCAGGAGTGAAGACCCAACACAGCCAAAAATAAATAAACAAGTAAAATAAAATTACTTAAAAAAAAAATAGTAATAATAATAAAATACGCTATTTGATGTAAATGGAAGCAGTTGAGGTTTCCTATTCAAACTAATGGGAAATACCTTTACAACTAGAAATATCATTTCATAAGAGTTACATTGAATTTTGTATGCCTAAGGAGGAAATGTTTTTGCCAACTTATTTAAAATTATAAACATTCCTTCTTAGAGCAGTTTTACAAAGATATGTATTTACTGATGCTTAAATTTTGATTGTTCACCACCCCCCCCCCAAAAAAAAAAGAAGAAAGAAAGCCTGTAGGAGGAGAGTATTGCCTAACTCTGTGGGCTTAGTTGAAGCATCAGTCTCCAGGAGCTCTGCTGAGGCTTTTGGCTGCTTTGAAATTTTTGAGGACCTTCCCCATACCCAAAATGAATGATAGTGCCGGTGTCTAGGTGGTTTTCTGCCACCGTAAGGGTTGCTAGCCAGAACATGTCAAAGCCATCAACCTCAGCTTGGGCCGCCACATGGAAATTGTGCTGTCACACCTCTCCCTCGTGCCAGCTGTACACACACTTTGGAGGCTGCATTTTCCCTGGGGCTCATATTGCTGGGCCTCCTGCAGGCCACCGGATCTTTTAGATAATAATAGTCCTTAAGCCAGTGCCCTGACCTATTTCACCAGTGTCCCACAACCGTATGAACTGGGGTCTGGGCCAGAGCCTTTGGGAACCTTGGTGTTGGTCATTTTCGCCACTTGAGTTGACTTGCTGGTAATTCTCATCACTTGGAGTTTTAGCTAGAGAGGTACAATAAAAGCTCTATGGCATGTGATCGAGATAACTAGTAAGTAATCAATACATTTGAATAATTATTTAAAGCAAGAAATCTGAACCTCCAACTGGCTAGTCTCAGCTAAACTTTCAATTCCATACTAGCAAAGTAGTAATATTCTAGATGATGTAACTGAGGTGGTGCATCCTTAATGAAACAGTGGACTGATTTGTTAGTAAATGAAATTATTCTATATATAACCCTTGGGAAATTGATGAGTACTTCTTAAATCACTGTTCAGCCAAAAAAGATACTTTAAAAGCTGTTATTAAGTTCTTGTCAGTCTTTCTCCCAGCCTCGGCATTCATTTAAATTTGCTGCTTAGACGTGCAGGTAAGCCGTGTTGTCACCATGACTTGCAATGATGTCTTTCTGAATGGTCCTTCACAGTCTAGAATTAGACATGGATTCCTTGGTTTAGTCACTGGATGATAAATGAGGATGTGTCATGATTATGAATGAGAAATGCATTCTCATTAGATCCCAGGGCAAAATGACTTTCAGAAGTGATGTGCCCTCATCTTTACCATATAAGGCCGTTATTGTATGGTTTCCTTCAGTTTCCATGGACTTGAGCTCTCAGCAGTTTATAATTACCCAGCTCCGCCCTTTTAAAGATACATACTTATGGGTGAAATATGTTGTTGTGCTTTGGGTTTGATTTTGTTATGGGTAAGAAGCTATTTGGAGGTGCAAGCCCTTGGAATCACAGCAGCTGATAACTTGACTGTGTGTGGAGCACACCCTGTGTGTAAAACCATCATTGCACATTTAAAACGGCATTTTTTTTTCTCATACTTCTTTCTGTTCCTCTATCACTGTCAGACATTTAGTCGATTCCCTTTCTGTTGTGCTGCAGGATGATGCTACTTTCCCTGTTTTATTTGTTGTAAGGATTTATGATGATGTTATAACCAGAGGAAGCAGCTGTTTGCAGGGTATCATTTTTTTATTAACTTGTGTTTCTGATGACCAGCTGCCACTAATTTCAACATTACTCTTGTGCCTTTTTCACAACCCCATGGCATAGTGGAAATTTTCTTTCTCTGTAGAAACCTAGTAGGGTTGTCAGTGATATTTTAGATCTCTGCTTCTTGGTTTTCTCTGTTCCTATTTCTTTATTTAGGAAGTGGGAATAATAGAGTTGCTGTTTCATGAAGGTAGTTGTGATAATGCACATAAAAGATTGTCATACAGTTCTTAGCATGTAACATAAGCACTCTGAAAGCGCTAGTGATTTTTATTACTAATTACTTGTTTTTGATAGAAAGGGGGGAAATAAGTGGCAGTTGTCTTTTAAAGTACATTCAAGTTCCCATGAAAGTGTTGGGCTCTTTATTACTTTTGTGCTATAGACTTGTCGGGGCTGAGGTGAGAATGGCAGAAATGCTTCTTACTATTCTCAGATATTTTACTTGATTGAAGAATACTGGTGAGTAGCTATTTACTTTTGGCCAGGGTTGTATAATTTTATCCTTAAAAAGAAAATTCATTTAGTAAGCTTCTGAGTATAATTAAGAACAACTAGTATTAATGTACTTCCAGAGTCCCCTCAAAATTGCTGTATATCTGAGCAAAAGCTCTTCTTAGCCCAGATTGAAAAAAATTATTTGGTGTCCTTGGATGTTTAGAGTTCAGTTACTATACTCTGCCATCAAGGATGCCAGATGGGGTGTGCTGGGGTGAGCCTCAGAATGCAAAGACCCTGAGATACAATAAAACATTTCAGGTAGAAAAACTTTTTTCCTTGGGATTAAAGGTTTTTTGGTTTTTTTTTTTAGATTTTTAAATTAATTAATTAATTAATTAATTTATGGCTGCGTTGGGTCTTAGTTGCGGCACGTGGGATCTTTGTTGAGGCATGCAAGATCTTCACTGTGGTGCGCGGGCTTCTCTCTAGTTGTGGCTTGTGGGTTTTCTCTTCTCTAGTTGTGGCACACAGGCTCCAGGGTGCGTGGGCTCTGTAGTTGCAGCACGTGGGTTCCAGAGCACGTGGGCGCTATAGTTTGCGGCTCACGGGCTCCAGTTGAGGTGCGTGAGCTCAGTAGTTGTGGCATGCGGGCTTAGTTGCCCCACAGCATGTGGGATCTTAGTTCCCTGACCAGGGATCGAACCCACGTCCCCTGCATTGCAAGGCGGATTCTTTACCACTGGGCCACCAGGGAAGTCCCATAGATTTTTTTTTAATGTAAATTAATAACAATACATTGGTGTGTTTCTCAACTTTATTATATTTTAATTATTTTTTTAAAATAGGAAACAAAATAATAGGACACTCATGTACTCACCTACAAGATTAAATAGATGTTAATATTTTGCCATGTTTGTTTCGTATCTCCCTTTTTTGAAAACAGTAAAGCATAACAGATGTAGTTAAAATACCATTCTCCTTTCCATCTTTTCTCCTTTCCCAGAGGTAATTGTCTCCTCAAAGTTGGTATGTATCATATATTTGTACTTTATTACATGTGTATGTACCTATAACATAGACTATTATTTTGTATGTTTTAAACTTTTATGTAAGTGATATTTATTCTCATACCAAAGGAAAGTTACATTGCTTCTGCTTTTTTCACTGTTTCCAACAGTGCTGCCATGAATACCCTTGTGCAAAATATGGGAGCGTTTCTCTCGCACAGACCATCGAGAAGTGATATTGCTGAGGGGTGGGCAACTTCAGCTCCAATTGTTTCCAAATTGCTCTCAAAAGGAATCATAGCAGGATACTCTCCTGTGCGTAGTTTTTATGAGTTCCTCTTTCCAAACATGTTTGCCAGCACTTGTATTTAGACTTCTAAATTCTTGCCAATTTTAATAGGTGTCAAATATTACCTTATCGTTTTAATTTGCAGTTCCCTGATTACCAGTGAGATGGAGTACTTTCCATACATCATTTCAGGCTTCCTTCCCTGTGGATCCCTGTTCATATCATTTGCCCCTTATTCTGTTAAGTTTTTTGTTGATTTTGTCAGGTATATATTTTATGTATACACACATACATATATATATATGTGTGTGTGTGTGTGTGTATGTGTATATACACATACACACACGTAGATATAAAATCTTCTCCCAATCTGCAACTTGTCTTTTCACTTTACTTGTGTTTTTTGAGAACAACCCACACTGCTGAACTTGCATTGCTTTTTTTCCCCCTCCTTTTTTGAAGGGAGTTTGCATCAATATTTATGTCACATAGGCCTAAGTTTCTCTTCCTTACACTGTCCTTCATATCAAGGTGGTACATTCCTTATGTAGTGAGTTCAGCAGTGCGCCTTTATTTTTTATTCTCTGGGAACACTGGTTTGAGATGATTTCTTACTTGAATGTTTGGGAAAACTCATCTATAAAACCATCTGGGCCTATTATTTTTGGTATTTACTGATTGATTTTGGGTGGGCAGTGATGTATGGAGTTACAGTACTGGTTCTTTTTTTAATTTTTTTTAAAATTTTTGGCTGCATTGGGTCTTCATTGCTGCACGCGGGCTTTCTCTAGTTGTGGCGAGCAGGGACTACTCTTCGTTGTGGTGTGCAGGCTTCTCATTGCGGTGGCTTCTCTTGTTGCAGAGCATGGGCTCTAGGTGCACGGGCTTCAGTAGTTGCAGTGTATGGGCTTCAGTAGTTGTGGCTTGCGGGCTCTAGAGCGCAGGCTCAGTAATTGTGGCACATGGGCTTAGTTGCTCCACGGCATGTGGGATCTTCCCGGACCAGGGCTCGAACCCGTGTCCCTGTCCATAGTGACTAAAGCTTTTCTCTGAATTGTTTCTTTAAATGTTAAAATGTAATCTTAAATAATGCATTTCACCTTAAAATCTATTTGTTCTAGTATAACCACCTGGTACATATTTTTATATCCCTTCCCCTCCTTTAGTTGCCTTTTTGTATTATTATTTTGTAAATGTGTCTTATAGCTGGTTTTAATCTGATCTGAAACACCTCGTCTTTTAGCAGGTGAGTTTAAGTCATTCATATTTACTGCAGTTTGTGATTTATGGTTGGTTTTATTTCCACCATCTTATTTTGTGCTTTCTAGTTTTCATGCTTTTTCTTGCCTTTTTTTCTTTTTATTTCCTCTTTCTCTTATATTGAATGAGTTTTTAAAATTCCACTCACCTTCCTCCCACTCCATACACTTTTTGGAAGTTATATATTCTCTTTTAGTGTTTACCCTTAATTTTAACATACTTACATGACTTAAAGTCTAAAACTAGTCAAATTTTCTGCCTTTTTCTAGGGAAGCGCCCTGAAACCTTTGAATTCTGATCATATCTTTCTATCTTACATGTTATTGTTGTTTAGTGTTTTAGTTCTGCCTTGTCTTACCTGTACTCCAGTTAGTCATAATTACTACTGTTCTATACAGTCAATGCCTATTTACACTGACCACATTTACCAGTTTTTTTGCTCACTTCTTGTTTTGGTATCCCAGTTCTTTCTTCTGGTTCACTTTCTTTTCTTGAAATAAGTCCTTGAGCTTAGTTCTTTGAAATTAATTTTGAAATTCTTTGAGATAAGTCCAAGAACGTAATTCTTTGAATAAGAGTCTTTAAATGGTAAATTTTCTGTATCTTTTTGTTTAAAAATGTTGAGGTTTTTGTTTGTTTGTTTGTTTGTTTTCTTGGTCATCACTTTTGAATGATAGTTTACCTGGGCATAGAATGCACAGGTGGTTGTTTTTCTTCCCATTTCTGAGATAGTTTCTGATGTCTTTGTTTCTGTACTTGCTTTTGAGAAGTCTGCTCACAGCCAGTCTAGTTATTCTCTCTGTAGGTAATCTGTCTTTTCTCTATGGCTGCTTTTATTTGAGATTTTATCTTTGTTTTAGGTGTTCTGAATTGCACTAAGATATTCTACTTGGGACCTGTGCCTCTTCAATCTGAAGACTTATGCCCTCAGTTAAACTTGGAAAATCCTCAGCCCTCATCTCTTCAGTGTTTTGTTTCTCTTGCATTCTCTCCTTCTGGAATGTCTGTTGCAATGTGTGTCAGACCTCAACCTGGCCTTTGTGTCTCAGAATGTTTTAAATAACTAAATATCACACGTTCAAGAGAGTAACTATATCTATAGTTTAAATAATAATAATACATAATAAAACAGTAATAATATTAGAAAACAAAACACCTGTGAGTTCACCGCCAGCACCTTGAGTAGTAGACCATTACGTGGGGTAGGAACTCCAGGGGAGGAGCATCACAGGGGGAATTAGGTAAAACTACCTGGCTTGGGTGCTCAGTAGCAGTTCCTTCTTTAAGGAAGGGTACAGTCAGGGACGTTGGTACAATGGATTCTGGCAGTTGTTAAATTTGGGGTAACATTTTTTGAGCACTAGAGGTGCTGGGACGGTACCAAGTGCTTGACCTTGATCGTCTCAGTTAATTCTCACATCAGCTGTTGAAGAAAGAATTCTAGGGTTCTCGTTTTACAGGTGAGAAACTGAGGTCACCAGATGCAGTAATTTGGCCAGAGCCTCAGGGGAGAAAATGGCAGTGCCACACCCCAGCCCTGACAGCCTGGTCCCTGACCCTCACTGCTTCTTGGCCTATCAGTGACCCATGTGGCTTCTCATACAAGACCCAGGTTCTCTGTAATATTGTGTTTCTTCCTTGGCATTTTCGTTTATGAATTCCTGTTTTTGGTGATGCAATTCAGGAGACCGAAACTCTGGGTTGAATTAGTTTTGCAAGAGAAAGGGGGAGCCTGTGAAAAAACCCAGGCCTCAGGTCCGTAGGCTGGTGCACTTTCACACCTCAACTCAGAACTCACCTTTCTGCACAGAAAACCTTCCCAAAGGCTGGAGCCCCCGCACAGCTGCTTGAATGTCCTTCTTCTGTGTTCCTGCCGCCTTGGGCCTGTCCTGGTGCTGCACGTCTTGTGCTGCGCTCTAACTGGAGCTTTAGATGGACTCCACGCTTGGCCAGGACGTAGAGGGCACCCTGCTCACCACTGTGTCTCCAACACTCAGCTCAGTGTCTGGCCCAGAGTTCACGGATAACACACGCTTGTAATTCTTAATGATTGAGTAAGTTAACATTATACAGGAGGAACTAATAATAAGTGCAGGCTTTTTATTGAGTATTTACTGTATTCTGGGTACTCTAATTAATTTTTTACACACCTTATACAGATAGTTATAATGCTAGGTTATGATTTACCTCATTTCTCATTTACTCTTCACGGTAATCCTGGGAGGTAAGTATTACTGTTACTCATTTTACAGATGACGAGCTGAAGCTTAGAGAGATTACCTGTCTGAGGTCACACACTGTTTAACTAAGAGAGCCTGGACTTGAATCCTTATCTGTCTGACTCTGGAGCCTGTGGTCTTTGTGCTTTAGCACACTGCTTCTCTGGAGATTTCCACAGTCAAGTCAAAGTGGAGAAATCCAGATTTACTGATCTTGAAAATTTTCCAAGAAGCCTGCCCCCGTGTTGTGACAGCTGGCCATAACAGGAGAGTAGCATCAACCAAAAAATAGGTTCACTTTTGCATCGTGGTGATTCCTTTCTGTTCACCTGCGTTTAGCATATGTAGAAGAACGTCAGCAAGGACTGGCATTAACCTTTTTAAAAGGAAGCAGCTTTTGTACAGCTGTTGTTGTAATAGCATTTGTCTTGGTTAACACCAGACAAAATTGGTCCGATAAGCCAGACTGGCTTGTTAGGTTCCAGTGTGTAACATGAGCACGTTGTGATGGTTGCTATGACCAACATTAGAAGTTGAGTTCTTAATGAGATGTGGATCTGGGTAATGGCTGAGAGCTAAGGTGTGGTTAATTAGAAGGCCCGGCTGGCGTTTCTGTTGATGGAAGAGACCGAGACGTTGAAACATACTATGTCCTTCGGCCCCGGGCAGTGGCTAAAGCTTTTCTTTTTATTACCTTCACTTTGCTTGCTCACTGGAAGTGCCATCCACTTCCAGAACTGTTCATTTGTATATTCAAGGGCATTAGCTTATCATATTAAAGGTTATATTTTACATTTTGAATAATACCAGGTTTGTTTTTTTTTAAACAGTAAAAACACACCTATAATTTACAATAGGCTATTGTTAGAAGTGTATTGTGGTAAAAAGACTCTTGTATTCTCTTTTGCTGTGTCTATTAAGGCCGTTGATTAAATAAAATCTCTGTGGTTTTGGAAATGTAGATCCTTAATTTGATGGAGTATCCTTGGTAGTAACTGTTTCTAGAAATGCAAGTTGACATTTCTTAACAGTTGACGTTGGCTGATATGAACGTCATAATTTGTAGATTCTTGAGAGTTTGGGGTAGAAGTAATAAAGGAGAAGTGGGTCTGACAAAACATACAAACTCTGTGGCATTGTTGTTACATAATAGGTCTGTTTCTCTCTCCTTTCAGACTGGTCGAATTGACAAATCCTACCCCACAGTGTGTGGTCACACAGGACCAGTGCTGGACATAGACTGGTGCCCACATAATGATCAGGTCATTGCCAGCGGCTCAGAGGACTGCACGGTTATGGTAAGTTCCCTCGGTGTGGCGGGCACACAGGCCAGCGAGACTCACCTCCTGCCTTCAAAGAGTGTGTGTGTGGAGGCTTGAAATGCAGAAAATCATAGAGTTTTGATTGTCCATTGGACTATACAAGAATTTAGCGACACTGAAGTTTAACTGCAGATAAGCCGTTTTACAAGTTTATATCAAGGAGTTGTACTCTCTTGTCTTTTTTCTTCTTTTGCTTGTGTGTGTGCACATCCTTGTTAACAGTTGACACATCTGCTTGATGGGAAGATTTTAGGGAAAGTAAAATGACTTTCAAATAATTCTGTGAATGCCATTGCACCACATGACCTCCCTCCCCTCTAAAAAAGGAGAGAAAAAATTGCTAGCATGAATTGCATATTACAGTGAAATACGATGCCAAAGGTTATATAGATAGATGGGATATGAAACAGATATTGAAAGATAGTAAAGAGTTTTTGTAGGTGCTTATTTCCAAGCTAATGTCTATTGGACCCTGGTTAATAAAGTCCTTTTTATGCAGATGTACAAATAACCAACTTGAAAGATTGTTAAAGTAAGTTTTGTATGTTCCCCAGTTTAGATTCCAAAGGTAGGTTATGTATGAAACCAGGCTTTGGAGTACTTGTGAATGTGAAGCTTCTTGTTCTTGATTATGTTCTTCTTAGCCTTCAAATGTAATTATGAGTTTGGATCCATTTTTAATCCTAGCCCAACATCTGCTGCAAAGACTGGGCAAGAGCGCAGACAGGGAGCCCTGAAGTTGTGCCTGGAGTGGAGGCAGGTCATCCCTCAGGCAGCCTCACACCTGGCAGGTGGAGAGCTGCGAGAACTGCACTTTGGTTATCCCCCTCTTGGTTTTCTGTGCACTGAACCAGACTTAGAAACATTGTTTGGAAGGCTTTGTTAATTACAGTTATTTTACATAAACAGAAATTAATTCCTGAACTGTGCCATTTAAACGTTTACCCATTTTTCCTCATGGACTTTTGGCTGAGGATAACTCCTCCTGTGATCTCATGATTTTGGCAGCCAAAGTGTATCAAAGAAATATGCTGCTATCAAAAGGAATTGTTCCATTTAACATGCCTTGCTAAACTGATCATTTGAATGGCTACAGACACATTTTGCTAAGGGAAAGGAACAGTATTTAGACCTGATGCCCAAATCTTAAACTAAGAGTGTTAACCTTTCTTGGAGAAGTGGGTTTGATCCATCCCTCCCCATTTCCAGCATTATTGGTCACATTGCCCTTTAAAAAAAAAACCTTTGTATTATAAAACACACTAAACAAACAGTTAAGTGAGTTCAATTAAGTGAAAAAGTGAATTGAGGGACTTCCCTGGTGGCACAGTGGTTGGGAATCTGCCTGCCAATGCAGGGGACACGGGTTCGATCCCTGGTCCAGGAAGATCCCACATGCCGCTGAGCAACTAAGCCCGTGCGCCGCAACTACTGAGCCCACGCGTCTAGAGCCCGTGAGCCACAACTACTGAAGCCCATGCACCTAGAGCCCATGCTCCGCAACAAGAGAAGCCACTGCAATGAGAAGCTCGTACACCACAACGAAGAGTAGCCCCCGCTCGCCACAACTAGAGAAAGCCCACACACAGCAACAAAGACCCAACGCAGCCAAAAATAAATAAATTTTAAAAATTCATAAAAAAGAAAAGTGAACTGAGTTAGGAGATTTATTACTGAGTGAACACCCTGTGACTGCCACCCAGGTCAAGAAATGGAACTTTCCCAGGCTTCTCAGTCTCTTCCCTGTGCCCCATCCCAGTCCCCATCCACCCCTCCCTCTCCAAGTAACCAGTAAAACTCACTTCCTTGCCTTTCTTTGTGGTTTTAATCAGTCAAGTGTGCATCTCTAGACGCTAGAGCTTAGTCTTCCAAGTTTTAAACACTTGATATGCCTTTTAAGTCTTCCCTAATCTACAGGTTCCTCCTCCATCCTTTTCTTGTTGGAGAAGCCTGATCTTTGACCTGTTGCTTCCATAAGTCCAGAGTTTGCTGATTGCACCCTCGTGGTCCAGTTCAACCTGCTACTCTGTCTTTCAGATTTCTTGCGAGTTGGCAGCTGGATCCTAGAACATGATTAGATTCAGATTCCATCCCTTTGACAAGCCTAGAGCTCGTGCTCTGGTCTCCCCTCAGGAGGCACGAGGTGTCAAGAGGCCTGGTTGTTTGCTCTTTTTTGATTTGTGCAGTTATTGATGCCCAGCACCTAGATCCAGCAACTCATTAGGGGTTCTCAAAATGGCGATATTAAATGCTATGATTTTGTTTTCAGTTTTCAGCTGGTAGAATTTTTAAGGTGATGCTCTCTGTTATCTACTATTTAGTTACCCAGGAGTATAGTTCATAATAGGAAAGCAGGGTAAATGCTTGATTCTTTCCTTTTATTTACCCAGTTTTCAAAATAATGAATTGGTTCTTTATCTTCCTCAGAAGGTGACCAATTAGTTCTTCGTTTGGAGGTTTTTTTCCCCTTTCATTTCATTTTGAACTGAAGGGGTTTCTATCCATTACGATTCTTTTCTCAAAGCTCCGGGGATTCAGTCTGTGTTAGTGGGAACTTCTTCACAGTTCCTGAGTCCTCCTGAAGGACCCTACTTGTTTCTGTTGCTTCCTTGCTCTTCGGTATGTCCAGGTGTCCCAGGCCCATCCCTGACGTCACACCTCAAATCTGCCACTTCTCTCAGAAGCTCTGGTTTGTTTTAATGGAAAATGGAGTTTCTAGATCACTCTCTGAGTGCTTAGGGATGCTCATTGTTACCGTAGAGATCATTGTTTTTAAGACTTTGCAGTAAATTTGGCTAGAATATATATATATATATATATATATATATATATATATATATATATATTTAAAGATATAATACCTTGTGACTTCGTCTTAATCTTTCCAGTTCAAATTCAGGACTGTATAGTTTTTACCTAACTTCTTTAATAATACATCTCTGTCTCCTTTCTTTCACACCAAGAATCCTGGTTCTCAGGGGTTCAGGATGAATTAGAATATCCTAATCTATCTCATTTGCTTTTTCACAGTATACATACAATAGTCTCACACTAAAACTACTAAGAGTATCACCATCATTATGATTACTGAAAGCAGTTTTAAAAAAAAAAGGCACTTGGATCATCTGAAGCTCCTTCTCTGGTAGATTCTAGACCCCAGTACTCTGGAAACCAACCAGAGAGGGCTCCCTTCCGGGACAGGCCCCACCCTGAGGAGCAGTTCCAAGGGATGGAATCAAATAGGAAAGGCTCGTGGGAACTGTATTTTCTAAGTTCTTCTATATTGACAATAGCTTGTTGTGACCTTTATACTTAAAGGTGAATTTTTCTGGATATAAAATTCTTGGCTTGCAGTATTTCCTTGAGTATCTAAGTATTTCATTTTCTTTTGGCATAAAGTGTTGCTGTAAAAATCAGATGATCAGAAAAAATCTGATTTTCTTTTCCTTATAGAGTATATGTTCTTTTTGCCTAGATGTTTATAAGATTTTTTTTCTTAAAATGTAGTAATTTTACTAGACTATTGTTGGTTATTCTGAGTTGGTATTTCTGTGTGTGATGTGCTCTTTCAATATATATGGTTTCAGGTCTTCCCCCCCGCCCCCAAGAAAGTTTTCTTAACTTAGAGTCTTCAGTATTTGTTCTGTTCCTTTGCTTTGGTTTTTCCCTTCGGGGACTCCTGTTATCCAAATGCTTTATCTTATTTACCTATCTTCGATATTTGTCAGTTTCTCTCCAAACCTTTTTTCTTACTCATTTCTTTTAGGCTAAAATTTTTCTGCTTTTTACCTTTTATTTCTTTGGGGACATTATTTATGTTTATTTGCTCTTAGTTTCTTTGTTAGTCTTCGTTTCTAAAGTACTTTTCCTTTTATTTCTATATTTTTTCTTTGTTAGTCTCTGTTTCTAAAGTACTTTTCCTTTTTATTCTAATTTTTTTCTTGATTTCCGCCACCTTACTTTTGAGTTTTTCAAGTTCTGATTTATAATGTTTCCTGTCTTGTATTGTTTTCTTAATAATGTCTTTCGAAATGTGTGTGATAGTTTTTATCTTTCTTTGGAGCTGGTCGTATTAGCATTCTTGTACTGTCTGCAGGGATGTATTCTCTTTTTTTCTCATAGTAATTTTGGAGCCTTGATTTTTTTTTTTTTTCCTCCCTCTCTTATTTTTATGTGAATTTAGTTTTCCCAAGCTTTCAGAAGCTGGCTTGGTTCATAAAGCTGTTCTAACTTCACAGAGCTCCCTCTTCTGTCCTTTTCAGGTAGTGTTCAGAAACATGGTGGCTTGCTGTCAGATTTCCTGACCTGCTTTTTTTTGATCTTTCTGATTCCTTTGTCCATCTTATTTCTGTCCTGCTCAGATTTGATTCCATTTCTTGGAATTTCCACTCAGTGTGGGCCTGTCTCAGAAGGGAGTCCTCTCTGGTTGGTTTCTAGGGTATTGGGGTTTAGATTTCTCCAGCCCCTTCCTACCTTTTTCGTTTCAGGTCCCTGTTCTCACCTGCTATTGGAGAAGGCAAAGCCCCTTCCCGTTTCCGTTGTGGCCTCATATTGGCCTGCTCTTCTCAGATCTGTGGGGCACCCCATTGCTGCCCCATGGATTTTTTTGCACAGAGGCCGACAACACACGGGTTGTGTGGCTGTTGGTGGCTTTCCTCCACACACCTGCATTTGGGTTATCACCTAGTTTTGTGTATATATTGTCCCTGTGTTTTTGTTTTGTTATCTGCCTGCTCTGTGTTTTTCTTGAGGGACTTGGGAAGATCCCAAAACTGTGCTGCCACTGACACCACCATCGTCCCAGGATCCTCTGACGTTGCCCCCTTATTGGTATTGCCAGAGTGAACATTTTGTAAATTAAATAATGCTTTGGGATAAATCTTCCTCCTAGTTTTTTTTTTCACTCCCTTAACTATGGTGCTGATATTTTAATCACTTAATGTCCTCCAAATCATTTGTTATTATTATTGGGGTAATTACAAAATGCTCTAACAACTCAGTAGTTGAAAAAAAAATTTAAAGAAGTATTTGATCTTCTACCCCACCAGCTTCTTTTTTTTAAATTTTAAATTAAATTTAATTTAATTTTTATACAGCAGGTTCTTATTAGTTATCTATTTTATACATATTAGTGTATATATGTCAATCCCAATCTCCCAATTCATCCCACCACCACCCCCATCCCTGCCACTTACCCTGCTTGGTGTCCATACATTTGTTCTCTACATCTGTGTCTCTGTTTCTGCCCTGCAAATCAGTTCATCTGTACCATTTTTCTAGGTTCCACATATATGTGTTAATATATGATATTTGTTTTTCTCTTTCTGACTTACTTCACTCTGTATGACAGTCTCTAGGTCCATCCATGTCTCTACAAATGACCCAATTTTTTTCCTTTTTATGGCTGAGTAATATTCTATTGTATATATGTACCACATCTTTATCCATTCATCTGTTGATGCACACTTAGGTTGCTTCCATGTCCTGGCTATTGTAAATAGTGCTGCAATGAACATTGGGGTGCATGTGTCTTTTTGAATTATGGTTTTCTCTGGGTATATGCCCAGTAGTGGGATTGCTGGATTATATGGTAATTCTGTTTTTAGTTTTTTAAGGAACCTCCATACTGTTCTCCATAGTGGCTGTACCAATTTACATTCCCACCAACAGTGCAAGAGGGTTCCCTTTTCTCCACACCCTCTCCAGCATTTGTTGTTTGTACATTTTCTGATGATGCCCATTCTAACTGGTGTGAGGTGATACCTCATTGTAGTTTTGATTTGCATTTCTCTAATAATTAGTGATGTTGAGCAGCTTTTCATGTGCTTCTTGGCCATCTGTATGTCCTCTTTGGAGCAATGTCTATTTAGGTCTTCCGCCCATTTTCTGATTGGGTTGTTTGTTTTTTTAATATTGAGCTACACGAGCTGTTTATATATTTTGGAGATTAATCCTTTGTCCGTTGATTTGTTTGCAAATATTTTCTCCCATTCTGAGGGTTGTCTTTTTGTCTTGTTTGTAGTTTCCTTTGCTTTGCAAAACTTTTAAGTTTCATGAGGTCCCATTTGTTTATTTTTGTTTTTATTTCCATTACTCTAGGAGGTGGATCAAAAAATATCTTTCTGTGATTTATGTTAAAGAGTGTTCTTCCTATGTTTTCTTCTAAGAGTTTATAGTGTCCAATCTTACATTTAGGTCTCTAATCCATTTTGAGTTTATTTTTGTGTATGGTGTTAAGGAGTGTTCTAATTTCATTCTTTTACATGTAACTGTCCAGTTTTCCCAGCACCACTTACTGAAGAGACTGTCTTTTCTCCATGGTATATCCTTGCCTCTTTTGTCATAGATTAGTTGACCATAGGTGCATGGGCTTATCTCTGGGCTTTCTATCCTGTTCCATTGATCTATATTTCTGTTTTTGTGCCAGTACCATATTGTCTTGATGACTGTAGCTTTGTAGTATAGTCTGAAGTCAGGGAGTCTGATTCCTCCAGCTCCGTTTTTTTTCCCTCAAGACTGCTTTGGCTATTCAGGGTCTTTTGTGTCTCTATACAAATTTTAAGATTTTTTTGTTCTAATTCTGTAAAAAATGCCACTGGCAATTTGATAGGGATTGCATTGAATCTGTAGATTGCTTTGGGTAGTATAGTCATTTTCACAATATTGATTCTTGCAATCCAAGAACATGGTATATCTCTCCATCTGTTTGTGTCATCTTTGATTTCTTTCATCAGTGTCTTGTAGTTTTCTGAGTATAGGTCTTTTACCTCCTTATGTAGGTTTATTCCTAGGTTTTTATTCTTTTTGTTGCAATGGTGAATGGATTTTTTCCTTCATTTCTCTTCCTGATCTTTTGTTGTTAGTGTATAGGAATGCAGGAGATTTCTGTGCATTGATTCTGTATCCTGCAACTTTACCAGATTCATTGATTAGCTCTAGTAGTTTTCTGGTGGCACCTTTAGGATTCTTTATGTGTAGTATCATGTCATTTGCAAACAGTGACAGTTTTAATTCTTCTTTTCCAATTTGGATTCCTTTTATTTCTTTTTCTTCTCTGATTGCCATGGCTAGGACTTCCAAAACTATGTTGAATAATAGTGGTGAGAGTGGACATTCTTGTCTTGTTCCTGATCTTAGAGGAAATGCTTTCAGTTTTTCACCATTGAGAATGATGTTTGCTGTGGGTTTGTCATATATGGCCTTTATTATGTTGAGGTAGGTTTCCCTCTCTGCCCACTTTCTGGAGAGTTTTTTTAATTATTATTATTATTTTTCACATCGTTATTAGAGTATAATTACTTTACAATGGTGTGTTAGTTTCTGCTTTATAACAGAGTGAATCAGCTATATGTATACATATATCACCATATCTCCTCCCTCTTTTGCGTCTCCCTCCCATTCTCCCTATCCCACCCCTCTAGGTAGTCACAGAGCACCGAGCTGATCTCCCAGTGCTATGAGGCTGCTTCCCACTAGCTATCTGTTTTACATCTGGTAGTGTATATATGTCCATGCCACTCTCTCACTTCATCCCAGCTTACCCTTCCCACTCCCCGTGTCCTCAGGTCCATTCTCTATGTCTGCGTCTTTATTCCTGTCCTGCCCCTAGGTTCTTCGGGACCTCTTTTTTTTTTTTTTAAGATTCCATATATATGTGTTAGCATATGGTATTTGTTTTTCTGACTTACTTCACTCTGTATGACAGACTCTAGGTCCATCCACCTCACTACAAATAACTCAATTTCATTTCTTTTTATGGCTGAGTAATATTCCACTGTATATATGTGCCACATCTTCTTTATCCATTCATCTGTTGATGCACACTTAGGTTGCTTCCATGTCCTGGCTATTGTAAATAGAGCTGCAGTGAACATTGTGGTATATGACTTTTTGCATTATGGTTTTATCAGGGTATATGCCCAGTAGTGGGATTGCTGGGTCGTATGGTAGTTCTATTTTTAGTTTTTTAAGGAACCTCCATACTGTTCTCCATAGTGGCTGTATCAATTTACATTCCCACCAACAGTGCAAGAGAGTTCCCTTTTCTCTGGAGAGTTTTTATCATAAATGGGTGTTGAATTTTGTCAAAAGCTTTCTCTGCATCTTTTGAGATGATCATATGGTTTTTCTCCTTCAATTTGTTAATATGGTGTATCACCTTGATTGATTTGTGTATATTGAAGAATCCTTGCATCCCTGGGATAAATCCCACTTGATCATGGTGTATGATCCTTTTAATGTGTTGCTGGATTCTGTTTGCTAGTATTTTGTTGAGGATTTTTGCATCTATATTCATCAGTGATATTGGTCTGTAATTTTCATTTTTTGTAGTATCTTTGTCTGGTTTTGGTATCAAGGTGATCGTGGCCTCATAGAATGAGTTTGGGAGTGTACCTTCTTCTGCAATTTTTTGGAAGAGTTTGAGAAGGATGGGTGTTAGCTCTTCTCTAAATGTTTGATAGAATTCACCTGTGAAGCCATCTTGTCCTGGACTTTTGTTTGTTGGAAGATTTTTAATCACAGTTTCAATTTCATTCCTTGTGATTGGTTTGTTCATATTTCTATTTCTTCCTGGTTCAGTCTTGGAAGGTTATACCTTTTAAGAATTTGTCCATTTCTTCCAGGTTGTCCATTTTATTGGCATAGAGTTGCTTGTTGTAGTCTCGTATAATGCTTTGTATTTCTGCGGTGTCTGTTGTAACTTCTCCTTTTTCGTTTCTAATTGTTTTGATAGGAGTCCTCTCCCTCTTTTTCTTGATGAGTCTGGCTAAAGTTTTATCAATTTTGTTTATCTTCTCAAAGAACCAGCTTTTAGTTTTATTGATCTTTGCTATTGTTTTCTTTGTTTCTATGTCATTTATTTCTGCTCTGATCTTTATGATTTCTTTCCTTCTGCCAACTTTGGGTTTTGTTTGTTCTTCTTTCTCTAGTTCCTTTAGGTGCAACGTTAGATTATTTATTTGAGATTTTCTTGTTTCTTGAGGTAGGCTTGTACAGCTATAGACTTCCCTCTTAGAACTGCTTTTGCTGCATCCCATAGGTTTTGGATCATCATGTTTTTGTTGTAATTTTCTTCCCTTTCATCACTTTAAATATATCATGCCACTCCCTTCTGGCTTGTAGAGTTTCTGCTGAGAAATCACCTGTTAACCTTATGAGAGTTCCCTTGTGTGTTATTTGTCATTTTTCCCTTGTTGTTTTCAATAATTTTTGTCTTTAATTTTTGTCAGTTTGATTACTGTGTGTCTCAGCGTGTTTCTCCTTGGGTTTATCCTGTATGGGACTCTCTGCGCTTCCTGGACTTGCATGGCTATTTCCTTTACCATGTTAGGGAAGTTTTCAACTGTAATCTCTTCAAATATTTTCTCTGGTCCTTTCTCTTTCTCTTCTCCTTCTGGGACCCCTATAATGCAAATGTTGTTGGGCTTAATGTTGTTGCAGAGGTCTCTTAGGCTGTCTTCATTTCTTTTCATTCTTTTTTCTTTATTCTGTTCCATGGCAGTGAATTCCACCATTCTGTCTTCCAGGTCACTTATCTGTTCTTCTGCCTCAGTTATTCTGCTATTGATTCCTTCTAGTGTATTTTTCATTTCCGTTATTATTGTTCATATCTGTTTGTTTGTTCTTTAATTCTTCTGGGTGTTTGTTCCTTAATTCTTCTAGGTCTTTGTTAAATATTTCTTGCATCTTCTTGATCTTTGCCTGCATTCTTTTTCCAAGGTCCTGGATCATGTTCACTATCATTATTCTGAATTCTTTTTCTGGAAGGTTGCCTATCTCCACTTCATTTAGTTGTTTTTCTGGGGTTTTATCTTGTTCCTTCATCTGGTACGAAGTCCTCTGGCTTTTCATTTTGTCTGTCTTTCTGTGAATGTGGTTTTTCCTTCCACAGGCTGCAGAATTGTAGTTCTTCTTGCTTCTGCTGTGTGCCCTCTCCCCACCTGCTTCTTAATACCTCATTTTCCCCTTTGTTCTCCTGAAGATGAAAGACCAGTGTACAACAAATCAAATGATTTCGAACAGCAACATTATTAATTAAAAAAAAAAAAAGCAGAAAAGTTCTCTGTAGTTTCCCAAGCGTAGCCTCCTGGTAATAATAGCCCAGGACCTGCAAGTGTAGATGGATATCAAGGGCCAGCTCCAGTAGAGAAAGGATGCTGAGATAAGCCCAGGTCACTTAAATGCTCTCAGCCTCAGTTGCCTTACATGCTTAAAAAACTAAATTAAATAAACAAGCCAACTGAGAGGATCAAGGAAGTATAACGAGTTACTAGTTTTTACAGTGAGTTTTGATATATACTTATAGTGGATTCATGGTAGTAAGAATATCTTTAGCAAATAATTCAGTAGAAAAAAACACAGTAGAACCAATTTACCAAATGATCTGTAAAATGATTAACTTAATTAAAAAAATACTTTTTGTATTTATAGTATAATTCCATTATGTCCTCTGCATTTAAGCAGCGTTTTATTCACTGTGTGAGAATTGATTCTGTGGCAGTCATGTTACATTGATTGCAGTTTTAGAGAGGGAATGCCAGCCTTATGGTACATTCCTCCATCTTTTAGAGATGGCTTCTTTAAGCAGCCGAAAAGTAAATTATATTGGCATGGTTTGCCTTTGGTGTACTACCTTTTTTTTTTTTTTTTTCCTGTTTTTTGGCCACATTGCTTGGCATGTGGTGTGGGATCTTAGTTTCCCAACCAGGGATCCAACCTGTGCCCCCTGCAGTGGAAGCACAGAGTCTTAACCACTGGACCGCCATTGGAGTCCTGGTGTACTACTTTTGAAGTGATGTTTTGTATGAGCAGATAGCAATGATATTAAACCCTCTTCCCAGAAACTATACTCTGCTCCTAGGTTTTCCAGGTTTTTGGTACTGTGAGTTCTTTTCTCTAACTCCCCTCACAGAGAGTTTTAAAGATTGTAGCTGTTAAGTATTTTACTTGGGAAAATTTTAGCTCTAAGGAAATAACAGTGTTTAAATAATACAAAGGGCAGCCAAGGGGAATTCCCTGGTGGACCAGTGGTTAGGACTCTGTGCTTTTACTGCTGAGGGCCTGGGTTCAATCCCTGGTAAGGGAACTAAGATCCCACAAGCTGAGTGGTGCGGCCAAAAATAAAAAACTAAATAAAATTAAATAAAAGAGCAGGCAAGGTAAGTTTAGTGAATGATGTTAATTCAACACTGTCCCTTATCTGCAAACACGGATGCAAAAACTGGTGAATTCAGACAGTGGCGCTGCCTGACTGGTTCTTCCAGAGTCTGGGAGAGGGAAAGATCTTGCAAGAGGAGCATCTTATTTGCCTTTACCTAGATATTCTGATTGGTCCCAAATGATGAAGTTTTAAATGGACATTTTTCCCTTTTCTCAAATGAGTCTTAAACTCCTGTGGAAATCAACAAAAATAAACTCCCTATTTTACCCATTTTTGCTTCTGTTGTAAATTTTCCTATTGCCGTTTTTGCCTTGAAATAAAGGTAGAAGTGATGTGGTTGGTGATGGGAGCACATTCCCCAGGAGTCTGAGCCTACTCAGTCCTTCAGCAGGACTTCTTGTTATTTCCATTCTGTACAGATTGCGTCTGGGCCATTGGCCAAGTGGGTATTATAACCTTGGCACATCGGAACCCAACTCTCACTTCTTGATTTTCTCAAAACCAATGTTGTTCTCAGTGTCATGGTTCATTTAGGGATGTCCTGACTCTCTGCATCCTGCCCCTTGGGGTGTTGGATCAGTGGCTTCTGCAGGGGGTTTGCTGCTCTGCAGCTGCTGCAGAATCTCAGACTCTCCCTGTCTCTTTAGATCAGCTCTTTCCTTCATTCTGCCTTTGGAATTGGTTTCCTCTACATTTTAAAAATGTGGCGTTTTGGGGGAATAGCCCTTTTTATTGCTGTAACTCTAGTGCCTAACCTGGTAGCAAGTTCATGATGGGTGATTAAAACAGGGAGGCAGTGTCTGGAAACACTTTGTGTTTGCTTTAAATTTGCGCTGTGTTTGAGAAATGAAACCATCAAATAAATGTACTTTAAAATGACCACTTGAGAGAAACCCACTTTTCTTAACTTTCCTCGCTTTTTTTCTTGTTAGAACTGTTCTCTTGAGCTGTCCTTTTTCCATATTTAGAAATTCACATGGGAAAAGGATGCCAGTGATATAGTCATTCCTGAATGGATGCTTAAAGTTGTTTTTTCCAGAACCATGTTGGGTTTTCACCGATTGATTCACTTTTTCATCTGGAAGCCCTAGAGACTAACTGTGTTTTTTTTCCTTTCTTTCAAAACAAAACAAGACAAAACATTGCCATAGTAATGTGTTGTCCACATAGAAAATTCCAGGAATACACAGTATTATTTTTAAAAAAAGAAAAGAAAAGAAAAAATCAGGAGGAGAGGGGATAGCTTGTAGTGGCTGCCGTACTGAGATGCCCACTCAGGGCACAGCAGAGGGTGTTTGATGCCACTTTTCCTCTCTACTCACCGCATAGGTTTTTGGAAGAGCCGAGTGGTTTGAGAGTCCTAGCCGCAGCCATGGAACAGAGAGAAGCTGACGGACCAGCCTGGAAATCAGAGCCGATCTCATTTGTGCTAATTGGCCCGGGCATGAACTGGAGCTTTCACACATATGATATCTTGGATATAAACAGGCCTGCAGTTGGGTACAGGGCTGAATTAATTTGAAGACAAATTAATTTCATTCCATAGAATCCTGCTGTCCAGACTTAAAATTACATGTTGGGGTCATAGGGGTCACAGTTCCAGCAAGAAAAATAATCATGAACATATAGTAGATCCTTTTTTTGTCAAGCGCCGTTTTAAGCCTTTATGTGGTGATTATATTTAACCATTGTTAACAGCACAGTAAGGCAGGAGTGTGTCCCATTTTACCACTCAGGAAACACAGGCCCAGGGGGTGACAGTTTTGTCAAAGGTCACCCCGTTTGCAGTAGTTCACATTCGGGTAGTGCTTGGGGGTGCAGAATGTATCAGCTCATTTGACCTTTGCATTTACCCCTGAGGAGGCAGAGCCGCTGCTGTCCCCTGTATGGAACGAGGAAATCGAGGCTCCCGGAAGTGAGGCCCTTCTTAATGCTGACACATCCAGTTAGCGTCCCAGCTCTGGTGGAGACCGTGTCTTCTGATGCTCCAGGCCAGCATCCTTTCCACCACACCAGGCTGCATCCCAGGTTATGCACAAGAAAACTAAACAGGGACCGAATGGGACTTCTGCAGCCTCTCCAGTCCAAACTGGAAGGCCGTTGCCGGCTTCAGCAGAGAGCCCTACAGAGGGCAGAGAGCCGCATACCGACAGGCCTGTGAGCAGGGCCAGCAGGCCCGAAGCAGGGCTGTGTCTGCTTCGTGTGGAAGGACTTACAGATGTGCCGGCCCTTCCCCACAGGCTGCCTTTCTCCCCACAGAGGCCGGAATGCCACTGTCTTTGCATTTTATCGTACAGGCTGTTCTGGTCACTCTCCCCTGCCTCTGGGAATCCTCATGCCGGTGTTATCTTTCTTACTCCGGTGACTTTTCCCTGGCAGCCCCTCAGCCAGCCTCTTTGGAGCATCAGCTCTTTAGAAAATTGCACTCTGCATCGGTGTTTTTTATTTTGAAACTGGATCCTTGATTTCCTTCCTTCCTTCTCCCCTTCCATCTCTTTTTTTTTCTTTATAAGTTTATTTATTTATTTATTTATGGCTGTTTTGGGTCTTCATTGCTGCATGCAGGCTTTCTCTAGTTGCGGCAAGCGGGGGCTACTCTTCGTTGTGGTTCATGGGCTTCTCATTACGGTGGCTTCTCTTGTTGCAGAGCACGGGCTCTAGGCACGCAGGCTTCCGTAGTTGTGGCTCGCGGGCTCTATAGCACAGGCTCAGTAGTTGGGCTAAGCATGGGCTTAGCTGCTCCGCGGCATGTGGGATCTTCCCGGACCAGGGCTCAAACCTGTGTCCCCTGCATTGGCAGGCGGATTCTTAATCACTGCACCACCACGGAAGTCCCATCTAAGTGCTTTAGATTCATGTTACCACATTGGTCTCTAGACAACCCCAGTGAGGGCAGGTTCATTATTATTCCCATTTCATTGACGAGGAAACTCAAGGCCCAGATAGGTTAGGTGAATGTCCCCAAGGTCATACAGCTGATACGTAGCAGAATCAGGATATTCTTCACCCCTGCACCGTACTGGGGGCACTGACTGTGTGCCAGGCACTATTCCAGGACTTCCTTAACTCAGTCCTCACAGCAGCCCTAGGAAGCACAGGTACTGATGCTTACCTGTGCAGTGATGTTGAACTGTTTGCCCAGGACCATCACAGTAAAAGGCCCGGGCAGGATTGGAACCAGGGTCTCTCTGGCTCCAGAGCCCATGCTCCATCCAACTGCTTGTCTTTGCTGTCTTTTTGACTTTCGGCCTCATAGACAGCTCTGCTTTGTTAGACCGTAAACCCTTCGAGAGCGGGACCTGGGTTTAGTTGTCCTTCCCCACTTGCCTGGTAATGGGCCTGCATTACAGTGGCTACTCAAGAAAAGTGCTGCACAAGTGAGTAACCGAGGTAGTGAGATGGGTTAGGTGCCTGGATGAAATACATAAGCCTCATTGAGGGAACCATGGAACCTGCCAAAAGTGAGATAAAGAAAGGGACAGAGAGTTTCCTCATTTTAAAAATTATATAGTAAACGTTTTGTTCCATCATTAACATCTCCTCGCCATCCAAGGAAAAGATGGATGAAGAAGCTAGAGAAAGGAAAAGATGAAGTCCCATTATGAGCTCTCATGTTTAAGACAGGAAATGCTGCTTATATCCAAAGCCTCCCATCACTCCACGCCTCATTAGGGATTTAGAAAACGCACTGCTTAATCTCGGTCATTCAGGCAGTGAAGGTTTTACAATCCTTGTGGGAAAACCCAGCAGCCCGTGGTCACAGTGCCCCCTGGAGACGGCAGGTGGAATTACCACGCTTTCCATCCTAAGCCTGAGTCGGAATTCATCTTGCAAAATGCATTTCCTGTTGAGTCTCTGAAGTCTCGTTTCATAATTGTTTCTCTGCCGACTTCGTGCTTTGATTAAACCGGTCGTTGTTTTCTGTTCCTTCTATTCACAGTTTCAGTCCTGCTTTACATTCAAATAGCCAAGTTCAATGTGGAGCTGTTTTACCGTTCATAAACCCTTGAATAAAAATAGGTGAAAGCTCTAGAAACAATAAATGCTGGAGAGGGTGTGGAGAAAAGGGAACACTCTTGCACTGCTGGTGGGAATGTGAATTGGTACAGCCACTATGGAGAACAGTATGGAGGTTCCTTAAAAAACTAAAAATAGAACTACCATATGATCCAGCAATCCCACTACTGGGCATATACCCTGAGAAAACCATAATTCAAAAAGAGACATGGACCAAAATGTTCATTGCAGCTCTATTCACAATAGCCCAGAGCTGGAAACAACCTAAGTGTCCATCATCGGATGAATGGATAAAGAAGATGTGGCACATATATACAATGGAATATTACTCAGCCATAAAAAGAAAAGAAACTGAGCTATTTGTAATGAGGTGGATAGACCTAGAGTCTGTCATACAGAGTGAAGTAAGTCAGAAAGAGAAAGACAAATACCGTATGCTAACACATATATATGGAATTTAAAAAAAATGTCATGAAGAACCTAGGGGTAAAACAGGAATAAAGACACAGACCTACTTGAGAATGGACTTGAGGATATGGGGAGGGGGAAGGGTAAGCTGTGACAAAACAAAAGAGAGGCATGGACATATATACACTACCAAACGTAAGGTAGATAGATAGTGGGAAGCAGCCGCAGAGCACAGGGAGATCAGCTCGGTGCTTTGTGACCGCCTGGAGGGGTGGGATGGGGAGGGTGGGAGGGAGGGAGATGCATGAGGGAAGGGATGTGGGAACAGATGTATATGTATGACTGATTCACTTTGTTATAAAGCAGAAACTAATAAAAATAAATAAAAATAAATAAATAAATAAATAAAAGAAAAAAAAATAGGTGAAAGCAAACAGATAGCTCTGGAGGGTAACAGATGCCCACACGCGGAGTCTGTTATGTTTGGTGGAGAGAGGCAGTGGTCTGGGTGAGGGGTTGGAAGAGTCAAGGTAGATTCCCTTTGCCTTCCATTCTTGTTCATATCTGCCGTGTTTAAAATCTGCTGAATGACGAGCGTGCAGGGGAAATTAGGTGACGTCCTAAACTTACGCCCTCAGAAGGCAGGTTTATGAATGATCACTTAATTCACGACTTTCCTGCAGTCCTCAGACTGGCAACATTTTTGTTCTGATTTTTTTCAGGACAACAGAACTGAGCTGAACCTTAACCACTCGTAATTCAGACTCTGCCTTTCCACCAAGCAGTCGAAAACAGACAGTTGTTTGTCTCCTCCTTAAAAATCCCCAACAAGGGAAAATTCTGTTTCTCACTTGTTCCACTGTTGAGTATGGTTTTTTCCCACTGGCAAGTTCTAAATTTGTTATGAACTAGTTCCATAAGATTTTTTTTGGTAGAAGATTTACTCATTTTAATCTTCATACAGAAGACGATAATTGTTTTAAACTTTAGCCTGTTCACAAACTTAAATGTTACTTAATATCTGGTTTTAACAGCTTTATTGAGGTATAATTCACATACAGCTTACCCATTTACAGTGTACAATTCAGTGGTCTTTAGTATATTCATAGGTATGTACCACCATCACCACAGACAATTTTCGAATGTTTTCACCACCTCAAAAAGAAACCTCCAAGGAAAGAAACCCCATATTCTTTACCTGTTGCACCCCTCCCCCACCCCCAGCACTAAGCAACCACTAATCTACTCTCTGTCTCTATGGATTTTCCTTTCTGGACATCTCATATACATGAATCCTACAATATGTGGACTGTCATCACTGGCTTCTTTACTTAACCTGACATTATCAAGCTTCATCCATGTTGTAGCGTGTGTCAGTACTTAATCCCTTTCTGTGGTCATATATTCCTTCACGTATCACATTTTGTGTATCCATTTATCAGTTGCTGGACATTTGGGTTGTTTCCACCTTTTGGCTGTTATGAATAATGCTGCTATAAAATTTGTGTACAGGTTTTAGTGTGGACATATATTTTCATTTCTCTTGGGTAGGTACCTAGGAGTAGAATTGCTGGGTCATAGGTAACTCTGTGTTTGATCATTTGAGGAACTTCCAAACTGTTGCCCAGAGTGGCTGCACTATTTTTCATTCCCACCAGCAGTGTATGAGGGCTCTGAATTCTCTATACCCTCGCCAATGCTTGTTGTTATCTGTCTTTTTGATTCCAAACTCCTAGTGGATATGAAGTGATATTTTATTGTGGTTTTGATGTGCACTTCCCTGATGGCTAATAATGTTGAGCAGCTCTCCATGTGTTTTTTTGCTGTTCATATATCTTCCTTGAAGAAACACCTAGATTCCTTGCTCATTTAAAAAATTTGGTGGGCTTCCCTGGTGGCGCAGTGGTTGAGAGTCCACCTGCCGATGCAGGGGACACGGGTTCGTGCCCCGGTCCGGGAAGATCCCACATGCCGTGGAGCGGCTGGGCCCCATGAGCCATGGCCGCTGAGCCTGCGCGTCCGGAGCCTGTGCTCCGCAATGGGAGAGGCCACAACAGTGAGAGGCCCACGTACCGCAAAAAAAAAAAAAAAAATTGGTTATTTTCCTTTTATTGTTGAGTTGTAAGAGTTCTTTAAATATTCTAGATAAAAGTCCCTTTTCGGATAGATATATGACTTGCAAATTATTTTCTCTCATTCTGTGGGTTGTCTTGTCACTTTCTTGACAGTGTTCTTTGAAACACAAAAGTTTTAAATTTTGATGAAGTCCAATTAATGTTTTTCTTTTGTAAGAAGATTTCTTTAGTACATGTTACAAAGCTATTAGCTACCTTTTCATTTTCTCAATGTAAAATTATAGAAAATATGATGTTTGAGAAACTGCGCCACCCCCCAAGAAGGTTTGGTGGATGGAGTTTGCTTTCCCCTCAAGAATCGTGGACTTAGCTAGGGGTTTTCACTCCAATGCGTCTCTTCATGGGTGCTTCAGTCATCTTGTATTTTTCTTTCAATTTTTTGGTATGCTTCTAACTGGAGAGTTTTGAACTTAACAGCGAATTTAAAATAAAATCTCTACTAATAGTAAATAAAAGCAGAGAGGTCTAACAGTTTTAGACCTTATGGATATTCTGCTCTTTGCTCTCCTCCTGCATTTGAAAAACAGCTGTACGTGTGTCACCACATTCTGCCTTTCATCCAAAGACCACTGTATGTTCTGTTTATGTAGAGCAAGGCTTCACACTGGATGGTCACAGTAAATGTGATAACGAAAGCCGACCGCTTTCATGTGGATGACCTTTCTTCCTTTGCCAACAGGTATGGCAGATCCCAGAAAACGGACTCACCCTTTCCCTGACTGAGCCCGTGGTCATTTTAGAAGGCCACTCAAAGAGAGTCGGCATCGTGGCCTGGCACCCGACGGCCCGCAACGTGCTTCTCAGTGCAGGTAGGAGCCGAGCTGGCCTCTGCTTTCCCCTTGCCCTCGCTTCTCCTGGCCTCTGTGTGGAGGGAACAGAAGACGCATGCTGACTGTGCTGGCAGTTGTGAAGCAGATCATTGGAGCCCACGACAGGGTGCCTAAATGTGGGAGTTCCCAACACCCGTGTGCATGTGTGTGCGTCGAGGCCACTTGGGCAAAGCCAGTGGAAGCTGTGGACTTCCTGCCTAGAATTAGGAACAGACACATGCTTACTTATATAATCACATTTCAGCAGAGTCGTAGTTCCTGCTGGGGCCCTCCATGCCTCCATGACCCTCAGTTGTAGTTATTCCTGATGTAGTAGAAGGAGCCCGAGTGGGAGCCAGGAGCCCTGGGTTCCAGCTTTGGTGTTGCCGCCAACTTTGGGGTGGTTCTGTTAGTCAAGTACCCTCCTTCCTTTTAAAAAATATTTTCATCTTTCTCCTTATACTTGTAGTCCATGTATACTATGGAGAATATATATAAACAAAAGGGAGAAAAGAAAAATCATTTACAATCCCACCACCCGGAGGAAACATCATTATTACCCTTTGATGTTTCTTTCCAGAGATATTTCTGTGCCCGTAAACAATTTTACATACAAAAATGGGTTCAGACACTTTACATGTGACCTGCTTTCTGCACTTGCTGGTACACTGTGGTCCTTTTCAGGTGCCATTACATGTCGTATGATATTTTTAATGACTCCATTAATAGTCCATTGTCTGAATACCTCTGTTTATTTATTCAGTCCCCTATTTTTGGACATTGAGGTTGTTTCCGATTTTTCACTGTTAAACAGCACTGCAGTGAACCCTTGTGACCAAGTCCTAGTGTTCCTATTGGTTTCCCGCTTGTGTAGTTTCCAAGTTTCATCTTAAAGAAATCCTTTTCTTTGTCTAAAATCTGAGATTTTATCTGCTTTTATAGAAGCAATACGAAGAACAGGAAGGAGCTTTGTGGGGTGATGGAAATGTTGATCTTGACTGTGATGATGGCTACATGAATATGTACATGTATCAAAACTTAACCAGTGTATACTTATAATGGGTGCATTGTATTTCATACAAACTATACCTTAATAAGATTGGCTTATAAAAAAAGCAGTGCTAATGTTAGTGGTAGAATTTTAAAGATCTTTCTCCTCACCAGTAAAAAGGAGAGGAGCAGTTCAGTTTTCAACTGGGTATGAAAGGTACTTGTGACGTAGTGAGTTAAGTTAAAAATCTAGTGCCTGGAACCTATTGAAACCAAGAACTACTTAAAAAAAAAAAAAAAAAGTAAGACTTTTAAAAAATCACAATTGACTATAACTGGGAAGCCTTCCAGTGTTCTACTCAGAACCTCAGTCTGATAAGGAGAGAAAACAATTCCAAAGGTGGAATTCCCTCATGGAAAATACCCTACTGGCCGCCTCGTTGAGGTCAAATCTAGGGTATCATCAGCAGACTGAGCCCAGTCTCCCTTTTACATGCAGAGTAGAATGGTTGATTGCAGCGTTGTGCATAGTTGTGCATAGTTTAAGACTATGTGATCCATCCACAGTGGCTGAAGTTACTCATTTGCCTATGATGAACGAGGCAGAGGATGGGTCAAATCTCCATCGGCAGAGTTTAGCTCCAACTTTTTATACTGTCTGTCGTACAGTTTTTTTCACCCATTTCCTACTTCTGACCCTAGGTAACTTAGGTGTCCTGGTTATTAGTGGCTAATTTTTCTAAGTGCTTGCAGAATTGGCTTATTGACAAGAATCCATCTTCAGGATGTCCATCCCTTATTTTGCTTCATCCTTGAGCTAATGTCCTGGAAGCAGCAAATGGTGCCTCTTTTTAAAGGGGCCTCGGGGACTTGGGGCCAACCCTGGAGGGAAGGGAGGATGGAGCTGAAGAGCTGAGGGGCTGTGGCTCAGTGGACCTGTGGCCTCTTTGGGGATCAGGTTCTGAATTCACGTGCCTACCTGACGACAGTCTGTGCTTCTCAAATCAGGCCAGTCTTGGCCTATTTTTCTCCCCTTTTAAAGATAAAGATCTGCTGTGAGCAGATGGCTAGGCATTTCCCTTCACTTGTAATTTACATGCTTTTGTGCAAGACCATGTCTTAACAGTATGGTTGATGGGAATAACCTGCTATCCAGTCTTTGTCTTGAGCCTCCTAAAACACCATTTAAACCCTTTATTTTTAGTTCCTCTGGAAAAGAAAGAAGCTGTATTCGTTCTGATGCTTGTTTTACTAGAAAAGGAAACTTAAGATCACTCAGGGTCCACCAGCCCAGTTAGCTCTTAAAAAAACACATAGGGTTCTATTTTCCTGTTCTTTGTTTTTGTTTGTTTGGTTGGTTTTGTTTGTTTTACATGAGCCCAAACTTCACAAGCTGTATTTTTCCTTTAATGTGTTTCTTTTACACAAATTTCTTTTTTTCTTGGTCACATCAGTTTTTGACTGCCAGTAAGTAAGCCTTCTTATAATTAGCATCTCCATTTCAATACATAGGTGTGTTTATCCTCCCTGTGTTTGTATCGATAGTTTTCACAAATGTGTTGTTGTACAGGCGTTTCTCATCCCTGAGGGGTGTGGTTCTGCTTGCTTTCAGGCTGTGATAACACCATCATCATCTGGAACGTGGGGACGGGGGAAGCCCTTTTAAACTTGGACGATATACATTCGGACATGATTTACAACGTGAGCTGGAACCGGAATGGCAGTCTGATCTGCACAGCCTCCAAAGACAAGAAAGTGAGAGTAATCGATCCTAGGAAACAGGAGATTGTTGCTGTAAGTATTCTTAGGACAAAAGCCCCAGTATGTGTAGCGCTTTAGGGAGTGAGAACTTTCTGCGTTTTAAGGCAGACCGTAGGGGCTGGGACTGCCAGTCCGTGGACCCTTGCTGTGTGCAGACGCCAAACTGTGAATCAGAAAAGTCTCGGCCAGGCTTCGGCCTCCCAGTTGCCCTTCTCTCCAGAGCTGTGCATTTCTAGCTTTTACCCCAGCCTGCCCTCTCACTTGGCGACCATTTCTCACAAAGAAACAAAGTTTTTTTTTATCAGTTTGCTTAAGAATGTGCAAGTCTAGGGCAGCTAACCCACAGAGTTTACTGCACGCTGGCCTAGGACTGCAGATGGATCTGTTGATTCCTTCCCCTGCTCCCCAGTCGGTCTTTAAGGGGCCTGACAAGATGCCATGGGTTCTCTCCACAGCTCAGCGTCCCCGTTTCTGCCACCTGAGCTAGGCCTCCACAGAATCACACATCACGGCAAAAGATGGACACTCGGACCTTTAGTCAGGTTGACACTGCAAGTGTTGAATCCAGAGGTGCCTCACTCCCACCCGACTCTGTGCCTTGTCACGGCCCTTCTCTGAGAAGGTGGCTCTTAGCTGGTGATACTTCTCCAGAGTCGGGTGGCAGGCATGGCTGGTGCTTATCAAGGCCCCGTACCCCGTGCTTTCTCCACTAGAACCTTCCAAGGGGTGGGGCTGGTAGGCTCCCGCTGAAGAGATGAGGCTAAGGAACGGGTTAGCCAGATTCGACTTTCTGTCCTATGAAATTGCTAGATGCTGTAGTGACTGTCCACCTTCAGGTTATTATCATACTCTTGAGAAACAAAGGCTTGGCAGAGCCGTTTCGTGTGTTTTGTTTTTGCAGAGCCTGGACTTGGTTTGGTGGCAGGGGCTGGTGGAAGGACTGAGGCCTTTCAGTCCCGCCCGACCTGGCGCGATTGCTCGCTCACCAGCCGAGGGGCCTTGGCCAGATCCCTTGGTGTCGCTTTGTTTCCTCCTCCTTCAGGGAGGGGAGGTGGCCATTACTGACACGCTCGTGCACTCATGTGCACACTCACACACACCTTTGACATGAGTGCCATGTGGGGTGGCGGGGTTCGCTGTCTGAGCCCCCGCTCTCCCCCACTTTTCCTTCCCGCAGTCTGACTGTGTAAGCTGCCTCTTTGCTCTCTCGCCCAGGAGAAGGAGAAAGCACATGAAGGAGCCCGACCCATGAGGGCCATCTTTCTGGCTGACGGCAACGTCTTCACCACTGGTTTCAGCCGCATGAGCGAGCGGCAGCTGGCCCTCTGGAACCCGGTACGCCCCTTCCCAGCCCTGCCACCCCTTCCCCAGCCTCGAGCTTTCTCTTTTCTGAGCGGGCCTTTGGGTTGGTCAGTGGATGATAGGGTTCTCAGTGTCGTTTAGTGAACTCCTGCTCGTCTTAAGTTGGATGTGAAGTTCTCATCCTCACTGGAGACTTACTGCGAAATGTATTTTAAAAATGCATTCTTGATACTCCCAAGGAGTCTGTGTTGACTGTAGATTTTAGAAAGAATGCGTGAAGAATCCAGTGTTTTAGACTTGGGAAATAAGTTCTAAACTTAGTTAAAATATTTCCTAAAGAACATGATCAAATGTCTAAATCAAAATAGTCATGCTTGGGAAAATGTTCATGACAGCACAAGCGGGAAAAACGTACTGAACTGCATATATGGTATGATCCCAATCTGTGTGTGCTTCTATGTTGGAAGGAAATAGGCCAAAATGGTAATTGTTTCTACCCGCCACTGGACCGTGGGATTACAGAATATGGGATGATTTTTTTATTTTTCCTTGTACCTTCTAATTTTAAAAGAATATGAGTTTATTTTTGTAATAAGAAAAAAGTACTTTTAAAAAAGAAAGCAGTCACAAAGGAGATAGGCTCTCATCTCTGTCATGGAATCACACTGATGTGTGCATTAATTATGTTGCCAAATCAACACAATTTTCAGTGAGTTGGATCTCATCTAGTATTCCTATTGGTAATTACATGTATGAATATCATATGTGCATTGTTTAAACTTTCATTATTTTAGGGAAATGGCTAACTTAATTAGGGATGAAAAATGTATCATCTTATAAAAATTCACCTTTTAAAAATGTGTGTGTGTGTGTGTATTTTTTTTTTCCCAGAAAAATATGGAGGAACCAATTGCTCTTCATGAAATGGACACTAGCAATGGGGTGTTGCTACCTTTCTATGACCCTGACACCAGTATCATTTACTTATGTGGAAAGGTAAACAGTAATTTTGCTGTTTGATCTTAAATTTAATCCTGTAAGAAGAAAAGTTTATCCTTCAGAGATTTAGTAGATGAGCAATTGTATAGAGAATAGTGCTCTGTGGGTACAAGCTTTTGAGGGCCTCAGAGACTCTCCAGAGGGTTCTCGCTCCTGGAGTTCAGTGTTAAGGCCCAGGCCTTGCAATTACATGGCCTGACTCAAGTGTCAGGAGGTGACAGTTGTTACAAGAAGACCCCACACTGAACTCAGGACACCTTCCTGCTGCCTGGTGATTTCTGCCTAACTAAAGTGTTGGTAGCTTTATTATCATTACTGTTACCTCATTTTAGAAGGTAAAGACCTCAGTATTCCTTATTCTTCTGTAGGCTCAATTTCCCTTAGAATTTTTGTAGTTGAAATAAATGAATTAATACAAATGGAGCTGTTGATGTGTTCCCTTCCCCAAGCCTGTCAGATAGTCCCTTGCTGGGGATGAAGCTGGGGGTGTTTTACTTCTGTTCACAGTTGATGGAGTGGGCTGCTTGACATTTTTATAGGTCAGTTATTTAGAAACTGAGATCTTGTCTGTTTCCTTGAAAGTTATTTTACTTGAGATGTTAACAGCTGCCATAGACTGCATTGTTACCCAGATGTTACTAACACTGGGTGGAAAGTTACTGTGAGTATGTAGAAAACAAATAGTGTATGATTAGCTTGTCTTCCATTGCTTTAGATAGTTACATCATTGAAACAAATGGAAATATGAGAAAGGAGAGGGTTGTTAGGGCAGAGTACTGCCTAGCTATTTATCACTTCTTCTTACACACACATCTCTCCCCTCAGGCAGGATTGCCTTCATTGTTCAGGTTCATGTAACTGTGCTACAGTTATTTACACTGAGAGGCTAGCACGTGCTTCAGGTCTTCAAAAAAATCTGACCATTCTAAGCCAAATTATCACAGAACTTGACACATTGTAATGGGATAGCATTCTCCTCTTCTCCTCTGAAGTTAAAGGTTACTCACTAAAACCAATGTCTCTTCATTAGAAAAATCTTACTTCTTATTATCCGATTGTCTGGTGTTAGTGCCCTCAGGTCTGTGCCCGTGGAGGTATGCTGAAAAATCAGTAATTGCCTGCTAGCCCCTCTTGGTCTTCTGTTTGTTTGTTTGTTTGTTGTGGCGCAGTTGTTGGGTGGAGGTGTTAACCTTTCCGCTCCGACTCTGACTCGGTGCCAGACTCAGTGCAGGAAAGTCAGAACCTTCAGGAGGAGGCGGAGGAGGCTGTTTAAAGGGCGTGCTAGCCTTGCATAAGCGAGGGCTTGCTCTGCCAGGAAGAGAAACCATCATGTGCTCGAGGCAAGCCTCCTAAGGGGAGGAAAGGTCAGCCAGCGTAGCGGAGTCCCAGGCAGTGCTGGGTGTATAGAGGAGAGAGACACCCACCTAAATCAGATATTTCGGCTAACGTGAAACACAAACCTGTCTCCGATTTCTTGTAGGGCGACAGCAGTATCCGCTATTTTGAGATCACGGACGAATCCCCGTATGTCCACTACCTCAACACATTCAGCAGCAAGGAGCCTCAGAGGGGGATGGGTTACATGCCCAAGAGGGGACTCGATGTCAACAAATGTGAGATTGCCAGGTAAAGAATCGGTATCGGAAAGTGTTCAGCCTGCTTACGCCGTTCGTGTCCACTCCTGAGTCTTTCTACCTGTTGTGTGTGCAGTAGAATCATAGAATTAGTATCTTGTTTCCTGCCCGTTCTTAGAAACGTGGAGTTTGAGAGCAAGAAGAAACCCTTCAAAATCATTTCATCCAGGGCTTCCCGGGTGGCGCAGTGGTTGCGAGTCCGCCTGCCGATGCAGGGGACGTGGGTTCGTGCCCCGGTCTGGGAAGATCCCACATGCCGCGGAGCGGCTGGGCCCGTGAGCCATGGCCGCTGAGCCTGCGCGTCCGGAGCCTGTGCTCCACAACGGGAGAGGCCACAGCAGTGAGAAGCCCGCATACCGCAAAAAAAAAAAAAAAAAAAAAAAAAAAAAAAATCATTTCATCCAGCTGTGCCCTCCCCATCCGTCAGATGATAAACTTGAAATGCAGCGGTTAAGAGGCTTCACTGGGGCGTATCACACCCTAATTTAAGTAGTGAAACCATGGTCGCTTGTCTTCAGGCTACAGCTGTGGCCAGCGTCCCCTGGGAGGCAACCAGGAAGAGCCTGTCCCTGGGATGGAAATGAGGGATGGTTTTCCTGCCCTGCAGAGGGACCAGCCAGGTTCCAAACCCGGTTGTGGAGCCCACAGATCCGAAACTAGAGAAACAAAGATCCACAGCGGGTGTTAGGTTAGCTTGGCTTAGGAAGCTCAGCTGTGTGTTGTAACTTCCGCCTCTCTGGACTACTCTGTGGAGTTTTTATAACACTGCATTTATATGGACATTTTTCTAAGTGTGCTGACCTGGTCACACAAATAAATAATTGACACGTCTTTAAAAATAGAAGAAATTTTTATGAGCCCTTTTTTTTATATTAATCACTGCACGGGTTTTTTTGTTTGTTTTTTTAATAATACCTTCAACTCTATAGCTAGAATAATGAAGGAAAGCTGTCACAGATAATTCTAAATTGTGGCTTAAATCAAACTAATCAAAATGTGGTTCAAAACAGATTGAATCTGAACTTCAAAATTACATTCAGGATTTGGGAACACATTTATTTTACTGTCATCTAAAAGTTTAAAAGATGTAGTCGGCCCTTTGTATTTGCGAGTTCCAAATCCAAGGATTGAGCATATTTGGAAACAAAAGTTCCAGAAAGTTCCAAAAAGCAAAACTTGAATTTGTGGCGCATGGGAAACCATTTACGTAGCATTTACTTTGTGTTTACAACTGTTTACATAACATTTACGTTGTGCTGGGTATTGTAAGTAATCTAGAATGACTTAGAGTATAAAATGCTGTGCCATGTTATGGAAGGGACTTGAGCATCCGCAGATTTTGGTGTCCACAGCAGGTCCTGGAACCCATCCCCCGCAGATACCGAGGGATGACTGTATAAGGAAGTCATTCAGGACGCCTCCTGTTTCCTCAGTATTTCTGGGGTGTTGGTTACGTGTTGGGCACTGTGCTAATCACATGGCCCGGATCCCCTTTCTCTTCATACCCATGCTGTGAGGCGGGTGCTGGTTTACCCCCCATGTGGATGAGGAGCTCGAGGCTGGGTCAGGTGGGCAGGTGCCTAGGTGTGGGGGGTGGAGCTGGCCATCCAACCCAGGCCAGCCTTCCCACCACCGAGCCGACCGCACAGGTTTTGGGCTTGGTCTTCCTACTCTTCCCACACCCTGGATAATTCCAGACTTTTCTTAAGTGTTATGCATGATGTGGTTTGCTCGGATGCCAACATTTAATTCGTAGGATTGTTTTCGTTTCCTTTTTAAAAATCCTATTTACACTCAACGAAAGTTCAGCCACTTCATGTTGGCAGCAGACGTGGCATCCAGGTCATAAGTACTCTTTGAGACATGGGTGTTCATTGTCTTCTGGCTTGGTAATTGTCTTCTGACTTGGTAATTTTCTCATAAGTGGTTCATTGTCGGTGGTGTTAATCATTTCCCCACAGTTGATTTGCCCCCAGGTAATTGGAACTTGACTGTCACCATAATGCATAGGCCTCTGTTCGTGTCTCCTATCCGCTGTTCCCTAGCATAGCTACTCTCAGCTTCTATTTTCTCCTCTGTGAAATGGGAACGCTGAATTCTACCTGCTCCCCAGGATGCGTCAGATGAGGTGATGGGCAAACACAGAATGTACGAGTGAATTATTAAGCCCGTTACTTGGCCTCCTGTTTCACTTAATGCAACTTTGCCTTTATTTCTCCTTTGAAGATTCTTCAAACTTCACGAGAGAAAGTGTGAGCCTATTATCATGACTGTCCCCAGGAAGGTAAGTGCCCAGTTGTCTAGGCAATCCATGTTTTAAAAAAGTTTTAAAAACCCCAGAGCTTCCTTCCTTACCTGTGGATTTCTCCACTGTGTCTCGTGTAGTCTGACCTTTTCCAGGATGACCTGTACCCTGACACGGCGGGGCCCGAAGCGGCGCTGGAGGCGGAAGAGTGGTTCGAGGGGAGGAATGCAGATCCACTCCTCATCTCCCTGAAGCACGGATACATTCCCGGCAAAAACAGGGACCTCAAGGTGGTCAAGAAGAACATTCTGGACAGCAAGCCCACGGCAAACAAGAAGTGCGACCTGATCAGTGTCCCCAAGAAGACTGCAGACGCGGCCGGCGTGGTAAGGACCGCAGGGCCTGGGGCGTGCTGGGCCATCTCGGCCTGGCCCTCCCGAACACGCCTGCCAGCCTGGGCGTCTGCGGGCACTGTCCCCGCTGGATGGATGGGGTTCAGTCATGGTAACAGGCACTGTTTGTAGGAACCACCTTGATCACGTGACATTTATGAGTTTGACTCCTTTAGCTCTCTTTTTTATGATGACCAGGATAGAAGTCAGTCTGTTACCGATGCCGGGAAGATGCGGCCCCAGGAAGGAGGGAGTGGTGAGAGATTTTAGAATTTGCTAAGTGTTTGAGTGGCAGAAGGATCTGGGGTGAGTGGGACTTAGAGGCAGAGATGATCCTGGGCATCTTGGCAAGAATTGTTTCAGGGGAGTGATGGAGACCAGAGGCTAACAGTGAAGACCCCTGTGGCCACGGGAGAGCAGTGTCAAGCCAGGGAGGAGAGGGGGCTGGCGTTGGCAGGCTGTAGAATGGAGTTCTGGGGGCCAGGAGGGGCCAGGAATTGTCGATGTGGAGGTGGCAGAAACAAGAGGCAAAGTGCCCTCAGGAGCTAAGTGTTTTGACTGTGACCGAGCAAGCCACATGAGGCACCACAACTTTGGGGGCTGCAGGGTTTCCTGCAGAAGAATCAGCTCCACGAGGGAGAAGCTCAGGCTCTTTAGAGGAGCAGGCAGGGCAAGGGATATATTTCCCAAGGACCTTTCTAGGAGCTGATAGGAGCTCAGTAGCCTCTGGAGGGTCACCCGTCATCCTGGTCACATAGAAGATGCTCCTGCTGGAGTTGGCTGATCGGGGTGGTTGGGATATGCGGCAGCCTTGCAGGGATCAATCTCTTCCTGCAGTTTGGTTGTGTCCCAGGAGTCTCCATCCAGGTAGGCGCACAGGTGGGGCCAGGAGCCGTGATACACTGTTGCTTTGCTGTGGGTGCCAGTTGGCCCAGCCAGCATTCCTGGCGTGCCTACAAGGCTCAGCGGGGCCGCTGCAATCTGCCACTTCCAAAATGGAAGGTCACAGTTATACCCCGTGCATTCTACCTGTGCTGAATATTGCTGCTTTTTAGTCACCCTCTTCCCTCCCCTCTTTTTTTGTTTCCTTAGCAAAATGAAGCCAAATTGGATGAGATATTGAAAGAGATCAAATCTATAAAAGACACAATCTGCAATCAAGATGAGCGTATTTCCAAGTTAGAACAGCAGATGGCAAAGATAGCAGCCTGAAGGTCCACCCCCCACCCCGCAGACGGAGCAAGAACGCGCGCTCGTGGCTGGTAGTTGGTGTGGTCCCAGGGAGGGCGAAAGGGAGGCACTGCCACTTGGAGACATTTCAGATCTGTCGACCAGCGATAGGCCACATTCCAGTAAGGACTCAACTCGTCTCCCAAATTTGCAGAAACAAAATGTGATTTAAAAGCTGAGCTTTTTACCAGAAAGCTTTTTTTGATGTTTTAAGTGTTATGTGACTTGTGAACTTCTAAAAGACAAAAGTGCTACTTTGAAAATCCCCGATATTCTGAATTTTAGAAAACCAACCAATTCTGATTCAGTGTCCTGCCCAAGTACCTTTGGTTTTTTTTGGTTTTTTTGTTTTTGTTTTTTACAAACAGGGACCAATGCCACATTGCTTTTTATATTTCTTTTTTTTTTTTAATGTTGCCAAAACCAAAAGTAGCTTTTTTTTCTTTGTATTTTGCTACTTTGCAGTATTTGTGTGTGGGGTTTTTTTTTCTCCTTAATTTGAAAGGGACAGCACTGTGTATGTTTATAAACTAAATGAAGATATTATTTTGTATAAACATTCATCTGAGAACAATCAGAGCAGTAGCCACACTGTGCTGGCTTCTTTGCAGCACAAACCTGGTCATCTTAATGACTGTACAAAAGGAAGACTTGAAAAATCATGTGGATTCATATTCCCACCCCTCCCTTTCCATTGAGTCTTCTGATCAAAAAAAAGCTCATATCGAATCGTTTCCTTTCTCTTTTCTAGAAATTGGGTGGTTGTACCAGAATGGAACTTTGCTTCTTGGTTATCCTGTGCTTCAGATGATTATAATCGAACCTAAACTAGCATGTGTTTCTGCGGTTTTGTTGCACACATAGAATCTGTTACCTTCATCACTTTAACGTCATGTTCCAGGTTTTGGTCAGTACTTGACAAGGGTGTCCAGGACGAGGAGGCACACGTGCTGTGGGATGTCCCTACTTGTCCCTTTCAGCAGCTGGCCTGGCTCCCGAGTACCCTGGGATGGGGTGAGACAGACTAGGGGACCTGGAGGGAAGCGTTCGCCCTGCGTGATCCTCTGCTTTCCCGCGTGTCCCGTGCTGCCCCCTGGAGCTCCTGCCCTTTCTTCTCCCTCCTGTATGCAGCCCCCTCTCTCAGGGCTCCCTCGGCCGGCCGTCCCTCCCTCCTCCTGCCTTTCGGTGCTAACTGCATTCTGCTAAGCTGAGGCCAGAGGGTGCTGTTGAATATTGATATTGAGACTGGGGAGAAGGGTCGAGAAGGAAGTAGGCGTCTGCTGTAGCTTGGATGGTGCAGCTGGTCCCTGCGCACCCTCTTCACGAACTCCCCCACGCCCCCCTGTAGCTGCACCGTGGCTGGGTCCGAGCACAGAGACTACCCAGCCCCCGGCCAGACACTGATCTCCCATGGCCTGCCCCACACCCGGGTTAGCTGGGACTTCTCTCCATTTCCATTTTCTCAGAGTGCGTGCTTGAGAAACAAGATTTAAGGAGCCTCTGCTTTGGAAGGGCTGAGTGCCTGTGGTGGAACGTGAATCGTGTCATGCATTAGGACCATGGCGGGGACGCTTGCACGTGCTCTTGCTGGTGTGGGGACGGTTTGGGACTGGCTGGAAGCGTCTGTGCGCGGGGACCCAGGCTGAGGCAGAGCGTGGCGTCGGTGGGTTGGGCTGCATGGTCAAGCCGTCCTCGTGTCTGAGTAGAGAAGAAGGTACCGTGTTCTTTACCAGTCCTGGGATTGCCGTCTCCATGGTTTCAGGGCATCTGAATGTTTGGTGTGGTTTTGTGTGTGTGTGCATGTGTGCTTTAAATATTAAAGTGGATAATGAGGTGTTAAGAAAACAATAACAGTGGTTTATATTCAAACCTGTATGTGTTTCTTTATCAACATAATCTGCTGAGGACCTTCATTTTTAAGATTCAGAAGTGTTCTAAGGTTCTGACACCCAATTAATTAAGTGAACAAAATTGGTGATGGCGGTGAAACACCGTAGGGAATGCGGTTCGGAGAGAAGAGGAGGGCGAGGGTGAGTTATCCTGATCTTAGTGTGTAGTGTATGGCTTATTTAATGAACGGACTCCCCGCCAGTCTCAGTTGGCGCCTCAAGCTCTGTGGATTATTTTTCCTGTTTTGCCTTTTTTTTTTTAAATCCGTGCTATCCCAGAGGAAAACCAGTGAATTACTCCTAGATCGGCTCTTATAGAGCGGCCATCGTATTCTGTCAAAACACTTGCTTCCATTTTCAAAGATAAAAAAAAAAAACATTGATTACCAAACGGTGTCCGTGTTTATTTTGCACGCCCACTGTCTTTGAGGCAGCATGCAGCTTGCTGCCTGACCCAGCATCTCTGACTCGGTGGAACCACCCTCTCGGGGGGTAAGTATGGGGCACATGTGGGTGGGCCCCGGGTTTCGCAGGTGGAGTGGGGTCTATCCTGCCTCCAGCCTCTGCCAGGGGCGGATCTGGGGCAGATAGCCGGTCTGGATGAGCCCCGAATTGTGAAGGAGGGACAAGACTTGCGTAGAGTTCAGGTGAGAGGAATAGCTGCGTCTGGCCACCCAAGGAGCCCACTGCACGGCCACCATGGGTCCTACGACAAGCTGATTCCCTGGGAATGGGGGCCTTGGAAAGCAGCTCTTTCTTCAGTAGGCAGCCCAGTACTCTTGGCTTAGCTGTGCTTTTTATTCCAGCAGAAGGTTTTCAAGGTCACTTGAATTTCTTGGCCCTCTCTCCGCTTCCCTTTGTGCACTGAAACATTGTCCCATGACATCTCAGTGATGGTAGCAAAGAATTTCCCTCCATTTGGTTTCTCTAAATGTCACTATGATGACTAGTTGGCACGAAGCCTCCCGTCCTCAAACACCCTCTTCCTGAAGTTGCTGTAGTCTGTGAGGAGAACGGCAGCCAGGGTCGTGGTCAGCCCGTCTGTGGTTGCAGGAAGTGGAAGTCGGCTGCTTCCGTCTGCAGCCCCTCGGTGCCCCCAGTCAGGGGGCAGATGCGTGGTGCAGGGCGTTTACGACCAACTGGTTTCTCACCTTGGCCGCCTTGCTCCTTTGCCAGAAGACCCAGGGTTACCACGTTAGCCCCAGACAGCCAGCCAGGCCCCATTGAGGGAGAACTTCCACTTTTTAAAGCCTACTTCCCTTGCTGTACTTGGTGTTCTGTGTCCAGAAGAATTTTGGTTGGCTCTTCAGAATCAGTTAACTCGAAGCAGCCCATCCCTTTATGCTGATAGCACGTTCCCACGTCCTAAAGCCATCATTGGGTCACAGACCCGAGACGGTCAAGGACACACACCTCTCCTTCTGCAGGTGGGCAGCTGCACAGTGCCCTTTGTTCCTTTTTCAGATGAAAAACGTTTTTTCCTCCACTGCCGGAGGGAGTGTGTGTAAACTGGTACTCCTGCCGAGGGCAGGTTGACAGGGTATATCAGGAGTTTTCGACGTCCTTACCTGTTAGCCCAGGATTTTCACCTCTGGGAATTTTGTCCCAAGGACAGTAGCGGGAGGCATGTTTGGGAACTGGAAGAGTGAAAATTAGTCCAGCAGAGGGTGGCTCAGTTATTAACCACCCCGGAATAGATTGTTTTTGACAAACCCTTTTAGGGATATGTGCCTATATTGATATAATGAATATTTCTGTGTAGGGTAAAGACCACAAATGTTGCTATGTAGGGTAGCAGTTGTGGGTAATTTTTCATTAATTGGATTTTTTCTGAATTTCTAAATTAGGTTGGGAAGCAGTTGAAAAGCAAGTGGACAGATCTCTTCTGTTACCAGAATCACTAGGTGCTGAGTTTTTTGTTGTTGTTTTTTTAATGGAGGCTTCCTCATGCTGATCTGAAAGACTCAGTGAATATTTTTGGAAAGGATGATGTGGTGGGTTTGGAGCAGCACTGGAGAGAAATGATTCAGACAAAGGCCCGGCAGACAGTTGTGGGTATAGGGAAAGCTTTGGGGTTGAAAGAAACAGACAGTCATCAGTGTCTGAAAGGGGAAGGACAAGGAGCTGGCCTGGTGTCAGGGCTCTGCTTGAGGGCTTCAAACACAAAGTAAGTACCTTCCGCACCTTCACGGCCAACTAGTCCAGGTGATGCAGACCGATCACAGTGTGAACGGGTCACGCACAGCGTCCCGGGGCCCCTGAGGTGCTGCAGCAGCTGAGGGGGCAGGGCAGCCTTCACCTTGTTCACAGCCCTGCTATCTTCTCATTACTCATTTCTAAACCACCCCTCCCCACCATGGTTCCATTCATCTTGGCATTCACTGAGGAAATACGAGATTTTAAGAGGCCTGCAGAAAATTGGAGTGGAGCCAGTGACCAAGTGGCCCAATTGTTTGGACTGAAGCTCAGTTCCCTGAAGGTCGAGAAATCAACCTTCAGGGTTTCAGCAACAAAATCCAAGCTTTGGAGCTCTAAGCAACAAGATCTGAGAACTGGGAAGTTGCCCCATGTATAATAGGAAGTTGTTGCAGTTTCATTTCTGTGCCAAGTTGCTATTTGGATTGTAGAAGGTAGACAAAGCACCTCTTGGTTAACGTACTGCCATTCTCAACGGCCGTTCCCAAAGTGACAAGCGAGTTCTTACCGCCCTGGTCAGTTTCTACCAGGGCAGTGGATTAAAATGTCACAAAAGACGGCAAGGTGGAGATTCCCATATGGGCATCTGGGCACCTGCCAGAAACCACCCCCCCCCCCCTTGTAGAGTGACCAGCCCACATTGTTTGAACAGCCTTGTAACTGGTTCCTCTACCTCTGCCCGCCTGTTCCCTTTTTGCTTCCAGAGTGATGTTTTCTAGAACAGAATTTGTCAAGATCTCTGAGAGAGACACAAGTGGTTCCCCTCTTATCTCCAGCTCTTCAGCTTCCCTTAGGAGAGCCCCCTTGACTTGACCCTTCCTCCCTCCCACCTGGTTCCTGTCTCCTCTCAGCCACTCATGTTGGCTCCAGCTTCAAAATACATCCATATTCCAGCTACTTCTCACACCGCTGCTGTAACCCTGCTAGTTCATGCCCCCATCGTCTCTGAAATGAACTGAGCTTCTTCTGTGTTCTCCAGAGAAACAGAGCTAATAAGATGTGTCCATATACATAGTGAGAGATTCATTATAAGAATGGGCTCACATGATTATGGAGGCCAAGTTCCCATATCTCCAGTCAGCCAACTGGAGACCCAGTGTTTCAGTTTGAGTCCAAAGGCAGCAAAAAGCCAAGCTCAGAGGCAGTCAGGCAAGGGGTTCCCGCTTACTGAGCCTTTCTGTTCCAGTCTGGTCTTCAACTGATTGGATGAGGCCCACCCACTCACACTGGGCAGGGCAGTCTGCTTTCCTCAGTCCACCAGTTCAAATGTTCATCTCACCCAGAAACATCTTCACAGACACACCCAGAATAGCACTTGACCAAATTTCTAGGTACCCTGTGGCCCAGTCAAGTTGACACATAAAAGTTAACCATCACATCTTCCAAACCAAGCTTCCTGTTGTCCCCTGCTTTAGTCTGTTCTCAACACAGCAGCCAGAGTAACCTCCTAAGGTATGAAAGCAGGGTTGGGTAAACAAAGGGCCACAGGCCAAATACAGCCCACTGAAAGTTTCTGTACAGCCCACAAGCTAAGAAGAGCTTTTTTACGTTTTGAAATGGCTGGAAAAAGCCCAGTGACACGTAAAAATTTCGTCAAATTCAAGTTTTAGTGTCCATAAATTTTATTGGGACATAGCGACGCCCATTTGTTTGAGCAGCATCTATGGCTGCTTTCACTGTACACCCTCAGAGTTGAGTAGTTACAATGAGACCCAATGGTCACAAAGCCTGAAATATTTACAATCTGGCCCTTCAGGAAAACGTTGGCTGACTCCTGTTTTTAGGCCCCAAACCCTCCATTGGCTTTTCATCCCACTCAATAAGAGCTATAAGATCCTCACAATAAGTTGAGGCTGGCCCTCGACTTCCTGACCTCGTCTCCTGATGTCCCCTTGTCACAAGGCCTCCTACCTCTGAGCTTTCACATGTGCTGTTCTCTCTGGACCACCCATCCTTCCCCCCACCCCCAGTGTCTGCAGGGCTCATAACACCTATCACCACCAGCTCTATCAACTCATTGAGTTTCTGTCTCCCAAATTGAATGAGAACAGGACGGGAACTTGACTATGGTATCCCTAGATTCTGGCATACGGTGTTAATAAATACTTGTTGAATGAGTGAATTGAAAATATAGACATTATTATCTGAGATGGGGATACCTATTGGATTATCTGGGCAACAGTGCTTTGCTTCCAGATTATGACCCTCCCCTGACCACAGTCCACCCCAGGCTGGACCAGCAAGCCCGCCCCCTTCAGTGCCGGCAAATCTGAGTTCTCCTTTACAAAGGCCTGGGATTTGGGGGTGCAGGGAGCTAGCAGGCAGGCAGGACAGGTACACAGTGATGGAGAAAGCGCTCTGGGTCCCTTCTGCTCCCTAAGTCCATGCCCGAGATCCTGCTGCACGAGTTACCCCAGGAATCCTACTGCCACCTAAGCCGGTTTGAGTTGAGTTTGTCTGCAACCAAAACTGCTGCCTCATGCAGCTCTGACTCCCTCATCAGAGCCCCTTGAGTTCCGAGGTCCAGAGTTCTACGTCTTTGTACCTTTAGGGCCAAGCCCAGGCCCAGTGCTTGGGGTGGCTCCTTGGAGGCATTGATTTCTTCAGCTGCTGTGCTCCTTGGAAAAATCATGGAGTCTGGAGCACTTTTTTAGATTTGATTGCCGTCTGGCCTTCTAGGTCTGGGACCAGCGCCTGCGCTGGCCACTGTCCACTCTAAGCTGACCCAGTGAGCCCTGGAGAGTCCCTGTCCACTCTGGAGGACTGGCTTACTTTGCAGGCTCCCATCCCAGCAGCCAGCTCCTGAGAGGCAGCCAGAATCAGGCTGAATGTGAACTCCTCAAAGTTCTGTTCCCATTTGAGAGGGGAATTGTTGCAGGAAGGGGGAGCCCTTCCAGGGCCCAAGAGTGGACTCTTGTCTAACACTCAGAAATGAATTGTCCGAGGAGGCACACGTGCTGACAAAGCAAGAGACTTTATTGGGAAGGGGCGCCCGGGCCGAGAGCAGCAGGGTGAGGGACCCCAGGAGAACTGCTCTGCCACGTGGCTCACAGTCTCGGGTTTAATGGTGATGGGGTTAGTTTCCAGGTTGTCTCTGGCCAATCATTCTGACTCATGGTCCTACCTGGTGGTACGTGTGTCACTCAGCCAAGATAGATTCTAGCGAGAAGGATTCTGGGAGGTTGGTAGGGACATAGGGACCGGCGTCTCCTGACCTTTCCCGAATTCTTCTGGTTGGTGGTAGCTTGTCAGTTCTGCATTCCTTGCCAGGAGGTCCTGTTGTCAGCTAACTCATGCAAGTGGTTACTATTGGGCCTTGCCAGGGAGGGCAGTTTGGGTCATTGGTTCCCCTAACAGAATGACATCCTGGCTGTGGTGGCCCCCAAAGTGGCCGTTTCCCCTTCGGACATTCAAATCAACCAATGGCAGCCTGTGAGCCCTCCCTTGGGCCAAAGAGGGTGTGTGGGGAGGAGGAAGGGAAGGGCAGGCATTTGGGTTTGGTTCCCCTCTGCCTCTCCAGGGCTGGGCCTTTTATTAGAATATCTCTGTTCTCTGTTTCATGAGAGCTTGGCTTTCACTTGAACAAAGGGTCCTGTGGGTAAATTTGAAAACTGCTGTGCTGCCAACTGGACTCCTGTTTGTCTGAGAGGAAGCCACAGGCTTTGCGGTCTGGCCTACCTGGGCCCTTCCCTGAGCCCCAGCTTCCTAGGAGGCATGATGGCCACTTAGGAAGGCAGGCGTGATTCTATGGGGACGCCACCCCCGTTTTCCTGCAGTTTTTTCCATTTTCGGGGAAATGGGCATAGGGTCCTACAGGAAGTGGGCATCTTGTGAGGGAGGGGCCCCGCGGGTCCCCAGCAAATTACAAAGATGATCGGATCTCAGCTACTCCTGGCCTGTCAGATACAGTCCTTGCCTATCCACATATTTCCAGAAGTCCACAAGTGTTTTTTTTTTTTTTTTTTTTCTCGTTTTCCTCAACAACTGACCAGCTTATGTCTGGTGAATACCACGATGGAGCTAAGCTCTGCTGGCTTTGGGCACCTAATGCTTCCTCTCTTTGTCTCTATGGTATTAAGTTTCATAAGAACGGTTTCCCACCGCACTCCACAACCAGAAACGACTAAGGAGCAACAACCAAATAGGCCTCTGCACAAGCAGAGCTGTACAGGCAGTGGTGAGGCCCACCGTGAGGCTGTGACCGTCACCATGTGGCAGCTGCAGCACTTTCACCCATCAGCTGACGGAAGCACGACCGCATTTAGCGCACAAATGATCATCTAGGAGGGTCCGAGTATAAGGAGGTTGTGGACTGTTTGGATATCAAATCCTTAGTCGTCCAGTTGGTGCCCAAGGAGCCACGCCATTCCCTTTAAGATGGGGCTGCTCCAGCAGTAACAGGCTTTAGTTAATGCCCAGGACCACATTTTCCCAAAAGGCCCATAAGTGAGCCTTTGTTCCCAGGCTAGCCCACCACTGGACTCTGATAGAGAAAGGAACTTACCACCCATTGGCTTTGCTGATTGTAATTCCTGCTCCACACCCCAGCTGCTCACTTCAGGTTAGAGGGTGGCGGGGAGCGTTGCAACCATTCCCTTGGACCAATCATCACAGGCAGGGCCAGCCAGGAAAAGCTGGAATTACTTACATATTTATTCAACAACCTTTTATCTGATTGAATGCAGGCTCTGTAATCAGACAGCCTGGGTTCAAACCCTGGTTCTGCCACTAACTAGCTGTGTGACCTTAGGCAAGTTACTTAATCTCTCTGGGCCTTGGTTTTCCTCATCTATAAAGTGGGAATACTAATAGTACCTATCTCATGGGGCAATTGTGACGATGAAACAAATTAACATATATCAAGAGCCTAGGACACTGTCTGGCACAGAGAAGCACCTGATAAATGTTAGCAGTCTTTATTCCTATGTGCCAGGCTCTGTGCTTGGCCCAGGATATGCCACAGTGAACAAAACAGACATGGTTTTCTCCTGGGGCTTCCGGGAAAATAGACATTGATTAGATAATCCCATGTACATTGGAGAGGGGCACAGGGTTCTGAGACTGCAGAATGCGGCAGGGTGGGCAGGACAGGCTTTTCCTGAGGAGGGGGCACATGAACTGGGTCTGAAGAGTGAGGAGGGGTTACCCAGGTGATGACCAGTAAAGACTGCTCCAGGCAGAAGGAACTGCACATGCAAAGACCCTGTGTCAGTGGGGGAAACATAAAAGGAGCTAAAAAAGAGCCAGAGCAGAGAACAAGGGGGCATGTGAATGAGATGAGGCCAGGGGTGAGGGGGGTGGCTAGGCATTGCCAGCCATGCTGGTGATTGGAGTCTTCATTCTAAAAACAATGGGGAGCCATTGAATCCTGCATAGGGAGAGAGTTCCTGCACTTGGAGCAGAGAAGGGGCTTCTGCTCTTATTCATTGAGGAATGGCATCCTGAACCCTATGGCAGGTTTTGCTCTTGAGTTTTAGGGTAAATGGACTCAGGGAGTCAAAGAGGTGAGGCAGTTGGCCTCTGCCTATATTGGCAGCCCTACCTGTTTACTCTCAGGCCTTAACTGAATCCTTCCGTTGTTTTGCACTAAGCATTCAAATCTCCCATTTTCCAGATGAGCCAACCTCAGAGAGCTCAAGAGAATTCCCTAAAGCCACATAGAAAATGTGAAGCAAGGACCCAATTCTCCTGTTTCTTAGGGCTGTGTTTTCTACCCGGCTGCATTCAGTGGCCCTACCTGGTAGCTTTTGTCCTGACCACTAACCTGAAGGCCCCAAGAGGACAAGGACAGTGTGTGTCCTGCTTGTGGCTTATCCCAGTGCCCGGCGCTTGTCAGGGCTCAATAAATGTGCCCTGTACTGAGAAAGCCAGCAGTGTAGTCTTAAGGGGACCAGTGTTTCTTTCTGCCCATCAGTGGGGACCAGGTGGGTCCCTTTTCCAATCTGGTTCTCATAGCCAGTGACTCCCATTTTTCTAGGTCAGGAGTCAGCAAACTGCAGCCTGTGGGACAAATTCACCTGTTTTTGTAAATGAATTCCACCTGTTTTTGTAAATAAAATTTTGTTGGGACACAGCCATGCTCATTCATTGACATATGGACCATGGCTGTTTCCATGTTACAACTGCAGACTTGAATAGTTATTGACAAGATCCACAAAGCTGAAAAGATGTGCTCTCTGGCCCTTTACAGAAAAAGCTCCCTGATTCTATTCAAGGGAATGCGTTGTTCTCTGAGAGTTTAGTCTGTGATATGAGCAGGTTCCTAAACCCCTCCAGAGAATCTTCCATGGAGATCTTCCATAGTCAGGCTGAGGAGCATTTGGAGAAGTGATATCATTGGTCCCATCGCTGTGGCCAGGGGGCATTGGGAAACCGTGGCTGGCAGCCCCGAAAAACACAAGCTTAGGGGGTGGGAGGTGCTGTCCCCCAAAGACCCCATAAGGATAGAAACAAACAAAAGCAGCAGATTGTCTAGCCATCCTGAAATGTAGGGTGTCTGTAAAGTCCTCATAGAATTTAAAATCTTTTTCCTGATAATAAAGCTGACATATACATCATTATATACATTTTTCTATTTAAAATTATAGAAAAGGAAAATAGAAAGAAAGGGCCACTGTCATGCTTACAGGGCACTGTAAGCTTTTTTTTTCAGTCCATCCTCTAAGTCCATCCCCTGAAAGTATGCTGTTTATACATTCTTATACCCTGCTTTTACACCTAACAAGGTGTGAGTGCTTTACAAGCATTCAGCATAAATGTGACTTTAACACCTGCGTCTTATCCCATTAAGGAACAGGTTTCCATTGTATGGGACTTGAATGTTTCTTCCCAATATTTCTTAGGTGAAACATCATTGCTTCAATCTTTGAAGGCATTCTGGAGTACTTTTCTGGGTTCCTTTTGTAGAAGTGGAAACCTGCTCACTTTGAATGCTTGCATCTTACAGGTGTTTATGTGCCACGAGGTGTGCTGTGCTTTTTTGGTCTTTGCACAGGCGCCAAGAACCAGTATCCTCTTAGCAATATTTCCTCCTCTACAAGGCAGATTTAGTGGCACAAGTCTTCCCTTGACATAGCTTTACCTGCTGCTAAGTTATTGCCTTCCCCCTTACATAGAGCACTTGCTGGTATAGAGAAGATTCACCAGCACTCAAATACTCAGCCAGCACGATCCCAGGCCAGGGGTGGAGGTTGGGGGCTTTTTTCTGGCTCCCTGGACTCTGCCGCTGACTCTGTGTGACCTTGAGCGAGGCACAGCCTCGCTCTGAGCCTCAGCATCCTCACCTCCAAAGGCTGCTGTGAGCCTACGAGAGGATAGATGCACAGCGTCTGGCTCATAGCAGAGGCCAAGGAAATGTTAAGCGTTTGTATTACGAGGCTTTGCAGGTGAGGAAACTGAGGCTCCAGAGAAGTGACTTGCCTAGGTCATGCAGCTTGTAAAAGGCCAGTTACGAGGCCCCTGGTCTTGAGAGTGGTCCCTTCCAGGGCACTGCCCCTGGATGGTTCTCACAGCTCACAGGGGCATAAAGGACTGGGGGCTGGACAGTGGCAGAATTAACTTTTCCCCAGGCTGTGCCCAAATCTTCTGAGAAGCAGCTTGTAGCTGCATGGGGGTCAGGGAGGAAAGGAGGCATCTGGGAGATGTGGGGCTCTGCATCTGCTTGCTCTGGACCCCCTGGCCAGTACCCCACCCCAGTGCCGCAGGTGAAGCTAACCAGCCTCTGATACCCCATTCAGAATAGAACAAATGACCAGGTCCCCTGGCCCTATGGCCTGGGAGGGGCTGGACCCTGCTCTAGGACAACCGACTCATCCCACTTTGCCTGGAGCTGACCCAGTTTTAGCACTGGAAGTCCCGTATCCCAGGAGCCCGCTCAGTCCCAGGCAGGCCGGGATGGTCAGTCACTCTCTGTGTGGACTGTCAGCCCAGAGCTGGACTCTCACTGGGTCTTGCCTGCTGCAAAGTCATGGCTGTTCCCCTCTCCACCCCGACAGGTGGGCGATTGGCCCACTGGAAGTTCCTGTCAGAGCCGCCCTCGTGCCCCTCTGACTTGGCCATCAGCATCCTCCCCAGTTCTTGGAGAACCCGCCGTCTTTGGAGGTTTCCTATTTTATAGATAGAGAACTGGGACCTGGATGGGGGGAAGTCACCCCAGGGCCACACAGGTCCCTGACTCCTGGTCCTCTCGCTCTCCTTGACTGCTGCATCTTAGGGATCTTGCCCTCGGCTTCACACCTGTGGGTCTGGTGACGGGCTGTGGTTCAGGATGCGCTGGGATTCGGGGTGGACATCCAGGTCACATCCTAGCAGAGAGACTGTCCCGCCCCCAAAGTGCTTTTGAACCCAGGCTAGAAGAGACGTACCTGGAATGCTTATGATCGGAGATGAGAGGAGTGGCCTTCCTCTCCTGGGTAAGGCTTTCAGAGTTTCTCAGCCCCTGCCCCTGAGGGCTGGCTCTTCCCCCACCTGCTGGGGAGGAGCGGGAAGCTCTGAGTGTCTCCCTTCCTCTTTGGGGACTTCAGTTTCCCTGTCTGTACAGACTGAGTTTTGGGCCCCTTCTAGCTGTAGCTTCCTAAAGTGATCAAGGTTCTGTCATGTGGACAACCCACTGGGGCTCTGATTTTCAGTTTAAAACAACCTGTGTGCAAGGCAGGATGTGAACCTCTCTCTGCATGTGTCCTGAGCCACACCTTGTACAAAGCCACTGGCCAGACCCTGGGAGACAGCCCTTCCTCCTTGGCTTCCTTGAGAGTCTGTGCGTTCTCAGGCCTCCCAGCCTTGGCTTCTGCTCTGTGCTCTCCCTGGGCCGCTGCTTTCCCCCTGGGCTGCCCGCCCAGCCCACCCCTAGCCCACCCCTAGCCCACCCCTACTTGTCAGATCAAGGGCCACTTCTCCTTGGAAGAGTCTCCTGACAACTCGCCCCCGACCCAGGGTGGGTTAGGGGCCCCTCCCTGGTTCACCCCGGGGTGACGTGACCACACTGTGTCCTAACGGTCTGTTTACTTGCTGGCTTCCCCACCATCCTCCTTTGCATCTGGTCACTCCCTCCCTTCCAGGACGGGTGCCCTCTCACCTCCACACTCCATCCCCGTGGAGTAGTGCCGCGGCATTTCTCAGCTTGGGCCGCCCCCCTCCCCCACCAACTACCCCTCCCCTGTAAGTTTCCATGTGGTTCTAGGTGTTTTCGTGGTTACAGGAACCCAAGAGTGACCTTGGGCTCAGCAGAGCCCTTTCTCCTACTACCCACCCAAGCTTGATCAACGTCCCCAGAGCTGCAACAAACAAGGAGGTGTGGGCCGTCACGTGGCCTTGAGTAACCACACTTTTGCTTCCTTCTTTTACACACGGCCGTTGGGGGTTGGAGCGGTCTGAGACCACGGCAGAGGTGCCACAGCCGTGCTTGGCAGCAAAGGCTGGGTCCTTATCGCTAAAGCAGAGACGCCGCTTCTCCTGGGCCCAGGAGGCAGCCATCTCATGCTCTGCTGAGCACGGTAAGTGCCAGCTTGCAAAAACCACAGGGAGTGGCTGGGTGGCAGGGTCTCCGGGTTCCAGCGGGCCTGCCTGACAGCCAAGGGCGGGTTGCGGGGGAGCCCCGGGCAGAGCCTGAGCTGCAGCCCCTGGAAAGGACACCCCAAAGCCCTGGGCACTCGGGATTGAGGTCTGCCTGGAGTTGGTAGCCTTATTCTGCTGTCTCTTCCGGATCCTGCTCCCCTCACTTCCACCCTGCCTTTCCTGTCAGGTTTGCCAGCAGCTGCCGGCTTGGGGGCTACTCTGAATTCAAAAAACTGGGGAAATCAGGAGCATGTCCCTAAAAATCATCCTACTCCTTCTTTCATGAGAGGTGAAGGGATTTGCTCAGTCTATGGATCCATAAAAATAGTGTTTCCAGGGCTTCTCTGGTTGCGCAGTGGTTGAGAGTCCGCCTGCCGATGCAGGGGACACGGGTTCGTGCCCCCGTCCGGGAGGATCCCACGTGCGGCGGAGCGGCTGGGCCCGTGAGCCATGGCCGCTGAGCCTGCGCGTCCGGAGCCTGTGCTCCGCAGCGGGAGAGGCCACAGCAGTGAGAGGCCCGCGTACCAAAAAAAAAAAAAAAAAAAATAGTGTTTCCATAGTGTGTTCTTCACATTCTTATAGGATTGAGAAAGTGATGCTTGTCCACAGCAAATTATTAAAATATTAGTATTAAGATACTACTGCTAGCAAAGGAGAAAATAATAATGATTAGAATACTCATTACTTTTGTATCTGGGGTGCTTTAGGGGCATAAAAGAGAATGGTGGGGGGCTCGTAGCTAAAGCAGTGTCCCCTTACACACACACACACACACACACACACACGCCCATAGACAAGGATCAGGGCCGGCAGGCTCTGGTCTCCTAGAATTCTTTTTTCCTCAGGAGGTGGCTCCCCGGCCTCTGGGCAGGCCACACCCTACATGGTAGATGCCTCCCTCACTGGGCTTGGCCGGCAGACAGGGGAGATTGAAACTCAATGGAATGGGCTGGGATGCCAGGCTGAGCACTCCCTGGGAACCTAGGCCTTCAGAGGGGCCGGGGAATCATCTGAGAACCCTGCCCCCTTTTTACAAATGAGAAAACCAAGGCTCAGAGCGGGGAAGCAGCAGCCCATGGCAGCATGGCTGGGAGGTGGCCAAGCTTGGACTTGTGGTGGCCCCATCTGGCCGCAGGACCCTCATGGAGCCCACAAAGACCTAAGGCCTCTGTCTCTCAGTCTCCTTTGCTGAGCTGGAGCAGGAAGACAGTGGGGGTGGCCTCTGGCTAGAAGGAAATTCGATTGTTACCTGTTGTACTTCTTGCTGCAGGACAGGCCACTAAATCAAGAGACAAGGTGTTGGAGCAAGGAATAGCAACTTTATTTGGAAAGCCAGCAGACCGAGAAGATGGCCCACTAGTGTCCCAAAGAACCTTCTTACCTGAGTTAGAATTCAGGCTTCTTGTATACTAAAAGGGGAGGGGGTGTGGCTGGTTGTTGCAAACTTCTTGGTGCTGGAATCCTTTGTTCTTGCAACTGTCCACATAGTTCTGGTTGCAACGTTCCTGTAAACCTCCAACAGGACAATTGTTATTTTCTGTTCTGCAACTTTTTAATCTCTAATAGAGTGGAAAAGTGTTATACCTTTAAAGGTCAAGCCCGGGAATATTTCAAGCTATAGGTGACATTCTTTTCCAAAGGTGCAGAGCCAGTAGGACTAAGCAGAGGCAACAGAGCACAAAGGTTAGAGCTAAAGGAATAGATCCAACATGGAGTCAGGTTTGTTCTTCTCTGTTACAATTCCCTACTGTCAATGTCCATTCCACAATCTTGCGGGATAAGGGGTGATGACCACTCTGGCTATTTCCTGCTGAATGGGGGCAAGGAGGGGGTGATGGTGGAATGGAATTTATCAACTTGGAACTGGAAGTATTCCCGAGTCCTAGGCTGGGTATAAGCAGTTTGCGTTATGAGGACACTGCTCCCCCTTTTCATGGCCCTGTCACAACACTTAGACAAGCACTTGAACATATATAGAAACTCCAGCACTTGGGATGAGGGCACCTAGGCTGCTCTGCCCTGAGCTGTCGTTGCATGTGTTCCCTGTTGGCCACACAGTTCGCTTTATTAAAGCATTTCCTTTCCAACAAGTACAAGTGAAATGGGGGAGTAAAGTCATTGTTACCTATCTGGTAGGAGGCTGGTAGGATCTTAACAGCAGCTAAAGATCTTCTGATGGCTTGCAAGTCCAAGTCTGCAGACCTATCGGCTACAGATTCTCCTGCCTGGGCAGACACCTGTAATGGCCTACCATCCAATATTTCAAAAGGGCTTAATTTAAGCTTGCTTCTGGGAGCCGCTCTAATCTGTCACAGGGCAACTGGCAAGGCCTTATCCCAAGGTAAATGAGTAGTTTACAATCAATATGATACCTGTTGGGTTATACTTGTAGACAAAAGCAAGCCCATTGTCACTTTGGTGTTAGGCAATCCAAATTGAGGAATAATTTGCCTTTCCTGGGGCACCATCAGCCCCCACTTCTCATCTTACCTTTCTGTAGACCTCAGGGGGATCAAGTTCTGTCTGTTTTTCTGAGTTTTCTAGGAGAGCCCTCTGTAGGTGTTAAAGCATGTTCTGGTGGGACTCTGATATCAAGTTGTCCTGGTGAAAAAGTCACTTGAGCATTTAGTTTACAGAGGCAGTCTTGGCCCAGGTGAGGGATAGGGCATTCAGGCATGTACAAGAAACTGTTTTTTGTTTGTTTGGTTTTTTTTGCGGTACGCGGGCCTCTCACTGTTGTGGCCTCTCCCGCTGCGGAGCACAGGCTCCGGATGCACAGGCTCAGTGGCCATGGCTCACGGGCCCAGCCGCTCCGCGGCATGTGGGATCTTCCCGGACTGGGGCATGAACCCATGTACCCTGCATCGGCAGGCGGACTCTCAACCACTGCGCCACCAGGGAAGCCCCGAAACTACGTTTTAATATTAGATTTCCTAATTGACACTCCAGTGGTTTGAAAATGGTCGGCTCTGTACTTCCCTGATACCCCAGTGACTGGAGTAGACTGGGATGTTCTCTGTGCCAACTTAGTGTTTAGCATGGAATACGTTGCCCCTGTGTCTACCAGAAAGTCAATCAGTTTGCTTCCCACTGTCAATTTTACCCGGGGCTCCTGTGGGGATATTTGAATTGAGTGTCATAAATCCAGAGGAGCCCCTGGGCCTCTTCATTCATCATCTAAACATTCTTCCCTCTCTACCTAATCTGAGAGGCCCCACTCCTTTCCTTTTTTAGTCCTCCTTTTAAAAAAAAATTTTTTTTTAATTGAAGTATAGTTGATTTACAATGTTGTGTTAGTTTCAGGTATACAACACAGTGATTCAGTTATACATATATTTATATCTATTCTTTTTCAGATTCTTTTCCCCTATATGTTATTACAAATTAGTGAGTGTAGTTCCCTGTGCTATACAATAGGTTCTTGTTGTTTATCTATTTTATATATAGTAGTGTGAATATGTTAATCCCAAACTCTTAATTTATCCCTCCCCCACCCCTTTTCCCTTTGGTAACCATAAATTTGTTTTCTATGTCTGTGGGTCTATTTCTGTTTTGTAAATAAGTTATTTTGTATCTTTTTTTTGAGATTCCACAAATAAATGATATATGATATTTGTCCTTCTCTGGCTTACTTCACTTAGTATGATAATCTATAGTTCCATCCATGTTGCTGCAAATAGTATTACTTGGTTCTTTTTATGGCTGAGTAGTATTCCATTATATATATATATATATACCACATCTTCTTTATCTATTCATCTGTTGTTGGACATTTACGTTGCTTCCATGTCTTTAGCCCTCTTGTTCTTTAATTTCAGGCATTCTCTTTCTCAGTGTCCTTTCTCTTTACAATAAGAGCATTGTTCTTTACCTAGTGCTGGCTTATCTTTCTCAGAGCCTCCTGTCTTCCAGGAATCCAATGCAACAGTTAGAAAAGTACATTTCACCTTGTGCCTTCTTTTTCTGTTTGTGTTCTCTGCTGTTGAATACCTTAAAAGCAAAGTCTACCAACTGAGAAAGATTCATTCCAAATGTACCATCTAATTTTTGTAACTTTCTCCTGATATCTGGGGCACTTTGGCCGATAAAGTTCATGTTTACCTTTCTAGTATTTTTAGGGCCCTTGGGATTGGCATCAGTATAATGTCTGTAGGTCTGATAAATCCTTTCGAAAAATTCAGAGTGGTCTTCATTTGATTTGTGCTGAATTTCTTGAATATTTTCAAACTCTTTTGTTTTGGGACCCCTTTTCGAAGCCCTGCCAAGATGCACTTAGGGCAATGCTCTAATAAGGGCATTGCTGCCTCACTGAGGATCCCAATTTGGTTCAACTGTGGGTGCTGCCAGGTGGGCTTTGGGTGTACCATTTGGGTCCATTAAGTGGAGCTGGTACGCTTCTTCCCTGGCCTTATCAGTGATCATTCTCCTTTCATCTCCTGTAAGGATCATGTTGAGAAGAATGTGTATGTCTGTCCAGGAAGGGTGATGGGTGGCAAAAATGGAAGCAAACAATTCTGTCATTCGGAAAGGATTCTCCCTATAAGGAGGATTGTTCAATTAAACAAGTCCAAGGTTGACAAGGGACTGTGCATCCATAGAAACCCAGCCAGCTGGCCATTTTCATTTACGCACCCTATGGGATAATTGCCCTGCTCTGGGATGGCTCCCAGTCCAAATTGGGTGCCCTGTTGGGTCTTAGATGGTGATACCAGACGAGGTCCCTGTGCCCAGGAAAATAATTGATCCCTATAAGGAGAGGGAGCCAGTCTGACCACTACCTGAGCCCCGGGGTTGGGAATTGGGGCTGGAGCAAGAAGAACGGGAGGCAGTGGAAGAGGTGGAGGTACTGGCATAGTGGCTGGAGTGGCTGGGACCCAGCTCAGCCAGGGGAGCGTTTAAGGTTTGGAGCAATGTATCCTCATTCTTGTTCCCTTCCTTTTCTTCCTGTGTGACAGCTCTTGCCTTGGGTTTCTTTTCAAGCCTTTATACCGTAAGGCGACAACTGTCTGACTTTTTCTCATCCTGATGTAATAACACAAATGCTTGCATGCAGGGGATTTTATCATTCTCCCCTGCTTCTTCACAGAACAGCTCTAATTTCAGGATTGTATTGTAATTTAGAGAGCCATTCAAAGGCCACCATTCCTTAGATCCTAACAGGTACTGTGGCCACACACTGTTACAATAAAATATCATCTTCCTCTTACTCATGGGTTCATAGCTGTAATCAGACCACTTATCCAACATGCACCCCAGAGAACTTTCTTTAGGGATAGTTGAAACATTCCCCATCTTTTAAAGACAGAAATACAAGATGGAGTCAGGCTTGTTCTTCTCTGTTACAGATGGCTGGTGCGTGTCTGTGTGTTGGTCCCTCTGTCCACAGACAGACAGATATCCTCTGAAAATTGTCAGTTGTTAAACTAAAACCAGGTGTAAGTCTCAGTGAATTCATTTGTGAAAGGACCTCACTTCCTCTGTACCAGGCCAGCAAATTTGGGTACGACAGTTGAGAGTTAGGTTTTTTGGAGGGTGGGAGGGAAGGCAAAAAAAATCTTAGTTATCACTATGGTTTGTGTCCCTGTAAAGGGTCACAGAACATTCAACAGATATATCTGCAGTATTAAAATTTCATGGGGGCGGGTGGTAATTCGGGAAAGTAATGTCTGGAAAGGCTCCTTGATGGGGCTGGGGTAATTGATTAGAAAAGGTTGGGAAGTGCAGGATGCCAAATGTGAGGCCAAAATCCTGTAGATGGCACGTCCTGTGCAGCTGTATGCCTGTTGTCCTGCCTCACTCCTGTGTCCACTCCTGCAACTCGCCTTTAATGAGCCCCCAGGACGCCAGGCCTGTGAGGGCCAGGGATCCTGTGGAGACTTGTGGTCTGGTGGGGGCAGTAGGGCAGCCACAGTGCCTGTGCTCCAGTGGGCCAATGTCACAGCGCCCACCAAGCACCTGCCCGTCTGCTAAGCCCTGGGTGTGTAGCGTGCGCCGTAAGGTGTCTGTGGTTCCTGTCCTCTTAGTGTTTATGAGCTGATGGGAATGAATGTTTTGAAAGTAAACAAACATTTTTTTAAAAAGGTTTAAACAACCGGACTAATGATGCCTGGGCAATCTGGGAAGGCTTCTTGGAGGAGGCAGCATTTGCTTCGGCTCCGGGGAATGGCCAGGTCATGTTCACAGGTGGTACAGAGCTGTGACTATGAGGTGGGCTCTGGAGCAAGACCAACCAGGTTTAAGTTCCTGCTCCTTCTCTTACTGGCCATGTGACTTTAAGCACCAAGTGGACCTCAGTTTCCCCATCTTTCATGTGGGGTTAATACGAGGAGGCTGTGGGGCCCAAGTGAGCTAATGGTTCATGCATAGCTCTCAGAACAGTGTCCAGCACATTGTCTACACTTGATACACAAACCAGAGGAGACCAAAGCTGTGTATGGCACCCAGGACTTACTGTGGAGACAGGTTTCTGGGGCTCCTGGCCCCAGCTCTCTCTGACTGACAAGGTCAGAAGTGTGTCAAAGCTGTCCCAGGGTTGTAGATTTTTTAGGGATGTGGCCTTACATGCAGAATGACAATGACAACACCTGGCCTTGATTGAGCACTTACTTTGCGCTAAACGCTCAACCTGGATCAGCTCACTTCAACACATAACAATCCCACAAAGTGTAGGCGCTACTGGTATCTTGTGCTCCAAGTGAAGAACCTGTGGCTCAGAGAGGTGTGTTCAGTTGCCCAAGATCACACAGCTTGTAAGCGACAGAGCTGGGACTGGATCTGGTTTGTTACTGGATTTGATCCTGAGCTGGGCCAGGTCCTGTCTGTTACTAAACCAAAACTGGGGTCTGCTCGCTTGTGTGCAGTAAAGCCAATCTACTGACACCATGTTGTGGTGAAGGAAAGTGCAGTGTTTATTGCAGGGCGCCAGACAAGGAGTCCAGGACAGCTAGCGCTCAAAAAGCCCAAACTCCCCAATGAGTTTTAGCAAAGCAGTTTTAAACGCCAGGTGAGGGAGGGGAGTTCCAGGCACTGTGATCAGCTCGTGCACAATTCCCTGATTGGCTGATGGTGAGGTAACAGGGTGGCATCACAGGGGTTAATGTTATCAATCCTCATGCGCCAGGTCTGGGGTCATCAAGTAGTTAATTTCTTCCATCTGGTGGGGGTTTTAGCATCTGTAAAACAACTCAGGAAATGTGCATCAGATGCTGTTATCTAGGTACTTCAGGAAGGAGCTAAAGCAGAGGAGATGGGGGAGGGGTCTGTCCTGGGAAGGCCCCACAGGGTCCTGCTGGGTTACATGTCCGGTGCAGCAGGACTCAGACCTGTGCTGCGATCTGGGGCGACACCTGGGCCTCCGCTGGATCCCCCCTCTCGAGGCTGCTTAACCCACACCCTGAGAGGTTCAGTCTTTTGGATCCTGAGATTTCAAGCTCTTGAACGCTGGGACTCCTGGGATTCAGGATTCCAAATGGGAGGTCCCACGCTTCTTGAGTCCTACAAGCACCTTTCCTGAGTGGTCCAGGGCAGCCATGTGGCGCGGTCTCCAGAGCTGGGGTGTGGCCCCTGGCAGCTCGCTCCTCCACACAGCCTGGGTGGGGCTTGGGGCAGAAGCACCCTGGTTTCGGGTGAAGACGAAACGGGCAGTGTCTGACCTCCTCCGTTAAGCAAGCAACAAGAAAAATAGGATGTGGCATCTCCTTGCCCCTCTCTCTGAGCCCTGCCCACCCCACTCCTGTGGTAAGTGACTGTTTTCCTGCCATCAGAGGAGGGAAGAGGTGAAAGGTGGGGCCTGAAGGAAGTGACTTCACTGCCCTGAGCCTTGCTTCCCTAATCTGTGTAATGGGAACCATAGCAGCCAGTGCTGGAGTGAAGATGAATGAGGCCCCCAGATGATGAGATAATGAAATGATCCCTCCGCAGTGGGGGTTTTATAACGCATCATAAATGTGTCTTAGCAAAGCTTAAAGTGATTATCCTACCTGCCGTACACAGCGCTTACGCTCTGCTCGTCTCCTTGTCACCTGCGTGGCTCTTTGGAGCCACAGAGCCTCTGGGAGCCATGTGGGTTTCAGTCACATGGGCTGAAGCCTGCCCAGCCACAGCCTGGCTAGAGGCTGCTGTGTCCCTGGTCCCTTCCCCTTGAAGCCCACAGTATGGCAGGTACTAGGCACCTGGATTGCCTGAGACTGACTGGGACGAGGGATTTTCAGTGCTAACACTGCGGATGTCTGGGATAAGCTGGTCGCCTTAGACAGGCCCAGGCAGGGAGATGCCGGTTTTCCCAGTGCTCACGGTTGCATCCCAAGCAGGCGGGGAGGTCTCTGCTCTCACACAGGTCTTTGCAGCTTCCCTAACTGCTTCCCTAATGTAGGGAGGTAGGGGGGTCGCCATCTCTGTACTCTCCCTGAGCTGGAGGCCCCCCCTCTCCTCTGCGCCTCTGTCCACAGCGCCCCCTGCTGGATGCCAGCATCTGGGGATCTTCCCTGCCGCATCATTCCATTCTCATCTTTGAGATGGTATCGCCCATTTTACAGATGAGGAAACTGAGGCTCAGACTTGGTGAAGCGATCTGCTCAGGTTACACAGCGGCTAAGTGGTCTCTCCTCCACCCCAGGCTGCCTCTGTGTGCAGGGGACTGTGGGGATGGGTGCATGGGGAGAGCCCACATTGGGGAACACAACCTGGTCCCTTCCATAGTACCCTCCCAGCCTCCGTGACTCGCCTAGTTACCTCCCCGACACAGGAACTGGTGGGTTGCATCTTCTGTTTTTGTTTCTCCCTCTCTGCTTCCAGGAAGTGACTGAGGGCTCTGCCTTCCAGGAACCGAGAACTGCCCAAGTGGGGGTGGTGGGTGTGAGTCTTCATAGTTATGAAATATGTCCCAGAGCTGGTGGCTTATTCCTAAAGTCCCCCACCTGCAGGAAAGTGGGGCAAGGTTAGGCCATATTCTCTTCCCCCAAGAAGGAACTCGACCCCCTGTGCGAAACAGTCTACCTCCCAAAGGCAAGTTCAGAGGCAAAGAGTGTGTGTGCGTGCGTGTGTGTGTGTGTGTGTGTGTGTATAACACACTTATTAAGCACCTACTGTGAGCCTGGAACTTTTGAATCCCTCATCTCATTGCATTCTCCCAACAGCCCTGTGAGATGGGTAGTGTTTGTTGTTCCCATTTTACAGATAAAACTGAGGCTCAGAAAGGCAAAGATCTGGGTCAAAGTCATTCCTCTTGTAATGGACAGAGCTGGGACCTGAACATCATTTTGTTAGACCCCACAATCTGTGCCCTCAATCTTGTGCCCTTCATAGCACCCAGTACAGAGGGGGCTGACCCTTCTGGATGATATGGCCTTCAAGGTCCTCCTTAGTCTTACTTTGCCCTCCATTCCCCAGCTGGGTCCCCAGTAGCAGCCACAAACCCATCAAGCTAAGCTGTTTTCCAAGCCTTTGCTCCTTCTGCCCCTCCAAGTAGATCAGATCTCTCCACAAAGCCTTCCTGAGCCCTCGCTGGCTTTGAATCTGATCTCTGCCACTCGGCAGCTGTGTGGCTTTGGGCAAGTTGCTCTCCCTCTCTGAGCCTCATCCCTCCTCAGTAAAGTGAGGACAACTGTGAGAGCCAGATGTGTCTGGTGCAAATATCATCAAGATTGGTTTAAGAAATGATTTTAAGATAAAATCAGACTGGCATTTTAGAAACCATCATAATTCTAACTAACGTGAGAGGTTGGATTGAGCCTAGAAGCTGAGGGATCCGTGAGTGAGTTACAGTCACTCAAAGAATGATGAACAATTGCTCTCTGCCCCGAATTACATGAAGTGCAAGGAAAGGTATTGAATAAATGGAAAAGAATTTGAAAAAGAATAGATATATGTATCAATATATGTATACCTGAATCACCTTGCTGTACACCTGAAACTAACACAACATTTAAATCAACTATACTCCAATTAAGAAAACAAACAAGGAAAGGTACTGGAAATTATCCAGGCTCTGCCCCAGACACTGTGCCTGGGACTGCATATTGCTGAAGGGTGCTATGTCAGGGAATCGAGTGATATATGAATCCTGCCCCAGGACACAGCTGTTGGTCACCACAGGAGTCTCAGCTGCAAGATTTTGAATCCCACAGATACCAGCCAGTGCCAGGGGAGTGTAAGGGGAGAGAGGGAAATCCAGAAGGCATGAGCGTTCACAAGGCCAAGTAGAAAGATCAATGAGATGTCCAAAGGGAAAGGCACTGCCCTTTCTGGCTACCTGTTCGGGAGGCTGAGGGGTGATACCAGGATGGACAGTGGCCCTCCCTACTCACAGGCAAATGAGATGACTGTCAACTCGCTGAGGATAGCCTCTTCAGAAAAGATTTGAGTTTATCTCCTGGCCCCAGATAGAGCAGTTGATGGCTCTGGGTCCTTGAGGACTTATGGGATAGATTTACTGAAAGAACTGAAGTAGCTGCCCTTTGTGGGAGCTGGAGATGGGAGCAAAGTGCTAAGGGCTTTGCAGATATCACCTCATGTTATCCTCACAATAGTCTCTGGATAGGTGCTGTCATTCCCATCATGTAAGTGAGAACCCGGCCAAAGGGGACTGGGCCAAGGCAAGACACCAATAAAGGATGAGAAATCTGAGAATCTGAGGGACAGGACAGGGCTGTGTGGGATGGGAGCCAAGATAAGGGAAAGTGGAACAGAACGATGTGGAGAGAGGAGTCAGGATCAGACTCTGAGAAGCCTCAAAGGGCCAAATGAACAGCTTTATCCTGCAAACCTGCAGCCACCAAACTCTTGCTCACAGACCCCATCAGTGGACAATATAGGAACATTGATCTATTTATTAATTGTATAAAGTACCACTGCATCCATGATATATTATAAATGTATACAAAAATAGAAATTAAGAAGTGACATAAAAGTTAATATAACTAGAAGATCTAATATTATCTTTCTGCACCCCAATAGATTGTCTTGCCCACAAATAAAAAGTTTTAATAAAAAAGAATAAGGAGGCAAACACATTTCTATGCACCATGTAGAGGGAGTTAAAGGGCTACCCGCCAGATGGATTCATTGATGTTGATAAGTAATAATAGCTGCTATTTGCTGAGGGTCTTCTGTGCACCAGGCATGTGCTGGATCACAAGGATGCCCCAGGCCAGATGAGCTCCCAGCTGTGGCCGTTGAGGGTGCTTGGCAGGTTCAGGGGTACAGCTATCCTGACATCCCTCTGTCCGTATCCCCCTCCAGGTGCCATGTTTCTGAAACTCCTACTGCTTCTGGCCCTGCTGGGCCCTGGCAGCAGCCTCCAGCTGTGGGAGACCTGGGAGGATGGAGCCGAGGAGGCCCCAGGCCCCCTGCTTGTCCGTGGCCGGAGAGAAGTGGATGAGGACGACTTCGACATATATGACTATGACATGCAGACGGACCCTCCAGAAATGCTTAACTATAGCACCGAGGCCCCCAAGCTTCTGCCTGTGATGGGAACATTGGAGCAGAGAGAGTCTGCAGGGCCTTTAACACCTGAGCCAATCACTCTGGAGGTGGCCACAAGGGACCCTGCTGTCCTGGATGCAGGAGGGGCAGCCACTGGGAATCTGAGCATGGAACTGGTCTTACGGGTCACTCTGACCAAGGAACCAGCCACTGTAATCCCTCCCGTCATGGAGGATCCATCTACAGAATCAGCTGCAGTGGAGGCCCTGTCCACAGGGCCAGCAGGCAGAGTGGCACTGGCCACAGAACCTGCAGCCACAGAGGCTCTGTCCACAGAGACCCTGCCCACGGAGCCAGCAAGCACAATGGCACCAGCCACAGAACGCACAGCCATGGAGGCCCTGTCCACAGGGGCCCTGTCCACAGAACCCACTGCCACAGAGGCCCTATCCACAGAATCCACTGCCACGGAGGCCCTGACCACAGAACCCACTGCCCCAGAGACCCTGTCCCCAGAGCCCCTGACCACAGAACCCACGGCCACAGAGGCCCTGTCCACAGAACCCACTGCCACAGAGGCCCTGTCCACAGAATCCACTGCCACGGAGGCCCTGTCCACAGAACCCACTGCCACGGAGGCTCTGTCCACAGAACTCACTGCCACAGAGCCCCTGTCCACAGAATCCACTGCCACAGAGGCCCTGTTCATGGAACCCACAGTCATAGAGGCTCTGTCCACTGAACTGGCCGCCACAGCAGTTCTTTCCATGGAGCCCACTACCACAGGGGCCCTGCCCACAGATCCAGCCACTGTGAAGACCCTGCCCACAAGACCTGCTACCACAAGGGGCCTAACCACAGCCCTTGCTGTGCCCTCTGATCCTCCCAAGAGCACCATTGTGGCAGCTGGCAATTCATCTGATAAATTGATCTACAAATGGAAAAATGGTCAGAGTCTTTTCCCCCGGAGCTCCATGGCCCCAAGCCCCACAGAGGGCCTGCTTGACCCCAGCTCGGTGAAGCAGTGTCTGCTGGCCATCCTCATCCTGGCCCTGGTGGCCACCATCTTCCTCGTATGCACCGTGGTGCTGGCCATCCGCCTGTCCCGCAAGAACCACCTGTACCCCGTGCGCAATTACTCCCCTACCGAGATGGTCTGCATCTCGTCCCTGCTGCCCGAGGGGGGCGAGGGGCCACCTGCCATGGCTAACGGGGGCCTGCCCAAGGCCAAGAGCCAGGGCCTGAAGGCGGGGTCTGGGGAGGACCGCGAGGGGGATGACCTCACCCTGCACAGCTTCCTCCCTTAGCTCCCGGCCCGGCTGCCTGAGCAGGACAGCCCCCCAAGCGGCCTCCACAGCCTGCTGGGCCACCACCCATACCCAGGCTCTATGCCATGGGTCCAGGCTTCCTTGGAGCCCCCCTGGGGATGGGAATGCTTAGGGTGGGAACCCTGGCCGCCCTACACAGGACTGAGAGCAGCCAAGGTCCAGGCACCAAAGCAGGCCTGGCAAACGGAGCCCCCAGTGGAGGCTGGAGAGGCCGCCTCCACCTCCCTGCCTCCCATGTGTTCTTTTTTTTTTTTTTTTCTCCCATGTGTTCTTGGCCCCCTCTAATGCCTCCCACGGCTGCTGGAATCTCATCCCCATGTGCCCAGGAGGACTCAGGGTTCCCTGCCCACACCCCCACTGCCACTTTCTTCTGGTGGCCATGGTCTCTGCACAGGAAGGGGGCACTTTTGGGGGGGAGTACGCCATTCCTGAGTTCATTTCCTGTCACTCCCCGTTTGGGGTATCTCTCCCAGGAGCCCAGGGTGAGGGCTGGGCAGGCTTGGAAAACCCAAGACTACGGGCTTCTTTGGGACTTTGTGGACAAATGAACTTCCATCTGGTGACAGAGTGACCCCCGTCCCGCCCTCTCTCGCCTCCCTCTGTGGCCTTGTTTTAGGGTGGGCTCTGCCTTGTTCACCGAAGTCTCCCAGGGCCCAGCTCGGGGCGCGGGAGAGCACAGACACTCAGTAAATGTTTGGTAAACAAGCGATGGCTGAACGAATGCTTCAGGGTACCAAGGTGCCTCCTTCAGGTGGGGAGTTGGTCCTTTGCTGTTCACGCCCAGCCCCAGGCCCCTCAGGAAGACCCCTGCATGGGCTGTTGCGGTTACTTCAGGGGGCATCTTGCTGTACCCTTGGGCAGCTGGGAGGCGGGGTTCAGGCTCTTGGAGGGCAGAGGGTGCTGGCCTCGGGAACCACTTTTTTCAGCGCCTCCTGTGACCCAGTTCAAGCCTACAGAATTTGGTTCCCCCGCCAGATCTCAGCCAGATACCCCTCTAAACATCAGTGCCATCCTCCCCAGAAGCCCACCCTGACCCCTCTGTTCCACATGGGGCCCATCTCCCGTTAACACCCAGCTGCCCCTCCTCACAGGGGGAGCCTGGCTACACCCTACAAGGCCTTCCTACAACTGACCACTTGTCATGTAGAGTTGGGGGCCAGTAAACTTTTTCTTAAAGGGCCAGACCATAAATATCTCAGGTTTGGCAGGCTGCGTGGTCTCTGTTGCAACTTCTCGACTCTGTCGTCATGGCATGAATGCAGCGATGGACCCTGTGTCATAAATGAATGGGTTTGGCTGAATTCTATTGAAACTTTGTTTACAAACAGGCAGCAGGCTGGGTTAGGCTCTATAAGTTAGCTTGTCCCCGACTTAAGTGTAGAGTGACCAGATGTCCCGGTTTGTTTGAGACTGCCCTGATTTTAGCACTGAAAGTCCTATATTATGGGATATAAGACTTTCAGCTCCAGCAATCAGGACAGTGGGTGGCCCTATTTAAGCACTGAAACCCACGTGGACACTGAGGGTCAGATCAGGAAGCCAAAGGCTTAAGAGAAGTGAAGAGCCTGGCTTACTTCCTGACAGTGGTTGAGCTGGGATTCAAACTCTTGATTTTTGCTTCCCAATGCCTTTTAGTCATTTTTGTACAGGGAGAAGGACAACACACACACACACACACACACACACACATTTCTACCTTCTAATACATTCATCTCAGGGGACTTTTTCTCTTCTAGAAAAATACCTCCAGGGGCCTCTTTGGGAATGCAGGACCCCTCCACTCCAGGGCATAACCTGCAGAGAGAGTTCAGAGAAAATGTTGAATCTGAGAGGTATTGGCTGCAGCTCGGAGAGGCAGGTTGGGGGAACAGGAGAGACTGGGGAAAGGCAGGAGGAACACGAAAGGCAGCAGGGCCGTGGGGGACAGATCAGGGATAAGTGGAGAATTGTCTGCTTCTACCCTCCCCCACCCCACCCCTGAACCTCTAGAACAAGTGTGATACACAGGAAGTTGTGTTCAAGGTGCTTTGGCAGGGGCGCTGGTGGAGAGGGTTATCTACCGTGGGCGGGAACAGCTGACCCTGCAGAAGGCCGGTTCCTAAGGGAACAACAGGAGTTCACCTGGCCTTTGGCAGTGATCAGAAAAGTCAGGGGGGGAGCTCCACATCACGGCGGTGGGGACCCAGAGGCTGAAGGACTTGGGGGCACATTTGGGCAGTCCCTCTGGGGTCTTGCTTCCCCGTCCATCTGGGCAGGGAGCAGGTCTCCGCGTTCCCCTGAGGGCTCCCGGAGCGCCTCTGCTCCAGGCCGTCGGTTCTCCATCTCTACTGGAAGAGGACCACCCCTCTGCCGCCCTCTCTTCAAGGTGCAGGATTTGTCAGCAGCAGGGATGGTGGGTGCTTGAAGCAGCCACCAGGGGGCGCCCGACACCAGCTCTTGGAGCCAATGGCAGCCTGGAGCTCCCTTGGTCCAGTCTCTGAGGATGAAGGAGGGATGGTTCAAACAGGACCCAGCTCCAAACCCAGTGGGGTGCTGGTATATATTTAACAACTGGCTCCTCGGGTGGATTGGTGCCCAAGGTATGATTTGCAGTGCTTGCCAATTTCCTTGCTGTAAATGCTCCCATGGCTGATTTTGAGAAACCAACCATTTATATGGTAGATGATACATAATGCCAATGTGGTAAATAATGCCAACAGGGTAGGTAATAGTAGGATGTAGTAAAATCATGAAGAAGTGATGAGTTTTGAGTATTGAGGACCTTGGTTTTTAATATAATGTAATTTAACTGTGAAACAACTGACTCACAAAATTCTGAAAATTTGACAGCTGGCTCTCAGAAACTGGTATAGGCTGGCTCCTGCATCTCAGTGTGTCCTTCCCCTTGTCCAGACCTCCCCTTGCCCTTGAACATCACCCCCTGAATCTCCCCATCCATCCACTGAGCATGAGAATCTGCCACATCTCCATGGATCCCCTCAAACAGCATAGGAAGGAGGAACTAGGATTCTCCCCATTTTACAGAAGAGGAAACTGAGGCTCAGAGAGGTGAAGTCACCTGTCCCAGGTCTTACATGAGGACCTGAGATTGGAACCCAGACCTGTATTAGAAAGCCACGTTCTTACCACTAAGTTACTATCCTTGAGATCACAGCGGGGCTCTGGGAGAATCCCATGCCCCAAACTCCCACCCCTGCGGACCTGTCCTGGCATCTGGAAGTCCCCCGTCAGTCACCCTTTGTGGCTCCTGGTAGCTGAGGGAAGGCATTGGGACTCGGGAGAGTGACAAAGCCGAACCCAGCTTGCAGAGAGCAATGACACAGCAGAGCTGGAACCCAGGACAGAGAGAGATGGCTGGGACAAGGAGCTGGAATTTACTGGGCACTCAGTCCATGCCCAGCCCCACGCCAAATGCTTTATCTGCCTGATCGTATTCAGGCCTCACAACAACCTGTGATGTTGAGACAATTATTATCCCACTTTACTGCTATGGAAGCTGAGGTTCAGAAAGCTGGACCGTTGGCTCTAGCAGGTCGCACTGCTAAGAAACCAGACTCTGCTGACTTCAGCTCTGGCGCAGGGAAGGAAGGAGGGTAGACAGGAAATGGGGGTCAGGAGGTGGCATGCTAAGTTTACTCCAGTCCCTTGTCCCTTTGGAGGGGGGACTGCCAGCCCTGCGGGTGGTTCATCTGGCAGCTGATCTGGGCGAAGGCTCCCCAAACCCTCCCTCCACATCCCACCCCCACCTGCCACTCAGCCAAGCCTTACCTGATGCCTGGGATGGGGTCAGTGCTCCATAAACCATAGCTATTAGGATTATAAAATGCAGAAAAAAGACTGGAAGGAAATACACCAAATTATTGAGAGATTAGCCATCGAGTGTGGGATTATAGGTGAATTTTATTTGCTTCTTTCGACGTTTCTGTGTTTTCCTAATATTTTTCAATGTATGGAACAAAACCGTAAGTGTTTAGGAAGTCTGGGGGTCCCGGGTCTCCCCAGCTAGTGAGTAAAGCCGTCGGTCTTTAGCTATTAATGCCCACACAGGAAGGCTCTGAGCTTGTGGTCCTCAGCTGGGGGCAACTTTGCCACCCCAGGGGACATCTGGCGATATCTGGAGATACTTTTGATTGTCGCTACTTGGAGGAACATTGCTGGCATCTAGCAGGTGGTCAGGGACCCTGCTAAACATCCTGCAGTGCAGAGGACAGCCCCACACAGCAAAGAAGTGTCTTGTCCGAATGTCAGTGGTGCTGAGGTGGAGAAACCTTGCTTTTCCCACTCGGCAGTGAGGGCCCCACAGAGCTCCCCTTCTCAGAAGTTTCTGGAAACCCAGAGGGGCCTCTGTGTGGCCATGAACTTGGTTGTTGAGCGTCGTTTTGGTGGCTGGAAGGCTGTAGCCCTAGATGCCCAGGCTCTTGCCACTTGGGGGGCCCGCAGAGTCAGTGCCCCATGCCTGAGGCTGGCAAAATAAGGATGCTGTCGCTGAGCCTGGCAGGGGGACAGCCTTGGAACTGTTCTCCTAGGAAGGAAGGAGAGAGGAACAGGTCCAGGGCAGGAGACTGGAGAACCAAAGGGGCAAAGACTAGTCTCTTTCCCGGGCACATGAACCCTGCGGGGGGGCGGAGCATGGGCAGATGAATCAAGGTCCTCTCCTGTCTCAGCACTGCTTCTGGGCTGCCCCCTCCCTTGGGGAAGTCCTTCCAGGACACCCTGTTGTTCTGCCTTGTGTCTGGCCTCCAGGCCCCCTAGAGGGACAGGCTTCAAGGGATTTCCCCCAGAGTTTCAGTGGCCCCTCAGCACATCAGTGGATACAAATGAATCTGTAGGACAGTGGGGTACCTAATTCCACCTGCTGAAACTCCTGGAACACGACTCCTGCCCTGCTTGGACCCCCATATCACCTATTGACAAACATGTTGGCTGGATGAGTGCAGGAAAGCTGTCACCTCTCATTTACACTCTGCTCCGGCCCCATGAGACTTCTTGTTCTTTCTTCCTCATATGCTCCTGCCCCAGGACCTTTGCACTTGCTATTCCTCTGCCTGATATCCTCTTCCCAAATGTCTGCGTGACTGGCATCTTCTCATCCTTTACGTCTCAGCTTGAATGTCACCTCTTCAGAGGGGCCCTCTCTGCATCCCTGCCCCCAATTTTTCTTGAGGACACCTCCATTTTCCCCTTCCAGGTACAGGTGACCATCTGGAGAGACGTTATTGATATATGGATTTTTGCTGTACAGGGGCGGGGCCCTCTGTCCCTCACGTTCACTCTCTGCTTTTCACTGCACAGTGCCTGGCACACAGCAGGGGTTCAGGAAACATTTACTGAATGAACAAATGGGCAAGGAAGGTTGGCGAGGGTGTGAGAATGGAAGAAAGGCCATGTGACTGGCAGAAATCAAGGGAAGCTTAGGTTTGAGGCGCAGAGTCAGGCAGACTGGGCTCGGATCCCCGCTCTGCTGTTTACAAGTTGCTGGATGTTGGGCAACTCTAACCTCTTGGAGCCTTAGCTTCCACACCTGAGAAATGGGGAGAACAGTCCTTGCTGTTCGTACGGCTCTGACATGGCTGGCACACTGCAGGGGCCCAGCTGGGGCCTACCCTGGAGGGATAGTCCCTGGCTATGGGGCAGTCGTGGACCCTCTGAGGGGAACTGTGGGGCCTCCACGTCCCCCCAGGCCTGTCCCCCGAGCCCCTGTGGTTTGCCTAGCAACCCCCACCCTGCTGAGCTCGCCGTCTTTTGGCCTAAAATTAGCTCACAAATTCCTTGGCTGCCTGGTTGGTGCTTCCAACCGACAATTCAAACCAGATGTTTCCAGCTGTCAGGGGCCCTTCCCCCATGGCCAGTGCCTGCGTGTGCCCCGGGGAGGTCGGACCCTACCCAGGAGAGATCAATCCGCTACACGCACTCAGGGCCCCGGCAGCGGGGCAGGTGCAGGAGCCAGCCTGGCCCTCTGGGCTCACCCCTCCGAGGATGGGGGCCTCCTCGCCGGCTGGCCTGCTGGTGGGTGAGGGCTGCGGTGAATAATTGCTCTGCCCTTTTCCGTCCAGGAAACTTATGGAGCACCTGCTGTATGCCAGGCCTCTGTATTCGCTGCTGTCCAATGCTGTGAGAAAGATTGTCAGTCCGAGGTGCCACCTGTGTTGCTGTTGTTATTATTAGTGTATGTATTTAGTGCCAGGTACCAAGGCTCATTGCATTCTCACAATAACCCAAGGAAGTGAGTGTTACTATTACCCCCATTTTACAGATGAAGGAACTGAGGCCCAGAGTGGTGGGATGACTTAGCCCAAGGTCACCCAGCTCTGAAGCAGCAGAACCCAGAGGTCCCTGAAGGGCAGGTGGTCTCAGCTCACCTTGGGTGCGTTTTGCCTCCTTGCCGTCACCCCCATGTGGCCCTGTCCCTCCTGGTGGATGGATCTGGGGGTTGTGGAAGACCCTCTCTGTCAGGCTGTCCCTGGGCTCAGGTGCAGAAGGCTGACTCATGGCAGCTGCAGGAGAGCTGGTTCATTAGGGAGCCCCGGGAGCCAAGTTTCTGGTCCCAGCTGAGTCAGAAGCCAGTGGCCAGGGGAGAGCTGGGGATCTGCATGGGCTTCACAGGGGCTTTATGTGGAGCCCCTTCCCCTCCCCAGAGGTGGGACCCAGAGCCCTCTCTTGGTGAGGGTCCTCAAGAGAAAGGGTACGTGTGTGTGTGTGTATGTGTGTGTGTGTGGCATCGGGGATAAAGAGGAGAGGGGACTGATGCAGGGGGAGGAGAGGGTTTCACACACATGGGGAACCATGGTTAGCCTTCACTCATAGAGCCAAAGCCCCTGCAAATGCCCACAGAGGCCCTATCTGGCCCTGGTGCCCTCTGACCTCACTTCCTCCTACTCTCCCACTCACTCACTCTGCCCCAGCTTCATTGGACACTTCTTTTCCACGCCTTGAAAATGCCAGGCGCCCCCTACCCCAGGACCTTTGCACTTGCTCTTCCCTCTGCCTGGACCGCTCTTCCTCTGATCATCTCCCTGACTCACTCTCTCACATCCTTCAGGTCTCTGCTTGAACATTACCCTTTCCCTGCTTTATTTTCCTCCATACCCCTTACCACCATCTTCCATACTTACTGTATATAATTACCAAGTTATCTTTTTTTTTTTTTTTTTTTGTGGTACGCGGACCTCTCACCGCTGTGGCCTCTCCCTTTGCAGAGCACAGGCTCTGGACGCGCAGGCTCAGTGGCCATGGCTCACGGGCCCAGCCGCTCCGCGGCATGTGGGATCTTCCCAGACCGGGGCACGAACCCGTGTCCCCTGCATCGGCAGGCGGACTCTCAACCACTGCGCCACCAGGGAAGCCCCCAAGTTATCTTTTTAATCATTTTCCAGTCCCACTAGAATGCAAGCTCTGTGAGGACAGGGATTTTCATCTGTGTTGTTCTCTGTTGTAGCCCTAGTGATTGGCACATAGTATGTGCTCAATAAGGATTTGCTGAGAGAGAAGGAGGAATGAGAAGGGAAGGACAGGAAAGAAGAAAGGAAGGAGGGGAGAAGCGGAAAGATGGGAGAGAGTGAAGACGGGACAGACGATCTCAGTGTAAAGTGAGGGGACAGAGAGCAGGGGACTCATGAGACGATGTACTGAGTGTTTGGGGGACTTAGGGGCCCTGAAGTCCAGCTCCAAGCCCTCCCCACTTTGCCCCTCTGCTCAAAGACAGGCAGCCTCCCCCAACCCAGTTCCAACAGTGCTGCAAAGACAGTTCAGAAGAATCATCTCAATTCCTGCTCGTGATGGAGGGTGGGGATGGGCAGCGGGGGCTCCTGGGGAGTGCCCGCCCGAGGGCACCCCGTGGGCAGCTGGCAGAGCAGGAGAACAAGGCCAGGTCTGCAGCCGGTGGTGCGTGTTTACATTCCTGCCCTCCGAGATGGCTCCCATGTGGGGTGCATGGAGCTGCTCCGTGCACAGAGCCCTGGGGAATGTAAATGTTTACAAGGCAGCTTGCAGCTGGCCAGGCCACCATGGCCACAGGAAGCCAAAGATCCTACTGGCTCTGGTGCACCCCCCCGCCCCCTAAAAAAGAGAGAGATGCAGTGTTCTTAATTTTTAAAGAAAACTTTGAGTCATAACCTACGTAAAGCACGACCATCTGAAGTATGCAGCTTGATTTTTCTGTGTGCACGTGCCCACATAACCACCACCCAGACACTGTACGTCTGCAGCCCCAGAAGTTTCCTTTGTGTCTCTTTCCAGTGAACACCCCCCAAGGGTAACTGCTTTTCTGACTCTGTCCCCATAGCTTAGTTTTGCCTTTGTTCTAGAACTTCCTGTAAATGGAATCACCCAGTCTGGGTTCGACTGGGTCCATTTCTTTTGCTTGGTGTGTCTATGAGATTCATCCAAATTGTCCACCTCCCATCTTTTCCTTCCACGGGGGGAAAGTGTCCACTGCATGGACCACAGTCTGTTCATCCATCCTCCTGTTGGTGGACATTTGGGTCGTTGCCAGGTTTTTTTGCTATTATGGATAAAACGACTATGGACATTTTTGTCTTCGTGTGAATGTGTGTTTTCATTTCTCTTGGGGAAATACCGAGAGAAGAGCTTTCTTCTTCTCTCATCCGGGAAGCACATGGTTAACTTGATAAAACCCACCAGACTGTTTTCCAAAGTGGCTGTGATATTTTTCTCCCCCCGTGGTGGTGGGTTGTTTGCTGGGGTGGGCAAACAAGTGGAAAATTCACTTAGAATCACAGAGAGAGAGGTTGGAGGAGCCTCCGCTGACCCTTCCTGGTGCAGGAAGGGAAACTGAGGCCCAGGTCACACAGTGCTTGAGGGGCAGACCCCGGAGCGAAGAAGGCAGGTCTCTCAATTTCCAAGCTCGAACGACTCCTTGGTGAGAACCGATCAGTACCCCGTCTGGTTTCCCTGGAAGAGGCCTCATGCCAAGCCCTTTTCCACCACAGGGCCTTTGCATTTGCTGTTTGTTTCCTTGGCCCAGGAAGCTGTTCCTCCTGCTCCTTGAGTGCTTGATTCCTCTTATCCTGCAGATGTCAGTGCTGATACCTCTTCCAGAAAGCCAGCGCTGACCACAATTGCTAAAATAGCTGCCCGGACACCTGCCCCTGCCTCTTCCCAAGCTATTTCCTGTCTCCTCGGCCTTTTTATCTCCTTGATAGCATTTTGCAGGGTTAGGTTGTCTTTCTGAATTGCCAGCTGACTTGCTTCTCAACTGTCTCCCCTGATAGGAGCTCCCTGAGACAGAGCAAAATTATGTCAGTGAATCCCCTCCCTGGGCCTCAGTTTCCCCATCTGTAACATGGTCAGGTTGGACTAGAGTCATTCAGCCAGTGGAGGGGCATTTACTGAGCACCTACTGTGTTCCAGGCACTGGTGCTGGGGATACAGTGACAGAAAAAGCCCTCGTTCTGGACCAGAGAAGCTGACAGTCTAGAGGCACATGGAAACAGGCCCTTACAGGCCAGTGTACTCTAGGCAGGGAACGGGGGTGCGGGAGCATAGAAAAAGCTGCTGATCTCCCTCCCCAGAGGCTGGGGTTCAGGGAGGGCTTCGTGGAGGTGGTGATGACTGAGCTACAAGATGTGCAGGTGGGTCAGGCACGGGGGCCCTTGGAGGGCAGCACTTCAGGCAGAGGGAAGAGCCCGAGCGGAGGTGCATCAGCATCTGTCTCATTCACAGCTCTCTCTGGGCCTGGCACAGTTCCTGGCACATGGAGACACTTGGGAAAGAGCTAGGGAATAAAAGAACATCTCTAGTTTACAGATGGGGAAACTGAGGCCTGGGGAGGTTTCACACACACTCGGCCCCCTTGGAGCCCCCGACTGGAGGCCTGTGCTCCACGGGTGTCCCTCCGAAGGCCAGGCCTGTGCTGTGATGGAGCTGCAGCCTGGGCCTCTCAGCCACATGAAAGGCTTGGGATATTTTTGCCCGGAGAGCAGGCCCCAGTGGCCTCGGGGGCTGTATAATTATAAGTGGCCCTGAGCCCACAAGAGGCTGGAGCTGGGGGCTGCGGTGGGCCAGGCGGCCCTCCCCAGGCTCAGCCCAGGGAGGACTCTGGCAGAGACTCAAGTCCGGGTGAGGTTTTCCCTCCTCCTCGGCCCTCGCTGTTCAGCGGCGGGGGGCACACGGTGGGCACAGGGTGGGGTCTCTGAATCGCTTCAAGGCTGGGCAGACGACCCATTGCTCTCTGCCTCTGAACATGCAGGTCGCAAGCGAGTGGCCTGGCCCCCTCCATGCCCCAGGCCTGCCCTTGCCTTGGAGCCATGGTGCTGCGGGCTATGGGGGTCACCCGGGCCAGACCCCGCAACAGGTCCTGGAGCTGGAGAATGTGGACCGTGAGTCTCTCAGGACGGATGAGGAGTGGCTAGAGCCTGGGAATGTGAGAGTGGAGGGCAGAGTGGTCACTGACATGGCATCAAGCATTTACTGAGCACCTACTGCATTCCAGGCACTATCCTAGATGCTGGAGTTACGGCGGTATTCAAAACAGGCAAAGTTCCTGGACCCCATACACCTAGTTCATCTATTCAATAATCTTCAGGAACTGCTCTGAAGGTGCTGGGTTCCCATCTACCTCAGGGCCTTTGCACATGCCATTCTCACTGCTAGGAATCCTGTCACACCCTTGCCTTCCTAAATACCTCCTCATCTTCATGAGTGACTCTACTTTCACCTCCTCATGGAGGTCCCCAGGAGCTCCAGGACCAAACTAGTCCCCCCAGACTGGCCTCCCATAGCCCCAGAAATGCCCCATCCCAACTCTTAGCTCAGTTTGCAGTCAGATATTCATTTCTTTGTGTACTTGTTTATTGCAGGTCTCCTCTCTTGGTGCCTGTGTTTGCTCATCACTGTCTTCCAGGGCCTGACACTGGGCTGGGTGTAAAATCGATGCTCAAGAAATGTTTGTAGAATGAATAAAATTTAGAATGTTACAGCATTGGAACCTTATCGCTGGCAGGCTTGTGGTGGGCATCTAGACTGACCCCACATTTAGCTGCAGCCCAGAGAGGGGCAGAAGTTTGCCCAGTCACCCACAGCTGATGCATGAGGCGGGTTGGAACTCAGGGATCCTTCTTTCTCCCATCAGTGACTGACATTTCAGGTCACTTCTGTCCTCAGGTAGAAGGTTGAGATGTTTGGCTTAAGGAGATCATGTGTGTGTGTGTGTGTGTGTGTGTGTGTGTGTGTGAGAAACATGGTCTGATAGCACTTTAATGGGGTCACTAGCCTGGCAATTTCACTTCCAGCTAAGACACAGAGGGGATGGTGAGGAAGCAAGGGCTCTGATCCCCAACAGGCTGTTGGATCCCAAGTAGGTCACGCCGCCATGAACCTCAGTTTCCACATCTGTTGAATGGGCTTTGCTTACTCATTCACCTCTATCCCCCCAAGGTCTTCTGGAACCCGCTGGGTTTGACGCACAATGATAGGTTCTATGGGGGGAGGAAAACCCAGTGCTTTGGAGGGTGGAGGATTCCAGCCAGCTCTGCAGGGAACAAGTAATCACAGGCAACCATGGTGTGAGAGGTAGAATAATGCCCTCCCCCCCAAAGATGTCCACATCCCAATCCCTCAAAACTGTAATATGAGTATATGTCACCTTACCTGGCAAAAGGGATTTGCAGGTGTGATTAAGTTAAGCCTCTTAGGGAGCTGATCCCAGATTATGTGGGTGGGTCCAGTATCATCACAAGGGTCCTTAAAAGTGGAAGAGGGATTGGAAGAGAGAACCAGAGAGGTGGCAGCGTGAGAACTCAGACCCTGCAGCTGACTCTGAAGATGGAGGAAGAGGACTGTGAGCTGAGGAATGCGGGCAGCTTCTAGAAGCTTGAAAAGGCAAAGACTCAGCTTCTCCCTGTGAAGACTCTGGGATAAACAAAGCTCGGCCGACACCTTGATTTTAGCCCAGTGAGACCCCTTTCTGACTTGCAGCTGCCAGAACGCTAAGATAATAATGGTGTGTGGTTTTAAGTCACCAAGTTTGTGATAATTTGTTATAGCAGCTGTAGGAAACTTATACACTTGGCACCTGGCCAGTGGTTTTGTATTGTCCAGCACGTTTACACCCTCTGACTCCTGATTTTCCCAGCAGCCTTGTGAACAGAAGAAATTCTCTATCCTCATTTTACAGATGATGAAAGAGGCTCCCCATGGGGCAGGACCTGGTGAAGGCAGACCTAGAACCTGGGTCTCTCTGTCTCCGGTCTGGGGTTGCTCTGGCCCCAAAGGAGGAACACAGAATGGGACCGCGACTTAGTCTGGGGCCTCTGGGCCACCCGTGCTGGAAGCAGGCCCTGTTCAGGTTGGTTGTACCTCTGCCCCTTGATCTCTTGGGATCCGATTCCCCTCAGCTCTCAGACTATTGGGGCAGGGGCTCCTCCCCAGGCGGTGGGTCCTGGGGCAGGTCTGGCCACTCCTGCTCACCTGCCATCTGGTCTAAGATGGGGCTGGGACACCCCCTGGCCATCTTCAAGAGGGCTCAGCTGTTACAACATGTCTGTGGGCGGCCACTTGCCCCAGGGGGCCTGTGTGCACATGAGTGTGTGTGTGTGTGTCCATTGGTGGACGGTTCCCCATTCCCTTAGGATGCAAGGTTTGGGGTGATCTCAGAGAAGATGGGAAATTTTCTAGTTTTATTTTCCAAACAGCTGCCCCTTCTTTGAGCAGGTGAGTCGGGGCTGCTGGGACCATAGAAGGGAATAGCTGCAACCTAGGGCCCTGGTTCCTAAAGGGTGGTCATGATCTGTTCGTTCACATACTCCCCCTGCTCCAAACCTTCACTGGCTCCCTACTGCCTCGTGGATGAGTGCCATTCTGAGACTTTAATCCTGCCCTGGTGACTTCTCCCGCCCTAACCATCAGCTCCTCCCTTTCGTCCACTTCATGCTCCAGCCCAGTTTAATTACAGCCCCTTGTCCGTGCGTGGCGTTCCCAGCCACCTGCCTTTATCCACACTGGTCCTTCCTCCTGGGATGCCCTTCCTGGGTCTCCTCTTGCTGGGACTGTGCTCATTCACAGCCACATCCTCTAGGGCGACTTCCTTGCCTCTTTCTCTCAGGGGATCTCTCTCCGTCCTGGGGTTCCCCGAGCCCTTGACCTCTCTCCTGCCACAGACCCATTTCTGTTTTGTAAAAAAATAATTTACATACGTGTGCTTCTCCTTGGAAGTCTGCGAGCATCTTGAGGGCTGGGCTGTGTCTGATTTGTCTCTGAAATCTGCTCAGCACAGGGCCTGGTGCTGTACAGGTGTTCATTAAGCATTTGATAGATGAATGAATGAATGGTGCAGGAATGAATGAATGCAAAGGACTACTGTCCCACTGGATCCCTCAGGTCTGCCAGAGGGCCCAGTACCCTGGGTGAGCCTCTTGAATTCACCCTGCCTCACTTTCCCCATCTGGGAAATGGGGCCACGACTCCTGCTCTGGCCATTTCATTGGGGTATCACGAGGCCACAGATCTCACGATGTTAGAGCCATAGGGAACCCAGAGGGCTTCCCACCCACCCCTGCAAATGGGGAAACAGAGGCCTGCTGAAGGAAAGGGCCTGACCAGGGCCAGACAGTGGGTGCCAGGACTCGCTCCCTGCCTCAGGCCTGACCCTCCATGCATCCCTTAAATGCAGCCCGGCTCCCACTCTGCACCCTGAGCCTTGGAAAACCTGAGTCACAGCTGGAACCAAGTGCGGGGAATTTTCCTCCTCATTTTCAGGGACCTCGGAACCTCCCTGACCCCATCCCCTTCGGAAGGCAAGGCAGGATCCCAGCTCTCCGGGCCGTGGGTTCTCCACAGGACGGCCCTGTCTGTGTGTCTGTCATCCTCAGACTGTCCTGGGGACCGGCGGTCAGGGAGGAAATGCCCCATCTGGTGTCCCCGGGGAGTGGAGGGGACGCCCACGGGTGTGAGCAAGGGGGGACTGTGTGTGGCCGAGCTTGGCCCCGCCCCTGCCCCTGTCCCCACCCCAAACCCACTTAATGAAATCAAGCTGGCCCCGCGGAGGGGAGGGAGGGAGGGAGGCGGGAGGAGGCGGGAGGGAAGGGGCGGGCGGGCGGCAGCCCAGAGCCGCGGCCACAGGGCACTGCCACGGACTTGCTCAGCTCCACCTGGCGGGACACACTGTGTGCAGAGGAACTGGTGAGTCCTGGGGGCCCCTCCTCTCTCCAGGGAGCCTGGTGTGTCTTGGAGTTTAGGGGGCCAGTGTGAGTGCTTTGGGGGGCTTCTCTAAGTATGTGTGAGCTTTGAGTGTGTGTTGGATGCTGCCTACTTGTGTGTGATCTGCGCTAGGGGGGTGGGGGGCGGGATGTGTGTGCACCTTGGATGCCTCCCGAGTGCGGTGCTGGGTTGGCCGGAGTGTTGCGTGTATGCAGTTGTGTGTGGGCCGTTGGGGTCTTGCTGTAGGGGATGTGTTGTTCTTGGGGAGTGGGCACCAGGGTAGGTGCTCCCAGGGTCTGCGGGAGGGTGGTATGGATGGGGGTGGTCCCATCCGTGGGGATACACGGGGGGTGGTCAGGGGGTGCATATGTGCACATGTTGTCAGAGAACCAGCCCGTTGTGTGTCCACGTGTGTTCTCTGTGTATCTGTGTTGGTGGGCAATCTGGGGTGTCGAGATATTATGCGTCTGTGTCTTTGTGCCTGTGTTGTGTCTGTGTATTGTGTGCCTGTGCTGCTGCTGCTCTGCGCGCGCGCGCGCGCGCGTGTGTGTGTGTGTGTGTGTGTGGATTTTGAGCCTTCAGGACCCCCGTCCCTCCCCAGGCCTCCCATCCAAGGGGCCCAGGTCCCTGTCCTCGGCTGCCCCGGAGCAGGGGGTGCAGAGGTTCAGCCAGAACCCCTCCCCGCAAGGCCACTAATTGAAGCCAGGTTTTTGTGGGCCACCCCTCCCCCTCTGGCCACCAGTCTCTGAATGGGGGTGGGGCAGCCACTCTGGCCCATCAGTCGCAGGTTCTGGGGAACTTGGCCTTAGGGATGGATTTGCCTCATCTGCCTATTCCCGACCTCAAGTGGGGCTATCACATTTGAGAACAATAAACTCTGAGTGAGCTGGGCTCTGAAGAGAGTCCCTGCTCCCAACTAGGAGTCCTGGATAGTCACGTGGTGCCACTAATTGCCATCTACACTGTGCCAGCCATCGCTATTTCTTGTCCTAACAATAGTCCAGGAAGGTGGCCTTATCCCCATTGTACAGATGTGGACACCGAGGCTCAGAGAGGTGATCTGCCTGGCCTCAAGACACACAGCTGGGAAATGACCTCCTCCCAGGTATTCAGAGCCGCCTCTCCAGTCAGGCTCTGCCTTGACTGGCTGTGCGACCCTGGGCAGGCCTTTCCCAGTGTTGGGCCTGGGTTTCCTCTTGGGTTAAACAAGAGGAGATGGCCTGACCCCACCTCTTAATGGCCTGTGAGTTTCCACATCCTGGAAAAAATGAGGACGCAGGGAGGAGGTGGGGGCAGCTGATGGGCAGAACGATCATTTCAGAGCAGCCCAGTTCAGGGTGCCCATTCTACAGATAGAAGACTGAGGCCCAGAAGGGTCAGGGGGCTCGTCAAGCAGGGTCACACAGCCATCTCCTGTGAGGCCCGGCCGGCTTCCGCACTTTGCCTGCACCTTTCCCCTGGAGCCCTGTGGGGACGGTTGTGGTGGGTGTGAGGGACTCTGAGAGTCGGGGTCTCAGCCTTTCAGATCCAGAGGTAGTTTGTGTGGCCTCTTTCCTTATCCTCTGCCCCCATGGATCCCGGGGAAAGGAGGACTTTTCTCTGTCCGACTCACTGCCGCACATTCGTGTGTGTGCGTGTGTGCATGTGTGTACGTGTGTGTGCGCGTTGCGTGTGCATGTGTGTGCGTGTGTGTGTGTGTGTGCGTCTGGTCCTGGATTCCTCACTGGCCGCTCAACGAGATTTCACTCAACGAGGTAAAAGAGTTGCTCTTTCCTGGAGAATGGGGGGAGACAATGAGCAAATTTACACATCAGGTGAAGATAATCATCATTTGTCAACTTGGGGTGGGAAAATTGGCTGGTCCTGCATCTCTGCTGGGGTAGAAATTCGGCTGCTTCTGAATTTCACCTTCCCTCGGGGAGCAGCTGCTCTGCGCCAGGCACTTTCTGAACTGATCTCATCCGGTCCTAACAGCTCAGCGAGGCAGGCCCTGTGCTCACCTCCTCACCCTGCCCCCAGTCTACAAATGGGGAAAGTGAGGCCCAGAGGGCCCGGGCAGCAAGCTAGACCCAGATGGAGCTAGGGTTCTAATCCTGGCCTAACTGGTCTTATCACTCTGCTGCCTGCAGAGCTTCACAGCCGTCCCCCCAGGAAAGGCCCCTGGTCTTCAGGCCCCGCTGGTCAGAGTTGCCGTCTATGGTGAGAAGTTTCAGCTGCTGCCATGAAAGGTCTCTCCCGGGCTTGACACAAGACAGAAGGCAGGGAGGTGACTGGCAAGAGACAAAAACCCCAAAGATCAAAGCTCTTTGTAGGAACCTTTGCTAACAAGTGTCAGAGAGGGGAGGGCCCAGGAAGGCTCCTAAACTTTGTGGAACATCTCAAATCCTGGTTCCAGCTGACAAGTGATGTCAGCCAGGGATGTGAGCCCGTTCCTGGGCCAGCCTGAGGCACATGAGAGAGAGTGTGCAGGGGGTGTGTGTGTGTGTGAATTCTCAGAGTCACAAAGAAGAAGGTTCAAATCCCAGCTCTGACACTTAGCATCTGTGTGCCCTTGGGCAGGTCACTGTCTGTCTCTGAACCTCTGTTTCCCCATCTGAAAAATGGAGACAATGTTAGTGGCCAGGGCTTCTATGGAATTGCACCCACAAAAGGGGCTCAGATGAGTAACCCGTGATAAAAGTACACGGTGACCAACTCATTGAAAATGAACCCCTGGGTGAGTGTTGCCTCATTTGATGTCCTGGGAATTATCTTTTGTGTTTTGCCATCTGAGCCAGTTTGTCCAAATTTGTGTCACATCAGGAGGCCCCGGGTCACTTGGAACAAGCCACTCGATGGCCCCGTGTCATTCCTACATCATCTTCTGAATCCCCAAGTCAGCGTGAGTCGGTATTGTCACCCACTTTATGGAGCTGGGCCTGAGGCCTGGGCACTCGAGGGGACCTGCCGTCAAGACACTGGGCACCTGACTTCCTGCTCCAGCCCAGGAACTCACTGTGTGGCCTGGGACCTGCCCCTTGCCTTCTCTGGGCCTCTGTCTCCCCATTTCCATCCCCTGGAGAGGGCACCTCAGTCAGGGGATCGTGAGGCTTTTCCATCTTGGCGCTTGTAGCCCCATCCAGAGTCCTGTGCCCTCTGCTGGGTCGGGCAGAGGCTCTCAAGGGGCAGCCTGGGGTGCGCAGGAAGGGGTTCCTGGGTTTGTCTGAGAGGCCAGGCTGACTCGCACTGGCTGGGAGATGTACTGCTTTAGAAGCCGGACTCCTCCATAAGGCTGGGCCATAAGGAATTTATTAGTCAGCGGGGCTGTCTGGGCCGGGGAGGGTCTGGGGGGTTCACGTCGGCAGCAGCTTTCCAGCGGGGGGAGGGAGGTGCGGGGTTCATCTGGATCCCATTTGGTGGCAGCCATAGGACTTAGGCTCCAGCTTTGTTCCAGGCACGAGGGTTTCCTCTGGGCCTCCAGGCCCTGCTTTGAGCCTCGAGGTGGGGGTTAGCCATGGGGCACATGCTCACACAGGCCCCTGCTGAGCTCAGAATCTGGATGCTTCAAAACCTATGAATCTTCCAGAGACGGGACCACAGAGGAGCTGGGAGCAGCGAGGATGGCTTCCCAGAGGAGGGGGTCAGCTCTCTCAGTTACTCTCTGAGCCCTACCATCCTCTCTCCCTCCGTGCCTGCATCCAAACCCCAGCTCTTCCTTAGCAAGTCACTTAATCCCTCTGAGCCTCAGTTTCCTCACCTGGAAAATGGGGCAGAATGTAGTACCTGCCTTACTGGGCAGTTCTCAGGATTCAATGAGAAATTCCATGTAAGAAATGTAAAATAGTGCCTGGCACATGGCAAGCAATGAAAGGGTAAGCTCTTATTCATTCAGCCAACTCCATCAAGATGCATTTATTGAGCACTTGCTGTATACCAGCTATGATGCAAAACCCTGAGGGTGCCGAGATAAATAAGATTTAGCCCTTGCCTTCCAGAAGCTCAGAGTGAAGTCGGGGGGACCAGTGTAAACCCTGGGATGGGGTCCATTGTATGGTGGGGAGGCTCAGGCCCGGGGAAGGGAAGCGACTTGCTGGAATAGGTTCTGTGTCTGCTGCGCTTCCTCAGGGTCCCCTGAGGCTGGGGCCCCGCCCTGACGTCTCTCCTGCCTCGCCTCCCCACAGGCTCCAGGCAGCATGGTTTCTGCGGCGGCCCCCAGCCTCACGGCGTCTCTGCTCCTTCTCCTGCGGGTCCTGCCCACGGCATCCTACTCCGTGTCCCTGAGGGCCACCTTCCTGGAGGACACGGCGGGCAGCGGGGAGGCTGAGGGCGCGTCGGCCTCCTCCCCGAGCCTCCCGCCACCCCGGACCCCAGCCCTCAGCCCCACATCAGTGGGGCCCCAGCTCACGCCCCTAGCGGGCCCCAAGCCCCCCACCAACTTCCTGGACGGCATCGTGGATTTCTTCCGCCAGTACGTGATGCTCATCGCTGTGGTGGGCTCCCTGGTTTTCCTGCTGCTGTTCGTCATCTGTGCCGCTCTCATCACCCGCCAGAAGCACAAGGCCTCTGCCTACTACCCCTCATCTTTCCCTAAGAAGAAGTACGTGGACCAGAGTGACCGGGCCGGGGGCCCCCGGGCCTTCAGCGAGGTCCCTGACCGGGCCCCTGATGGCCGGCCCGACGAGGCCCGGGATTCCTCCCAGCAGCTCCAGGCTGACATCCTCGCCGCCACCCAGAACCTCAAGTCTCCCGCCAGGGCCGCCCCGGGCATGGGAGACGGAGCCAGGATGATGGAGGGCAAGTCGGAGGAAGAGGAGAAAGGCAGCCGGGAGGCAGACCAGGAAGCCCAGGGACATGGGGTCCCAGCAGAGAAACCAGAGGCGCCGCCAGAGGAGCCCTGCTCAGCGCAGGCGGATGGGGCTCTGGCAGCCGCTGAAGGTCAAGGGGAGCCAGAAGCAGCTCCCTCATTAGCCCGCGAAGCCGGGGACCCAGCTGGTTCCCTCGAAAACCCCTGTGCTTGCGGCAGTGTCCCCCCCAGCATCTAACAGACCTCTAGGGCTGCCGGCCCTGATTGTCGGACCCCTGGTGGTCACCTCCTTGGGCACAGAAAGGTCCTCGGCCCTTACCGTGCTCTGACACCCCCTACTTGGCCACTGCCCGCTGCAAATCCCGGCATGTCTGATCTTACTACAGCAGGCAGAGATGCTGGTCTCTGTTCCACCCTCAGGAATCTCATCGACTTCGAGAACATTTGTCCCCACAGCCCCAAGGGCTACATCCCTAAGTACAGCTCCTCTGGGGAGATGGAGCTGAGGATGTGTCCCCGTCACAGCCATGTCCGCTGGGAAACATATGTCTCAGGTCCCTTGTGACAATGCAAACATCGCCGCTTTCCATCGAGGTAGGAAAGAGAAACAGAATAACTGGGAGTTTTGGAAGAGGTTGAACAGATGGGAGATGCAGAGGTGCCTGGGGTTGAAGCAGGGAGAGGTACCACAGAAGATCAGTCAGGAAGCTTCCGTGAGGGGTCCTGCACGGATCACGACAGGTTCCTAAGTGAGCATTTCCCAAACTGGGTTCCCTGGAAGAAAGATTTTGAGGTCCAGTGAATGAATTGAGAAAACATTGCTTCTCTGCTCTGCATACCCTCCTTGGAGCCCCCCAAGGCTCTGACAAGTCCCGCAGTAAAGGTGTCCATGGAATCTGATTTCGCTTAGCCTTTCCCAAAAAGCTTTTGACTGCGGAGTACTTTTGTTTTTGTTTTACAGCTACAGAGTAAAATCCTGAAGAGAACACTCTGGAAGTTACAGCTCCAGATGTTCTCCAGGGCGCCCCCTCACCAGTTCCTGGTTGGTCCGGGGTGAAGGCTGTGGAGGTGGAGGCTCAGTCTCTCAGGCGCTGCCTCTCATCCTGCTACTGCTGCGGGCGTGGGGCAAATGAATTGAACTTTCTTGCCAGGGCCCCAGAGCAACCTAGAAGTGGTGCGGGGCAGGGCTGTGTGTGAGGGGACCCCACTCTGGGGGAATCTGAGGGGATCAGGGAGGGTTTCCAACAGGCTGGAGCAGGGGGACCCTGACCCCCTGCCCTTCACACACACACACACACAAACACACACATATCTGGCAGCCTGTGCCCATAGCATTCTTTAGTCTTCGACAAGGGAGCCTGAGCTCCGTCCTGATTTGGGGAGGCTCTGGGTGGGGGTTCCTCTTCCCCATCCCTCCGTCCGCCCTCCCCGCAACCGCTGCACAACTCTCCAGGTGCTAGGATATAACAAACTAGCACAATAAACCTTTATGCTGGCCTGAGCGTCACTGGTTTTCTTGGGGCGGTAGCGGGGGAGGAATGAATCTGCTGGGAGGTGGGGAGCATTTCCCCTGGGCTGTTCCATGGAGGTGGGGCAACTTTCTGGGCCCAGGGGCTGAATGGGCAGATTGGTGTGGGAAATGGAGGGAGGGATGGATGGATGCCCCACGGGAACAGGGGCCGGAGCTTGTGCCCCATCAGCCCTGGGCTTGTGGCCACAGAGGCAGGTTCCACGCATGCCTCTGCTACTTACTGTGTCTGCAGGAGAACCACCACCTCTCCGTTTCCCCCAAGGGGCAGTGGAGGGGCTTGGGGCTGAGGTTTCGGTTTCCCCTGACCCTGCAGAGTGGCGAAGGACTGGCCCGGGTCTTAGGGACAATGCCACACTCGCCACACCCTTGGCCAGTGGTGCGTGGGGGTGGAGGCAGCCCTGGCTTGTGTCTCCTCGCCCACCAGCCTCCTCCTCGCCTTTGATGGCCATCCCTGCGGCCACTGCTCCCCCTCCGTGCTGGAGCTGCCAGCTGGAATCCAGATGCGGCTGGGCTGCGAGCACGTGCTGGATCCCTGGGGTGATGGGGGCAGGGAGGCCATCCTCCTGCAGCCCCTCTCCTCCGCCGACCCCACATCCATCCGGAGGGGGCCGGGGTTTGGGTTTCATAACACACAATGGCCACTGTCTCGCCCAGTAGGGAAGGGCCCTCCCTCTCTCAGCCCAGACAGGCTCCTGCCCAAGAATGCAGGGAGAATCGAAATACAGATACCAAATACCCGGATGCTGTGTGGCTGGGACCACGTCACTCAACCTCTCTGGGTGGGACAGGCTCTCTCCTTCTTCCTGAACTCCTGCGGGGGTCCTAAGCGCTGGGGTGTGGCTGGGAAGTGCATGAAGCTTCCTCGTGACAGGCAAAACCCAGGTAAGACAGAAGCGGACATTGGTGATCCCTGGAGAGCAGGCAGGGAGACATCTCCCAATCAGCAGCATCCTGGTCAGTGGCTCCCCATTGGTGCCCAGTGGGCCCTCCAGAGAACGTGGAGTGTGTGGCCTTAGCCATAGCTTGTGTCCCCAGGTTACTGCTGGGGGGGATAAAGGAGGTGGTCTGAGCCCCAGTGCAGGAGTCAACCTCTCCCTCACCTCTGAGCTTTTACAGCTACTATTCCCTCTGCCTAAGACACCCTTCCACCCCCCTCCTTGCCTTGCTAACTCTCATCTTCTAGCTTCTGGCTTAGATGTCCCCTCCTCCTGGGAGTCTTCCTGGACGCCCCGCACCCAGCCTCTCTTCCACAGTCCCCTGGGCTCAAGGATGATAAAAAATTGTTTACAATTAAGGGGCATCTGTTATGTGCCAGGCACTGCTCTAAGCAGGGGACAGCATTAACTCATGGCAACCCTACGAGGTGGGCACTGTTATTATCCCCATGTCACAGATGGGGAAACTGAGGTCCAGAGAGGGGAAGTCAGTTGCCCAGGTCACACAGCCGAGATTCCAGCCCTGCAGTCTGATTCTGGAGTCTGAGTTCTCCGCTGGGCTCTACTGCTTTTCTGATGAATGAACGAGTGACTGAATGAAGGAAGCGCTTGGGGAGGGAACAGCAGGGCCCCACTACCACTGAGGCTTAGAGCCCCTCCACTCTGCTCCCACCTCTGTAATGGAGTTTCCCAGGAGGGACACACATCTGGCTGGCGCCAAGCGGGGAGTGAGCTGCGGAGGGAGACCGTGGTGGGAGCGTGTGTGGCTAGGGCTAAGCGGGGGTACGGGGGGGAAACGAGAAACGAGGCTTAAGCGTGTGGGTGAGGGGTTCCAGTGTTCCCAGGTATCCGGGAGGCTGCCAGGGCACGGCCAGGCCCCCACTGTCCTCACGGCGGCCCCCAGCCTGGGAGTCTGTCCTGGGGCCAGGCCCACTGCCGCCGTCGAGGGGGAGAGGGAGGGCGAGCAAAACCACCCCGAGACATGAACCCTAGCTCGTGTGGAAATGGGGCTTCTGGTGACGTGTGGTAGGGTTGGGGGTTGCTGAAGAGCCCTCTTTCCCATGTCCTGCGCTGCTCTGATCGCTTGACAGGCTGGGCATAATCTGGCTGAGGTCATGTCTGGGGTGTGGGCAGGAGGGGCAGAACCCCCACTTCCCAGGCCGTTGTGTGCTGAGCACATCATCCTTAACCTTCTGGGGTGCTCGGAGTGGTTTGGGCTCTGGGGTGAGACCACTTGGGTCAATGCCAGCTCCAAGCTTTCCTGGCTGTGTGACCTTGGGTGAATCACCTCACCTCTCTGGGCCTCTGTTTCCATGTGTGTAAAGAGAGGATGATCCTACCTCACCTGGCAGGGCTCTCCACCTGCACAGCGGGATTACCTGGGAGCTTTGAAAAATCCTGACTCCTGGACCCCACCCAGACCAATGAAATCATCATGTCTGAGGGTGCGGCCAGGCAGTTGTCACAGTCCATGAGGAGAGGGGCCTGGGGGTCTGTCCACCACTGTTTCCCTAGCACTCAGCACGGTGCCTGGCACATAGCAAGTGCTCCGTGTGTGCACGCATGTGTGTAAGGCTGAAGGAAGGCATCGTGCCCACACATCCATAACCACATTTAACCCTCCCCACACTCTTTATAGAGAGAGGAGCAATATCATTACCCCCATTTTACAGATGAGAAAACTGAGGCTCAGAGGAGTGTAGTGACTTGCCTGAGGTCACACAGCTGGGCATAGCTGGGATTCGGACCCAGGTCTGTGGTTCCTCAGCCTGGACTCTTCAGTGCTGAGGCTCCTGCCTCATTTTAGAACTTTGTGGTCCGAAAATAGAGCCCCTCCACTGATGGTAGGGTGGACATGTGCGTTTTGTATCCATTACATTTCATCTTGGGTCTTTGTTCCAACACCACCCTGCCTCCCGGGGTGATGACGGTGACTGCCCAGTGCCTGTCTCTGTTTTCATTCATAGACACTTGGAATCATCCAGTTTTCCTTCACTGGGATTAATTAAAACTCTGGATTCCAAGGTGGCCCAGGAGTGAGTAGCAGGTCCTAGATCTTTTGTTTTCCAACCGTAATTCTTTAATGAGCACCTACTCTGTGCCAGGTATTGGGGAGAAACTGTTAACAAAACAGATCTGAGGCTATATTCTAGTGGAAGAGATGAAACTTCATAAAAGAATCATCCGGATGTATCCACAATGATTAATAACAGGAATAGCTGCCATTTAAAAATGGACAGTTATTCACTTCTGGCGCTTTACCCATATTACTTTTTACAGCTTTACCGAGGTATAATTGACACACAATAAAATGCACATATTCAAGTGTACAGTTTGATAATTTTGACATATGTGTATAAAGCCATCACCACAATTGAGATAATGAACATATCAGTCACCCTTTGTAATCTCTCCTTACTCTTCCTCTCCATCCCCCACCCCAGTCCCCAGGCAACTATTGATCTGCTTCCTGTCACCATGAATCATTTTTATTTTCTGGAGTTTTGTATAAATGAACCATACAGTGCAGTGTGTACTTTTTTTTTTTTTGGTCTGGCTTCTTTAAGTCAGCATAAATATTTTGAGATTCATTCATGTTGTTGTATCTATCAATATTTCCCTCTTTTTTATTGCTGAGTAGTATTCCCTTGTATGAATGTATGAAGACTTATCTGTTCACCAGTTGATGGATGTTTGGGTGCTTTCCAGCTTTTGGCTATTACAAATAAAGCTATGAATTACTGATATTGTTTTATCTCTTCCTCCCAACCTTCTTAATGAGATGATGGTTAGTTCTCCCCATTTTACAGATGAAAAAAATGGAGACTCAGATAGGTCAAGTAATTTATCCAAGGTCACACAGCCAGTAGTTGGAGCATAGAATCTTAAAGAGTGAGAATGTTTGAGCTACGTGACTTTAGGGAAACGCTAAAGTTCAGAGAGCCTCAGACCAGCCCCTCATTTTATACTTGGGCATCTGAGGCTGCGTCTCGTCCAGAGCTGGGTGAGAATTTGGGGCTCCAGTGGGCAGTCTTGTGCTGTGTCTGGCTCTGCTCTGCTTTATCCTGGCTCTTCATCTGGTCTGGGGGAAGGATCTGTCTGGAGTGGGGTAGGGATATGACATTTTTTCAAGAGGTTTTAATTTCAGGATTCCTCCGGCTGCTCAGAAATAGCAGGAAGGATTTGATGCTGGCTCCAGGGCCCGGGAGGTTCCCCCGCAGCTGCTCCACCTCCCCAGGCGGGTGCAGGGTTTATGGCGGCAGCTGCAAAGTATAAAATAGTCCTGCTCGTAAATCCACTCTTGCCAGGGTCCCTGATGCCAGAGGTCTCTGCGATGCTCAGCATGGAGTCCCACCAGCTGCTGGGGACCTGCAGGGACACTGAGGGTGCCCCGGCAGGCCGGAGGGTCCAGGTTTAGGGTGTCTACCTGCAGCCTCTCCCTTAGGGTTTGGGGAGCCCGACTCAGCTGGAGGGGCTGGAGAGGGGAAAAGACTGGGGTTGCATACGGGGGATTGGGGACAGCGACGGAAGGGGGAGGTAGTGGACACGGAAATAAGGAACCAGGAGACCCAGTTAAGGGTCCTCCTAGCTGTGTGACTTGGGCATGTCACCTTTTTGAACTATGGGTTCCTCACTTTTAAAGCTGGGGCCACAGCCCTTGCCCTGTCTCCCCACAATACTGTGAGGTTAATAGATGTGAATGCACTTTACAAGGTGCAGGGCAGGATAGCCTGATGGTTAGGGGTTCAGATGACCCAGGATGGAATCTCAACTCTGCCACCACCCAGTTGTGTGACCTTGGGCAAGTCACTTAACCTCTCTGGGCCTGAGTTTCCTCATCTGTGAAACGGGACCTTGGAGGGAGTTGAGTGCATTCCGTTAAAGGGCTTAGAACAGGCCCCCACGAGTGCTCAATGAATGTGAGCTTTTGTTAGCTGTAAACTGTGAAGTGTGGTGTCCTACGAAGAGAAAAGAGGGAAACTTCTGTGTCTAAAGGTCTGGCTGTTCTGCAAGTTACCTCTTCTCTCCAGGTCTAGGTTTAGAAGCTTCAGAATCATAAGATCAGTGATTCTAGATTCTTGGAACTTTAGAGTCTAAACATCTATTCTTGGGGGGCAGGGCAGAGGGTCCTAGAAGGGTTGGTGAAATCTGAGCACTTCCAGCAGCCAGGGAAGTCCCGTGAACTCCAGGGAGGGGGTGACGGACGCGGCCAGAGGCAGAGACAGGCTGCTGTGGCCCTTTGGGTGGAGAAAAGTCACCCTCACCCTGTGGGCCCCTCTGCAGGGGTTTGGCGACCAGTGGGGGCTAGGGGTCATGCTGCAGCTGTTCCCCCATCCCTCTGGGGTGCGGTGACCCCAGCCAGGGCTTGAAGGTTGTCTGGCAGGCATGGCTGGAGGCGTGGCCGGCAACACAGGCTGGGGAGCCCAGGGACTGGGGCCCATCTGGGGCAGGCACTGGGGCTATTTCTAGGTTGGAAAGGGGAGGAGGACCCAGTGGGATTAATTGCCAGATGACCTGGAACATCTCTCCTCCCCTCTCTGCTGTGTTTCCCTCTATAAAACAAACCAAATGCTTAGACTGGCCAGAAACTCCTTCAGGCACCGTGGGGGAAGGGCAGAAGGTGTCTACATCTCCAAAAGGCTGGGGTTCGAATCCCGGCATTCAAATCCCACCTCCAGGCTGCGTGACCTTGGGCAACTTCTGCCCTCTCTCGGAGCCTCAGTGTTTCACCTGTGAAACCACAGGTCCTGCCCTGCTGTGAGAATCAGATAAGAAAATGCTGCTTGAGCATGTGGCCCACGTGAGAGGCCCCCTGAGCCCCCAAATCTCCCGCCTGTGCCCTTCCTCGGGGTTTAAATCCCACCGCGAGGGCCTGTTTCCATCACTGCTTCAGCATGTACTGTGTAGCAAGTGTGGCACTGAGCACTTTCTACACACTACGTCCTCACAAAGCTGAGGGCGGTCCAGATATTATCCACCTTCTACAGAGGGAGGCATGGAAGCTCAGACAGGCCAAGTGACTCGCCCAAGGTCACGCAGCCAGAAAGACCCTGAGCCAGGCTTTGAACGTCCTGCACTTGTCGTATCCCATAGGAAGTGGTCTAACCACAGCTCCACACGGCCTACAAGCCTATTCATGAATGAATGAGCGCATGAATGCAGAATAATGGGGTTGGAGGAGGGGGCCCAAAGTCAATGTGTCCAGACTTCCATGTGACCCCACAGCTCAGCGGGTGGCAGGGGCGTCATCACAGCTGCCGGGGGCTGCATCCACTGCAGTCTGCGAGGAGGAAAGGCACGGAAGAGGGCTTTGACCACAACGGGCAGCGGACTCTGGCCCCTCCTGTTCACAAACTGCGCCTGCGCGCGCCTTGCGTGGGGCGGGCACTCCGCTGGGGGGAGGGTGGCACCGCAGCCCCTTGCGCCACCACCCAGCAGGCGGCCTGTCTCCCCTCGCTACCGAGTGTGCTGAAGGGGTCTGCGAGGCCACGTGGCCCGGGAATGACCAAGCTAGTCCGTCGAACGCCAGCCAGCGCTTTGCTCCTGCCCCGGACGCTGCATGGAGACGACGCCGAGAGTCCACCGGGTCCAGGGTCAAGCTCACAGCCCTGAGCTCTCTGGAGGCGTGAACTTGGAGGTGGGGACCCAGGCAGGCCCTGGCCCTGGGTCTGGAGCCCCGGGGTGGAGGTCTGGCTGTGCCCACTCCCTGGCTGTGCCGCCTGAGGAGAGTTGCTCATGCTCTCTGGACCTCAGCTGCCTCTCCCACAAACGAAAGAAGGCGGCTTGATCTGGATTGCAGATTCCACCCAGCGGCGGGCCTCGAACTCTGCTCCCGTGTGAGCCGTTATTGTCAGCAGCTGGGGCAGGAGCTGCAGGACGCCATTTTTCCTGAAGTAAAAAGAATCACTCAATTCTTGGACGAGAAGAGCTTGGAAGAACCTGGCTTTTTTACCCTCTCGAATCCATCCCCAGGGAGATCAGCCTCCCCCCACGTTAAGAGACCCCTGGAAGAGTTCTCCCAGCTCCTTTGACGCTCTCTCCAGCATCTGAGCAAACCCTCAGTCTCAGGAAGCCCTTTTCCATCTAAGGTAAGTTGAGCCGGTTGGGCCCGAGGGCCGATTTCCCTGCAGCCTGGCCCGTAGCACGAGCTCTGGCTGGAAGGACCGGGCCAGCCACTGGGGAGCCAGTTAGAGACACTTCTGAATTTTTCCCCTGGCCTCTCACAAGAGAAGAACATCTTATCTTTGTCCGGATCTGATCTCCACACTGTCTGGTTTTGAGTAGACTGCGGGGAGAGAGCGGGGCCCTTTTGGAGGGTCGTACTGCAACATCTACCAAGGTTGTCAATGTCCTTGTCCTTTGCCCCAGAGATTCTCTTCTGGAATCTGCCTACAGAAATACCTGTGTGTGGGCCCTGAGATGGGATGTTCGTGCCAGCGTTGTTTAGAATAAGTGACAAAAAGGGAAACCGCTTACGTGCCGATTGCTGCGGGAGGCTTAAGGAGACGGTAGTCCTGTTGAGTGGGGGGATATTCAGAGAGGATTCGCTTCTGGGGAAAAGGGTCTGGACATAAAAACTATCGTCAGCATTTCCCAGTTTGCTTTTCACATAAATGATTTCATGTGAAAAATCACTACGAAGTCGGTTTGATCAGCTTCCTTGAACCAACGAGGGAGCATCCCTGCGCAGTAAATTCTTGACGGATGCGGTACCCCAGGGGCGAAGGGACTTGTCACACAGCGGGTGAGTTGGGAGAGGTCCTGGGTCTGGCCTGGCAGCTCATCCTCCTTGTGGTCTGTTTTCTATCTTATGTTAGGGGAAAGGGCGGCCCTGGCGTAGGGGACTCACACCTGGGAGTCACCTGTTTGAAGTGTGAGCCCAGACTTCTGCTACCCGGGCTTCAGGCATCCCTAGAACAGAACCCGTTCAGGGTGCCTCTGGGTCAGGTGTCGGGCAGAGTGGGACCTGGGTGAGCTCGAGAACGGGGATCACAGGCGGCAGAGCTGGACAGCCCTGAGTCATCACGTTTCCCAGGCCATCCTGCACATGGGTGTCTTTGCAGACACCAGGTCCTACTGGGGGGTTTGCCGAGGCAAAGGGTACAAGCATCGCGTTTTCAGAGTTGCTGCCAAATGACTTTTCCAAAATGCGTCACCAATTTCCATTCTTATCTTGGTCTAAGGGTGGTTCCGTTTCCCCACACCCTTGACGACCCTTGTGAGTTTCCAGTCGAAGAGAGCAGTGGTATTCCATTGTTGTTTTCGTTATGGTTCTCCGATTACAGGTGAGAGGAGCTTTTAACCTCATGGAGTTCCTCTCCTATGAATTACCTGTTTCTGTCCTTAGTCTCCACGTGTATTGGTGGGGTACCCACTGATTTTCAACTTTTTTGAGCTGCAGAATCCTTTGTTTGAACAAACTCTTCCTAGGAATCCTAACTAAGTTAAATGAAAGCAGAGCTGCATCCTGGAAGGGGGGGTGGGATACCCAGAGGGCACCTGTTTGCCCCTTTTCCCCCTCTGCAGGGGCCCCTAGGGCTCAGTGGAGCAGAGTTTGCAAACAGTTGGTGTAGTCCTGCCACTCCAGCTACAAACGGGGAAACAGACCCAAAGCCACCCAGAAAGGTAACGGCCGAGTCTGGTCTCCAGCGCAGATCACCTGACTCTGTCAGTGTTCATTCAAGAAGGATCTCTAGGGCTTCCCTGGTGGCGCAGTGGTTGAGGGTCCACCTGCCGATGCAGGGGACACGGGTTCGTGCCCCGGTGTGGGAAGATCCCACATGCCGCGGAGCGGCTGGGCCCGTGAGCCATGGCCGCTGAGCCTGCGCGTCCGGAGCCTGTGCTCCGCAACGGGAGAGGCCACAACAGTGAGAGGCCCGCGTACCGCAAAAAAAAAAAAAAAAAAAAAAAAGAAGGATCTCTAGGTAGGTGATCCAGCCATGAGTGACAGTTTCCTCACTTCCTGTCTATGCCCTTCACTTGTTTTTTGTGTGATGCTGGTGGTAGAGGTGGAGATGATGGCGGTGGGGATGGGGTGGTGGAGGTGATGGTGATAAGGTGGTCATGATGTTGGTGGGCGTGGGTGCAGATGTCGGTGGTGGAGGTGGCGGAGGTGATGGTGGAGGTGATCATCCTTGCCTTGTTCCTCATCTTCATGGGAGTGCTTCCAAAGTGTTCCCGTGGGCATGATGTTTGCTGTAGTTTTCTGGTAAATGTCCTCTTTTCAAGTTAAGGAAATTCCTTTCTATTCTTAGATTGCCAGGATTTCTGAGTTGCAGATGGGTATTGAAGTTTATCAAATGCTTTGCAGTCTCTATGAAGATGAGACAGTTCTCTTCTCTCACCGTGGGGCACCGGATGGAGACGTCCCTGGGACAATCTGGGTGAACTGATTTTGCCTCAAGCCCAGAACCTCGCTCTCTCGTCCACTTTCCCTGTCCCTTCTTTCTCTCTCCCTAAACACAGACATTTTTCCAGGCCCGAGGAGCCTGACGGTAGAGGAGGGTGAGGCATCAGAATAGAAATGATCTCCCCGTGCTGGGTCAGCGCTTTCCGCCTGCCTGACTTCTGCTGCCGTTTCCTGTGCTAATCCCAGGGGGGACCAGCCCCCCTCCCCATCTGGTTCCAGACATAGCTTGAGACATTCTGAGGGTGCATGAAAATGCTGGTGGCAGACAGACAGGGGAGGATCTTGAAGCCCCGCATTCCTCTCTGGGGTGCTGGAGGAGGGGTGGGCGCGGGCGGGCGTGTGGCGAGGCAGGAATTTGTCTTGGTGGGGGCAGGGTTGGTCCGGGGTGTGGGGAGAAGGGCTGGGTTGCTAGGCAAAAGCGGCAGAGATGAATCATGTTCTGGCGTGAGCTGGTTATGGGCTAAAATGAGAAGTTATCCAAGGATGTGGAATCTTTTTGTTTGAGCTGGAAGGGAATATGGAGGCATTGGGTTCAGCCCGCTGGTTTTGCAGACAGAGGAACCGCAGATACAGAGAGGGAGAAAGGTTTGCCCAGAGAGTAAGGAACGGGCGTCTTGCCTCCTAGCTTTTTCCACGGACTGTGGCCAAAATAAGGCTTTGGCACCAACTCCTGTATTGTACGCGGTTACCGTTCTAGGCATCCGAGATTTCATGAATCCTCAGGCATGCTTTCCCTGAGGAAGAGAAATCCAGAGCGATACGCTCTGAGATGGCTATGAACAGTGTGATGTCAGGGTGGATGGGGGAGGCCTGCCTGGGGAGGTGGCATTTGAAGTGAGACCTGGATGCAGGCGGCAGCCCTGGGAAGCTCTGGGAAGAGGGCTGCAGGTAGAGGGACCAGCCAGTGCAAAGACCCTGCGGTGGGAATGAGTTTGGTGAGTTTGAGGGACAGCAGGGAGGCCAGTGGGCTGAGGGAGGCAAAAGGGGAGACAGGCAGGGCCTTGGAGGCCGGAGAGAGGCTTGATGGGAAGCTGTTGCCTGACATTAATCAGGGGGCGTGATCCCCCTCGTGATTCCTTCTCCTGCCCTGTGGTGCCTGCTAAGGGCCTGTCCTGTGGATTAATGAGCATTTACTAAGCACCTACTGTGTGCCTGGCTGTCCTGGGCACTCTGCCTGTATGGTCTCATTTCACCCTGCAACGGCCCCTCCCAGGCTGACCGTTGGAGGAGCACATCTGGGAGAGGCCCACACTTACCCATAGCCGCTCTGTGCAGGCCTCGCTGACCCAGGCTCTGTCCCTTGAGGCCCTCTGCTCAGCCAGAAAAGGACTGGCCTGCACGAGCAGCTTGTCCTTTGGTTCAGCTTCTTAAGAAAAAGAGTGGGAAAGGTCGAGAGGAGACTCAGATCCCGGCGGCCGCCCCAAAAGACTTGCCAGGAAGCAGGGCCACGCTGGCCCGAAACTTCGGGGTTGGAAGGGATGAGCACCCACTCGAAAGGAGATGGTCCCCAGGGGCCTGCTGTGGTGGGAAAGTGAGTGAGAATCCGGGGCTGAAGGGCAAATGGGACAGTGTGAGAAACTCCCCCAAAGCTCCTTTGCTGCCAGATGGTAAGCCCAGCAGACGCCTGGGATTCCACCATTAATGATTTACGCTAAGCCTGGCTTTTCGCTCCTCTTCTTGTAAGATGCAAATCTCCTTTGTAAGAAAGAGTGAGAAGATGAAGTCTCAAACCCAATATTGTGATAAAATTCAGAGATAATAAGTGATAGGGGCCTGAATGCTGGACAACTCTGAGGGGCCATCAGATTTAGAGCTCCCCATGGGCTCAGCGGAGACTTCTGGTGGGGCTGCCCCGCTGCGCACCTTCTCCCTCTGCCCAGTCCTGCTTTCCAAACCAGGCTTCCACAGGTGTTGATCCCAGGAACACTCCTGGATAAACACCCTGCACGGTAACTCCATCTAAGAGTCAACTTTCTGGGGAATCTGACCTGTAACAATGAAGGTGATGATGTTGATGATGATGGTGTTTATAAAGTTGATACTGATGATAATGACCGTGGTGATAACGATGGTGTTGATGATGACAGTGATAATGTTGTTGATACTGGTGATGATGACGATGGTGATGATGATGGTGATGGTGGATGAATCAGCCCGCTCTGGCTGCCGTAACAAGATACCACAGATGACGTGGCTTAAACAGTAGGAATTTCTTTTCTCACAGTTCTAGAGGCTGGAAAGTCCAAGGTCAAGGCTCTGACGGGGCTCAGTTTCTGGTGAGAGCTATCTTCCTGGCTAGTAGATGGCCGCTTGGTCCTCGCATGGCCTTTCCTCTGAGCGTGTGTGGAGAGACCTCTGCTTTTAAGGTCTCACTTAACCTTAATTACCTCCTAAAGACCCTATCTTCAAATATAGTCACAGTGAGGTTTGAGCTTCAATATATGAATTTGGAGGAAGGGCGTGCAATGTAGTCCATAGCAGTGATGTTGGTGACAATGATGATGGCAATGACCACGATGGTGACAGTGTTGCTGCTGTTGATGTTGGTGATGATGATGTTGCTAATTATTATGGTGATGGTGGTGGTGATGATAATGACAATGACAACTGTGATAGTATTGAGGATGGTTATGGTGATGGTAATGATGGGGTTGATGGTGATGGGGGTGATGGTGATGATGATGATGGGGGTGGTGTTGATGATGGTGGTGATGGTGGTGATGGTGATGGGAGTGATGGTGATGATGATGATGATGATGGGGGTGGTGTTGATGATGGTGGTGATGGTGGTGATGGTGATGGGAGTGATGGTGATGATGATGATGGTGGTGGTGTTGATGATGGGGGTGATGGTGGTGATGGTGATGATGGGGGTGATGGTGGTGATGGTGATGATAGCTAACATTTATTGAGTGCTTATTACATACCTGGCACTGTGCTTTTTTTACTTTACATGGGATCATTCTTTTAATCCTTACAACAAATCTCTGACTTAGGAGCTAGTATCCTGCTGATTTTTCAGGAAGGGAAATCAAGGCTCAAAGAGGTTAGGTACCTGCCTACAGTCCCATAGAGAGCTCATGGCAGAGCTGGGATTAGAACCCATGTCCCTAGGTCCCCATCCAAGGTTGTACCTTCATATCCTGTGGTTTGGTTCAAAGGGCCTGTGTGTGATGGGAGGTGTTTGGGGGGGTCCAGCCTGATTTCCCCACTGGGGCTCCCTCTGATCCATCAGCCTGAGGTCCCGGGGGTCAGGATGGAGGCCCCTGGAACCTCTTTTGCACCAGCAGCTCTGGGGCATTAAGGGTTGTCCTCACCTGGGGGGACTTCTGAAGTTATTCTGGGATCTGGGCTTCTCTGAGGTGAGGCCAGGGGCTGGAGTGTCTAACACGACATTTCCAAAGATAGCTGGGCGGGGAGGGTGCTGGTGGTATTTGAGGTTGTGCCCTGTGTCTGACCAAGCACTGTGGAGTGAGCTTGCCCATCAAGCCACGTGTGACAGAAGTCACGTCTGTGTGTCCCCTGCACAAGGGCAGCCAGACGACGACTTTGTGTACTTTTGGAGGCCTTGCTGGGAGGGTGCATCTCAAGGCAAAGACATCATAGATTGGAAGCCTGGAAGTTATAGTATTTTACTTTACATTTACTTTATTGTATTGTATTAATTTCATTTAATTTTTAATTTAATTTTATTTTGTCACGCTGTGTGACTTGTGGAATCTCAGTTCCCCGACCAGGGATTGAACCTGGGCCCCGGCAGTGAAAGTACCGAGTCCTAACCACCGAATAGCCAGGGAATTCCCTACAGTATTTTAGAAACAGTAATAGTAGCAGTAGTAGTGACAATAGTAGTAATAGTAACAGTTGCTACGAGGAATGGTAATAATAAGACCAATGCTAATAGTAATAATGATAACAGCAGTAGAGAGAATAGACCAGTTGCAAGCTGAGAGCTTGGGCTGGAATCCTGTTGCATCCACTTCCCGGCTCTGTGATCTTGGACACATCCCTCTACCTTTTAGTTTTTTCGTCTGTAAAATGGGATAATCATAGAATTTTAGGATTTTTGTGCAGAATAAATGAGCTAATCTATATAAAACACCCAGCAACTGTGTCTGGTATGTAGCTGGGGCTGAAGAGTCATGTGTAATCATGACAATCCCCGTAACATCTATGAACTCTTCTTTTTTTTTAATTTGTTTATTTTATTTATTTTGTTTGTGGCTGCGTTGGGTCTTTGTTGCTGTGCATGGGCTTTCTCTAGTTGTGGCGAGCAGGGGCTATTCTTCCTTGCGGTGAGCGGGCTTCTCATTGCAGTGACTTCTCTTGTTGTGGAGCACGGGTTCTAGGCGCGTGGGCTTCAGTAGTTGTGGCTCGCAGGCTCTAGAGCGCAGGCTCAGTAGTTGTGGCACATGGGCTTAGTTGCTCCGCGGCATGTGGGATCTTCCCGGACCAGGGCTCGAACCCGTGTCCCCTGCATTGGCAGGTGGATTAACCACTACACCACCAGGGAAGCCCTGCACTCTTTTTTATTTATTTATTTATTAAAAAAATTTTTTTTTTTGCAGTACACAGGCCTCTCACTGTTGTGGCCTCTCCCGTTGTGGAGCACAGGCTCTGGACGCGCAGCCTCAGCGGCCATGGCTCACAGGCCCAGCTGCTCCGCGGCATGTGGGATCTTCCTGGACCGGGGCATGAACCTGTGTCCCCTGCATTGGCAGGTGGACTCTCAACCACTGCGCCACCAGGGAAGCTCTGCACTCTTTTTTATATGCCACATGCTTTACATGCTTCATCTCATTTAATGGTCATGTCAACCGGACCAGGTAGGTACTATTATCATCCCATTTTGCAGATGAATACACGGAGGTTTGGGGTGGTTGAAGTCTCTTGTTCAAGGTCACACGGGGTAGGCGGCGTTTGAACCCACCGGCTCTGACACCAGCGCGCCGAGCTCACTCTGCTGTGCCCTGCTGCTGGGCAGAGACAGTCCTCTCTGGGAAGGTGGCTCTTTGAGGGGTTGGCTGATGTCATCTTGAGGGATGGAGGAAACAAGTGGACAGGCCCCAAAGCCACAAATGAGAGATGTGCTCCACTCCATCTTCCGGTTGGGGCTGGGGCTCGTCTGCAGGGTCCCCCTAACTGTGCCAAGACTCAGTGGGACCCGGAAGTCTTCTGTCCCGTCACGAGGATGGACACAGAGTCTACCCTCTTGTCTCAAGTTCAAGGGGCCTTAGTCATCAAAAGGCACCCCTCATTTGCTTGGCCTTTTAAGAAGATGCCATGATAGAGACAGCTAGTTTTGATAGGACAGTTCTTAATGCGAAGTTGTGAAAGTGCACTTTGATGTGGTCCCAAGTGGCCAGAATCCAGGAATAACATCTAGGAAAGGTTAAATTAGAGATGTGGTCATAGCCATGGTGGGGGTGGGAGGTGGGCAAGGACCTCAGCTGGAGCTCTAACCTACCACTTCCTTGCTGTGTCATCTGAGGCAAGCCGGTTCACCTCTCTGAGCCTCTGTTCCTCCATCCAGCCATCCTCCCACCCACTCGCCCATCCATCTACCCACCCATCCATCCACTCACATACCCTCCATCCATCCATGCATCCATCCATCATCCATCCACTCAGTAAGCATTCATGGAGCCCCTAGTAAGTCAAGAGCTGTACCAGAAGCTGGGTCCCATGATTGAATTGCTGTCATCAGTAGAAGACTAAATTATGAACCATCATACATGGAATGCTGGGTAGCTATTAATAAGAATGAGGCAGGCCTGTAGGAACTGATATGGAGAAATACAGCTAAGAGGAAAACAGAAAGATATAGAAGTATATGTAGTATGCTACCATTTGTGTAAAAAAGAAAAAAACAGAGGGTCTATTTAAACACATGTATACTTGGATATGCCTAGAAAATTTCCAGAAGGACACCTAAGAAACAAGTACCAGAGATTGCCTCTGAGGAGGGAGATTGGGGAATTAGTAGGGGTGGCAAGGAAACTTATATATCATCCTGTTCCCTTTCAGGCTGTTTGAATTTTTGAAAATAGTATATTACCTGTTTAAAATTGAAAAAAAATTATTTAAAAAAAAGAGTCTCTGAGAAATGATATAGAAAGATAAGAAAAGAGCAAAGTCCAAAACCCATCCATGATATTTACAGGTTCAGGGAAGGACAGGAGACTGTAGGAACAGAAAGGGCACCTAGCTCAGCCTGGGGGAATCAGGGGAGACTTCCTGGGGGAGGTGGGATCTGAGATGAGGCTCCTAGGCTGAGTGCAGGTTAAGGGAAGATGCCTGGCGAGGGCTTTCCAGGCGGGGGCTGCAGCATAGTGCCTGAAGGGAAGGCTCAGTGTGGCTGGAGCTAAGTGATCCATGTGGTAGGAGGTTTGGAATTTGTCGGAAGGGCAACGGGCAGCCATGGACAGGTTTCAAAAAGGAGGGACAGGGTCCGAGTGGGGAATGGATCCCAGCAGTGAGGCTGGAGGCAGGGAGGCCAGTGCGGAGGCTAGGAGAGAGACGATGGAGGCCCAGACTAAGGCAGATGTGTGGGGTGGGCGGGGCAGAGAGGGAGGTTGGAGATGGGAAGTGACACCTTCTCACAGGACCGTGAGTCCCCACGGAAATCATTTCAGCAAACTGCTCCGCAGAGTGCAGAGCATCTCACAGTGGTTCTCACTCAGGGCTGCGCCCCGGAAACCCCTGGGGAGCTTTGAAAAAACGCCACTGCCCAAGCCCCGCCCACACAGCATCGGATTTAATCAGGCGTTGGGGTTAAACTGGGCTCCTGGATGACTGAGGCGCAGCCGGGGCCGCGGCGCGTGGAGGTGAGTTGGCCAAATGAATGGACCAGGGCTCACCCTGCGTGGGCGTTCACCTTCCCGCCGATGCTCAAGGCACAGGTGAGCCTCCGATGGTGTTGAGTTCTGCCAGAAGGAAATGAGGCAGAAGCATGGCCTTTGGGGTCACCCAGCCCAAGCCCAACCTCGTGGCTTGGGAGTAGCTGACCTCCTGAGCCACTTTCCTTGTTTGAAATAACGCCCACCCCAGGGGGCCATCCCGAGTCTGGCTCAGAGCACGGGTGTGTGAGCCTGCTCTAAGTTACATGGCGGGGTCCCCCGTGGAAGTTTATGTGGAGGTGCTGAGATCCATAGGATGCCAAGATCTCTAGACCTGAGCTCACCCAAGGAAGGGGACACGGTGCCCTCGTGTGGTCGAAACTAGCTGTGTTCTTAATGGAATTTCAAACAAAATATTCATTTCTTTTAGCTGCACGACCACATATTTTGAGGTTTGGGCTATTCTGGTAATATTGCCGTGGCTGTTTACGAGCAGCTTCTGATGTGTAAAATTTAGCCTCAGCTCTCAGAGGATGTAACCGGGACAAAAATATCTCATTTAAAAAAGTCACAAAGTACAGCGGTGGGGAATTGCAGGGCGGCCACATATAATAAAGGGAGAAGCGCAGCCTTAGAGGGACTGTGAATTAAACAGTAGAACATGCCACGTGGGACAATGTGACATGGCTCCACCCAGCAGCTCTAATTTGAGATTCTGATGAAGGCCCTGCTCTGTGGCCTTCCCCGCGGGTTGGCGGGGGGGCGGGGGAAGGGGCCTTTGAAGTTCAGTGTCCTTCCCCAGAACCCAGAGGAGTTTTTTGTTTTTTGCTTTTTTTTTTAAGCAAAGAAGGTATATTTAAGAGAAGAAGCAGCCAGCCTATGCCTGAACATCGGGAAAAACAAAGGCATCTTACTTTTGAAGTTGGAGATTTGAGTCTTAGCTGGCATTTTGAGATCATGTTTCACTAGAAAATTGGGCCTTTAGTGGGGCTTTTAGCTGTTGCGTGACTGTGGGCGCCTCAGCATGGCACCCCTTGCCTGTCCACCCTGGGGCCAGATGGGGTAGGAGGAACAGTGATTAGAACAGCTGTTATTCGTCCCTGAGCCAGGGAGGTATGTTTTTAAACTTGAGGTCACTGTACACGTACACAGTTCACAGTGAACTGTTTAAGTGTCACAGCTGTGCAGGTATGGACAAAAGAAGGTTCTTCCCCGGGGCTTGGCTCACCCGCCTCCACACAGAACCACCCAGGAGGTTCTCAAGAGTCGGGCATTGGAACTACTTGACCAGACCTACAGCAGAACCCTGGGCCTACAGAGTTGACATCTAAAACTCATCCCTCAGGCCTCTTTGTGGATTTGGTCCACAGCTTTAGGGTAGCGTCCAAGCCAGTGTTGCTCAGATTTCAGGATTTCACAAACTAGTGAAATTACAGACAGAATCTTTTGGACTGACTTTGAGTTGTCAGCCTGTTATACTGTAAAGAATGAAAAGTGATGGCCATCTCCTTTCATCTTCCGCCTTGTTTCAGAAAACATTATTGACATCTGGCTTTGTTAAAATCTCCATGCCTGGTCTTTACTGCCCAGTTTGCTGGGAAAGGTGCACGAGTCATCACCGTCCAGCATCTGTGAACAAACCCCAAGGGGCTGAGGGCAGCCCTGTGAGGTGAGTGAGGGACCCAAGAGACAAGGCTTACCAGAGACAAACACTGCCTTATATTCCTTTATTTATTATATATATGCAAATCTGTTTTATGTACAATATTTGGTCCTACCAATAATCTTACCAAGGCATTCTACTGGTAATCTTCCCCAAAATAGATTCAGGTAAAATTAGATATTTGTGCACTTCACGACTACCCAAACCTATTGATTTCAGTTTGGGGGCCATATGCATAATTCGAAATAGACATACACTAGATTAAGGCGATGAAAGTGAGCTGCGGGAAACCAAAGGATTCAGAACAACTAGACTGTGTATTTTGCTTGCATTAGAATCACAGCGTGAACAGCAAATGCTGTGCGGATCTCATAGTGCTTTTATTGTAGTGCGAGGGCTTCTGAACACCTACGTGACTGCACGGCATGGCGGGGGTGGGGTGGGGGGGCGTGTAAGCAGCCCACGTGACCTGCAGGAAGCTTCGCCAGAAGCTCATTGCTTTGCCGCCTCTCCTTTCTTGGGTTCTTGTTTCAGTTTGAAATCAGCCAGGGCGGCCTTGATGGCATCCTCGGCCAGCACTGGAAGTAAGAGAACGAAAGAGAGCCTAAGTTTCTAGAATCTGCAGGAACAGTCTTAGGAAGAGAATCTTTAAGAGCCGAGGTAGCAGTGCTGGGACAGGCTTAACAGAATCACCTCACCAGGGTGCTGGGCGAGGCGCAGGCCTGCAGGCCGACGGCTGTTTCCTGAGCCGGATCCCTCCTGCGGGGCGGCTCTGGGGACAGCCTGTGCGGCAAGTACCCGAGATTCTAGGTTAGTTCCTTAGCCTCTTGGACGATCATGTTTTCTTGCTGTGATAGGGTGAGGGCTTTGTACATAAAGTGTCTGATGCAAAGGAGGGACACAACAAATGTTAGTTCTCAGCTGCTGTCAGGGAAGTCGGGATAAATGCGGTGGACGCTGGTGACACTGGATGGCATTACTTAGGTCGTGCCAGTTTGTGGCTGGGATGGCATTTGCCGGCACTCTCTAGTGACCGCAAGTGTGGAAACTTTTATTTTGGAGTCGATATTAAAAGGGAGGCTTTGGGGAAAATAAACACTGAGAGAGCTGGAATGACAGCAGAGAGAGTTGGCTAAAGGTTTCAGTACCCAAGAAGGCCTAATGAAAAGGCGGGGGGTTCCTCTGATACCATGCGAAAAGGTTTACAGGCTATGGCCTTTATTCACGGGTATTTGAAACTGCAGCGCATGTGGAAAGAACTCGGGTCTCAGCAGACCTCCATCCCTGTGCAGCACTCACTTCTTCTCTTGTGAGTCCTACCCTGGCAGGAGGCCTGGCCCTCTGCTGATTTTTAACTAATTTGGTCAGTAAATCTCCATCAATAAGCTTAGGCTACTGTTTCCCATAACCTCCTTCCCCTAGAAGGTTGAGATTTGAAAAGCTTTAGACTGAAATGGAAAGCCAAGTATAAGCCTTAAGGCATCTGGACTTTCTCTTAGGGAGAGTGCAGAGGGGGATATTGCACAACTGGGCTTAGTCATTGCATATACACAGATGCAGACCCCGACAGTGATGGCATCTGGAAAGGAAGTGAGGAAACGCACAACAAACAGGATTATGGTGAAAGCGGCATTTTCTCCTTTACTGGTCCCAACTTCACCATAGCCGGGTAAACAGCACAGATAAGACTGGGGTTTAGACTCTGGCCCTCCCACTGAGGAGCTGTGTGACTGGGGGGCTTTAACCTGAGCCCTCGTTTCCTCCTCTGTGTGGGCAGAGGTAATGACACCTCTGGGGACTGGAGGACGTTCCTGAGGGTTAGAAGTGAGGCCACAACGTGCTCGGCATGATGCTTGGCCCACACCACCCACGCAGGACTCCCCTGGAGGCCGCGGTGAGACCATGGGCTCTAACCCTCTGGATTGTGAGAACGGACTCCATGAGCTGTAACCCTCGGAGGCTGTAAAGGTGGACTCCACGACCCGAAAGGACTCGCCGTTCCCCTGTCACAAATCAAGTGGATGCCATTACAAAACTGCCCTAACTGTCCGAGCCCATCGGCATCCTGGAGGGGCCACTTACTGGAGCAGTGCAGTTTCACAGGCGGGAGGCACAGCTCCTTGGCGATGTCCGTGTTTTTGATGGTCAAGGCTTCCTCCACCTGAGAGGCAGATGGGACAGACGGGAAGTTTTAGTGATGCTCTGTCTGGTGGGACAGAAAATAAAAAGGGCCGAAGAGGCCCCCACGACAGGGTGGTGGGGGACGATTTCCATTTAATAACTCCAGACAGAGGACTCCCACTTCCATGTCCAGGCTGCAGCTTGGCTCCTCAAGTACAAAGTATATGCACCTGCATTGCTCAGCTGGGGTAAGCCACGCCCGCAGAGAGGCTGCCACGAGGCAGGAGTGGACCCTGGGAGGAGTCTCTGAGGGATCTGCTTGAGGTCGCCAGCAACTTGAGCCTTTTTAAAAAGGCAGTGATGTTCTATGCTGGTTTTGACTCTCAGCTTCTCTGGTGTCCTTATACTAAATGTTCAGAATAAATCCCGTCAACTCTAAGTGCTAGATGGCGTCAGGGAGGCGGGAGGGGTGGCACCCAGGCTGGCAGCACCCGGGCCAGTGGCACAGACAGCTCCTGGAAGGAGAGCTCTTGGGGCTCATCCCCTGCCCCAAGGAGAACCTTTCTCCTCTAGGCGGACTAAAAAGGATGCCTGGGGTTTGTCGAGAGCCCAGGGGCATAACAGGAGGCAGGCCTACCTGGAACGGAGCCCCGCTGTCTTAAGGAAAGTGATTTCCCCCCCTGCCCCCCAATCTCCCAATCCACTAACTCCACTGAATTATGCTTCAACTTCTGTGGCTGGAAACTCAGATGGGAGTCTCTCAGGGTCAGAGAAAGGCCCTCTCCCCACTTTCTGATCACATTCACGGGGCCAGGCCCTGGGAGCACAGGTGCCCTGTCTCCTCATTTCCTCTTTCCCTGAGGATAGTTGTGGACAAATCACTTCACAGCCACCTCTGGCCCGAACAGGTTAGGTCTCTGCTTCCCTGGCCCTGAGGACCTTGCCGGCCAGGAGGCCCTGAGCCACGGGGAGCCGGCGGCACGTGGCCTGGTACATGCCTCTGTGACTCAGCTCCCAGAACCTGGGCCCGTGGGGCTGCAAAGGTGAGCACCTGCGGTTTGGTTTTTCTGAGAGGTTTGAATGGCGACAGGATTTTAGAAAGGCTAGTTTGTTATTTCATGAATCCTTGTAAGCCATCTGCACTCCCTCCTGAAGCACCATGGGAGGAAACAAACAAAACAAACCACAAGGGAACCGCCCCCAGAGCAGACTTAGACTTCTAAGAAATGATAACAGCGGTGACCCTGGAGAAAGCCAAAGATTTCTTTTCACTTCTATTGTGTTAGAGGGGGAAGTGAGGATCTTTTTTCGATTTAGTTAAAAACAAAACACCATCAAAACCCCCAAACAAATAAAAATGATCAACAACAAAAAACTCCAAACTAAAAAACACTTAAAATTATCCGTAATTCCCAACGTGGAGAAGAATTTAATAAAAACCTCGGTAAGCAAAATTAAAAAGAAAATTCTTAGCATATTTAGAAAAAAAAATCATAGGTTTTTGGTTTGTTTGTTCACACTCACTAGACCCTTCCCTTAACTGAGAGCCAGGTTTGTGGAGAGTGTGACTTAATTCTAGTTTGCAGGAACCTACCGTCTTCCCCTTTACCCATTCGGTGGCTAGCGAGCTGGAGGCAATCGCAGAACCACAGCCAAATGTTTTAAACCTGGCGTCCACGATCTTCCCCTTTTCATCCACTTGAATCTAGAAAAGAGGCAGGAGTTAGCAGAGGTTCTGGTGTGCCCCATAGAACCTGGCGCTCATGGAGGCCCACGGGGCGCTCCCTGAGAGCTTTGGTCCTGCTTTCTGCACTTAAAAGTTTGGGCACTAATTACTGAGTTTCCTCTGTTCCAAAGAGCTCAGTGATGAGAAGATAAAAGCAGGAACAACTATACAGAATTATACAGGCCTAGCTAGTAAAGATCAACCAAAAAATATGCCTCCTGCCGCCCCCAACCCTAGCCTGATTTTTGGCTATGAGGTTCTCCTCCCAGCTGCTGGGTCAATGTGCGTCTTTAAACACTGGGAGAGTCTGCAATAAAGGTCTCTGGATGATGCTTTTTCCTTTGGCGCCAGACTGCATGTAGTAGTTCCCTCTTGCCTTGTTTCTGTTTTCCAAGATAGTCATGAAGCTGTCTGGCAAGCTGCCCACCACAGTGACGAAGGAGATGTGGAGAAAGCTATGGTTCACCCAGAGTGCCAGGCACTACCTGCATGTCATCTCCAACGTGGGGGAGGTTTGATATATTGCGTTTCCTGTCTCTTTGGGGATTGCTAACTGAACAGCTGTGGTTTTCCTTTGATTGGTGAAATTCACAAAAGATTTCACTTAGCTAAGTTGGAATTTAGGCTGGTACAGTGAGCACAAAGGTGAGATCAGTTCACTATGTCAGAAAGGGTCAGCGTAGTTTACCAGTGTGACTAGCATTCAGCCCCTGCTCGAGTCATTTATAACACTGACTTGTCCCATCTCACAGGAATCGAGATGGGGACCAGATGCAATGCTATACACGTAAATGCTCTGTCAACTACGGAGCACTGTACAAGCAAAGGGGTCAGCGTTACCACCAGTAAAGATGGGAACCAGGAGTACCTGTAATTTCATGACATCACCACACGCTGGAGCTCCCACCAGTCCGGTTCCAACATTTTTAGATGTCTTATCAAGGGACCCCACGTTTCGGGGATTTTCATAATGATCAACAACCTGAAACGAAAGGGTGAACAGAAATCACAGTCACTCTTTTTTGCTGTTGGTCTCCCCGACTTTGATGGCAAGGTCCTTGAAGTCAGCAAGCTGAACCTGGCAGGCCATCACTAAACACCAAATTTCACCTTGGAGTGTATTCAGAGATTCCAGATAGTGGCGAAAAATCAGCAAAATCGTGTCTTAATTCCGTAGGGTTTTGAACCACAAATAATTACTTGACCTTTAACCACCCAAGTCACCAGAGTTGGGCTCAAACAGCATTTTTGTAATTTCCAAAGAAAATCCGTTCTCAAAGGATGATGATTATTCGAAAATCCTAAAAGTAAGTATGGTCCAGAAATGGAAGGGTTTCCCAGAGCCTCAAGGAGACTGTTACAGGAGGAACAAGGCTATGGAATACGTCCCTTTGTGTGTGAAAATAATAAATATCTCATTACTGTATTTCAGGGCCCTGAAATCTCTCTGGTGCAGCAGCGCACCCTGGTGGCGGAAAGGCTCGTGTCAACAACACACATCCCTGGGTCGGGGAGGAGTGAAGTCCGTGGGGAAACGCGCGGAAGCCAGAACAGAATAAACATCTATTCAAACTGGCACACGGAAGGCTTTAAAAACCTTGACGTTTGTTTACCAGTTGGCAGTAAGTATCCCGATCTTTCCAGTCCCCTCCCCCACCTCCACCCCAGCTATCCAACCACGGATTTTGACTCCAATCCCAAGGACCAACAAGATAATGTCCAATCTGGACTTTCTGCCCCGGCTTGATTCACCGCATTCTTTAGTCAACCGGTTCCCGAGTGAGAGAGTCTCATGTTTAGGGACTTTCCACCCCCAGAAGGTAAAGGCTGCAAACTATGCACCTATCTCTACTCACAGCTCACCACCACTCCACACAGAAAACAAAAATTAAAACGTTATGACTGTTCGTTACATGTCCATCTCCACTCGGGGGCTCTGAGCTCCTGCAACAGTAACATCACCCTAAGTGGCCTCCCTGTGCCAGGCACCCTGCCGAGGACTCCGCAGGCATGGTCTCGAGTACGGGGGGCTGCTAAGACCCCATATGACAAGTGGGGAAACAGGTTCTGCGCAGGGCACTGACTTGCCCAAGGTCACGTGGCCAGGGCGGTGGCCTTGGCTGAAGCCGCACCCCGCGCCGCTGTGTGTCGGGCTGGCAAGTCACTGCAGGACCCTGCTTCCTGAGCTGTTGGGGGTTTAAAGGCTGGATGCACGAGATCGCGGCCAGAGGCCGGGCCCACGGGCAGTGGCCACTAGATGAGCGGGAGCTGTCATTTTTATTTCAGGCGCGGTTAGTGCCCCTGCGCAGGGAGGGAAAGTCCAGGCGGATTCGCGCGAGGGGCGGCCCCTCCGTTGGGGCCAGGGGCGGCCCGTACCCTGGGTCGCAGTGGGGCCTCCCGGGCCCCGGAGTTCCCGGGCCCCGCAGAGTCTTTCCTAGGCCGGGCCTCCGCTAGGATGCCCGCACTCTCGGTTGTCCTCGCACTCCCGCCCAATCCCGCCCGCTCCTACCTTCTTGTGATAGAGCCGAGCCGGAGCTGACAGCTCCCGGACCGGCAGACGCGGGGCCCGGAGCAGCAGTGCCGAAGTCGCCCGCCTCAGACGTCCTGCTCCAGCTGCCGCCATCTTGCGAGCTTGCGCCTGCGCAGGCCTAGTGCGAGACCGAGGCGGAGGGCGCGCGTGCGCAAGTCGGCTCCTAGCTTGGAGCGCGCTCCCTCTAATGTCCCGGCGACTTCGCGCCTGAGCCCTCCCGCTCCGTGCACGTGTACGCGCTTTGGTCCCGCCTTGGCCACGCCCCTCCGGGGCGGGCGGGGCGCGGAGCCCGGGCTGGACGCAGAGCCCAAAGGTCTGGAGTCGCAGGAGTATTTGTCCTCCGTGATGGGTTCTGGATCTGAGGGGCTTCGGGCTGGAGTTCGGGGCCCAAGTTTGCGTTCACAAAGTCCACCGCCGGAATGCGCAGAGGATCAACCAGTCCACCTTTCTTAGCCCTGTTTTGCAGCTTAGGAAGTTGAGGATCAGAGCGGTGTAGTAGCTTGTCCTAGGTTGCCCGGAGAGTTAGACTCAGTTGGGATTCAAACTTGAACAATCCTGAGTTGGAATCCCGTTTCTGCTCCTAACTGGCTGTGTGATCCTAGGTGAATGACAGCGTCTTTCTAAGCTTCGATCTTCTCTTTTGTACTAATTCAAGGACAGTTCTTTCATCCATTGAGCAAATATGTGTTGAGTATCTACTTTTTGTCAAGGTGCTTTGGGAATCCAACGGAAAGAAAAACATAATTTCTGACATAATTAAGCTTGCTAATGAGTGAGAAAGGCAATAAATAGACACACCAAGGCTTTCCTACGTCAAAGTGGAAAGCTTAGCTAAAAGAATACTTTGCCCTGATTTTAAAAAGTGTGTATGTTTGTCTCTATTTCTCTCTCTATAAAAAAGCAAACTGTCACAATTTATATGAAAAGGCATGGCAATGAAGAGATTCTAAGTAAATGTTTACTAATGTAGTTTATTAATATTGGTTTGCAGAATATGATCCTATAAAACCAGAAAACGCACATGTGTATTTAACTGCTAGGCACCAGGCATTACATAAAGGGGAGGAATCTCTTTGGGAAGTGAGTTTTTCTCATGAATGGTGCAGTCGATCCTTCCCCGAGGACTTACACTTTTCTCTGCATTTGAGGCTCAGTTACTGGGGAGACTGAACCACGCGCCAGGTCAGAATAGGCGGTAAGGCATTAATTCCAAGAATCATTTTGACCTTCTCAAGATGGCGGCAAACCCTTAATGTCAATCATCACGCTCACTTCCTCTATGGCTTCCACTTCCTGTCTAAGGACCCAACTTCTGTCCGAAGTTGTGGCGAAACACGTGCCCTGTTAGTGAGTTCTTTTTTCCTCCGACGAGAACTATTAAAAGTATCTAAAATAACATGAGTTTCGTGTATTTCGAGGTTTTGCCGTCATCCGTGGCTCACGGTTTCTCTCTAGGTGGCAGGAGAGCGCGGTTTTGATCAGGCGCGCGCCGCGGGCAGCTTTTACTTCAGTGGGTCTTCGGCGGCAGAGTGAGGACCCGGGAGTCACTGTAAGCGCAAGATGGCGACGGCGGCCGCAGCATCGGCTTCGGAAGCGGAGGCTGAGCCCAAGGCCGGGCCCAAGGCCGAGGGGGAGGAGGTTGAAGCTAAGGAGGCTAGGACGAGGAGGAAGGTGTTATCGCGGGCCGTGGCCGCCGCGACGTACAAGACCGTGGGGCCGGAGTGGGACCAGCAGGAGGAAGGCGTGAGTGAGAGCGATGGAGATGAGGAGTACGCCATGGCTTCCTCGGCCGAGAGCTCCCCGGGGGAGTACGCGTGGGAGTACGACGAAGAGGAGAAGAACCAGCTGGAGATCGAGCGGCTGGAGGAGCAGGTGAGCGCGGGGGTGGGCGGCGGGCTCCTTCCCTCAGGTTCCCGGGCCCCGGCCCGCCTCCCTTGTCCTCGGCGGTAATAAAGCCGCCAAGGCCGCCAAAGCGCAGTTCATCAGCGCGTCTCCCGTCTTTCGAGCGCTTCCTGCTCGCCAGGTGATTTGCAACCGTTATCCCATTGAACCCTCGCAAGAACCCTTTGAAGGAAGTAGTGTATTTCCCGTTTTATGGGAGGAAACTGAGGCTTTTGGTGGAAGGAATTTTTTTGCTCAAGATTACACTTCCTGCAAATGGCGAGACAGGCTTTTGGCGAGACAGGCTTTGAACTTTGAAACGACTCCAGAACTCCCGCTTTTAGCCACACCGTTCAGCTGTCCAGCACGAGAAATAAAATTTTATTTCTAAAAGAGAGTTATTTGCCTGTAGGAATGACGACGATGATGAACTATGGCGTGGTCGAGAAAATATTGACCATGACGGTGATAATAGAAATGGAAAGGGAGAGATTTCAGCGTCTGGAGCCTAAGGCCCCAGTTCTGGCTCTTCCACCCTTGCGTGCGCTTGGGCGAATTTCTTAATCTCTCTCAGCCTCGGCTTCCTCATTTGTAAATTGGGAGAAACGATTTCCGCACATAGGTTTGTTATAATGGTAATTAAAGCCCGGGGCCTGGCACTAGTAGCTACGTGATTTCTAATCTGTAACCTTATGAGTTACAGGTGGTGGTATCTCTTGTGTAATCTAGGATTCCAGCAGGAAGTAGGTGACACATTCAAGTTAGGAAAGTTTGAGAAAAGGTCAGTAAAGGGACTACTGTGTCTAGGGCAGGGAAATCAGAAGTGAAGGTTCGGTACCCCAGGGCTAGTAGCAGCAGGACCTTTAGGTGTCCACCTTTAGGTCTGAAGAAGCGATGGGAGGGACTGGCTTTCCAAGTAGTTGTGTGGAGCGAACACCTGAGAGGAGGTGAGACGTTTGTTCTAGGGGTGCGGCCCCAGTTTCCCATCAGGGATTGGGGTGGGGAAGAAGTACCCTGACCTACCGCTCTGCCTTCTCCAAACAGTCTGCTGGTGCCGTCTGCTGGAAGCAAGACAGCCAGAGACCTCATCAGTGTGGTCCACACGGTGGGTCACAGGACAGGGAAGAGAGAGGGTGGAGTGGATTTGGAGGGGCAAACGGATGGAGCACATTCTCATTTTACAGATGAGGAAACCGAGGCACAGAAGGAATGATGAAATGATTTGCTTAGTCACTTGTAAGGGGTTTTGAACTTTTCAGGGTTGTCTGTGGACTGAATGCCACATTGGCTATGAAATTACTTAGTGATGTGAGGTTGTTAGCCTGGGTTTCTCACTTAACTTTGCTGGGTGTGAGATTCCTTATAACGTCCTCTCTCGAGGTGATGTTTTTGTTAAGTTGTGAAACAGTTATATTATCTCTTGGTATACCTGTCCCACTTGTCATCGCTTCTGAACCAGCTGGGGGTAGGCAGGTGGTTACCATTTCTGCTTTTTATAAATAAGCGCGCCAAAGTCCAATCAGTCTTTTATTCATTCAGCAGTGTAATACGAGGTGCCAGGCGGACTGTGTCCCTGTCCTGGTGGAAGGAAATCTGTTCTTCTGGCCTTGGGCCTTTCAATGAGCCATGAGCTTACTCGGTAGGGGAAAGAGGATTACCTTTTTAAGGGAAGGGGAGGCTTGGAAGCAGAGCGATTAAGTCCGTGATGAGGGTACCCAGCTTACTAGAGAGGATGGGTCAGGGCAGAGGTCACTGGCCTACTGGTATTGTGCAGTTGCCAGCCCTGCCTCAGGCCACCAAAGGTGACCACACAGGATGGGATCCGGCAGGTGATGGTGAATTGAAGAGCCTCTGGCTTTATCCTCTTTTCCGGGGGGTCTAGAAATGGACTTTTCCAATTTTTCCAAAACTCCCTCCCACCTCCTCCTAATCCCACAGCCTCTAGTTCCTGCTGTAACAACTTTCCTGGTGGAGCATGATGGTCGGTAACTTCCAGAGAGGGCTGTGAAACCCTCGGCCTTGTCGTATTTGCAAATTCCTTCCAGTTCTCGCCCTGAATGTGTTTATGAAAGCTCACAGTTAGTAGTGTCTGTCCATGTAACAAAAGCGGAGATTTCCCACCATTTGTGTTTGTGGCCTGAAACTAAAAGTGGCACCTCATGGTGTCTTACAGGTCATGTCAGCGCTCTGAGCCTGCTGTCCCAATTGGTAAAGGGAGGGTTGTAGTAGTGCCTCCCTCACCGGGCTGTTGTGGAGCTTAAGTGACAAGAGGTGTGTAAAGCTCCAGGCACAGTCTGACACACAGTAGATGCAGTGATGGGACCTGCTCCCTTCTCCTCCCCCCCCCTTCCTGTGATTGCAGCTAAGTGTCCTCTCCACCAGGCCTCTCTGTCACCTCTCCGCCCCCAGTCCAGGGCCAGGTTGTGCTGTTAGGGAGTTAGGAAATCAATTCTCAGAGCACTTGCACGTTGGCTAAGCCTCCTCTTTCTTCAAAGCATCCTTTGTCGTTAACAGTGTTCTGAGACCAGACTAGACCGGCACATGTGCTCATTTGTCAGTGCTGGCTGAACACTCTGGAAAGTCTCTTAAATACCTGTCAGTGTGCATTTAATGTACATGCTCTCAGAGCACCTCTTCATATATAGTATCTTCATTATTTGGGCCTAAAAATCAGAAATTTAGATCAAGAACCATCCTAGAGACAGTTCCTTTACTTCAGTGAGTTTTGTACGTTTCTCTTCTGACCTCCCTGTGGTGTTCACGGGAGGGCCGCTTGCATAGACATTACTCAGGCTGGCTAGGCAGGACTTGCCCACCCCCCTTCACACTCAGAAAACACATTCAGACCCAGGTGAGTTGCGAGTGATGGGGTGACAGGGAGAACTGCGCCTGCTCCTTCTTGAGGAGAGTACATCTTCCATGGTCTTCAGTTCTTTCACTGTGGTTACTTGTGTGACACACTTGACAGCCAATTTTGAGACGTCAGTGCATCATGGCAGTCCACTTGAGATGCAGAGGTGTACTCCAGTGCCTTCCGGTACAGACGGGGAGACAGAACCCGTGGACGTTAGAACACTTGTGTCCTGACCTCGTCCTGTCCTTTTTCAGCCTATCACATAATCATGGGGTGGGTTCAGCCTGTCAAGTTTTATAAATCATGAGCAGGAGAACATTGCTAAAAGATTTTTTTTTAAATTATAGGTCATGGGCTTACCTGATATTGATTCTTCTTTATTATCTATTTGTGTGTAATTTGATACATACAAAGCAGTTCACATCTGTAAACTGTAAAGGATGGTAATGAGATGAACACCCTTGCTCTAAGAGTGGGGACTTCATCAGTACTGCTGCCCGTCCCTACGGCTTCTCCCCGGTTCCAGTGCCCTGCCTTGACCCCATCCCCTCCTCAAACCCAGGTAACTGCTTTTTTGAATCTTGAGTGCTTCCTTCTCTTTTAAAACATGTATAGTTTTATCCTCTAAGTATGCATTCCTAAGCATATATTGTCCACTTTTGTTTGTTTTTGAGCTTTTAAAAAAGTGTATCATGCAATGTGTAATCATCCGGGACTGCTTTCCACTCAGCAGTGTGTTTCTAAGATTCAGCCGTGTTCTTGCAGTTGCAGGTTATCCATTTTGACTGCTGTGTGTTCAGTACACCAGGGTGTGAGTAGCCCACAGCTTATTGGTTGTTCTGGCATTTGAATTGCTTACAGTTTTTTTTTTTTTTCCTATTACAAACAAGCTACAAGGAACATTGTTACTGTTAAACTGTGCCAGTCTCAAACCCTGTAAGAGTTTATCTAAGTCAGTATTTTTCAAACTGGGGCCATGGTCATGGGTCATGAATTCATTTTAGTGGATACACCCAGTGTCCCTCTGTGATATACTTTCTGGTTGCGTGGGTCTGTTTCTGGGCGCTTTCTAGTGTTCTGTTGGTCAGTTTGTCTGTCCCGTGTCAATTCCGTGGTCTAACTCATTACTGCTGAGACTTGCTACCTGCTGAGACAGATCCTCCTGTGTGCAGTTTAATGCAATAACTAGGGTCTAGATTACTAAGAGTACATTGTCAAATGGCAGTGTTAGTCGAATGAATTATAGGTCATCTGTCATCTCTGGAGAGGGAAATATTTATTGCTGAAATGTGGCAGACGTTGGAAGAGTAGATACTAGTCTAGTCTTGGTGTATAGACTTAATGTAACCCCATACCCCAACTTGTGTGGAAGCTTTTTTTCTTCCCCTTAAGATTTATTTATTTATTTATTTTTGGCTGTGTTGGGTTTTCGTTGCTGCGCGCAGGCTCTCTCTAGTTGTGGCAAGAGGGGGCTACTCTTCTTTGCGGCACGCGGGCTTCTCATTGTGGTGGCTTCTCTTGTTGCGGAGCACGGGCTCCTGGCGCGTGGGCTTCAGTAGTTGTGGCTCACGGGCCCTAAAGCTCAGGCTCAGTAGTTGTGGTGCATGGGCTTAGTTGCTCTGTGGCATGTGGGATCTTCCCGGACCAGGGCTCGAACCTGTGTCCCCTGCATTGGCAGGCGGATTCTTAACCACTGCGTCACCAGGGAAGTCCCTGAAAGCTTTTTTTAAAAATTAAACTTTTCATTTTGAGGTAATTGTAGGTTTCCCTCCAGTGGCAGGAAATAATACAGAGAGATCCTGTGTACCCTTTACCCAGTTTCCCCCACTGGTGACCTTTTGTAAAACTATAGTACAGTCTCACAACCCAGGTATTGACGTTGACAAAGTCAGCACACAAATCGGCTCTGTCACCTCAGGATCCCTCCTGCTGCCCTGATAGAGCCACAGTTCCTGACCTCTAGCACCCACTAATCTGATCTCCATTTCTACAATTTTATCATTTCAATAATGTTATGTAAATGGAATCATATAGTATGTAACCTTTGGGAATGACCTTTTTTCACTCAGCATAATTCCTTCAAGATTCATCTGAGTTGTGTGTTCATTTGTTCCTTTTTATGGCTGAGTAGTATTCCGTGGCATGCATTTCCATGGTTCGTTTACCCATTCACCCATTGAAGGACCTCTGGATTCTTTCCAGATTTAGCTGTTAGGAATACAGCTGTTATGCACAACATAGGTTTTATTTCTCTGGAAAAACACCCAAGGGTGCAGTTGCTGGGTGATATGGTACTTGTGTGTTGAATTCTATAGGAAACTGCTGAAAACAGTTTTCTGAGTTGCTATACCCATTTTACATTCTCATCAGCAATGTACGAGTGATCCAGTTTTTTTGCATCTTCTCTGGCATTTGTTAGTGCCACTGTTTTTCCTTTTGGCCGTCTGATAGGTGTATAAGGATAGCTCATCGTGGTGTTAGTTTGTGCTTCCCTGACCGTTATTCATGTGCACTCACTTGCCATCTGTGTCCTCTGGATATATTGGGTTGGCCAAAAAGTTCATTCGAGTTTTTCTGTAACATCTTATGGAAAAACCCAAAAGACCTTTTTGGCCAACCCAGTACATGTTGGTTCATGTCTTTTGCCTACTTTTAATTTTATTTGGATTGTTTGTTTTTTACTGTTGAGTTTGGAGTTATATCTTTTAGATATTAGTCCTTTGTCAGATATGTGGTTTGTAAATTTTTTTTTCCAGTCTGTAGCTTGTCTTTGCATCCTCTTAACAGAATCTTTTACAGAGCAAAAAGTTTTAATTTTGATAAAGTCCTGACTTTCTGAGTGTTTTTATCGTGAATGGTTGTTGGATTTTGTCAAATGCATTTTCTGTATCAATTGATACCATGATTTTTGTTCCTTAGCTTGATATATAGTGGACTACAGTGATTGCTTTTCAAAGATAGAGCTAGCCTTGCATACCTGGAATAACTCCCACTTAGTCATGGTGTATAATTCTTTTTGTACATTGAATTTAGTTCTGTAAGTTTTCCTGTCCACTCTGTGCTAGCTGCAGTCCACTTATTTTTATTTGCTGTGTTTGCATTTTCATTCAGTTCTGTGTATTTTAAATTTTCTTTGAGAGTTCCTCTTTGACCCATAGATTATTTAGAAGCGTATTGCTTAATTTTCAAGCATTTAGAGATATTCCTACAGTAATTGATTGTTGTTATCGGAAAACATACTCTGTATGATTTAAGTTTTAAAAAATTTGTTGAGGTTTGTTTTATGGCCCAGGATATGGTCTCAGTGAATGTTTGTTGGGCACTTGAGAAAAATGTGTTATTCTGTTATTGTTGGGTAGAGTGTTCTATATATAGCAATTAGATCATGTTGATTAATGGTGTTGTTGAGTTCTTTTATATTCTTGCTGATTATCTGTTTGGTAATTCTTTTAGTTGCTGAAGTGGGGGATGTTGAAATCCCCAATATAATTGTGGATGTCTCTGTTTCTTCTTTCAGTTCTATCAGTTTTTGCTTCATCTATTTTGAGGTTCTGTTATTTGGTGCATGCACTTTTAGGATTGTTTTGTCTTCCAGGTGGGCTGATCCTTTTATCATTATGTAATGTCCCATTTTATCTCTGATAATTTTCTTTGCTCTAAAGTCTACTTTATGTGATATTAGTATAGTCACTTCTGCTTCTTTTTGTTTAATGTTTGCATGCTATATCTTTCCCCATCCTTTTACTTTGAACCTACCTACATCCTTGAATTTGAAGTGAGTTTCTTGTAATCAGCATAGAGGTGAGTTGTGTTTTTATCCACTCTACCATTCTCTGTCTTTTAATTAGTATGTTTAGATCATATACTTTGAAGGTAATTATTGATATGTTAGGTCTAAAGCCTGACATTTTATTATTTTCTGTTTGTTTCCTGTGTTGCTTGTTCTCCTGTTTCTCTTTTCTTGCCTTCGTGTGGGTTATTTGAACATTCTTTAGTATTCCAGCTTGATTTATTTATAGTGATGTTTAGAGTATTGCTTTATATAGTTTCTCAGTGGTTGCTTTGGGTATTTCAGTATATTTGACTTACATGGTATCTATGTTTTACCCCTGAGGGAAGTGTGGAAATCTTCCTATTTAGGTCCCTTTACCATTCCTCCTTTGAAATGTCATTGTTTTGGGTATCAGATAGCCTTAAAATTTTTATTTCCATTATCATACGATTTAGAAGACTCATGAAGAGAAGGATCATCTATTGTATTTACCCGTATTTCTGCTCTTTCTTCCTTCCTGATGCTCCAAGATTTCTCTTATCGTTTGCTTTCTGTTTGAAGAAATTCCTTTAGCTATTCTTTAAGAGTAAGTCTGCTAGTGACAAGTTCTTTTAGTTTTCCTTTGTCTCAGATGTACGATAGCTTTGGAAGCAATTATCTTAATTTATTAACTTTTAACTTGAAATATAAAGATAAACCTTTTTGTACCTATCACTCAACTTCATCAGTCTGTTGCCATTTTTATTTCTCCCGATAGGGATTTTCATTTGTTTGTTTGTTTAGTAAAAGAAAAGAGCTCTTACTGATGTACCTGGCACGTGCTACAGCGTGATACTAAATTACCTTTCAGTGGGATAACAAGGATAGGAGGGAGGCTCAAGAGGGAGGGGATATGGGGACATGTGTATACATACGGCTGATTCACTTTGGTGTACACCAGAAACTAACACAGTATTGTGAAGCAATTATACTCCAATAAAGCTCTATTAAAAAAAAAAACCTCACAAGAACCTTATGAGCTAGAACCTAGTGGTGTATCCCATTTTCCAGATGAGGGAATGGAGGCTTAGAAAAGTTAATAACTTGCCTCAGGTCATACTTTGTGTTTATTTATTTGCTTCATTAGAATGTTTTCTGTATTTCAGAGAGAACACACGTGTGTTCTGACAGGAATTGTAACATATTTTGAGAGAGTGTTAAGTTTATTATAAAAAGCTCTTTCTTGTGGATTTTTCTCCCTCTTCCTGAGGGTAAACGTTGCCTTGCTCTTTTCGTGGCTCTCCCACATTGCAGATGTTTTGTGCTTGTGGCAGACGTGTCGTCACCAATGGTGAAAAAAGCTGAGTTATTTTGATGATGCCATTCTAAATTTCAACTTCTGTTCCTTTTTCTTCTAGCTGTCTATCAACATCTATGACTACAACTGCCACGTGGACCTGATCCGGCTGCTTCGGTTGGAAGGGGAGCTTACCAAAGTGAGGATGGCCCGCCAGAAGATGAGCGAGATCTTCCCTTTGACCGAAGGTAAGGCTTCCGCAGTTGGGCTGCTTTTATAAACACAGAGAATTGAAGAGTGTCCTTTTTTTCCAGTGCTGAAAGTGGGACATGGTCCTTATAGAAAATTTGGAACATGTAAGTGTAGTGGAAAGAAGAGAACCCATCATCCAAAGTCAGCGAGTTTTAGTTCATCCTCTTCTAGTTTTTGCTAAACGTAGTTGTGGTCATGCGATACTGACTCATGTTTTGAATCCTTATTTCTTTATCCTAACTTTATGATAAAATATTTCTATGTAATTAAACTATTCCCCCGTTCCCTTTCTGTTTCCTGTTCTAGTATTTGTGTATTTAATCCATTCTCAGAAACAGATAACTGTAAATGTATTATAACTAAACTTCCATAAATAATTTTTAATTTAAATGTTTCATACCTTATTTGTTCCACAGTAGTTGGGCATTTAGGTTATTTCTACTTATTTGAAACATAATTACACTGAGCATCTTTGTAGTTAAATCTCCGTGAATGTACATGATTGATCTTTTAGGGACAAGTTGGAAAACAGGTCCTAGATCCAATTCTGTCCCCTTCTCCCTCCCACAAAGCATAACTGCAGAGCATAGAAGCTGAAATCACATTGCCTGGCTATATGTCTTTCTAGCTGTGTGACCTTAAACAAATTATATAAACATTCTAAGACTCAGTTTTGGAATTCTCTGGTGGCGCAGTGGTTAGGAGTCCGCCTGCCAGTGCAGGGGATGCAGGTTCGAGCCCTGGTCCGGGAGGATCCCACATGCCACGGAGCAACTAAGCCCGTGCACCACAGCTGCTGAGCCGGCGCTGTAGAGCCTGCAAGCCACAGCTACTGAAGCCTGCATGCCTAGAGCCTGTGCTCCACAATGGGAGAGGCCACCACAGTGAGGGGCCTGCGCGCCGCGGCAAAGAGTGGCCCCCGCTCCCCGCAACCAGAGAGGGCCTGCGCTCAGCAACGAAGACCCAGTGCAGCCAAAAATAAATAAATGAATAAACAAATTATTAAGACTCAGTTTTCCCAGCAGTAAAATGGGGAATAACAGTAGTTTCTGCCTTGTAGTATATTGATTGGAAGAGACATTCTGTGCACAACACTTATTAACACATGCGTGGCATGTTGTAAATGCTTAGATAGATGCCATTGTTATTAATGTCCCTGTCACCTGCCTCATAGGTTTTTGACAGAGATTGAATGAGAAAATATATCAGTGCTTTGCAAAATATAAAATGCCCAGCCACTCTAGAGATATTATGACTTTAGTGATTGATCTTCTTTGGAAGCATAAGCCTTCTATGTGCTTGGTGCAGGTTTTAAGAATTGAATTTCTGTGAACTGGGCCAGGTTGTATAAGGTGGATGAAACGTTCTCGTGCTGATGCCTCACGGTGCAGGCCCTGCTTTCAGCCCGCCCTTTGGTGCGGGGGGCGGTAATGCAGGGGACCCTGGTGTCTTGCAGAGCTCTGGCTGGAGTGGCTGCATGACGAGATCAGCATGGCCCTGGACGGCCTGGACAGAGAGCACGTGTACGACCTCTTCGAGAAAGCGGTGAAGGATTACATCTGTAAGTTCCCTGCGGGCTCTTCCGAGGGTGTCAGGTGGGCTCATCTAGCATCACTCTCTGCCGCCGTGGATTGTACTGTGAGGTGTTGCTACCCAGGAAAGAGCATTCATCCAGCGGTTGGAAAGATTGGAGTTCATTTATTATTATCATTGTGGTTTTCAATTGAGGCTTTAGGTTTTAAAATACAAGTAGAAGAAATATTTGAAGGAAGGAGGTGAATATACTCACCCCCACCATTTATCTGGCAGGGAGGACTTGCCTGGTATTTCCAGATGACTAAAGGTTACCTTTTACACATTAATTGGATTTTTAGAAGCTTTGGATGGAAGGCTTTTTTTGTTTTCCAGTACTAAAAAACTTAAACTTTGAATTTTGACATTTTTATAGATTTATAGGAAATTGCAAAGATAGTACAGAGAAGTTCTATGTACTTGCTTGATCCAGTTTCCCCCAATATCTTATGACTATAGTACAAACTCAACACCGGGAAATGGACCTTGGTACAATGTGTGTGTATATAGTTCTGCGATATTTTATCCCACCACTGCATCGAGATGCAGAATCTTCCATTACCTCGGAGATCCCTTGTCTGCTGGTCTTGACATTTTACCAGTGAAAGTGAAGTGTGGACGCCTTCCCTCCCTTAAAATCCCGTTTGATGGTATAAGTCTCTAAATATTTTCTCTACATACATTGAGGACTATATCACACAATGCTATGGACAGAGTGTTCTTAAAAATTATTTAAAATGTTTCCCCATTTTTAATTAAATATCCTTTTTTCCTATCTGATTTTCCTCACTCCTTCTGTGGGCATTTCCCCTAGTGAGAAGCATAGACCCTCTGTAAACTAGACTAACCCTCACTAAGGGCTTCAGCTCCAAGAGCTAGTTCATTTCCATTTTCATTTTGCAGCCCATATGGCAGCTCTGTACTGGTGAGCAAAAACAGAGTAGCTCACAAACCTTAGCTAAGTTCTTGGAAATGACTTCTTTCATTGAAAAAGCAAGCCTAAGGAAAACATACAGTAATTCTCATGTTGGCTTTATCTTTTTAGTATTTTTATTTTACAAGGTTAGTGTATCAGCATCAAAAATTATTTTCAGATCTCTGAAAAGTGACTTGATAGGCACAATATGTACAGTAAGAATCGATGCATTCCTAAAGAGTTTAATTCATTGGTCTTAATGCTGCAGGAGTGAGTATATAGAAGGTTTAAAAAGTGAAAGAAACAGGCAACCAGGTCTTTTTTGTTGTGTTTTAGAGATTTAAAATATCAGTAACAGGATTGGTGCTTTTAATTTTGTTTTTTCACTTTGATCAGAAGGCTTGAAAATGAATCAAGACTTAAAAGTTGAAAAATTCTAGGCTTTGCAGTCTTTCTGAAAAGTCACTCAGATTTGTAACTATTTTCATTTAAATATTTACTGGATTTCTTCAATTTTAACAAATGAGCTCTATAATCAGTCGTATTACATACTACCACGTGGCATGTACTGTTTATGGAGTCAGATCTCAATGGTTATACGTAGTAGGGCCATTAAGACAGACTTGCTTTTCGGGCTGCAGTGTTGGTACAGGGAACCTGGGATACTTGTTGGTGATGCTCTTCCCTTTCTCCATGAATGAGTACTTTTTTGGTGGGCTCATTTCTTCTGTTGTTCATCAGAACAAAAGTTTTGATGTTTGGGCATTTCATATCCTGAACTAATAGGACACTTCTCATTTTTAGGTCCTAACATTTGGCTAGAGTACGGCCAGTACTCAGTCGGCGGGATTGGTCAGAAAGGTGGCCTTGAGAAAGTCCGCTCTGTGTTTGAAAGGGCCCTCTCGTCCGTCGGGTTACACATGACCAAGGGACTCGCTGTCTGGGAGGCTTATCGGGAGTTCGAAAGTGCCATCGTAGAAGCTGCCCGGGTGAGTGACCAGTGCTTGCCTTGGCCACCCAGGGCTGTCCTCGTAAGTGGTCTTGGAGAAACATAGTTAGGCAGTAAATAAAATCACGAGTCTTTGTGGAGTAGCAGGCATGTCTTCTTTGACTAAAAAACAGATGACCCTACAACTTTTTACTGATATTTAAACATACTACTGTTGTAGTTACTGGTTCCGGGTGAGAGTACAAGGATAACGAAGTCATTCCAAAAAAAAGATTTTATATGTGTGTGTGTATACATATGTATGTGTACATATATACGTATATATATATCATGTCCCATAGTAACTGAGAGATTTAATCCCATCATAATTGCGTTTTTTAGACTAGACTATGATTTATAGAATTTTACAGTCCCCTCCCTAGTGTCTCTTTTCCACTCTGTGTGTGACCACAAAGTTGTTGTTGGTACACCGTGGAGCCCTCTCCTTAAGTTAGATCACTGTGGTTAAAGTAGCCCAGTCCCGTCTTGATTGTGTCCCTGTTGAGAAATGTGCGGTGGTGCTCTCCCCCTACCCGGACTAAGGTGTTGGGGCTGAGCCTCTGGCTGACACGTGTGGCTGTCTCGAGTGTCAGTCGTGACCCCACGTGGAGTCTGCTCCCACGCTCCCCTCGGTGTTCATGCACTTTCTGGCCACTGTACTTGTACTATTGCCCTCCCTTCATCTGGGAGTCTGTTTTCCTCTCTTGCCAGCTCCGGAGAGCCTGTAGGAGCATCCCCGGTGCCAGCTCCTCCAGGAGCCTTTCCTTGATTCCCTCCCTTCATAACAAACTCACAAACTCAGCCCTGAAAACCAGCTTGAAGCAAGCCGCCATCCTTTGATACTTGTGAGGCTTCGCTTTTGTGATGCTTATGCTGTATCTTGTTGTAGTCATTTGGGTACATTTCTTAGATTCCTTCTTGCTCTCCCCTCATAAACACTTGCTAGGGAAAACATTCACTTTTGAGCCTCGTGCAGCATTTGGCACAATACCTCGTGTATGAGAGGTCCTATGAGTTTTTTTAGTGTGAACTAAAGATGTGCTGAAATATTTTTTGAAGTAGGAAGAACCAGAGTTTGTCATTTACTACGAATTTGCTTCTTTAGCCCATAGCTGGCTTCCTTTCCCCTTTTGACCGGGAACAAACCTTTGATTCACAGCTGGAGAAAGTCCACAGTCTCTTCCGGCGACAGTTGGCGATCCCACTCTACGGTAAGAGAAAGTGACCCATCCACAGCCAGTCCTTCGTCATTCTTAGAATGCTTTGGAGCATGTCACGTGATTAGGCCTTTCCCAGCATCTTGTGAGGCGAACGTGGCTGGTGTTCATATTCTCATTGGACAGTATCACTGTGGACAAGGCCCTGGGGAAAAACATATCTTGAATTGTTCATGCTCAAGTGGGTTATGAGGGTCAGGAGGGGCAGGACTAGAAGCAGACTTCCTGACCCCTAGTTTCCTATGTTAAGACATTGTCAGGGAGGCAGAGAGGGAGTCTCTGAAAGGAATAGGGAAACTGACCCCCTGTGTTTTCTGGGGGAACTTTATTGAGTAAGAGCTCCTTTATGAGCATTTTCTCTTCAGAAGTAACCTCCATAACAGCATGGGGCTTGTACGTGGGCTAATATCCTCCTCCTGTGGAGGTGAGCTGGTGGTCCAGGAGCGCAGTCGATTGGAAGTGTTCCTATCTGAATTTCTTGGGGCTTGGGAAGGAGTCTCCTTTTGTGTGAACATATTTTGGCAAGCCAAGCCTTTGAGCTTGAACATGAGCAGTGCTGGGAGGACTTCCGAGCATGGGAAGAATTGGGTGCTGCCATCTTGTTTGTTCCCCAGGTGTGGTTATGCGTTGCACACACTCAGAACCTCTGGCCAACTTTTTTTTTTTTTTTTTTTTTTGCGGTACGTGGGCCTCTCACTGTTGTGGCCTCTCCCGTTGCGGAGCACAGGCTCCGGACCCGCAGGCTCAGCGGCCATGGCTCACAGGCCCAGCCACTCCGCGGCATGTGGGATCTTCCCGGACTGGGGCATGAACCCATGTCCCCTGCATCGGCAGGCGGACTCTCAACCACTGCGCCACCAGGGAAGCCCCCTCTGGCCAACTTTACTTGAGCCCAAGTGTTATTTCTTTTTACTTCCTGGTTTATTTGGATTGGATTTGACAAATTATGAAGTGGCTCTCCAGTCGAATCCTTGGGTGACAAGCAGAAAAGGCTAGAGCTGAGCTGGCTTCTATGTTTCATCTCACATACCAGTGTGAGGCAGTACAGCATGGTGAGCAGAGCATGAACTTGAGCCAGACTGCCTGGGTTCAAAGGCTTGTTCTCCTGTTAACTGTGGCCAGTTGATGTAACCCTCTGCTTATGTTTCCTGAACTGCAAAGTGGGAATCGTGGTAGAACCTCCCTCGTAGAGTGGTGGGGATCGAATGAGGTAATGGATGTGAAGTGTTAGAACATAGGGAGCAGTAGGTAAGTGTGGTTAGAGCGTTGCTATTTCGTTTACTCTGATTGATTAACTAGGTGGTAGGGCTGCCCAGGATGGTGCTTTGAGACAGAGTCTGAGACCAAGTCAGGGCTCAGCAGAAGAGCTCAGGATTCCATCAGTAAGAACCCTGTGGCCACAGATGTGGGAGGGGCCAGTGGCACCTGAGTCTCAGGGTTTACTCCATTTGAGTTGATAAAACCCAATGGCAAGACCCATGGGGCTGAATCCATCTCTCAATAGATATGGAGGCAACGTTTGCAGAGTATGAAGAATGGTCAGAAGACCCCATACCAGAGTCAGTAATTCAGAACTATAACAAAGCACTACAGCAGTTGGAGAAATATAAACCCTATGAAGAAGCACTGGTAAGTGTTGGTCTCTTTTACAGTAAATGTCTCTCTACAGACTTTTCCCTAATTGATAGTTGCAAGTAAAACAGTATCTTTTAACATTTGTTTTATTGTGAAATATACTATAGAGTGTATAAATGTGTACATTCAGTTTACATCCTGATAATAAAGTGAACATCCATGTACCCACCACCCAGGTTAAGAAATAGAGCATTGCCAGTACCTTAGAAGTCTCCTATGTGCCCCTCTCCGATTGCCTCCTCTTCCCTCTCCCGAGAGGTAATCACTTTCCTGACTTTTGTGATAATCATTCCCTTGCTTTTCTTTATAGTTTTACAACCTATGAACATATCCTTAATTAATATATGGTTTAATTTTGCTTGTTTTTGAACTTTTATATGAGGGAATCATGCTGTATATTTTCTTTCTACATGTTTTTTGGGTTTTACTCATATTGATAAGTATAGTTACAGTCCATTTGTTTTCACTGCTGTAAAGTTGTCTGTGTATAAACAATTTTTTTATCCGTGTTCTTAGGTGGTTGGGTTGTTTCCAGTGTTTTGCTAGGAGGAGTAGTGCTGCTCTGACCGTTCTTGGACGTATCTCTTGGTACCCATGAAAAAGAGTTTCATTCCATTACGTCAGAATGGAATTGCTGGGTCCTGGGGTGATGCTGAACTGTTTTCCAGGCTATCAGCTGCTACTCCCGCCTGCAGTGTCTGAGAGTTCTTATTGCTCTGCCAACCTGGGGTATTGACATACTTAAATGTTGGGCAATCTGATGGATCTGAAATTATAGTTTTAATTTGCACTTCCCTCATAACTAATGACGTTGAGCATCTTTTCACACCTATTGGCCATTCAGATTTCCTTAAAAAAATTTTTTTTTGAAGTGCCTGTTAAAGTCTTTGGCTCATTTTTCTTTTGGTTCATCTTTTTTCTAATTGATGTATAGGAGTCCTGGGTCTTAATCCATACTTTTGGTTGTATGTATTACAGTTTTTTCCTCCCAAGTTTGGGGCTTGTCTTTTCCTTTTTTTTTTTTTTTTTTTTTTAGTGGCATCTTTTTTTTTTTTGTGGTATGCGGGCCTCTCACTGTTGTGGCCTCTCCCGTTGCGGAGCACAGGCTCCGGACGCGCAGGCTCAGCAGCCATGGCTCACGGGCCCAGCCGCTCCGCGGCATATGGGATCCTCCCAGACCGGGGCACGAACCCGTATCCCCTGCATCGGCAGGCGGATTCTCAACCACTGCGCCACCAGGGAGGCCCTTTAGTGGCATCTTTTGAAGACCAATTCTTAATTTTAATCTAATTGGATTTGTCATTCTTTCCCTTAGGGTTTGTGCTTAATAAATCTCTCCATACTCCGAGGTCACTAATATACTTAGTTCTGTTTTTCTTCTGAAAGTTTATAGTTTTGTCACTCATCTTTAGGTTTCCTTCTGGAATGGATCTTCGGGTATGGTCTGAGGCAGGGTCCAGTTTCGTTTTTCCATATGGAGAGACAGTTGTTCCAGTGCTGACTTTGATAACTCCATCCACCCTCACTCACACGCTGCCCCACGTCTGTCATGGATCAGCTTTCCATTTCTGTGTGGGTCTATTTCTGGGCTCTCTGTCCTGCCCCACTGGTTTATATTACACTGTCATAATGATGATAGTTTTATAATTGTTTCGATCTTTGGTAGCATGAGTCCCATCCGTGTTGTTCTCCTTCAAGAGGGTCCTGGCGTTCTTTAGCTCTTAGTACTTCCATTAAATAGAGAATCAGCTTTTCAAGTTCTACTAAAAAAACAAACAAAAAAAACCTTGATTTTTTTTTTTTTTTTCCTCTACACTGCACCACATGCAGGATCTTAGTTCCCTGACCAGGGATCGAACCCGGGCCCTTGGCAGTGAGAGCATGGAGTTCTGACCACTGGACTGCCAGGGAATTCCCTTGAATTTTTGATTGGAATTGCATTGAATCTGTAGATCAATTTGGGGAAGAATTTATATCTTTTAAATATTGAATCTTCCAATCTGTGAACATGGTATAGACCTCTGCTATTTAAGTCTTGTCTATAAAGTTTTATAAATTTATCCAGTGTCTTGGGCTTCCCTGGTGGCGCAGTGGTTGGGAGTCCGCCTGCCGATGCAGGGGACACGGGTTCGTGACCCGGTCCGGGAGGATCCCACATGCCGCGGAGCGGCTGGGCCCGTGAGCCATGGCCGCTGGGCCTGCGCGTCCGGAGCCTGTGCTCCACAACGGGAGAGGCCACAACAGTGAGAGGCCCGTGTACCGCCAAAAAAAAAAAAAAAAAAAAAAAAAATTTAATCCAGTGTCTTGAACACATTTTTAGATGTATTTCTAAGTGTTTTTTGATGCTATTATAAATGGTATCTTTTTAAAGATTTTCTTTTCTAGTTGTTTGTTCCTGGTATATAAAATGAAATTTTTTTAGTATTAATTTTTTAGTCAAACTTGCTCAATCCTTATTATTAATAATTTATAGATTTGGGGAGATTTTATGTGTTGACAATACACACACAATATTATTTGTAGATGGCATTTATTCCCCTTTCTTGTTCTTAGAGTACTTTTAACTTCATTTACCACTCCTCAGACTTACGCTTTGTTTTCTTGTATTTCTTGTCTTTTAGTTGACCCACAAGGCATCGTTACTAATGCTGCATTTTGCAGTTCCAGTTTGTTTACATTTACTGCATGCATTTCCCATTTTCTTTGTTCTTTCTTCTCACGTCATAGATCTTTCACCTGGAATCACTTTTCTTTTGCTTAAAGTCTGCCCTTTAGCATCTCCTGCACTGGATATTTGCTTGTAACAGATTTTCTCAGTTTTTGTTTGTTTTAAAAGGTCCTTACTTTGGTCTCCTTGAGAGTTAATTTCTCAGGATATAGAATTCTAGGCTGACAGTTCTCTTCTCTCGGCAGTTAAATATATCTTTTTGTCTTCCGGCTTCCGTTGTGCTGCTAAGTCAGCTGTCTGACTCTTGCTTCTTGGAAGGAAATCTTTGTTTGTTCTCTGGCCAATTTTAAGATTTCATTGGTTTGGTTTGATGTCTGGCAATTTCATTGCAGTAGGTCCAGATGTGGATTTTTTTTGTATTTATCCTGCTTGAGGTTTGTTGGGCTTCTGGGCTCTGTTTTTGGTATCTTTCATGGCCTGGTGAGTGAGAACCCAGGCTCTGAGAGATGGGCTGCCTCAAGTTTGAATTTTAGCTCTGGGATAGTACTTAGCCTCCTTGTGGCTCAGTTGCCTTGAATGTAAGATGGGTATAGAAATGATAGCTGCTTCCTAGGATTGTTGTAAAGATCAAATTCTTTAAATTTATTTATTTATTTATTTAATTTTTGGCTGTGTTGGGTCTTTGTTGCTGCGCGTGGCCTTTCTCTAGTTGTGCCGAGCGGGGCCTACTCCTCCTTGCAGTGCATGAGCTTCTCATTGCGGTGGCTTCTCTTGTTGCGGAGCATGGGCTCTAGGTGTGCAGGCTTCAGTAGTTGTGGCTTGCGGGCTCTAGAGCACAGGCTCAGTAGTTGTGGTGCATGGGATTAGCTGCTCCACGGCATGTGGGATCTTCCCGGACCAGGGCTCGAACCCGCGTCCCCTGTATTGGCAGGCGGATTCTTAACCACTGCGCCACCAGGGAAGTCCCAAGATCAAATTCTTAATATTATCTCTTAAATTGGCAAAAGCTTAACCTTCCCTTAGCTTAACCACCTTCACTTAGATTTTGTTTGCAGTATTTCTTGTTTCTTGGCCAGTTTGTTGTTGATTTGCAAGAAGCTTTTTAAAAATATTTAATCTAGTATTTTCAGTGGCACAGTGTGTCTGGGTAACTGATTTTGTCATTATTAGTAGAAACTGAGTCTGTCCAATATCATCTTTCTAAGTTCAGAGCATGCGTGCTCTCTCTCTGGTCTGCATGTGCTCCCGCTCCCTTTTTCACCTGTAAATGATTGGTATTTAGTTGCATTTCACAAAGCTTCATTCATGAAATCCTCAGGCAGTTGAATTTCGTTTTGACCGTCAGCAGAGTGTGGCTGAGGAGAAAACAAGTTGAATAAGAGGATTTTGTTTAAAAAGAATTTTAACTGTATGCCTTTGGATCAGTAAACATTGAGCATAGCCTCCTCCATCTCCTGCATGTACCTGTACTCTGGCAGGAGCTGGTATTTGGAGTGACGAACCTGAAATAGCACAGGGCAGCAAGTAACTCTGGTATGGTTGCATTCACCCCACTCAGTAGGCCACGAAAGTGATATCTGTTTTGAAAGGATGGTTAGCAGTGGTCATTGGCAAAGGTGTTTCTCTTTCATTCAGTTCCTGATTGATGGGAGATTTAAATTCCCTGTGGTCTAGGGATGGAGTTTAAAAAGCGTTTACGGAGCCTTTGTAACTAACTGTTGCCATGAAGAGGCACTTTGGATTCACTTTCTGCTCATCAATTTATAGACCTGATATGCAGAGGTTCTGAGAGTGGGGATTGGTGATTCTTATCTTGTTGTAGCCGTTCTCACCCAAATTTACTACGGAGTTGTGTGTGCTTTCTGACAGTGTCACATAGTTCATTCCAATTTCATTGCCATTCTCCTTTGCCCCAGTTGCAAGCCGAAGCACCCAGGCTGGCTGAATATCAAGCATACATCGATTTTGAGATGAAAATTGGAGACCCCGCCCGCATTCAGTTGGTCTTTGAGCGCGCTCTGGTCGAGAACTGCCTTGTCCCAGACTTATGGATCCGTTACAGTCAGTACCTAGTAAGATAACCTACCTGTTCTAATCTCACTTTATTTTTTACCAATTTAGGTTCCATTTAAAGAAAATCAGAAAGAGTGCCAGTAGTTAGCTGCATGCTGCTCCTCTCTGCTTGACTCACTAAGGAAGTCTCCTGGTGTTTTAAGTTACTTTAAACTGATAACTGTAAAAAAAATTTTGCATAGCCTTACTATTGAGGACTTTATAACAGATTAATTTTTCTTTTAATTTCTTATCATGGAAAAACATAAATACATAAATGTAGACAGATTAGTAAAATGAAACTGCAGTTAACCATCACCCAGCTTCAACACTTAACTAATGGCACTAGTCTAGTTTCATCTATAATCTTATGAGGTTCCTTACCTATTTTCTTCCCTTCCATGTTATTCTGAAGCAAATCCAGAAATCACATTTTGATGGTAAATATTTCAGTGTGTATGTATAACAGATTTGAATCGGGATCTAAACGAGATCCATACATCAGGATTGGCTGATGTCTCTTAAAGCTCTTTGATCTGTAGGTTCCCCTCTCCACCTCTCTCTTCTTTTCCCGCAAAACCCCTTGTGATTTTTCTGTTGAAGAAACCAGTCATATTAAGGAAATGTCTTTTGTCGGTTGTGCTGGGAATGTCTCATGGATGGTGAAGTCTTAACAATAAAATTTTCTCTTCTGACCCTGGCATTCTTTATCATAGGATCGGCAGCTGAAAGTAAAGGATTTGGTTTTATCTGTACACAGTCGCGCTGTTAGAAACTGCCCATGGACAGTTGCCCTGTGGAGTCGGTACCTCTTGGCCATGGAAAGACATGGAGTTGATCATCGAGTGATTTCGGGTGCGGATGTTTTTGTGGGAAGACTTCTAAGCTTTTTGTCCCGAGTCAGAAACATTGAGCTGTGACAAAAGTCATTAAATCAGCGTTCCCCAAGCAGTTACTTTGGGATATTGGGTATTAGTGACAAGAAGGGCTCTAAATGGGAGGTATGAAGTAGTTGTATTTTTTGACTTATTAGAACTTTTTAACGTCCTAATATTCATTGTGATTTTCCAGGGAGTCATGGTCTTTTCTCCAACTTACTTGACCTGGAGCACTTTAATGCAGGGCACCTTGTGGGATGTGCCCTTTCTAGAACACAGTTCGTACACCACTGTAGTAGCCTTTCTTTTGAACATTTCTCTTTAGCTCATTTCACTTTGTTGCATCCCATTATTACTATTACTATTTAAGCCATATGGAATTTTATAGTCAGTAGCAGTTTTTATAATCATCTTGATAACTTCTTTTTGAATTGGCAACAAATCCTGGCTTTTTCTTCGACCCCAGTGACCTTCGAGAAAGCTCTGAGTGCTGGCTTCATTCAGGCCACTGATTATGTGGAGATTTGGCAGGCGTACCTTGATTACCTGAGGAGAAGGGTCGATTTCAAACAAGGTATTGAAGTTTATGTGTTTCCTATCAGAACTGAGTTTTTCCTTAACATGTGTTTTGGTAGGATGTCCCAGTTGCCCAAATATCTCATGGTGGGGCAGGTGATATGGGTAACTTTTTTTTTCTCAGAAATTTTAGCTATTTCAGTTTGTAACGAATCATGCCGTTTATTGTAAAGGGAGAGAGTAATGGTCCTTACGGTTTACACTGGCTCCTGCCAACTTCTTTAGTCTCATTTCTCCCTTCTCTCCCTTCTGTGTATCCTAAATAGTTCTTTACGTGGGACTGCTGTGTTCCTTTTAAATCATTGAACCTCCATGGGATCCCCTGCCTTCCTCTCTCCTCCTTCAAAAAAGAAAAAAAAAAAAAGAGCGACCAGAACCACACGCCCCCACCCCTAATTGGTGCTTGCTTCCTCATGCAGGGGGCTTTTAGCCATTCTGCCGGCTCGGGGAGACCCCCTCTGCTGTGGTCCGGCACATGGCGCCCTTGTCACCTTTGTCCTCGTACTGTCTGTGATGTGCTGTCTTCCTGTATCTGCCTCCCCCCACTGTGTGATGAGGGCAGGGACTGGCAGTTTTATTTCCATGTCCCCAGCATGATGCCAGGGAGCTTCAGTATAGGATTGAAAAGAACAAACAAGACGTGGCATGTGGCTTCCTCGAGCCGAACCTCTCTGCACTTTCTCACAGACTCCAGTAAAGAGCTGGAGGAGCTGCGGTCTGCATTCGCCCGCGCCTTGGAGTACCTGAAGCAGGAGGTGGAGGAGCGTAAGTGGGCCTCCCGCCTTGGCCGCTCGTGCTGCCTGTTATGCTCCGTGTACCTTTTTAGTCAGAGGCGATTTGCCTCTCAATTACTTTCTGATTTCGTCTACTTCTGTTCTTCAAGGTTTCAGTGAGAGTGGAGATCCAAGCTGCCTGATCATGCAGAACTGGGCTCGCATTGAGGTAAATGTTTTTGACACATTGTCCATTTCATCCCCCTTTGAGGGACCTTTGTCCGATAGTGTGACCGAAGCTGAGTCGGGATCCCAGGTGATGGTCTAGGCCCTGTAGGGATTCATGTTTATTTCCTTGCTCGACACACATTCGTTTCTATCTTAGGGAGAATCCTAGCTCCCAGCTCGAAGTTGCGCAGCAGCTGTTTGAATGCCAGGCACTCACTTGTGTGTTACTTCTTCCCTTCCCGCGCTGTGCCCCATTGATGAGCACGTTCCCAGCATGAGCCGTTTGCCAGGCCTTTCCCTGTGTGCCGGGGGACGAGATAAACCCTGTCCCTGTGCTAGTAAGGCTTTAATCTAGTGTGGAAGACAGACAATTTCACAAATAATCAGAGGATATAATGAGTTGAATGTTATTGCTGAACCAAGGACCCCAAGGTGAGTAAGACGTGAACCCTGCCCTTAATCAGCTCGTAGGATTGTAAAATTCTAACGGTTTGTCCTCTAGGGGAGAGTCAGGTATCTGGTAGTTGGTGGATGGGATGGTTGTGTTGAGACCACGTTAACGATGCAGCAACTGCGGCTCAGAAGTTAAGAGCCGGCATCTGCTCCTCGATCCATCTTTCTTTCACTGCCTTGTCCTTCAAATAAAACACTTACAGTTAATTAAAAACACCTGGCCAGTACTGTCGTGAGTGCCTGTGGGCTCCCAAGTGTGGTTCTCGAGGTGAACATGGGCAGACAGCCTGAGGCTTGTCACTGCAAAAAGGCTGACATGCTTGGGCCGGGCTGTCATCATGGGGGGTGGCCCGGGAATGTCCAGGGAGTTAAGTAACGTTGATAGTTTTGGGGTGAGTTTTGGGGTGGGAGGTTTTTAGCCATGTGCATCTGAAGTGTGTTTTGTAATGAGTGTCACCATCATAAGGTCTGAGTCCTCTCCTAACTCAGTCTGCTAATGCGTACAGGCTCGACTGTGCAATAACATGCAGAAAGCCCGGGAGCTCTGGGATAGCATCATGACCAAAGGGAACGCCAAGTATGCCAACATGTGGCTTGAGTATTACAACCTGGAAAGGTAACTGGCCGGGGTTGGGGGTGGTGCTTGTCAGGTGTGACCCGCATGCCCCCTGCCTCTGCAGCCTGGGCCTGCTCCGTGCAGTACACTGCTTCTCTTTACCGTCCTGTCTCTCCTCGGTGGCGGGGGTTTATGGGGCAGGGTTATAGAGAACCAAAGATAATATTCTGTGCCTGGGCTCTTAGAGCCATGCATTACTTTTTTTTTTTTTTAACATCTTTATTGGAGTATAATTCATTACTTTCAATTTATTTTGGTTTTGATTTTTGGACATGAATGTTTTATTTGACTTTTGGGGGAGCTGTTTATTTTTTGTATTTGCTTTGTCTATAAAAGTAGGAAATACTAAAAAGCAGAGAGGAAAAAACCCAAGTTTTTTTGCAGGGACAGGCCCACACACAACCACCGTTAGTTAATGGTTTGGGTATGTTCTTTGAGACTTTCCTATGCTTAAATTTTTAAGAAATGATGATGCAGTTATAGTATACACTTTCTAAACCTCTAAAATTATTTTAAATAATGTTTATAACATGGAGAAGGTATAAAGAATATGACCAGCTTTTAAATTCAGTATATCTTGGACATTGCATGTCTATAAATACATCTTTTTTCTGTTCTGAACATTTTGTTTTTTTTACCCCTGATTTAAAAAATAGTATGTGCTCAAGTTAAAATTGAACATTTAAAAAAATGTGAGATAGAAAGTGAAAGTCTTAAAATCCTTCCCCAGAGAAGATCACTGTTAAAACTTCTTGAATATTCCTCTAGATCAGCGGTTCTCAAATGTTTTGGTCTCAGGACCCCCTTTACACTCTTAAAATTTGAGGACCCCCTCAAAAGCTTTTGTTTATGTGAGGTATATTTATTAATGTTTACCATGTTAGAAAATAAAACTGAGAAATTAAAAAATATTTTTATTCATTTAAAATTCACAATAAATTCATTACATTTAACATTTTTATGAGAAAGGACTGCTTTCCAAACTCCAAAATAATGCAGTGAGAATGTGGGCTGGTTTTATACTTTTGTAAATATCTTTAGTCTGGCTTAGTAGCAGACAGCTTGATTCTCACGTCTGCTTCTGCGTCCCCTCTGTTGTGACGTTTTCATTGAAGAATATGAAGGAAATTTGGCCTCACACAAATAAGAGGTTAGGAAAGAGAAGGGGGTATTTTTCAGATAATTGCAGATATTCTTTTACACTACAGCAAAATTTAACAAGTCATAGTCATTTGCATTCCGGAATCTGAAGCCATATCAATGAACTTTTCACTCTGTTGCATTAATATCCATTGGTCTGTTTTGCACTGAGCAGACCTTTTATCCACACATGATTCCGTGACATGCGTTGTGTGTGTGGAAAATGCTGACTCATTAAGTCCTGCAGCTCTTCCAAATATTGATGCGTTTCATTATCCCATTTGTTATATCTGCACTGATCTTTGTAGAAAAGCCTTACAAGTAGGAAGCTGTCAGACTCATGGTGACAGATACAAATTTTCCAAAGCTCTAATTTTCACTTGAAAGCTCCAGTCTTATCACCGTCAACAAAAACTCTTAAGTGGTTTTCCTTGAAGTTATAGCCTCACTTCATTAATTTTTGAAAATGTCTAGCAAATACCCAGGTCTGAATCACCATAGTTTTTGTCACTCGGCTGTTGGGCTCTCAAGTGAAAATGATGTTCCATGAAAAAAAGTAACTAGTCCAGCTTGCAACTCAAACAGTAACCCATTATCTTTGCTACAACCATTGTACTTCAGTATAAAGAGGTGCTTTGATGTGTGCATCCCATTTGTCACACAGAATATTAACAAGGTGTGCACTGTCTTGATTTGTGCTAAGAGCCACTGTAGCTTTTGCACTCTCAGTGCAAATGTCAGCACAGTGGAACAAGTCCAATAAATGTTTCGGTATTATTATGAAAGTAGTTTTGACTTTGCAGACCTCCTGAAAGGGTCTTAGAGACCCTCAGGGGTCTGAACTGCTGCTCTAAATTTTTTCTGAGTGTCCTAATATGTATTTACAATGTTTATGTATATTTATAAAAAATTTTAAAACAGAAATGAGAACATAGCATCTCATAACTGCTGGGATGAACAGAAAGTTGCTTTTTTAGATATACTGTCCTGATGAGCAGTATATATTTCCATGTCAGTGTAGGAAGATCTGACTCTAGGCATGAAATCTGACAGTCCCCTGTGTCAGTGACTCTCCCCTCGAGTGGGACCGTGTCCTAGAATTTCTCTAGGGACTTTATCAAGTCACCCACAGCTCTTGGATCCCCCCATGCGTTGCACATGTGAATGCAGTAAAGGCAGAACGCCTGGCTGAGGACCACTGTCCCCAGGTGCGTTTTCCACTAGCACTGACTTGCTAAGGGAAAGAGTGGCTTAGAAGAAAGCCTTCATTTTTGACTAGAGGGGCTCTCTGGGAAAAGGAGAAAAGCATTAAAACTATCAGTAGCACAAAGAGCGTGGCATTTCAGAAGCGGTGGGCTTTGATGCCGTGATGTCAGCTGTGTGAAGACAGCCCTCCCTGTGCGCCTTCCGCTTTGTGTGCTGGTAGCCCCAACTGCGTGTTTTCCGCCTTAGGGCCCACGGTGACACTCAGCACTGCAGGAAGGCTCTGCACCGGGCCGTCCAGTGCACCAGCGACTACCCAGAGCACGTCTGTGAGGTGTTGCTCACCATGGAGAGGACAGAAGGTGGGGACCTCGGCGTGCTGCCTCTGGCTTGGGGTCTGTCCCTTTTGCCATTTGGTCTCGGGTCTGTAGGCTTAAGGACAGACTGTGTTTACGGCTTCAGCCCCTCAAGGGGCCTCTCTGATGCGACCGTCACGCGGTGCTCGCCAGTGAGGGGGGAGTCCTGCAGCCCTCCTCAGACTCCACGTGCCAGGGGGCCCGTGACGATGCTCTATCTAGCGCAGGCCTCTCAAGACTCTCTTTGGTGGGGGCTGTTGTGTGTGGCATCCCTGGCCTCCCTCTACCCACTAGGTACCAGTAGCACTTTTCCTGCCCCCAGTCCTGACCACCAGAACCATCTGCAGGCGTTGCCAAGGGTTCCCTGGGAATCAGGAGAGGCTGTGCTCCAGCACAGCGCCGAGAGGCAAATGGCAAAACGCGCTCCCTTGTCACGTGTGCCTCCCTTGTGAATTTCAGAGCCTCAGTGTTCAGTTTCCATGGGCGTTAGTCTGGATTTTGGGGTATGAACCCCTCAGAACTGGAGATAGACATACAAACAGCAACAACAGTAAGAAAAACACCCCAGCATTTATCATTTCAGGGGCTCTTAAAGTCTTTCGGTCTTAGTACAGATGTTTTGTACCTTTTGCATTAGAATGTTTTCATAATCTTTGCTACAGAGAGCCCATAATAGAACCTATTCTGGTTTTCAAGTCTCTTTTCTAAAAGAGAACGGATGTTCTAAACACACCTGGAAGGACTATTTGAATTCTGAAACTTGAAACCTATAGAAATGAAATCTTCTTAAAATGGGGAGCCGATTCTCCAGTTGTTACTGTTTGAAGGAAGAGCTTTCTTCTGGAGGTGCGGGACAGTAAGAAAATTTTATATTATTACATCCTTCAAAATCTGAAGAAGGGAAAGTTTGCTTCTCTTCCTCTCAAGGTACTTTAGAAGATTGGGATATAGCCGTTCAGAAAACCGAAACTCGACTGGCTCGCGTTAATGAGCAGAGAATTAAGGTAACGATGCTCTTTATTTCAAGTCTTTGAACCTCTGAAAACTATTTTGACTGTGTTTGGAATGAATGTTCCTTGTCAGAACCTTTGGGGTCGTCCTGAGAAATGTCTTTTACTCAGAGTATTAACTATGAAATGTTTGAATCAACGTTTAAGCCTGTCATCTTTTTAGATCGGCTTAAAACTTTAGCCCCAACGATAGATACAAATCCAAAACAGAAATTTTGGCCCTAAAGGTTATTGGAATAGATGAAGAAGCTAAAAGAGGAGCCTGACATACTTAGCCTAGCGATTGGAGCCTGAACACCCCCAAATAAATCAGGGCCTCAGTTTCATAGATTTTTTTTCTTTCTTTTGGTGAGTCATCATGGGGATCTTGTGAGACATACCGTAGACTTGAGATGCGGCTCCCAAGAAGCCTGAAGAGGCTGGGGCTCGGCTGGGGAGATTGGGGAGCAGCCCTCCTCCTCTTCCTGGTCTCCTCCCTTCCCCCGGGTGGTGGCCATCCTCCCTGTGCCCCCACCTCTTCCATCACGAGTCAGCAGACTTCATGTAATCGCCGCATCCAGTGATGCTTCATATCCCGATTTTCCAGGCTGCGGAGAAGGAAGCAGCCCTTGCCCAGCAAGAGGAAGAAAAGGTTGAACAACGGAAGAGGGCCCGGGCAGAGAAGAAAGCGTTGAAAAAGAAGAAGAAGACCAGAGGCTCGGACAAGAGCAAAGCTGATGAGGATGATGAGAAAGAGTGGGGCGATGATGAGGAAGGTAAGGCCTGGTAGGACTTCCCGGAGCTCCAGACAGGGCACAAAGCAGCACGGAGAACTTTCTTGCATTTGAGAATAAGTTGCTTGCGAGGTGCCCACCACCCTCCCTGTCCCTGCCTGCCCTCTACGTGGGTGCCGTCTTCCCCGGCTTGACTCCAAGGCCCTGTGCCAGGTGCCACGCCATGTAGACACACCCCTGCCCATACCCCCTGGGCTTCGTTCCCTACCCTGTTGCTGACACCACCGCCCCCTTCCTGAGTGGTGCCTCCTCTCCCTCCGTGGGCTCCCACACCCCACCCTGTCCCATCACTCCCCGAGCATGGACACTGCCTTATCCTCAGGCCCTGGCGCCCCGCACCGCTGCTGCAGCCGGGCCCTGCAGTGACACCAGCCTTACTTGTCCCCACCTGATGGTTTTGACAGGTAGAATTTTCCAGCCAGTGTTTCTGTCACCCCTGCCATTTCAGGCGTGGGCAGGTGTGGGTGTGGGTCAGATTTGTTTCAGCAAAATCAGTCAAGGTAAAGAATTGTCTCTAGACACTAAAGGACACTAAACATTTTTCTAGTTCAGAGTTGTCAACCAGAGGGAAATAGTAATGGAGTCATTGTTCAGTTGACCAAGAATTTCTCCCCGAGTCTTTTTGGGGCCTTCAGAAATGACCGTGGGTAGCTCACTGCGCTTTAGGGCTTCTGGTTTAGCAGGGGAAGGCAAACGGGACCTGTGACCGCAGTGACGTGTAATAGGGACTCGGGGAGATGTAGGTGTGAGTCATGGTGGAGGCCAGGGAAAGCACTAGGGGGTCAGCGGCCTGCAGGAAAGACTTCGTGGGGAAGTGACGCTGCACCTTGGCATCTGGGGGAGGAGTGACTGACTGTCAAGTGAGAAAGAAGGGAAGGGGCGGCCAGCCAGGGCCAGCAAGGCACAGGGCACAGAACAGCCTCGCGTTTTCTCCGAGCAGCAAGTGTCTGGCTTTGGGCCCTGATGTATGGCAGAGGGCTGGGTGCTGGGGTGGGTGAGGCTGGGGCAGCAGGCGGGCCAGCAGACCCAGTCAGGGCGCCCTGGAATGCAGCGTGCCACGGTCAGGCTCCATCGGGAAGGCAGTGGGAAACTGATGGGGAAGGTCTGGAAGCAGGGGGCCCTCACCAGTTGGGTTCCAGTATGGTCCCCCTGGAGGCAGTGGGAAGAGCGGGTTGGAGTAGAACGTTGTTAAGTTCTGTTGAAGGACACGACAATCGTGAACATGGGTAGGAACTGTAGCACTTTGTACTCCTTCCAGGGGTGGCCCGGGGAGCACATACTTCAGTGTCACCGGAGGTGCTTGTTTACACGTGGTCCCCAGGCTCTATCCTCCCCTCGCTGCCCTGGGCTGTCTAGGATGGGGGTCCTTGGGATTTGCCAGCCCAACTTGGAGACCCACTGACCTGTCATATGATTAAGCATGGCCGATGAGGACTTAGGTTATCACTTGCACCTGAGTTCGTCCTCTCACACGAATGTAACGGGGGCCCAGAAGGGAGTGGGATGAGTCGGGCAGGTCAAGAGAGACCTGGCAGAGGGCGGGGCGTATAGGGGGAAGAGAGCCCTTTCCCTGCCAGCCGCTCCCCTTGCACAGCTCACCGACAGGAAGGGGCAGTTAACTAATCGTCACTGCTTTTCTCCTGACCTACTGTAGAGCAGCCTTCCAAGCGCAGGAGGGTGGAGAACAGTGTTCCTCCCGCTGGGGAAGCTGAGACGGGCCCAGAAGCCGACCCTGGCCTCTCTGGGAGCAGCGCCCCTGCAGCCGCAGAGCCTCCCTCTGAGCAGAAGGAGCAGCGGGCGGCCGCCCGAAGGAGGGATGCGCCCAAGGTGCTGCACGACAGCAGCAAGGACGGCGTCACCGTCTTCGTCAGCAACCTGCCCTACGGCCTGCGGGAGCCTGCCGCCACGCTCCGGCCGCTCTTCGAGGCCTGCGGGGCTGTGGTCGAGGTCCGCCCCATCTTCAGCAACCGCGGTGACTTCCGGGGCTACTGCTACGTGGAGTTTAAAGAGGAGGCGATGGCCCTGCGGGCCCTGGAGCTGGATCGGCAGACCGTTGAGGGGCGGCCAATGTTTGTCTCCCCCTGTGTGGACAAGAGCAAAAACCCAGACTTCAAGGTAGGTTTGTGGAATAAAGCACGCCTTTATGTAGGGTTGCGGTAGGACGGGGTAAGCGCTCTTTTCCTGCAGCAGCTCATATTTAGAATACACGTGGAACATTTGTTAAGAAGGAAACTTCCGCGTTAACCAGGTCAGTTCTGTTCTGAGCTGTTTCACTGAGGTCTCAACTCGGGGCTGGGTCACTTCGAATGGGCATTACTTGACACAGGACGGTACAGTTAGGAACTGTGTGATGGCTGCTTGCCGTTGGATGGTTAGGAGTGACGGGACTGTGCCAGGTGTTTTGTATGTTACCTCATTGCGTTGTCACCCAGGCTCTGGGAAAAGTGGCTTCACTTGCCATTTTACACAGGAGGAAGTGGAAGCTCCGAGAAGTTGAGTGACTTGCCCAGGGCGAGTTAACAGTTCCCAGCACCCGGAGCCGGCTCTGGGCTCTGGCTGGGCCAGGCCTGCGGACGAGGCCTGACCCCGCGTCGTGGGGAGCTGGGTTGGGCCTCGGGTCATGATTTCCTCTCCCCTGTAGGTGTTCAGGTACAGCACTGCCCTGGAGAAACACAAGCTGTTCGTCTCGGGCCTGCCATTCTCTTGCACGAAAGAGGAACTAGAAGAGATCTGCAAGGCCCACGGCACTGTGAAGGACATCCGGCTGGTCACCAACCGGGCCGGCAAACCCAAGGTCAGCGTCTGAGCAGACGGCAGTTGCCTCCCGGAGTCTGGGCGAGCCTCTGTTCAGAGGTTACTTGGTTCTAGAGTGGGTTCTGAGCTGTCTACTAGGAAGCAGACGAGAAGTTAACAGAAGGATAGGTGCGCTAGGCTCTTTTTCCATTTGGAGTCAGATGAACCTGTATGTGGCTCATTGTACTAAAAAGAATAGGGTGTTTGAAGAAAAACTACCACGAATTAGCAGGGGCTCCAGTGCAGCTCCCAGGCTGTGGGACCTTGGGGTGAGGTGCCCCCCTTTACAGTCTCTTCCCTCCTGCCTGGACCCCTCTTTTCACTAGGCCTCTGGCCATCTCCCCAGGTCCCTGCACTGGCTTCCCCCTTACCACGTCCTCCCCTCAAACTCTTGTGAAATCCTTGACCACGTTTTGAGTAGTTGTTTAAGAAGAGTTTGGTTGACCTCTCAACCCCTGCCCCATTTATCCAGGTTAATCGAGATTTGAAGAATATGAATAAGGGCGTCCCCAGGCACAGGGACATCGGGGCTCACCTGTGTCCAGGACACCTCATCCATTTGCTAGATTTATGCTGGTCCATCTCGCTCCTTCCTTTCTTTTTTTGGCTGGAGCAAGCACAAGATGCATTGAACTTAAAAAGCTATTTGAAGTTAGTCAGTTGCAGAAATAGGGAGGGAGACTAGTGCTGTGAGACCTATAGACAAAGGATGGCGGTGGTGGGGAGGGAACCCAAGGGTCGGGGGCCCACCCTGAACCGGCGGTGGACCTCAGGGAGGAGGTTGTGCCCTGCAGCACTCACCTGGCCGGGCTTTTGCAAACTTTCAGGGCCTGGCCTATGTGGAGTACGAAAACGAATCCCAGGCGTCTCAGGCCGTCCTGAAGATGGACGGCATGACGATCAAAGAGAACGTCATCAAAGTGGCTATCAGCAACCCGCCTCAGAGGAAGGCTCCGGAGAAGCCAGAGGCAAGGAAAGCCCCGGGGGGCGCCATGGTGCCACGGCAGATCTACGGAGCGTAAGTGTTGTGTGCTCGTTGGTGCAGACTTCGTCCTGGCCTGCACCACGGTGACCGAGTTTCCCCTCAGCGCAGTGAGTTCAGACGGAAGGTCAGGGCCTGGCGTCCCTGGGGCGCTCACGCTCGTTCCCAGGGCAGGGTGTCTGCAGCAAGTCCACGCTGAGGGCCAGTCTGGAAGTGGGACCCTCTCTCGTGTTCGCCGGTTTACAACAGTGATTTATTTATTTATTTTATTATTTTGATTAAGACAGTGATTACGTTAAAGTCCCCTTTGGCAGGTGAATCCATATGTGTAGGTTCCAAACCGGACAGCCATGTGCTTGCCGTGCTAATCTATATCTCCACCTGTAATCCAGATAGAAGCTCTGTTCTCACCCGACAGGGATGAGGCAGCAGGGTGCGAGGTTATTTGGTGAGGTCTGCAAGTTTACAGCCATTTTTATCCACCCTATGTGTGACAGTATTACACAGGCATGGCCCTGGCCAAAATTTTGGAAAAGGCAAAGTTGGTTAAAGTGATTTTTACTTAATAGCCGAAGTCAGGGAGAACAGGGCTCGTCTTATTACCCTTCTTGTTTCTTGTTTTTCACCTTTTACCTTGGGATGATCTAAGACCGTCCTGGCTTATTTTCATCAGTTGTCGCCTCAGAAGGTCCGTGCATTGTTTGCTCTTCCAGGCGGGGGAAGGGGAGGACCCAGCTCTCTCTGCTGCCCCGCGCCCTGCAACGCCCAAGCGCCACTGCGGCCCAGGCTGAGAACGGCCCTGCCCCACCGCCGGCGGCCACCGAGGTACCCAAGATGTCCAATGCCGACTTTGCCAAGTTGCTTCTGAGAAAGTGAGTGGGACTGTGTGAGAAGGGAGATGCCTTACTTGATGCTGGCCGGGAAGACGCCCGGTGCCCAGCTGCGCCCTGGCTGTGCAGGACCCAGTGCAGCGCCCGTGACCACACGCTTGCTCTGGTTTAGGTAGGACGGGAAAAGGGTGTCCAAGGAAAAAAGAGGCTTTAAGTGCTCCCTCATATTGAGGGCGAGAGGACGAAAACGGTCACTCCACAGGCTGGGCGCAGGGTGCAGTTTCCTAAGATGTGTCTCAAAGAGTGAGAAACAGAAGTGAAACGCGAACACACCGTTTTGAGACCCCCCTTGTCCAAATATTTTTGGCCACCTCTGGTCCCCTTTTTATAAGACACTTCTCTTACACCCTGCACAGCACATGTGCCCGTCACTCTTTTAATTTTTAAAAGACAAAATGGCAGATGTTAGTAATTCACCAGAATGGCCTATTTTAGTAAAGGGGCGGGGGCAAGGGGCATCCCATAAAACACATCTGATGGGCTTTTGTTCCCGGGGGCTGTGCAGTTTTATATTACGTATTTGTAAATGACACGTCAACCCACTGTTTTGTTTCCTAAAAGCAAAATACTTGTGACATTTTGTTTTGTATAGGAATTCTGTGCGCCATCTGCTATGGATGTTTTTCTTTGCCTAGTGACTAGTGAACTGTGTTCTTTGTCTAAATATTGAGTTTCAGCCCTTTGGTTTTGTTTAAATAGCATTGTCAAGTGCAAACTTAATTCTCCCCATTTAGCTTTATTAAACTGAAGTTCTCTTAAAAACTTCTTGTCGAAAGGTACTCAGCTGTGCATTCAAATATGTATTTTGAAATGGGTGTACCTTGGTTTACCTAATGGGTGTGTAAATAGAACTTTTGTAAGTCAGATCCGCTTGGCACTTTGATTTAAACCATTTCTGCTGTGATATCTTCGGTTTAAAACTTCAGTTTACAGCAGTTTGGCGCTTACAGCTTTTTTACCCACATCTTTTATCCAGTACTTATTGCTTTGAAAGTGACATTGGCAGTTCAGTAGGGAAACTGACTTTATAAAAGGCACTCTGGGGAAAAAAATCGGAATTCTTTCCTATGTCATGAAAATCAGCTCATTTATCTGTTTCTAAAGGTTTTATGCATCATTCAGGCTTTCCTCTATTTTTTAACTTAACATTTTTAATGGACAATTTCAAACAGATAAGTAGACAGAATAGTAAACCTAAGCCCCATGTGCCTGTCATTGAGCTTCAGCATTGCTCAGCTCGTAGCCGGTCTTCATCTCCACCTCCTGCCCCTCTTGTATCCCCTGGGTTCTGGAGGGATATCCCAGACATCATTAGTGCTCACCCAGTAATACTGTACAACGTATCTCTAAGGACTTAAAGGCCGTGGTTTTGTCATTTCTAGAAACATTTCATGTTGTTTTGTAAGTAAGTAAGTTTTTTAATTGATAGGTTCTCTGTACCTCATCTTTATCTTCTGCACAGAACGTTTGTTAGGTGTTTTTGAAATCAAGCAGCGGCTGTGGAGCAGTCAGAAGAACCTGTGTTCTCTGGGATGGCCGGCCATCCACTTCCCTGCAGAGAGGCCCGTTCTGTGGGTGAGAGGATGTGGGTCAGTCGGGGACCAAGGGGCCATGGACCTTTCCTTAGCAATCCAGGTCACGTGGTGGTAAACGGTTTTGTTCTCTTGCTATTGCTAATCCTCTGACCTCACTTCACCCTCTCAGATGTCCACAGGGGCTTGTTACAGAGGTGGACCTTTCAGACTTGAGCAGGACCCGATTTAGGTGCAGGGTGTTGACTGTTCTAGAAATAGATTTTCAGGAACATAGGAGTGGGTTTATGTAGTCCTGGGGGGGGGGAACTGATGGTAAATAGATATATGAAAAACCATTTCAGCTACTCGTGTCTTAGTGCAAGATCAGCGATACATCCCTGTCAACATAACCAACCAGTTCTGTCTCGTTGTCTTGCTGAAATAATTAATTACCATCTTGGATCTGTTTTTCTCCCAGAACAATATAAAGAATAGGGCTAAAGTTCTCTGAAAGAATCCCTTCTACCCCTTAGGATAGATGGGAACATCTCTTGTATGATAAGGTAGCAAAGTCTCAGGCATTTATGTAACAAAATACTTTATTAGTAATTTGTTAAAATAATACCCTTCATATAGCTAAAGTGCAAATTTCTCCCTCTAGTACATAGCAAGCACTTCTGTCAGGCTTCCTTGGTGTGCTTATAAAGAGCAAGACGATTAGAAGAGTTAAGGTTTAAGAAATACCTTATGGCAGCATACAAATACAAAAATATTTTTTATCAAGGTTTGAATAACTATCACTTGGGGCCATTTCCTACATCTTTTCACTTACTAATCTTTCAGAAAATTACTCCATGCTCCATTCAGACTAAACAGCAGCAGCCAACTTGGAAACTTGGCTTTGTTACATGTAACATTTTATCTTTTAAGAAGTTGCTAGGAACACAAGGCCACTCCAAGGCAATCTGCTCTGCTTCCCTGAGGGGACAGTGGCTGTGGGGCAGGTGAGTGGATTAAAGGGATGCATCCTGGCTACGGTCAAAAGTGTTCCTCGACTCCTGTGAACTGGCGCTCTGACTCCTCACAGATGCTTGTTGGGTACTGACTAGGTGTCTGTCTTCGGATGTGTCCTAACGCCTGATTGATTTGCAGCAGGATTTAATTGTTAGGTGACAAACCCAGAAGAACCTTTAGACTGAAACATCTGGTCTGAATTGCTGCAAATTTGAGACACATCCAATACAAAGAACCCAGGATAGCCATGCCCCTGTTCTTAATTAGAGAAATGGTCGATGTGGCAAAACAACAGCCTCTGGTACCGGAGTTTGCAAACTATGGCTCAAAGAATCTTTTCTTGAAATAAGCGAGGTATCTAACTAGATATATTGTAAACGTTCATTTCGTATCTCAGAAATTTGCTCTACCGGTAAGGATTAGTCACAACACTAACCTCTTGGTAGGGGAGGCAACATCTGTACGAAAGGAAGCTTTCAGTCACTTCTCACAACTGCGACCGGGTTCTCCTCAGCCGTGCGGGCTTCTCTCAGGTAGTCACAGACCCTCGCGGCGGGTTCCAGAAAGGGCTGCAAGGGGTTACTCCTCCAGACCTCATCCCACAGCTCCCCCACCTCAGTGCAGATTCTGCTCCAGAACCTGTGTTCTGGTCACACAAGGAGCACTGATGCCCCCAAAGCCTGCTGGGGCCACCCCAAGGATCGGGGCCACCAGCACAGACAGCTGACAGCACACATTTATTTACCAGCTCAGAGGGAAATAAATAACTGGGCTCAATTATAAGTTATCTTAGGGACAAGGCTTAATAACTTAGTTTTCTTCTTTAAAGAAGCATTTGGAGGTAAAGAATGTTTAAGTTCCTTACCCATCTCCTTCTGCTCTGGGAGATGACTAGGTTTCTAGAAATGCCGAATTTCTTGGATTTATCCCCCCCGGGACATCCTTTGTCACCAAGGGAGGATTTAGAGCGTTAGGGCTTCACAGGCAGCGTCTCCTTGAACCTGGAGTGGTTGGGTATGGCCTCTGGCAGTGCCACAGGGTACTCCGTGGTGGCAAAGAGCAGGGTGTCCAGGGTGGTCTCTGTGCACTTGGCAATGAAGCGGATGAACGGCCTCACGTCGCCTTCGTTGGCCACCTCCAGCACGTGGTAGTACTCGGACCTCTGCTCCTTGCGGATGGTGATGGGCGGGTAGCCCGCCTGCATGAGGATGAGGTTCATGAGCAGGCGCGAGGTCCTGCCGTTGCCGTCGATGAAGGGGTGGATGTAGACGAGTTTATAGTGGGCCAGGGCCGCGGACTCCACCGGGTGCAGGTTCATGGCGTCCTCCGAGTTGAGCCACTGTGTGAACTCCTGCATCTGCTTCTCCACCTCCTGAGGGTGGGGCGGGACGTGGTGGCCCACCAGGACCTGGGTCGTGCGAAAGCGGCCAGCTTCCACGGGATCCACGTACCCCAGCACCCGCCGGTGGATCTCCAGCACGTCGCCGATGCTGACAGAGCCGATGCGGGAGAGCAGCGTCGTGTTGACGTACTTCATGGCCGCGTGCATGCCGATGACCTCATTCTGCTCCTCCAGGCTCTTCCCCGGCACGGCGTAGCGGGTCTCCAGGATGTGCCTGATCTCGGACAGGGTGAGAGTGTTGCCCTCGATGGCCACTGTGTGGTAGATGTGGTGGTAGTACGTCTCCTCCATGACCCGGCGCAGTGCCGAGTTGCCCTTGGGGATGGACATGACCTTCTTCACTTTGCTGTCGATGATGCTGAAGTACCGCTGGTCGATCTCCTCCACCAGCGGCAGCGTGCGGTCGCGGTTGACCAGCGCCTTCTTGTAGTCGGGCGCGATGGTCAGTGCTCTGGTGTACAGGTAGTCAGCCTGGATGATGTCCCTGTCCTCTTCTGAGAAGATGCCGAACTCATTGAGCGCGTCCACGAAGCCCGGGTCCATGTTGAGGGCGTGCAGGAAGAGCTTGTGGGCTTTCTCTCGCTTGCCCTGGCGTTTCATTTCCAGGGCTTGGTTCAAAGCTGCTTTGGCTTCTAACTTGCTGGCTAGAAAAGAGTCAAAGAGGTGTGGGTCAGGGAGGGGCAGAGGACGTTCAGGGGAGGCGTCATCCCTGACAGCTGGTCTCCTCCATGGCCTCAGGGGGCTCAATCCAGCCATATTGTACATGCCCTTCCGCATACCTGTATGTGCAGACAGGTTTGTTCCCTACAGCCCAGTAGGGCCCTGTGCTGGTCACTGTCCACTCAGCCCCAGAGCCATTCTCTATCGTGGGGGCAGCAGCCGGGCTCCCCGGCCCCCTCCTCTGACCTGCCGTCGTTGAGTGGCTGCGTTCTCCTACAGCCGCAGCTGTCAGGCGGCCCTCCCCTACCTCTGCTCCAGCTCGCAGCCGTTCTGGTGATTTCTTCTGGAGGTGCAGGTCCCTTCCCCCTGCCTCCACCCCTGCCCCTTTAGGCCCTGGCTGCTGCTAGATCCTGGGGGCCTCCTCATCCCTGGGCCTTTAAAAAATTCTTTTAATCCAATGGTTTTCAACTGGACCCTGCTGTACCTCTGGCCCTTTTCTGCTGGCCCTCCCACCCCCAGTGCCAGCCACACCTCCTATAGACTTCTTTTAGTTCCTCAAGTGCCCAGGGCTCTCCTACCCTGTGGTCTCTGCCTGGAACACTCTCCCCTCAAACCTTTTTCCTTTGGGTCTCTCCTCAGGCATCCCCTCCTCCAGGGAGCCTTCCTGGTGTGCTCCTACAGCTCCCTCTGCTTCCGTATCACCACATGTATCTCAGCCACCTATTGCCTTGTCTAGCTAGGAGCTCAGGGCTGACCCTGTGCCCCGCACACACGACATAGCTGGCCCTCTAAATACTTACGGGATTAACGAGCGTCGAGGCGATGTGGCCATTCTTACCTGGAGAGGCCTTGGTCTTGGCCACCAGCGGTGCTGCATCCCTGGACGTGAGACTGAGCTCCGTGGATGGGCTGGTGCACTTGGTGACGGCAGGCTGGGCCCTGTCCAACTTGCTCCTGAGCAGGTAGAAGCCTTTGAGCACAGCCAGACACTGCTCCTCCATGGCCCCCAGCGGCAGCAACAGGGCCAGCAGGGAGCCCAGCACCATGCTCAGCAGTATCACCCACAGGAAGCGGCCCCAGACTGAGACCCATTTTGGTTCAGTCACCGCCATCACGGAAGCCATCGACATGAGTGTCATCTGGACCCAGGGGTGGGCCCCTTGCACATGTCCACAGTGGCCTGGGAGAGAGGAGGATCTGCAAGGAACCAGGAGTTGCAGGAGGTGAAGCAGGGCGAACCAATACCCTGATGACACATTTCTGGCTTCAGGGGAGGCTTGGAGACCCCACGGTTCTTAATTCACTGTGAGCAGGGGGTGGGGGTGAGGCAAGGATTAGGTGCCGCCTCCAGGGCGGTGTGACTGCGAAAAGCAGTGCTGCCACCCCCCAACTACTATTAAACACCTACTGTGTGCCAGACCCTGTGCTAAACCCTAAGGACCTCACACGTACCCTCCTGCAATCTTCAACAGGAGCTGAGGCTGCCCCATTCTCCAGCGGAGACTGGCTCAGAGAGGTGAAGGCCCTTGCCCAGAGTCACCCAGTAAGCAAGTGACGGCCTCGGGTTCAGGAACCCATGGCTCAAAAGCCTCCCCACTTAAGCATAAATCTGTGGCCTCTGACCCCAAACACTGGGTGCCCTAGACACATAACACACATGTCCAGAACAGCTAAGGTAGTTCTGAGGCTCATTCTTTGGTAAGTACAACTATTTGGAGGCCTGATTTATTGCCTGTCCAGGAGGCATCCCGCCTAGAGTTCGGGCAGTCTGAGCATCTCGAGAGGAACTCAGGTTGTGGGCCACTGGAGGGGGTGACCACTTGCCTTCTGTGACAATGAGCAGGTGCTTGGGGCTGGCAGTGGGAGTGCAGGGATCGGCTCTGCAAGCACCATCATACTAACAATAAGCATTTATTAAGCAACTACGGTGTGCTGGGCATTGAGCTGAGTGCTAGCAATGCCTTATCTCACTTACCCGTCACCACCTCACAGAGGAAAGCTGCCCCAAGGCTCCACTTTACAGACGAGAGAAACTGATACACAGAGCAAGTCAATTCCCAGACAACCTACAGGGAATAAACAGAGGCATTCGGGAACGAATTCCAGTGCATCTGGGTCCAGAGTACCCAGGTCTTCACCTCTTTTATTCATAACCAGGGCCTAAGCACCCGATCCCGTCTGCTCCTGGTACTGGACCAAGACCCAAAACTGACAAGATTTCTGGGGGAGCCTGGCTGGTTGATACAGAACATCTGAAAAGGCTTGGTACGAGCTCTAATGGGGAGGTACGGAAGAGGGTGTGGGTCACTGCTTCGTCCAGGTGGTCGGCGCGGGCTCCTCGGCGGGGCTGGAGTTCTCCGAGGAGGACGGGCGTTCTGGGGGGCACCAATCTCTCAGCCCTCACTAGCTAGGGAGGGGGAAACAGAGGCTCCAAGAGGCGAGGACACTGGACTAAGGTCATTCTGAGGAGCCGCCCCTTTCCGAACCCCACCCAGGGCTCGCTGCCCCGCTGCACCCTTCCCAGTTCACCCCCTCCTCACCTCGCGCCACTACCCGGCCCTGCTCTGCTGTCGCCTTCTCAGCATTCGCAGTCTCGTCTGGCCGCCGGCTCCGGGGTCCGTCAGCCCGTGGCCCCGCCCTCGGCGACTCTCCATTGGTCGGCCCGCCATCCTCTTCGCAGCGTATTGGCTTCCTCAATTTGTCTGCACTTCGCATTTCCGGGTTCCCGCTCTGCCTCCGCTTTCCCGGGAAAGACGCGCCGTGGGCCACCCCCATTGGCTGACTCCTGTATTGGTCTCGTGCCCGAAAGGACCAATAAGCAATAGGAGGGGCGGGGCGTGAGCGACAAGCGGGAGCCCCAGGTGCGGAAAACCCCCGCCTATGCGGTTTTGGGGCGTTCTGGGTACGGCCTGGAAACTCGAAGTTCCGATTGCCTTTCCCTTGAGTTTCTTCCTTCCGCGGGCCCCTCTCGCCGTCCCCTGGGCCTCAGTTTCCTTAGGTGTAAAGCGAGAATGCTCATGGTTCACACCTGTCCACCCTGTTAGTCTGACTTAACACCCCACGTTCTCAGCCTCCTCTCTGTGCTACCAGGGTTGCCCTCTTCCCCCGTCTCTCACCTTTTTCTCCTGACTTTTAAATTTACATCCTCTTGAGAAGAGCCTGGCTGGTTCTCTTGCTTCCCGGTGTGGGCAAAGAACGTTGCCTGCCATTTCAGCAAACAAAGAACTTTGCCTGCCATTCTGGTAAACAATGGATTATGGCCATCCCTCAAGCCATCCTAGGTTGCAGCTGCCCAGAGGGTTTGTGTGCCCTAGGTGGAACTCAAGATGGAAAAAAACAGGATACTGGTACTAGATAGTTAAGATGCATATCAAAGGAACAATTTCAATGAGCCTAGATTCTTCTGTCTTCTTATAGAAAGGCACTAAACTCATTCACTTGAGATGCTTTTTGTGATTAGCAGTAATCTTCTGAGTGTTCAACTGCACCCCCCCCACCCCACCCCCACCCCCCGCAAAAACTCATATCCTGGCTCCTCCCTTACCTCTTTGGAACAGTTCTTCAGAGTTGAGAGGGCTCTGCAGTCGTCAGTAATGTCCCTGAACAAGAACAATTCAACTTTCAGGTTGTATGCTTTGTTTTTCAGTCGACAGTGAGAAGTTTTCTCCTTGAAGCAGAGAACTGAAAGCTCCATTTTAATTCACAAATATTGACAGTAAACATCCAGGACATGCCCAGAAATGCTGAAGTACATGAGTTAAAAAATATATATATTAGCAGTACAGATTCTGTAGTCAGGGAAACCTGGGCTTAAATTCAGACTTTGTCACCTTGGCTGTGTGTTCCCTTGAGCGAGTCGCAGTTACCCCATCTGTAAAATGGGGGCAAACAGCCTACCTCACTTTTGCCCTCAAGTTTGGGATTTGCAGAAGGCCTGACACCAAAGCAAGCTCCTTTTGTCCGATGCACAGCAAGCCAAAATGCTGAGAAACTGAAGTTCGCAAAGAAGAGGATTGATTCGCAAGGCAGCCAAGCAAGGAGACAGGAGAACAAATCTCAGATCTGCCTCTCCTTGAAGGCAAGGGGCTCAGGGTATTTACGAGATGAAGGGCGGAGGCGTGGGGAGCAGGGGCAGGTGATTGGAAAAAGGTGTGATAATTATCATTCTGCACAGGCATAAGCTACAGGCCTCTGCATTCAAAAGATGGACCCCTGCCCATGCCCAGGTGAATGGTGGGTGGTCCTATCCAGTCTCAACCAGCTCAGCTGAACTAGACACAGCTGACTCCAAGTTCCTAGAAAACAACTTGGGCAAATACCTTATTGTTTAGCTATGGGCTGCTTGGAGGACAGGCAAGTCTTAAACAACCTTAGTGGAAACAGGTGAGATGGATTTAACTCACGGTTGCAGTTCCCCCTATTTTTGATCATTCCTTAATCTTGAGGAATAAAGGCAAAAACCGTTCTGGCTACTTCCTGCTGATAAGGGGTGCAGCTTGTGGAATCAAACTGCTTAGTACTCACTTGAAAATATTCTCTTACTCCTGGATTCAAGTTAACATTTTGATTTTAATAAACAATTACTACCTACACACCAGTTGTCAAGGCACTTATAGGCCCAAGATTGGTAACTGAAACCACAGACGAAGATGTACCCTGAGGGGGGCACACAGAATGTCAGACATCTGACATTCTTAGATATTAAATATGGAAGGGACATAGCCTGGGAAAATTAAGTACAGTTTCTACAATATCCTGACAAAGTAGAACCTTGCCAGGGGTAGACACCAGGTCTTTAAAAATCCAAGGACATGAGGAGAGGACCAAATTTCAGCTTAGTCAAGAAAAGACAGGGGACGGGAAATTCTATTAGCCTAATCTGATATGTTACATCTGAAGACACAGTGAAGATAGGGAGAGTCAAAAAATGAATGACAGGCACAGTCAAGGGATCAGCATGGTCCAGTACAGAAAAAAGGTTTTGGATGACAAGTCCAACAGCTAAAGGGATTAGCACTTCTCAAACTTTGGCAAAAGTAGGTAATCACTGAATTGTCCTTCCAAGCCTGGGAGGTTAGAAGCCAAGAGAAGGCATAACAAAAGAGAACAATCATTCTGGTAATCTAACAAGTTATTTAAATTGCCTTCTGAGAATTACCAAAGCCACCACTGCAGCAATCCCGCTCACCTTGATTTCTTTCTTGCAGCTTCTTTCTGAAAAGAAACTTTAAGATCCATGAAGGGGTTCATTTGCCCCCTTGGAGAAGTCACTGTTGGGGGTCTGGGACCAGCCAAGGTTTGGATGATCTTGGTCCCAGTTTTTCTTCTGCAGCAAGCATGGTTTCTGTTTCCCCATCATGTTCCTCATAAGGTCTGGTCCAGTGAGGATGGAGCTGGTTTTCCAGATGTTTATTCTTCCAAGATTCCAGTCTAGAGGTTAATCGTCTCCCCTAAGAGCTTCCTAAAAGGGGTTCTGCTATGAGTCCAAAGTTGGGGATCCACATGGGGCAGAACCCGGCAACCCCCAGGAATCCCTGGGTGTCTAGAGTTTCCATTCTGTCGGGGAGCAAGTCTCTCTATCCTTGTGAGAGTTCAGAACCCAAGTATTTAACAGAGGGCTGAGAACTCTGCCTTTTTTTTGGACCCATTTTAGCCTCTTTCAATCAAGAAGTTCAAAGTCAACACTGTATTCTGGTCCTAGGTGTTTGTCTTACTGGTAATCAGAAGATCATCCACAATACTGGAGCAGGGATCCCTTCTTTAGTGGAAGCTCCTTCAAATCTTTTGCCAGGATTTCTCCAAACATCGTGGGGGAATGTTTAAACCATCCCCCCGCCCCCCAGGAAGTAGTGTCCAGGAGTACTGTTTCTTAACTCTTGTATCTATCTAGACCTTCCCATTTGCAAGCAAACAACTCTTGGGAGTCAGAACTCAAGGGTATGCAAAAAGAAAAAAAAAAAAGCCATCCTTCGACTCCAATATGGGAAACCGACAAAAATCTCCAGACAAAGTAGTGAGCAGGGTGTACGGGTTAGGGATCACTGGGTGAACATCTTAGGTGTGGCAGTCTTTGCTCTCTTCCCAGACCCCCATCCCCTCTCACCTCCTGGCTCACCTTCTGCAGTATCTCTTCCGGAATGGTCACAAGCTGTCTTTTGGGGTTGGAACACTAGAGTCCGCAGTGGGCAAGCCTGCTCAGGGGGTACGTTAATGTTTATTTGCTCAGATGCAAAGGTAACCCTGGTATTTAGTGAGTCTTGTCCCAGAAGGGGAATGGGGCATTCAGGCATGCGTAGAAAGCCATGCTTCAGATGGGTTTTCCCCATCTGACAGTCTAGTGACTGGAGAAAGGGCTTTTTCAAGGTTTCTCTCAACACCCCAGTCACTAACAGTCTCAGAAGAAAGTTTGGAAGGCCAGGTGTTTAAGACAAAGTAAGTGGTCCCCGTATCGATCGGAAAATCCAAAGGCTGATTCCCCACACGGGCACAGTCATCCGGGGCTCCACATGGGAGATACTGATGGACTCGATGGGATTTAAATGAACCTCTGTCATTCTTTTTTTTTTTTTTGAATTTTATTTATTTTTTTATACAGCAGGTTCTTATTAGTTATCCATTTTATACATATTAGTGTATATATATCAATCAACCTCTGTCATTCTTGATCACCTGGCACACCAACTGTTTACCTTTAAGTCTTATTGAGGATGGGACGCTTTCCTGTTTACAATATGCACGCTGGTGGGGTCCCACTATCGGATGCACCATTCAAGTGGGAGCTTGGGGCCTCTTACCTTTTGCTGAGTCCCTTGTGGGGGGGTCATCCATTTGGTCCGGCTCTTCCCTGTGTCAAGGTGGTCACCAGTGGAGTGGCCAGTTTTATTCTCCGTCGTTCCCTTTTCTCCTGAACCTGGTCCCTGCCATGAAAAATTCTGAAGGCAATTTAAACAAGATGAGACATAGGCATCCCTAAAGCCCCTTCCACCTTTTGTCATTTCCTCTGTATATCAGGGGTGCTCTGACCAAAAGGGTTATATTAGCCATCTTTAAATTCTGTGGAGCCTCAGGGTCTATACCTGTATATTGCCTGTAGGCTTTAAAGATCCAGTCTAGAAATTCTGGAAGATCCTCATTCGGTTTCGTTTTTACCTCCTGTACTTCACTGAGGCTTCTTTGGCTTGGCACCCCTCTTGGCAACCCTCCAAGAATGCAGTCTCCATGACGTTCAAGTTCTAGCCCATCCCCAGCATTCACCTCCCAACTGGGGTCTGCTGTTGGTACAGCTACGCTTGCCATGGCTCATACTGGGTTGCCAGGGCTTTCTGTGTGCAGCTGATCTGTCTCTCCCGTGGCTTTATCCAGCACCATTCTATGTCCTTCTGAAGTGAGGAGGGTATTTCATAAACTTTGCCTGAACCTTTTTTCTGGGTGGGTGGGGGCCATGCTGCGTGGCACGTGGGATCCTAGTTCCCCAACCAGGGGTGGAACCTGTGCCCTCTGCAGTGGGAGCACGGAGCGCCCTAACCACTGGACCACCAGGGAATTTTGAACATCTGCCCAGGTTGGGTTGGGGGTTGCAAAGATCGGGGAAAGAAGATCTTCCATTCTCTTTGGGTCGTCTCTGTAAGCTGGCATATGGTTCTTCCAATTAAATAAATCTGAGGTTGAAAAGGGATAGTGGACCCATATCCATCTCACAGGCTACCCAGTCTCAGCGTTCACACCCCCAGTGGGGACTTAGCTTAAGGGATATTGCCCCACCCGAGTTGGGGTAGCTCCCTGGCAGGTATGGGAGGGGGAGACCATTCCTATTTGTTGACTCTTGGAGACCAGGGGGCGGAACTCGAGCCTGAGGCTGTGGCTCAGGCTCGGGCAATGAAAGAGCAGCAACACCATCATCTGGGGATAGAGAAGGAGCAGTCGCAGAGTCTGACTGACTTCACAGCAAGTGGTCCTCCCTTGCGTTTGAATCAAGCAAAAGAGGTTTCTCTGTCTCCCCTTCCTGTTGGACCATAACCCTGTATCTCCTCTGCATAGGTTTATTCTGATACAACATCATCAGAGACTGTATATAATGCATTTCATCCCGTACTTCTTCCCATTTACAAACTAAATCTAGCTGTAGAATTGTAATTTTAGGATTCTTTTTCAGACCATTTTGCCTGAGAGTCTAAGGGATATTGTGGCCATGCAGTGTTACTAAACAAACAAAACAAACCATTTTTTTCTTTTCCATGGATTCATTACTCAAAGTCTCCCAGTTTGGGAGAATGCAGCTAGAGGGCTGCACAGGGGAATTGAGTTAACATTTCTCATTTTGGAGGGGCTTTGCTTCCAGGTGGTTACAGCAACAAAATCTTTCTAAGGGTCCTTGCTACAGGCACCAAGAAGCTCAGTCCCCAATAGCCCACCTTTAACAGGACAATCAGACATAGACGGACATAGATAAGACCAGACCAGAACAAACAAGACCAAAAACCAGAGCCCCAGGCCTTTCACCCAGGTATGGAGTACCTTGTAGCTGTGAATCTTTTATGTTGGCTCCAAAATGCTACCAGGTGGGCCTCCAACCCATGACTGGGTGATCATGCAAAGACAATCCAGGCACAGGTGTGTTTCTTTAACAAGATTAATCACCCCAAAGATGTCTTCCAAACTCCCAAGCCCCCAAACCATCTCTTTGTTGCAAAACAAAAATAAGCACCAAAGGTCAGTGGCACCTTGCTGGGGAGACCCAGGGGAGGGTCCCTGACACGAACAGACTAGGAGCTGCTGGGACTCGTCCACAGGCTCCCAGTACCAGTGAGGGGCTGACGAGTCACAGGTAATAGGTGTGTTTGGACTCACCTCCTGGATGGTTCCCCAAATTTGCTTCCAAACCAGGTTCTTGCCCGACACACAAGAGCCAAACCGCTGAGATGCCGAGATGTGCAGCAAAGAGAGAGCCCTCCTGGGTACAGAAGCCTTTCCGTGTCCCTCATTTCTTATGTGTAGGAAAAAGGTTTCAGCCTCCTAGACCTTCCCGAATTAGAGGAAGAAGGGAATGCAGAAACAAGGGAGGCTCAGTCAAGAAACGACAGTGCAGTAAACAGAGTCCTTGTTCCTCCTCAAGGGATACACATAACACCCTGACACATACCTCTGAGTTCTTCTACAGGAGCTAAGGCCCCCACCCCGGCAGAGGATGGGGCTTCACACTAAGCACAGGGTCCCTGGACCACCTCGCTGTGCACCCATCAGAAGAAAGTCGTGCACCC